>NC_089580.1:84693511-85893511 GCF_019320115.1 Miscanthus floridulus | reverse complement strand
TTGCATTATGTCCCTCTGGACAGATCTGGGGACTTTGAAAGGTTCCCCATGATATTTTAGCTTTCTGTGAATGAGTTGAATACAAGAGTTGTAGATAAATTAGGTAGCTAGCTCCTGTCAAAATTTGAGGGCATTTGGCCTGGTAGTTTAGAAACTACAGCTGTTTAAAGTTAGGTTGCAGTTTTTGCTGATTCTCTGCCTTGTGAGGATAGACTTCTGTTGATTGATGAATTCGACCTGGTAAAGGTTTGAATCATGCTTTGAGTTCTGAAAATGTATTATAGACAATTTTATAAGCTTTTCAGATTGTCTTGTTGCATATCATTTGGATTTATAAATCTTCAGTTATGACTAGTTTACTGCGCCGCTACATAGTATTCATTTTGCTGAAATACAAATGCTTGAGTGTATGCTTGTGCAATGTTCTCATTGATTGTTTAGGGGTTAGCCTAACTTAAGAATATGCTTAGGTGCAGGTGCTAGGTCATTAACGGAAGATGAGCAATTATACCTTAGGTTGTATAAACGTGGTAAGTGAAAGTGATTTGAATAGGGCTTAAGTTGGAATATGCAAACTACAGCGAACATGTGCATTCCCCGAGCATCCCCGACATTCGTACATGTGCATCCATGATATTTATCTTGCGCATTCATGCAATAGGTGTGCCGGAGGGAGTGACGTTGCTGGAGTTCGAGGGAGCCAACCAGGAGGAGGAACCCGAGGTGCAGGAAGCCGACGAAGCAGTCACCGCGGAGGAATTGCCCGAGTGCCCTGACCACCAGCCTTCCTCGTTCCTGAAAGGCAAGCCCCGGAGCATATTAAGCCTCCTATGTTTTCACAAATACATTGAGTATCTTTTATTGTTGATGATGCATTAAGTATAGGAATTGGTTGGAACCAATTGCTGCATTTTATATCCTTCCTTGTCCAGATATCGCACTGGAATCCTATTTAAGTCCAGGACGGGTTAAATGCTTAGCCATGCTTAGTGCGGTAGAAGTCAGGTGATTTCCTGTCACCTGCGAGCTTTAGGATGAGGTGGATCACGGTTGGCTATATTTGCTATCGTGGAAAAGAACCATGTGAATAATGAATTAAAGACCGGGCGGGGTCTTGTGTAGGTTTGAACATAGTGACTCCGTCTGAGTCGTTTAAGGACCGATACGCTGTACGTCCTCATGTCATGTTGAACGCAGCCTAACACTTAGCTGGCCGGATAAGTCGTTCCGACCGCGAAGCCTAGTAGCTCGATTCAGGCCGGGAACGCGAGCAGTGGCGGCACTCTGGAGGTAGTAAGGATGTGCGGAGAGCCATTGGCATAAGTCCAAGGCGGGTTAGAGTCCCGAACAACCTTGGCAGAGTGGTTCTCTGAGAATGCCGATCTGTTCGGACCCGCGACTCCTGAATTGTACCAAAGGTGACTTGTTGCGACCCTGACGGGGGAAGCAGGGTTTGTGTTTAGGAATACCCCTCCAGCTGGATAGGAATCGATTCGAATCGCCGTCTCTCCCGGATAGTGAGAACTTGACTGAGCAGCGGCAACGTAGATTCAATTAATTTAACGATATGGTTAAATGGATGATGATAAGGTTGCCACAATGAATACCTGATATGGTTATTAATGTTTGCACCCTAATAAAATGATTGCTTAGTACAGGTGCTAATATAGATGACAGGTTAATGGCTAAAAAGTTACTGCTAGTTCAGGTTAAGAGTTGATCAATATTACTTATGCTTTTCTGCAAAAAAGAAAATGTCAGCCAGCTCCACTACATTAAGCTATGCATAATCCTTGGTGTCATTTGTTTGGTTTTCGACGGGTAAGTCTAGCTGAGTACATTCCCGTACTCAGGGTTTATTCCCTCTTGTTGCAGATGACCTCCTATATCAGGGATTCTGCAAGTATTGTCTCCACCCGGCGGGTGATGAGGACTAGATCATGGGCATGATCTCCTTTCTCTTATCTGAATGCTTTTGCGGTCTGTGATCAGCGAACCAGTATGTGTATTTGAACTCGGTGTGTGAGTTAAACTATTTGCTTCCGCATGTTTTATAAGACTCGTTTTGTAATAACAATGACTCTGTGATGATGTAATCTATTTGCGAACATCTGTGAAATGTTGTAACGTACGATATGTTATGTTGGATTACTGTGATCTTGGTCGTATACAAGTTGGTTTGAAATCCTTCGAGATTTCGGTTGACTACCGGGTTTATATGGGCTCAAGTTCGAGAATTTGATCGTTCCGGCGATTGTTTTTGTACTTGTGCTCTTATAAATTGGTCGGTTCTGTGACAGCCGCTGCTTGCCATCTGTACTAGTTGACCTCGCTTACGTGATCATCTCGGCGAGCATTTCTCCACCGAACAACACCATACTTGGCCACGGAAGAGCTCTGATTCTACGAGGAAGGGAACATGGTATTCCACGACCATTGCCGCTCTCCCTCATAGAATCAAAGCTCCTCCTTGACGTCTGTTACCGCTCGGCAGAAAACATGCTAGCCGAGATGAACACGGTCCGCAAGTTCAACTAGTACAAATTTTCTACAATTTTCTAACTATTTTCTAAGTTTTTCATTTCATGGAAAATTTAATTCTAAAAAATAAAAGGCATGATTTCTAAGTGACCTGCTCGACATCGGTGAGCTCACGGGTGGCGGCGTCTACTTGATATATATTCGTATTGTACTTCATGCAAATTTTCAACTTTGTACTCCTACATCAACGACATAGTTTCGCATGACACGGTCTTCTAAATTATGTTGTAACCATTAATTTATTTTATATTATATTATTGATATTTATGAACTTATGATAATTGAATAGTACATTTAATTACAAATCTAAAAGTATCAGAATTTTCCAATTTGCATTATAGTAATTCAAATTTGTTAGTCAAATATTGGTCAAAGATATTAAAGTTTGATTCTTGATATACGTGTGTGCCTTATAAAAAATAGAGGAACTAATCTATAAATTGAAGACTTATCATATTTTTCTTGCTTATATGCCGAATTGAGTAGCAAATTTTTATAACTGTTTACCGAGTTGGTAAATAGATTTTACCGAAATACATGTGAAATTTTGGTATGGCATACCCTTTAACAAAATTCTAGATCCGCCACTGATCACTCACATACATGTACAACATGATCATCGTTATATTACACACATATATACACTGTATCCGCCACTGATCACTGAGGACGAGGAAGGAGAGGATGCTGACATACGGCACGCGTGAACGACGGTGGCGAGGCCGGTGGGGTGACGAGTGAGGATGGCATGGAGACGAGGTCGGCAGGGTGATGAGTGAGGATGGCATGGAGGCAAGGCCGGTGGGGCATGATGAGCTCTAGCAAGGGAGACGATGAGCGTGTGGCGATGCAGCGCGTGGAGCCGGGCACGATGCGCAAGTGACGAGGCGGTCATGATGAGGACGAGGCACTTCGGTGAGGATGAGGGACGAGCGGCTAGCCAGAGAGAGGAGGCACACCCGTGTGGGCTGGGGACGAAGCGCGAGTGACAAGGCAGTGATGACGACGACGGAGGCGGTTCTAGATCAAATCTGGGTGAGGGGCGAGGACGACGGTGGTGGATTTGGATCTACGCATCGTGCTCGGACAGGAGAGGCGTGAGCCACCTGGGCCGCCGACAGAGACGACGAGAGAGGTGCACGTGTGTGGAGGTGGTGCTGGAGGCGATGAGGAGCAGTGGCGGCGCGGTGGCTCTCGGCGAAGAACAAGAGATGATGGAGGGGGAAAGAGAGGGGGCAGTATATAGGGGGACCTTTAGTCCTGGGTGAAGCCTCAGCCCAGGACGAAAGGCCCTTTAGTTCTGGGTGATGGATAGAACCGAGACTAAAAGTCTGACCTTTAGTCCCGGGTGCAGCCACGGCCCGGGAGTAAAGGGAATTTTGGCGGGCCGTGAAAACATAGCCCATCTTTAGTCCCGGGTGGTTGATCCACCCGGGAGTAAAGGTGGGCTACGGTTTGGCTTCCCGCCAGTTTCTAGAAGTTTTTCCTTTTTATATATTTCTTTTATATAAATATGCAGAGAGTTGTTAATTGCCTAGTAAATAAAATATTAGCAAAAAAATTACAAAAAAAATTCCTAGGCCTGGTTTTGCATTATTGTACATAAGAAAAATCTGTAACCTAAACTCTTTTATTTTACCATATAAATATTTAACATAGTGTAAATAATAATCATAATTTTCACCATGCAAAAATGTACTACTTAATTAAAATCATTAAAACTATTGCTTTTCGATAGGAAATTAGTTTTCACATTTTATTGACGTTGATCATTTGTTTTTTTATCACACATTCTCCATAGAAAATCCACCGTCAAGCAGAAAATTCATTTAAATCATAGAAAATATGAATACATGATAGAAAAATCTAAAGCCACAATTATTACATAATAGGTCTAATACATCACTATATCAAGCAGGAAAAACAATGATCTTCTTAATGTATATCCCTTGGTTATGATCGCGCCGTAACCACGGAGTGTCCTCATCATTTACCTGGATGCTTGGGTCTTTGTTCACTGTGAAGGGTGAAATTCGGTCATTCTTTTCATAATCTTCTGATATGTCTAACTTGTCTTCAATTCCGACGATGTTTCTTTTCCCTGAAAGAACTATATGGCGCTTTGGCTCATTGATTGGGTCGCTGTTGTTTTTCTCTCTCTTTGGTTTTGTAGACATGTCCTTGACATAGAACACCTGATTCACATCCTTGGCAAGTACAAATGGTTCGTCTTTGTACCCAATATTGTTGAGGTCCATGGTTGTCATTCCATACTTGTTGTCGACTGCTACCCCGCCTCCAGTCGCCTTTACCCATTAACACTTGAACAAAGGTACCTTAAAAGTAGGTGCATAGTTTAGTTCCCATATCTCCTCTATGTGGCCATAATATGTTTGCTTATTTCTATTAGGGTCGGTGGCATCTATGCGGACACCACTATTTTGGTTGGTGCTCCTTTTATCTTGGGCTACTGTGTAAAATGTATTCCCATTTATCTCATACCCTTTGTATTTGAGGATATGCCATGATGGCTGCCTAGCCAACAAATACAGTTGCTCATCAACACTCTCATCACCCTGACATTCTTTTCGCAACCAGTCGCTGAAAGTTTCCATGTGCTGATGTGTAATCCAAGCTTCAGACTTTCCTAGAAACTTGGATCGGAGCAACTCTTTATGCGTCTCGATATATGGATCCATCAAGGAGGAGTTTTGTAGAACTGTGTAGTGTGCTTTAATAAAATAATTGCCTAGCATACCAATATATATTTTCTTCCCTAGTGTCCCCTTTCAACTTAGTCTCCCCTCGTGTCGCGATTTAGGAACACCAATCGGGTCAAGGTCAGGAATAAAGTCAACACAAAACTCAATGACCTCCTCTGTTCCATAGCCCTTGGCGATGCTTTCTTCTGGTCGATCACGGTTGTGAATATATTTCTTTAGGACTCCCATGAACCTCTCAAAGGGGAACATGTTGTGTAGGAACATAGGACCGAGAATGCTAATCTCCTTGACTAGGTAAACTTGGAGGTGTGTAATGATATTAAAGAAGGAAGGAGGGAACACCAACTCAAAGCTGACAAGACATTGAACCACATCATTCTGTAGTTTAGCTAGATCCATTGGATCGATTGCCTTCTGAGAAATTGTATTTAGGAATGCACATAGCTTCATGGTGGCTAGACGTACATTTAGAGGTAGAATTCCTCTTAATGCAACTGGAAGCAATTGCGTCATGAGCATGTGGCAGTCATGGGACTTTAAGTTTAGGAATTTCTTCTCTGGCACATTTATTATACCCTTTATATTCAAGGAGAATCCAGATGGTACCTTGATGCTTGCTAGGCATTCAAACATGCTTTCCTTCTCTTCTTTGCTAAGAGTGTAGCTGGCAGGACTTAAGTAATGGCGTCCATCATCTGTCTTCTCTAGATGCTGGTTGTATCATTCTTTCAAACACCGTAGGTCCTATCGTGCTTCAAGTGTGTCCTTAGGCTTCCCATACACACCCATGAAGCCTAGCAGGTTCACACAAAGATTCTTCATCAGGTGTATCACGTCGATCGCGCTATGGACCTCTAGGACTTGCCAATAGGGTAGCTCCTAAAATATGGACTTCTTCTTCCACTTGGGTGCGTGACCATCGGCGTCGTTCGGAATAGGTTCGCTGCCATGTGCCTTTCCAAATACTACTTTCACATCCTTGACCATATTGAGTACATCCTCACTAGTTTGGTTGCCTAGCTTGGTCTGGTGGTCTACCTTACCTTTAAAATGCTTGCATTTCTTTCTTAGGGGGTGATTCGTAGGAAGAAATCAACGATGGCCAAGGTACACGACCTTTCAACATTTTTTCAAGAATATACCTTTAATGTCATTAAAACAGTGTGTGCATGCATTATATCCCTTGTTTGATTGTCCTAAAAGATTACTTAGAGCAGGCCAATCATTGATTGTTACGAACAACAATGCTCGTAGGTCAAAGTGCTCCTATTTGTGCTCATCCCACACACATACACATGGTCTATTCCACAAAAGTAGAAGTTCTTCAACTAGTGGCATTAGGTACACATCGATGTCGTTGCCAAGTTGCCTTGGGCCTTGGATTAGCACTGGCATCATAATAAACTTATGCTTCATGCATAACCAGGGAGAAAGGTTGTAGATACATAGAGTTACAGGCCAAGTGCTATGACTACTGATCTGCTCCCTAAAAGGATTCATACCATCCATATTTAAAGCAAACCTTAAGTTTCTTGTGTCATTTGCAAACTCTAGGAATTCTCTATCGATTGCTCTCCACTAGGACCCATCAGCAGGATGTCTCAACATATTGCCTACCTTACGATCTTCTTTGTGCCATCGCAACAACTTTGCATGGTCTTTGTTTCTGAATAGACGTTTCAAGCGTGGTATTATAGGAGCATACCATATAATCTTGGTAGGGATTTTCTTCATGGGATGTTCGCCCTCAATGTCACCAGGGTCATCTCACCTGATCTTATACCACGATGCATGACATACCGAGCATGCATCTAACTTCTCGTACTCCTCGCCACGATAGAGGATGAAGTCATTAGGACATGCATGTATCTTCTGGATTTCTAATCCCAAAGGGCAGACTACCTGTTTTGCTTTGTATGTAGTGACGAGCAATTCGTTATCCTTTAGAAGCATCTTCTTTTGGATTTTCAGTAACTCCCCAAATCCCTTATTAGATACACCATTCTTTGCCTTCCATTGCAGCAATTCCAGTGTGGTACCCAACTTTTTCTGCCCCGCATTACAAGTTGGGTATAGCAATTTCTTGTGATCTTCTAGCATGCGCTCGAACTTGATCTTCTCCTTTTCACTTTTGCATTCTCTTTGTGTGTCATGAATGGCCTGACCAAGATCATCAGCGGGCTCATCTTCTGCCCCTACCTCTTCTTTAGCTTCCCCCATTACAGTATCATTAAAGGCACCATATTCAACAATTATGTCATTATCGTCCCATTGTTCTTCTTCACCTTCTTCCATTACAACCCTGGTTTCTCCGTGCTTCGTCCAACAAATATAGTTTGGCATAAAACCCGACTTCAACAAGTGTGAATGAAGACTCCTTGAGCTAGCATATTCCTTCAAATTCTTACATATGGCACATGGGCAGCACATGAAACCATCGCGTTTGTTTGCCTCAGCCACACATAAGAAAGAATGCATGCCCTCAATGAACTCTTGGGAGCAGCAATCAGCATTATACATCTAATGCCGGCTCATCTGCATTACATGACATACATACCATATTAAATCCTAGAACATAATTAGTTAATTATACGACATGGATGCCATCACACAAGGTATTAATTTATGAAAGTCTCGCTACAATGTAGACAATCCCAACTACCACTAAAAAAACTAAAGCTAAAATGCACTTCAGCAGCATAAGGATTTCGTGACCAATCTGAAAGGTCCTAATGGCTAGAGGGGGGTGAATAGCCTAATAAAAATTTCTACAACAACACTTAACAAAATGGTTAGACAATTATGAGGCGAAGCAAGTGTTGCACTAGCCTACTCAAAATGCAAGCCACCTACCATAATTCTAGTTTAAATAGTATCTATTCACACAATAGCTATGATACTACTCTATGTAAGTGTGCTCTCAAAGGCTAACTAAAGAGTCACACCAACCAAGCAAGCAAGCTCTCACAACTAGCTACACTAAAGAGCTTGTCAACTAGTTTGCGATGAAGTAAAGAGAGTGATCAAGATAGTTATACCGCCATGTCGAGGAGTGAACCAATCAATCACAAGGATGAATAACAATGACGACCAAACACCTCGGAATCAAAGGATGAACACAATGAATTTTTACCGAGGTTCACTTGCTTGCCGGCAAGCTAGTCCTCGTTGTGGTGATTCACTCACTTGGAGGTTCACGCGCTAATTGGCTTCACACGCCAAACCCTCAATAGGGTGCCACACAACCAACACAAGATGAGGATCACACAAGCCATGAGCAATCCACTAGAGTACCTTTTGGCGCTCCGCCGGGGAAAGGTCAAGAACCCCTCACAATCACCACGATCAGAGCCGGAGACAATCACCACCCTCCGCTCAACGATCCTCGCTGCTCCAAGCCGTCTAGGTGGCGGCAACCACCAAGAGTAACAAGCGAAATCCGTAGCGAAACACGAACACCAAGTGCCTCTAGATGCAATCACTCAAGCAATGCACTTGGATCACTCCCAATCTCACTATGATGATGAATCAATGATGGAGATGAGTGGGAGGACTTTGGCTAAGCTCACAAGGTTGCTATATCAATGAAAATGGCCAAAGATGTGAGCCATAGCCGGCCATGGGGCTTAAATAGAAGCCCCACGAAATAGAGCCGTTGTACCCCTTCACTGGGCACACTGTGCTCTGATCGAACGTTGCGGTCATACTGACTGGACCCTAGACACAGCGTCCGGTCCACTGATTTTTGCCATGTGTCACTCTGAGTTAAAACTAAAATGTCAGATCACAATAGCTAAGTGCTGACCGGACGCTCCGGCAAAACTGACCGGACCCTAGAGCCTCAGCGTCCGGTCGAGTACAGTAAGGGTCAAAATTCGTTTTTCCTCGACCGGACGTGTCCGGTCCACCTCGACCGGACACAGCCTAGCGTCCGGTGGAGTACCCTAGCTACTATACTACCAGGTCAGCGTGACCGGACGCAGGCAGTCAGCATCCGGTGCATTTAGATCCAGCGTCCGGTCACTTGATCAACGCTGGCATCTTCTCTGTCTTCTTCACCCTTTCTCAAATGTGCTAACTACCAAGTGTATCACCTTATGCACATGTGTTAGCATATTTTCACAAATGTTTTCAAGGGTGTTAGCACTCCACTAGATCCTAAATGCATATGCAATGAGTTAGAGCATCTAGTGGCACTTTGATAACCTCATTCTGATACGAGTTCCATTCCTCTTAATAGTACGGCTATCAAACCTAAATATGATCACACTCTCTAAGTGTCTTGATCACCAAAACAAAATAGCTCCTACAAATTATACCTTTGCCTTGAGCTTTTTGTTTTTCTCTTTCTTCTTTTCAAGTTTAAGCCCTTGATCATCGCCATGCCATCACCATTGTCATGTTATGATCTTCATTAGCTTCTCCACTTGAAGTGTGCTACCTATCTCATGATCACTTGATAAACTAGGTTAGCACTTAGGGTTTCATCAATTCACCAAAACCAAACTAGAGCTTTCAATCTCCCCCTTTTTGGTAATTGATGGCAACCCTTATACAAAGATATGAATTGAAATTCAATTTAATCCATGTTGCTAGCCCAAGCATATTTACCATGTTTAAAAGGATATGGACAAGTTTTATGAACCCCAAATGGTAGCAATTGCTCCCTCTATATATGTGCTAAGAGTTTGGATTGAAGCTTGCACATATGCTTAGATAGGAAATATAGGAGTCAATGTCTACCACATGATGCTAAGGTATAAAAGATGGACCTTTGAAGCGTGATACCAATCGGAGTGCACCAATTATATCATCCTTAGCACCATGGTTAGTTCTATACCACTTGTAAACATACTTTGAAAAGATACCACTTGTAAAGACTTACTTGGAATGAAAGTTATCTAGTGATTTTATTTCATCATTCAATCTTACAACTAGCATATATCACACAAGCATAGATATTTTGAATTTTAGAACTTATGCCATGCAAGCAAACATATGAAATGCACATTCAAATGCACCATACAAGTTCATGAGCTTGCTCCCCCTACTTGTGTGCGCAAAATTTTAATTGGTCCCTTTCCTTTGTCATATCTCTCCCCCTATGTCATATATCAAGATATCTTTATGTTTCACTCCCTTTATGATATTTCTTCCCCTTTTTCACTATCTTTGCTACTATCCTTGTTTTTCTCCCCTTTTGTCATCAATGACCACAAAGGTTCTTAATATAGATAGTATTACTTGTAGGGTCGAGATTATCAATATCAATCAATGGGGTGAGGATCATTTTCTCAAATTTGGTCTAATCTAGATCATTAGCCAAAGATATTTAACTCGGTTTGATCCAAGGATAAGCTTTTTCACACCTCCAAATAAAGGTTATCTTGTACCATGTTGAGTTAAACACTTATAGTTCATTTTCTAGATTAAACACTAGGTTTACAAGCCCATAAACATGTCATATGCTATCACTAGATCAAATCAAGCATAGACGCAATAGTGATACCATAAAACATCAAATTCATTTGATTTTCATGAATGAGCCTAACAAAATAGAACCATTTGAAAGGTCCTAATAAGATTGAAAATATGACTAGATGCACTAAACATGTCCTTAGCAAGGATGTATGCCATGCCAATCAACTTTTACCTTGGATTGCTCGAAGGAGAGGCATATCATATGAGTGGGGGTGCATCAACACATATTTGAGAAATCCAATATGTTTAACTCATTCCTTAGCTTGCAAAACCTTCTCTCATCCAATGGCTTGGTGAATATATTGGCAAGTTGATCTTCGGTGCCTACACTCTCAATGCAAATGTCCCCTTTTTGTTGGTGATCTCTTATGAAATGGTGGCGGACATCAATGTGCTTTGTTCTTGCATGTTGAACCGGATTGTTGGTTAACTTGATTGCACTCTCATTGTCACATAGCAATGGCACTTTCTTGAACTTGATTCCAAAGTCACTCAAAGTGGCCTTCATCCAAAGTATTTGTGCACAACAACTACCGGCGGATATGTATTCGGCTTCGGCGGTTGATAATGCAACACTATTTTGCTTCTTTGAATGACCATGAAACAAGTGATCTTCCCAACAATTGACATGTGCCCAATGTGCTCTTCCTTTCAACCTTGCATCCCACATAATTCGAGTCGGAGTAACCAACTAGTTCAAACTTTGCTCCTTTGGGATACCACAAACCAACATTTGGTGTATGCTTCAAGTACCTCAATATTCTCTTTGTAGCCTTCAAATGACTTTCTCATGGTGAGGCTTGAAATCTTACACACATGCATACACTAAACATGACATCCAGCCTTGATGCGGTCACATAGAGTAGGCTTCCAATCATAGACCAATACAACTTTTGATCTACCATATTTCCACTTGCATCACTATCCAAGTTTCCATTGGTTCCCATTGGTGTGCTAATGACTTTGCTATCAATCCTGCCAAACTTCTTGATCATGTCCTTGATATACTTGCCTTGACTCACAAATGTACCATTCTTCAATTGCTTGATTTGAAGACCAAGGAAGTAACTCAATTCTCCAATCATGGACATCTCAAACTCATTAGCCATTATCTTCCCAAATTCATCACAAAATTCTTGATTTGTTGATCCAAATATGATATCATCAATATAGATTTGTAATACAAATAGATCTTTTCCAATCTTCTTGATGAAAAGAGTGGTGTCAACTTTGCCCATTGTGAACCCTTTAGAGAGGAGGAAGTCTCTCAATCTCTCATACCATGCTCTAGGTGCTTGCTTCAAGCCATACAATGCCTTCTTCAACTTGTATACATGGTTGGGCTTCTTATCATCTTCAAAACCAGGAGGTTGCTCAACATATACTTCTTCATTGATGTAGCCATTTAGAAATGCACTCTTAACATCCATTTGATAGAGCTTGATGTTGTGGGCACAAGCATAGGCTAGCAAGATTCTAATTGCTTCCAATCTAGCAACCGAGGCATATGTTTCTCCAAAGTCAAGACCTTCAACTTGTGTATAGCCTTGTGCTACCAATCTTGCTTTGTTCCTTACTACTATACCATCTTGATCTTGCTTGTTTCTAAAGACCCATTTGATTCCAATCACATTGTGTCCCTTTGGTCTTTCTACCAACTCCCATACTTGATTTCTTGTGAAGTTATTTAGCTCTTCATGAATAGCATTGACCCAATCAACATCCTTCAAAGCTTCATCTATCTTCTTTGGTTCAATAGATGACACAAATGAGAAGTGTTCACAAAATGAAGCCAATCTTGATCTTGTTTGAACACCTCTAGAAATATCACCAATGATAGTGTCCAATGGATGATCCCTTGCAATATTTGTTGGTTGGAGCATTGGAACTTGATTGCTTGCACTTGCTTGATCATTAGGTTGAGATGATGTACTAGCCACTTGATCTTGATCAATGTCATGAGAGTCACTTGCACTAGCTTGATTTGTATCATCTTGCACATTTGAGTTGGAGAGCACTTGCACTTGATCATCTTCATCATCAATCACTTGCCTAGGCCTCAATTCACCAATATCCATGTTCCTCATGGCATTTGAAAGTTAAATGCCTCTAACATCTTCTAAGTTCTCATTCTCTACTTGTGAACCCTTGGTTTCATCAAATTCAACATCATGAACTTCCTCAAGAGTACCACTATCCAAATTCCAAACTCTATATGCTTTGCTTGTGGTGGAATAGCCAAGTAGGAATCCTTCATCACATTTCTTGTCAAACTTGCCCAATCTTGTGCCTTTCTTCAAGATATAGCATTTGCAACCAAAGACCCAAAAATATGCAATGTTGGGCTTTCTACCATTCAAGAGCTCATATGATGTCTTCTCTTTCAATCGGTGATAATAGAGGCGGTTGCTACAATAGCAAGCCATGTTAATAGCTTCGGCCCAAAAAGATTGACTCACATTGTACTCACTAAGCATAGACCTTGCCATATCAATGAGTGTTCTATTCTTTCTCTCAACAAGGCCATTTGATTGTGGAGTGTACTTGGCAGAGAATTGATGTCTAATTCCAAATTCATCACATAACTCATCAATTCTAGTGTTCTTGAACTCACTACCATTGTCACTTCTAACTCTCTTGATGGTTGTTTCAAACTCATTGTGAATGCCTTTGACAAATGATTTGAATGTTGCAAATACATCACTTTTGTCCACTAGAAAGAATACCCATGTGTATCTAGTGTATTCATCCACTATCATAAATCCATATTTATTACCACCGATACTAGTGTATTGTGTTGGCCCAAACAAATCCATGTGCAACAACTCAAATGCTTTACTAGTGCTCATCATGCTTTTCTTAGGATGGGTGTTTCCAACTTGTTTGCCAGCTTGACAAGAGCTACAAAGCTTATCCTTTTCAAACACAACATCTTTCAAGCCTTTAACTAAGTCATGCTTAACCAATCTAGTCAATTGTTTCATTCCAATATGACCAAGCCTTCTATGCCATAACCAACCCATGCTAGACTTAGTGAACAAGCATGTGGACTAATCTAGCTTCACTAGCATTGAAATCAACCAAGTATAGATTCTCATATCTAAAGCCTTTGAAGATCAAATTAGAGCCATCTACACTTATGATCTCTACATCATCTATCCCAAATATGCACTTGAATCCAAGATCACACAATTGTGCCATGGATAGCAAATTAAAGTTCAAGCTCTCTACTAGCAACACATTGGATATGCTCAATGTCATTAGATATTGCAATCTTACCAAGCCCTTTGACCTTGCCTTTGCCATTGTCACCAAATGTGATACTATCATAACCATCATTGCCATTGGTGTTGATTGAGTTGAACATTCTTGCATCACCAGTCATGTGTTGAGTGCACCCACTATCAAGAACCCAATGCCTTCCTCTGGCTTTATAATTGACCTACAAAAGAAGATCAATTCTTTTTAGGTACCCAAACTTGCTTGGGTCCTTGAAGGTTAGTCACTAGGCTCTTTGGTACCCAAATGGCTTTCTTCTTTGAGCCCATCCATGGTTTACCAATGAACTTAGCCTTCACACCATTTTTACCCTTAGTAAGCATATAGCATGAATCAAGCTTATGAAGGATACATTAGCATTTTTGCTCTTATTTTTGCATTCTTGCTCTTTGTGACCCACTTGCTTGCAACTAGTACAAAATCGACCATTGTTCTTTACAAAACTAGTCTTGTGAGGAGCAAAGGCCACTTTGCCTTTCTTGGGGGTATAGCCCAATCCCTCTTTATAGAGAGAAGCTCTTTGGCTACCCAAGCACATAAGCAAGCGGTCCTCACCACCATAAGCCTTAGCTAAGGTGTGAGTGAGCTTAGTGACCTCCTTCTTGAGGTTCTCATTCTCAACCACTAGTGAGGCATCACAAGTGAGACCATCACTACTAGATGAGGTAGAAGTGGAAGTGCTACAAGAAGGGTTAGTAGTAGCAACAATGATAGGCATAGATAGTGATGCATCAATTAAATCACAAGTTACACCTACATCACAAGTTTCAACATGCTTCTTTTTATCTTATTCATTAAGCAAAGTGGAATGAGCTTTTTCAAGCTTTTTATGAGCCTTGCCAAGCTTCTCATGAGTTGCTTTGAGCTCATCAAGGGCTTGCTTAAGGGCTTTTACCTCCTTATTCAAGCTCTTGCATTCCCTTCTCTTAATGTCAAAGTGTTCTTTAGCATCTTCTAGCATGTCAAATAATTCGTCCTTAGTAGGTTCATCATCATCACTATCACTATCATTTTCATTTTCATGTTTATTATCATCAACATGTTCTTCATCACTTTCATCATCACAAGATTGTACCTTAGTGGCCTTAGCCATAAAGCATGATGAAGATTCGAAGAGAGAAGGCTTCTCATTGATGGCAATACTTGCAAGAACCTTCTTCTTGGTGGTCTTGTGATCATCACTATCATCATCATCACTTGAGGATGCATCACTATCCCAAGTGACTACATATGAGCCACCCTTCTTCTTCTTGAAGGCCATCTTGTTCTTCTTCTCTTTCTTTTCCTTCTTATCCTTCTTCTTATTCTTCTTGTTGTCATCATCATTGTCACTATTGTATGGGCATTGAGCAACAAGATGATCTTTGCTTCCACACTTGAAGCATCTTCTTGATTCTTCTTTGTTCTTGGATGAAGACTTCTTTCTTCTAGCATGGTAGCCTTTCTTCACCATGAACTTGCCAAATCTCTTGACAAATAGAGCCATCTTCTTATCATCATCATCATCCCAAGATTCATCTTCTTCACTTGATGTCTCTTGCTTAGCTTTGCCCTTTGATGATGTGGCTTTGAATGCCATGCTCTTCTTTTTCTCATCTTTCTTCTCTTCTTTCTTCTCTCTTTTCTTCCTTCTCATCATCATCTCTATAAGCATCATCGGTCATGATATCTCCCAAGATTTGATTTGGTGTCATTGTATCCAAACCGGACCTCACTAGAATAGTGACCAATGTACCAAATCTTGAGGGTAAGCATCTCAAGAACTTATTTGAGAACTCCTTGTCCTCTATCTTCTCACCAAGTGCCTTGAGATCATTTACAATCACTTCCATCCGATGGAACATGTCCGGCACACTTTCATCTTCCTTCATCTTGAAACTAGCAAATTTATCCTTGAGAATGTATGCCTTTGCACCCTTGATTGCCTTGGTGCCCTCAAATGATTCTTCCAATTTCTTCCATGCCTCATGAGCTCTCTCAATGTTCTTGATTTGCTCAAATGTTCTCTCATCCAAAGCATCATGGATGGCACTAAGAGCAATGTCATTGTTTTGGAGTAGCAATTCTTCGGCGGCGGTGGGAGTCTCTTCATCTTCAATCTCAATTTTTGTTTCTACCACCTTCCAAATCTTCCTATTGATTGACTTGATATATGTTGTCATCTTAGCCTTCTAATAGTTATAATTTGTGCCATCAAATTGGGGTGGCTTCTTGGTGTTGTTGATTTGAGCCATTTTAACACCGAAGGTTGTTAAGCCTCAAATAACGGTGACCTCGGCTCTGATACCACTTGAAAGGTCCTAATGGCTAGAGGGGGGTTAATAGCCTAATAAAAATTTCTACAACAACACTTAACAAAATAGTTAGACAATTATGAGGCGAAGCAAGTGTTGCGCTAGCCTACTCAAAATGCAAGCCACCTACCACAATTCTAGTTTAGATAGTATCTATTCACACAATAGCTATGATACTACTCTATGTTAGTGTGCTCTCAAAGGCCAACTAAAGAGACACACCAACCAACCAAGCAAGCTCTCACAACTAGCTACACTAAAGAGCTTGTCAACTAGTTTGCGATGAAGTAAAGAGAGTGATCAAGATAGTTATACCGCCATGTCGAGGAGTGAACCAATCAATCACAAGGATGAATAACAATGAAGACCAAACACCTCGGAATCAAAGGATGAACACAATGAATTTTTACCGAGGTTCACTTGCTTGTCGGCAAGCTAGTCCTCGTTGTGGCGATTCACTCACTTGGAGGTTCATGCGCTAATTGGCTTCACATGCCAAACCCTCAATAGGGTGCCGCACAACCAACACAAGACGAGGATCACATAAGCCACGAGCAATCCACTAGAGTACCTTTTGGCGCTCCGCCGGGGAAAGGTCAAGAACCCCTCACAATCACCATGATCGGAGCTGGAGACAATCGCCACCCTTCGCTCAACGATCCTCGCTACTCCAAGCCATCTAGGTGGCGGCAACCACCAAGAGTAACAAGCGAAATCCGCAGTGAAACACGAACACCAAGTGCCTCTAGATGCAATCACTCAAGCAATGCACTTGGATCACTCCCAATCTCACTATGATGATGAATCAATAATGGAGATGAGTGGGAGGACTTTGGCTAAGCTCACAAGGTTGCTATATCAATGAAAATGGCCAAAGATATGAGCCATAGCCAGCCATGGGGCTTAAATAGAAGCCCCCACGAAATACAGCCGTTGTACCCCTTCACTGGGCACACTGCGCTCTGACCGGACGCTCCGGTCATACTGACTGAACCCTAGACACAGCGTCCGGTCCACTGATTTTTGCCACATGACACTCTGAGTTAAAACTAAAATGTCAGATCACAACGGCTAAGTGCTGACCGGACGCTCCGGTAAAACTGACCGGACCCTGGAGCCTCAGCGTTTGGTTGAGTATAGTAAGGGTCAAAATTCGTTTTTCCTCGACCGGATGCGTCCGGTCCACCTCGACCGGACACAGCCCAGCGTCCGATGGAGTACCCTAGCTACTGTACTGCCAGGTCAGCGTGACCGGACGCAGGCAGTCAGCGTCCGGTGCATTCAGATCCAGCGTCCGGTCACTTGATCGACGCTGGCATCTTCTCTGTCTTCTTCACCCTTGCTCAAATATGCTAACTACCAAGTGTATCACCTTGTGCACATATGTTAGCATATTTTCACAAATGTTTTTAAGGGTGTTAGCACTCCACTAGATCCTAAATGCATATGCAATGAGTTAGAGCATCTAGTGGCATTTTGATAACCTCATTCCGATACGAGTTCCACTCCTCTTAATAGTACGGCTATCAAACCTAAATGTGATCACACTCTTTAAGTGTCTTGATCACTAAAACAAAATAGCTCCTACAAATTATACCTTTGCCTTGAGCTTTTTGTTTTTCTCTTTCTTCTTTTCAAGTTTAAGCCCTTGATCATCGCCATGCCATCACCATTGTCATATTATGATCTTCATTAGCTTCTCCACTTGAAGTGTGCTACCTATCTCATGATCACTTGATAAACTAGGTTAGCACTTATGGTTTCATCAATTCACCAAAACCAAACTAGAGCTTTCACAATCCCAACTAAAATAGACAAATATTGCGTTTGTTCAACATCTATGGGCTTCTTCCACAGGATCACTGCCTCATCAGCCACCGTAGCCGCCTGTGCAAGAGAGTTTTGCACGTGTTCAACATACTCTTCGTCCCAATACCAGCTTGAACATCTAGTACCATCCCACTAAAATTAAAAAAATAGAACTTTAATCACAATCATCATGAAAATAAGTATAAATTAACCATAATCATCAAATGCGATAAAATAACTCACATTATGATCCGGACACTTGTAGAAGATACGGCCCTTGTTGGGACACTCTTTCCTCACCAGTACTCCATCACAATCTTCTCCTCACACTTGCCGCATGTAATGAGAGGGAGGTCCGGCCTCAGTCGCTTTAGAACCCGATGAGAGGCTGATGACCCGAAAGCAGTTGCCATCTACTCTCTATACTCATTTTTAATATAATATAAATTTCTCATTTTATAAACAAATAAAATTAAAAAAACTCTAAAATTCTCTATATCTCTAAACCATAAAGTGTGCTATGCATACTAGAAATGAAAGCTGAATACTAGTTTTGAATAACTACTTTAACCTTCCTTCATCTAAATATGCAAATTTTAAAGTGATTTTGAGCTTCAATGGCTTATAAATAAAAAAAATTCCACCATAAAAAATCACATATATCTAGTCCATAAAATGAGATATGCTACTGATAAAATATGAGAGTATAAAGTTGGTAACCTTTACAACCGAAGAATCGATGGAGGAATCAAAGAAAATCTTATGATTACCGGCGATGAGGAAGAAGAGAGGCCAGCGATGAAGCAAGAACACTGAGGTCGAAGTGGCTCGGGCTCGTGAAGAAAGAAGAGGTATATAGGAGGGGACCTTTAGCCCCTGTTGGAGACAGAAACCAGAACTAAAGGTCCATTTCTCGTTCCGGACGGAGCCTCCAGCCGGGAGTAGACTTTTACTCCCGGTTGGAGGGACCAACCGGGAGTAAAAGTTAACCTTTAGTCCCGGTTTGTAGCTCCAATCGAGACTAAAGGTCCCCTGCAGCAAAAGCCTGCCGCAGTAGCCGTTGGGCAGGGATCTTTAGCCCCAGTTGAAGCTACAAACCGGGACTAAAGGTCTCTCTAGTCCCGGGCACGAAAAATACCGGGACTAAAGCCAAATTTCGAAGTAGATCAAAAGTTGTTTCTCTACTCGTGGATGCGCATGTATTCATCGCAAATTCATATGTGTTGAAGTAGATTAGAGTGGAATTAAACTAAGTCTTATTCTATTTTACTCTAACACATATGAATTGAAGTTGATACAAGTGCTTCCAGACACGCCCTTTGGATCGGCGTGGGTTTGCAGCATCGTTCATTCCTTTGTTCGAGTCAAGGCGTCGAGCTAGTAAAAAGTGAGGTGGAATAATAATGTCTGCTTCTGTTAGGTCAACGCTACTTCTAAATCAAAAGCCAGTACTAGGAAGAACCTCTTAACTTGAGATCTCTGCATGCATCTCCGAATAAACAGGCGACGAAGCAACCTCGGCGAACTTTTAATAGCGTCCCCCACATCTAGTTATTTGCCAAACTATTCTGACATGGACAGAAAAAATAGAAAAATAGTCATTAGCGATGAATAAATAACTATTCTATTTTACATAGTCCAAAAAAAACTAAGAAAGAAATATATGAATCTAATAGTACATAGAAAAAATATATAAAATAGTCTTTGAGCTAGCACTGTTGCCGACGCCCTGACAGTGTGCAAAGAGCCGAAGATAATTCGTTGGGTTGGGTGTCTCGGTTGCAGTGTCCGGATGTTGACCTCTGGATCAGAGCCAAGCGCTAGCTTCCTTGTCCACTTCTCCAGCTGACCAGCTCTCCTCGGCGCGTGGCCGCCGGAGCAAAAAATACCGAGCCTCGCGGCCCACTTAGCCGCCACTCACTCGCCTCGCCACCAAACCACTGCGACCAGCAGCCCAACCGGGTAGTAGGCGATCGTGTACAGTACCTACGCCCCACGCAGCCGGCATTCGCTTTTCCTTCCACGGCGGGTGGCCCCGCCCACTGACCGGATCGCCGACGTGCGGCCTACCGGCCACCACGGCGGCGTTCGTGTCACTCGTTCGCACCGCTGGCTGTAACTCTTTCGCTGGCAGCTCATGCACCCTTTTTCACTCTTTCGCCGCTGATTCAATCCTGTTCTTTAAAGCGTCTTCAATTCTTTCGCGTGAGTTTTTGCCTAGAGCATCTTCTATAATATACAACCTCTCTCCTTAAATAAATAAATTTCTAAGGTCCGTGTCATTCAAAAAAATTTAAGTTTATTTAACTTTATAGAAAAGAGTAACAACATATATAACATAAAATGAACGTCTTATGAAAATATATTCTACGATAAATCTAATCAAACTAATTTGATACCATAAATCTTAATGTTTTATCTAGAAATTCGGTCAAAGTTTTAAAATTTTGATTTAAGACAACTCTAGAAATCTATTTATTCAGAGACAGAGAGAGTACGATCTACTATCTTCGTGCACAAAAGAATACAACTATGATATCCGTGTCAGTCAATCTAGCTGTTTGACTACGTTTATAGTAAATAATATTAGTATTTATGTCTTCAAATAAATTTATTATAAAAATACATTTTATAATTAATCTAATAGTACTTATTTGGTATCACAAATGTTTATACTTTTTAATATAATTTTTGTCAAAGTTTACACTATTTAACTCATTAAAAACGAGAATTGCATTCTTTTGTGGACCGAGGGAGTAGTAAGGCCCTGTTTGGATTGAAACTACTAAATTTTAGCCAGCTAAATCAGCTGCTAAACTTTAGTCACCCCTGTTTGGTTTGATAGACTAAAAGAGACTAAAAGAGGCTTTTTAGTCCATTTTAGTCATGGTGTTTAGCTCTGAATGACTAAAAGGTGAGGCAACCTGGGCTTTAATCCCATTTAGTAACCCCTTGATGACTAATTGTGTCGGTGTGAAATGTGACCGTCAAGTAAATATTTGTAGTTTTGTCGTGTGCTGTGATCGGATGTGGTCGAGCACGCGATGACACATGATTTATATTGGTTCAAGCAACGTGTCATACATCCTGTTTCAGTCGGTCGGTGACTTTATTTCTGAGCCTAGGTGTTCGAAGTTTACTGTGGAGTTACAAACGAGTAAGGAATAAGAAGGGGGTGTTAGATGTCCGGTAGGACTCAGAACCGAGTGACGCATGCTCAAAAGTGCACTAAGTATTAGAGCGTATGCTCTGTGTGTCTGAGCTTATCAGTTGTTGAGAGCATGTAGACTGTGTAGCTGTCGAGTTCTAGAGCTGTTGAGCTATCGTCCTCAGAGGAGAGAGTGCATTCCCTTTTATAGATGAAGGGGATGACCTTACAAGTCAAAAACGGAAAGGGAGAGTATGTGTACGGGTGCTACCTAGTCTTGTTGCCCACGTCGTCAGGTACGGCACGCCATCGCCCACCTTATTGTTCATGACCTACTATACCTTACATGTCAGAGAGAAAAAGCGAGATTGTATACGAGCGCTGCCTAGTCTTGTTGCCCATGCCATCGGATACGAGATGGCCGCCATCGCCCGCCATACTGTTTACGCCGCCATCACCCATCTTATTGTTCATGCTCTGTTGTATCTGATAGGCTGCACGGTGTTCGCCTAGTACGGCAAACGACGGCGCTCACAATACTGTTTATGCTCTGACACGTCTGGCAGGCTATACAGCGTTTGCCTGGTATGCAAACATGGCGCCCACAATACTGTTTATGCTCTGACGCGTCTGGCAAGTTGTACAGTGTTCGTCTAACAAGGCTCAATGGCACCGTCCTGCAGGTGCACAGGGCATGGTAGGGTACGGTCCTCGGGTGTCCCTAGTCGGTCGTTCCAAGTCAGCCCCGACCATGTCGGTCGAGAAAGAGCAGCGAGCAGAGGTGAAAGCTCTAGTTTAGTTTTGGTTAATTGATGAAACCCTAAGTGCTAACCTAGTTTATCAAAGTGATTATGAGATAGGTAGCACTATTCCAAGTGGTGAAGCAAATAAAGATCATGACATGATGATGGTGATTCCATGGTGATGATCAAGTGCTTGGACTGGAAAAGGAGAAAGAAAAACAAAAGGCTCAAGGCAAAGGTATAAGTGGTAGGAGCCTTTTCGTTTCAATGATCAAGACACTTAGCGAGTGTGATCACAATTAGGTTCGATAGCCGTACTATTAAGAGGGGTAAAACTCGTATCAAAATACGGTTATCAAAGTGCCACTAGATGCTCTAACTCATTACATATGCATTTAGAATCTAATGGAGTGCTAACACCCTTGAAAATGTTTGTGAAACTATGCTAACACACATGCATGAAGGTATACACATTGTGTTTAGTACTTGGGAGCAAGGGTTTGAAACTCCACCGGCGGAGTATCCGCCCATAGAGTGCGGACAGTCTGACGCTGCCACCGATGCTCTGTATAGAAAAGATAGGATTTCACAGAGTGCACCGGACGCTGGTCATGCAGTGACTGGATGCTGGGTGATGAGGACATCACTTCTTTATCACATACAAGCTAAGGAGAGGAGGAGGACCAGCATGAGTGTCCAATTCATCTTTCTCATGGTGGAGGCCCAGTCCAACTGAAGTTGGAGCCCATCTCGGGCTTCAGGACCAGTCTGTCTTAAACTGGTCACCCAGGACGCATCTGGACTCCGTTTTCAACGATCCACATATGGTTGGAAAGCTAATTTGATAAGGAAGCCAATCCAAGTGGTTTCACGTCAAAAGACATTCGGAATCAACGGGAATCATCAAAACAAGTCAGCATCCAAAATCTGTCATGGTGCTGCGACACCGTCTTTTGGTCCGTTGGACCGTTATCGTGTTTGGGCCCATTAGGGGGCGCATCCAGGAGGGTGACACCCAAGACTCTATAAATAGCAGCCGTTGCTCTCCTTAGGGTTTGGGTTTTGTTTAGTTCTTGATTTCCTCGTGAAACAGACGTCGTTTTGCTGCAACTGTCGCCGCCAAGGCCACTTGCTGTGAACCAGGGCCCCAGTTCTTGATCTTGTTCTCCTGTGGCGATTAGTCCTTTCGAATAAAGACTAACTCCTTCTCGTTATTATAAGCCTCATATTTATTTACAATTTTAGATTGCGTTCATCTCGTTCTTGCTTGTATTCTCGATTCGCTTGCAGGAAAGCCTCTCGGCGAGGTCAATCGCGTTCGCGTGGTTGATAACCAACGAAGCAGTGGTGTAACGGTTGCGGGGGTCCGAATTAGTCTTGGTTCGAAGCCTAGATCATGAATGTCAAGTCTCCACCAATCGACGCAATCATACCTATCGAAAGATCGGGCCTAGTCTACATCAAGTGGTATCAGAGACCTTGTTGCCCGTTAGGTATAACTTTATTTCCCCCTTTAGATTGTTACTGTTTTTGCATTACCTATAGTCCACAAAAAGCAAAAAAGAATATACACCGCCACATATTTCCTATCCTATAGCCTCGTTGTGTTGTGCAATTTCGTCTCTGTTTCGTATTGTTGAGTTTATGCCCTAGGTCAAGTTCTGGTTGCTGGTTTTAAATCGTTTTTAGTCCAGTTTATGTTTTTCTCTTTATTTTTTATCATAATCCGTGAACACCTTCAAGTCTTGCAGTGTTTCCTTTATATACATCAAACCCTAATCCATGCCATCTAATTTACTACACTTGTCTTCACTGTTTCCATCAAATCCTTACTGCCGTGACCAATTTTGCGCGTATTGTTCCCGTTTTGTCCTCTAATTCGGAGTCCGTTCTTAAAACTAGTCTACTTTTCGCATACGAACTCGGATTTCGACGTTCCATATATCAAAATCGATCAGAAAATTTTTTTGGATCCATCCATTCCCAGCTTTGCTGGAGTCGGAGATTTTTATTTTGGTCAAAAAGTGGTCACAAGATTCTTTTTTCGTGGTCACAAGGTTTTTGTCGATTTCGAGCATGTCTTCTGGAAATTCCACAGGCCACGCCTTTCACTTGTTTAAGCTCATATTTCTGTGGTTACTTCTTTTGTGCTCCTAAGTGAAGAAAAATATTAAAAAAATAAAAAGAAAAAGTTGAAATTTCTCAAAAAACAACGAAGGAAAAAAAATAGAAAAAAGAGAGGGACAAAAGTGGAACAATATCTAGAGGAGCACATAGAGAGCGCCATTTGAGCTGTGTTTGCGTGTGCTGACTTCTGCCTTGTTCCTAATCATATTCTTGCTGTTCACACCACTTGATACATCTGGTACTTGGAACATGAGTAGGCCAGTAACTAAGACAAGTACTTAGGATACTTATTTAGCTTTGCTATTCAGTTGCCAATTTTGCTATTCCTTGCTACTATATTGTGCCTGTCCAAGCTCCACTTTCTTCTAACCAAATACAGGTTTGCCTTGCAACTATTACACTCAAGCTACAATGGTATCACAGTCATCGACCGATTGCTCGCCTGTTGCTTTGGTAAGAACACTTGTAAGACCGTGGTAAGACGCTTGAGAGTTGAGTGCCTTATTTTTCCTTGTCCACAACCTAAGTAGTTGGTAGGGATAATACTATTTGTGTTGTCTTTTCCTTTCTACTAACCATGTTAAGAAAAGCCAGAGGCAGCGGCCAAGGAAACGAGGATGCACCTATAGATTTCAATGACTGTGTTTCTAAGAATGAGCTTCGTGCTGTTCTTGATAACAAGTTCAATGAGATCCTTCAACAAATCACCAATTTGGCCAAGAGGATTGAAGATGTTGAACAATGACATCCTAAACCACGTCCTGAAGATGATGATGATGATCTCTCTTAGGAGGACGATGGCGACGCGGAGGCTGAAGCCGAAGCTCAACGACATGCTGAGGATGCACGTAACCGTAATCGGTTGAACTTTAACCGACGCGGTATGGGAGGTAACAACCAAGGTAATACTGATCCTTTCTCTAAAACCAAGTTTAAGATACCTCCTTTTTCTGGTTCTGCTGATCCTGAAGCATATTTAGATTGGGAGATGGCTGTAGATCAAAAATTTAGCTCCCATCAAGTACCTGAAGAATATAGAGTTAGACTTGCTACTAGTGAGTTTACTAGTTTTGCTCTTTTCTAGTGGAATGATATTTGCAATAATGCTAATGTTAATGCTCAAATACCTCAAACCTGGACTGTACTTAAACGACGAATGAAATCGAGATTCGTTCCTCCACACTATCAACGTGATCTGCGATTAAAACTGCAACGTTTAAATCAAGGTAGTAAAACTATTGAGGAATATTATCAGGAGCTTTTAATTGGTCTAGCACGTAGTAACATACAAGAGGATGATATTGATAAGTGTTCTAGATTTTTTGGAGGTTTGCGTCGTGAAATACAAGATGTTCTTGACTATAAAGAATGGACTAGATTTTCCCAATTATATCATTATGCTATTAAAGCTGAAAGGGAAGTACAGGGACAACAACCTAGGCGATCCACGACTCCATCCATGACTCCATCCATTCCTTCATGGCCAACCGAGGTGAGTAAATTTTCTAATGTGCAGACACCACCAGCGCCTATAAAGAAGAGTTCTCCTATCACACCTCCTTCCAGTGGATCTGCTACACCTTCCTCTAGCAGCTCTTCTAAAGTTGTGTGCCACTGCTATAAGGGCATGGGACATATTGCTAAAGAATGCCCCAGTAAATACGCATATATTGCTACTAATGATGGTGGGTATGCTAGTGCTAGTGATGAAGAGAATGAATTTGCACTTGCAACTGATCTTTATGCGGATAAATTTGCGGATAGTGCTGACGATCCTGATGAGGTAATTGATAGTGTGGCATGCACTGTAGACTACAAATCAATCCTTGTTCAGCGTGTTTTAAGTACACAAGTTGAGCCAGTAGACAAGCTACAACGCCATAATTTGTTTCAAATGTTCCTCATTGTTAATAATTTCCGTGTTCGTGCTATAATTGATGGAGGGAGCAGCAATAACTTGGTAAGTTCTGAGGTTGTCAAGACTCTTGGTTTATCTACACATGCTCTTCCACATTCATACCATGTTCAGTGGTTCAACAATAGTGGTAAGGCAAAGGTAACACAATCTGCTCGTGTGTATTTTTCTATCGGGGCATACCATGATTATGCTGATTTTGATGTCGTGCCTATGCAAGCTTGTTCACTTTTGTTAGGCCGCCCTTGCCAATATGATAATAATGCTCTACATCATGGTAGACAAAATAAATATACTTTTATATTTAAGGGAAAGACCATTGCTTTACTTTCTTTAACTCCTGCTGAAATTGTGCAATATGAAAAGGAACTTGCTGAAAAGAAAAAGAAAGGCCATGATAAAGACTTTAGCAAACCAATAAATGAACCATCAAGTAACATGAAAGAAGTTTTATTTGCTCTTAAATCTATTCTTGCTGATCATGATGAACCTTGTTATGCTTTAACTTGTACATCGCCTATATGTCCACTTGGTCCTGCTTCTAGTGCTATGCCCCTTGTTGGTACTAACCTTTTGCAGGAGGAGGATGAATTCCCAGCAAGGAAGCCACCATGGCAGCCGCCTTTGTGAAGGATTGGGCACCAAGATAAACGTCTTCTTCTAGAGCCATCGTTGTTGTCATCCAATGGAGGAGACGATCTACTTCAGTCGAGGATGACTTCAATTCAAGAAAGGGAGGATGATGAGGACATTACTTTTTCATCACATACAAGCCAAGGAGAGGAGGAGGACAAACATGGGTGTCCAATTCATCTTTCTCATGGTGGAGGCCCAGTCCAACTGAAGTTGGAGCCCATCTCGGGCTCTAGGACCAGTCTGCCTGAAACTGGTCACCTAGGAAGCATCCGGACTCTGTTTTCGATAATCCATATATGGTTGGAAAGATAATTTGATAAGAAAGCCAATCCAAGTGGTTTCATGTCAAAAGACCTTCGAAATCAATAGGAATCGTCGAAACAAGTCAGTGTCTAGAATCTGTCATGGTGCTGTGACACCGTCTTTTGGTCTGTTGGACCGTGTATCATGTTTAGGCCCATTAGGGGGCGCATCTAGGGGGTGACGCCCAAGACTCTATAAATAGCAGTCATCGCTCTCCTTAGGGTTTGGGTTTTATTTAGTTCTTGATTTCCTCATGAAATAGACGTCATTTTGCTGCAACTATCGCCACCAAGGCCGCTTGCTGTGAACCAGGGCCCTAGTTCTTGATCTTGTTCGCCTATGGCGATTAGTCCTTTTGAATAAAGACTTGAACTCCTTCTCGTTATTATAAGCCTCATATTTGTTTGCAATTTTAGATTGTGTTCATCTTGTTCTTGCTTGTGTTCTCGATTCGCTTGCAGGAAAGCCTTCTCGGCGAGGTCAATCGCATTCGCGTGGTTGATAACCAATGGAGCAGTGGTGTAATGGTTGCGGGGGTCCGAATCAGTCTTGGTTCAAAGCCTAGATCATGAACATCAAGTCTCCACCAATCGATGCTATCATACCTATTGAAACACCAGGCCTAGTCTACATCACTAGGGTCCTGCGTCCAGTCAGTGGCACATAGTGAAGTTCACCCTCAGTCTCTTGACCGGACGCTGAGTTCAAAAGTGACTAGACTCTGGCTAAACACTGTTCAGCATCTGGTCATGCTGATATGGCAGTGCACAGAGATGAGGGAGATTGACCGGACACTCAGTGAGTCCGATTGGGCATGACCGGACGCGTCCGGTCATGACTGGTACCTTATTGGAAACGAATGGACGCTAGGGTCCTACGTTCGGTCACTTTCAAGTAGCGCGTCCGGTCATAACTTAGATGTACTGATGACCGTTGAGATCGAGTGATCCGCGTTTGAAGGAGGGGACATGTGGCGTGTATCATGTGATCGGACATTGGGGTCCTACGTCCGGTCGATCTAACAGGCACGTCCGGTCGCCTTGACTTTTTAGAGAACAGAGAGCCAATGGCTCTATTCAAAGGGGCTCTCTATTTAAGCCCCATGGCTAGCTCAAGCTCACTCTCTTGTCCATTTGCATTGACATAGCAACCTTGTGAGCTTAGCCAAAGCTCTCCCACTTATCTCCATCATTGATTCATTATCTTTGTGAGATTGGGAGAGAATCCAAGTGCAATGTTTGAGTGATTGCATCTAGAGGCACTTGGTATTCATGTTTCACTGTGAAATTCACTTATTTCTCTTGGTGGTTGCCGCCACCTAGACGGCTTGAAGCAGCGAGGATCATCGAGCGGAGGTTGATGATTATCTCCGGCTCCGATTGTGGTGATTGTGAGGGGTCCTGTGCCTTCCCTGGTGGAGCACTGAAAGATAACTCTAGTGGATTGCTTGTGTCATTGAGTTACCTCACTTGTGGGTAGGTTCTTGTGGTGTCCAATTATGTGGACGAGGTTCGTGCAACACCTCTTAGCCACCGAACCACCAATTGTTGGTCGACACAACGGGGACTAGCATGCTAGCAAGCACGTGAACCTTAGGAGAAAAATTGATTGTCTCTTGCCCTTTGATATTCTCTTGGTGATTGATTTAGTATTCATCTTGTGATTGGTTAACTCCTCTACACGGTGGTATAATCAACCCACTCACTCATTTATATTCTTGCAAACTAGTTGTAGCAAGCTCTTTAGTGTAGCTAAAATTAAGAGCTTGCTTTGTAGTTTAAGTTCATCTAGTGGAGCTCTTTAGTGTAGCAAGTGTGAGAGCTCTTAGTGAGTAGTGACATAGCAAATTATGTGTTTAGTAATCGTAGCAACTAGAATTGTTGGATAGGTGGCTTACAACCCTTGTAGAGCTAGAGCAAGTTTGCATTTCGCTATTTGCTATACTAATCAAATTGCTCTAGTTGGTTTGTAGATTTTTAAATAGGCTATTCACCCTCCTCTAGCCATATTAGGACCTTTCAAGAGGTCCAGCGTATCCTCGGTCGGAGAAAGGGGGTCAAAGTCGGACTACGGTCCCACCACGGCTAGGCCTTCTGGTCGGGGCTCCGACCAGATCTCCTGGCTGGAAGTGTCGGTCGAGGACTAGATTGTGGTCTTGGCCTATCATTGTGTATCTAGGCTGGCCGAGGTGTCTGCTGTCGCTGTGCCGCCTGCTGAGCCGAGTTTTGTAGGGAAGCGGGTCCATTGGGTACCTTGGGTTTATGAACCTAACAGGAGCCCCGAGCCCCTTTGGGACTTCTATGAAGCCATGAAGGGGTTGTTCACACATGCTTTGGGTGATATTGTAAAAGCTAGGGGCTTGTGTTTTTAGCTTAATGAAAGCTTGTATTTGCTTTGTAATTCCTGTGCCCATTGTGCCATTGAGGCGGGCTGTTATTGGAACTTCAGTGTTTCCCCCCTTGGTTTGTTGTACTGCATAGGGTAGCCGAGTAGGATTTAGGCACCCAGCCTCCATGTGGAGGACTGGCAAAGGCCCCAGAGGCACACATAGTGGATAGGGGCACCCAGCCTCCATGGGCTATGGAGGCATGTCATGCCAACATAGGCACCTAGCCCCTAAGGAGGAGACTCGCTAGTAATCTGTTTTCCTCCGGGTGCGCGCGAGCGCACCCGGTGGGTATAGCCCCCGAGCCTATGGCCGACTAGGGAGTCGGTCAGAGGCTGAGCACTTTGGTACTCTTTTTTTGGGGCTACGGACTCTTGTGTCTCTTCCGGTCAGGGTGTTCGCCTATGTCCATTCCGACCTCAACCTGTGCGGTCGGTCGGATTCCCAAGTCGGGGTCGGGTGGCCCGAGTCAGGCTCGGAGCCCCATTGGGCTCGGTAGGGGTTAGTCAAGTTTTGTGCATCACCCCATCTATGGTTTCTGCAACTAGAGGGGTTGAGCTAACATTGTTTGCCTCGATGGATCAAGTGACATGCTCGGTGAGCTCACTAACGGGCATGTCCGAGTGGAGTCTGGGTCCATCGTTCATAACGGGGTTGGCATAGCCCTCATGTGGTATTCCACTGCTACTTAACCCGCCTCCCGGTAGATGGTCGAGCCATTCTGGAGACCGACTCAGGTGGCCCACTAGCCTCCCCTCAATGGAGATTCTGTGGACATGGCTCGAGGTCAAGATCGAATAAGAAGGTCGAGATGACCATGTCCGCTTCTGAGCGGACCAGGCGAGGGCCACTAGGGCTCATCTACATTTTCTCCCTAGGCTCTATTTGACGTGAGGTAGCCTCAAGCCCTTTGTTGGCTGGCCTTCGAACCCCGGTCGGTCCCCGCTCATATCGAATGAGACAACTACCCTTTGCTATGCAACGCGAAGCGTTATGATGCAGCAATTGCATATGAAATGCTTGGATATAGGGGATGAATGTATGGATGAATATATGACTGAATGTATGAATGCATGCATGAGAATGGATGAATGAATGCTCATGCACAGGAAAAGTAAAATAGGGGTTGGTAAAGTTACCTCGATGGCTGGAGTGATGGGTTCAGGGAGCTTCTATCGAATATGTCCGAGTGGAATCTGGGTCCATCATTCGTGACGGAGTCGGCATAACCTGAATGGGGCATCCCACTGCTCCTTACCCATTTCTTGAAAGTCAGTCGAGCCATTCGATCGACTTAGGTGGCCGGTTGGCTTCTCCTCGATGGAGATTCCATTGGTGGGCCCCTCCAAACCTTTTCTAGGAAGGCGGAGGGTCGTTTGTGTGTGGCTACCTATCATTTTGCTTGCCTAGGTTGTGGTAGTGGTGGGCCCCACCTAGGCCACATCCCACCAGCCAAGCGATGTTTTGTCGGGCAGGTGTGTCCTGTCAGCAGGCCCCATCCCGCCATACGTCCTTTCGCATTTAAATAGGGGGGAGTAGAGGGTTTTTTTCTCTATCTCTTTGGATTTCCTTCACCACCGCCGCTTCCTCTTCCTTCTTCTTGCTAAGCACCTTCTTGCACCATGGGGGTTTCTAGGAGAGAGGAGAGCAGAGCGAGTGAGAGGAAAAACTTAAAGATCCACTCATAGATCCATGGCGCGATGTTGAACTGGAGGCCTTCCAACGTGGATGAGGAGGTGCTGGTCACCATCACCGAGAAGGGGCTACTCCCATCGAAGGAAGTGGCATATTGAAGGGCTCCTGCACCGAGGGAGGTTGTTCCATAACCCCAGGCCGATGAGGTTGTCTCCTTCCTTGCCTTCCACGAGCGTGGGCTCTAGTACCCCACGCACTGGTTCTTGCGTGGGCTCCTCAACGAGTAGGGCCTAGAGTTGCAGCACCTTAACCTGACTGGGGTGCTGCACATCATCGGCTTTGTCATTGTCTATGAGGCCTTCCTCAGGATGGATCCACATGTGGACCTCTTCCGATGGATCTTCAATGGGCGGGCCCTATCCAAGGGGAAACCACCTAGAATCACTCCAGTCGGTGGGTTTGCCCTACAGAAGCGGCCTAAACCGTCGGTCCCTACCCGGTGTACTCCCCCAGTAACGCCAACCGGGGATGTCACAATGAGTGGTTCTACATCAAGAACTTGGTAGAGGCGCCATTCCTGACGTTCACCGGGGAGAGGTCGAAGAGGAGGGAAAGCTGGTCGTGGGGTCCTGCCCGTCGGCAGAACAAGCTAGAGATCATTGAGACAGAGCTTTGGAGGCTTGTGCGGCATGGCCTCGATGGGTTGCTGGTCTTCCATACATTCTTCTACCATCAGGTTGCCCTGTTGGTGGAGAGAACATGGCTGATGTGGGAATACTCTAGCCCAATGGATCCTGACCGCGTGTCGCCAGAGGAGTTATGTTTGGACTTATCTTGATTGGGTGCTGTAGTTGGGGGATGATGAGTCTCTCGAAGGGACACCCGGACCTCTCCATGCCACAAAGCTGTCTGATCTAGTATACTCCTTTCCCATGACCTTTTCCTTTCTGTTTTGATCTTTAGATTGATTTTAAGCCACCTATTTCACAGGGGCTCATGGGATATAAATCCCAGTGGCATCTTCCAAGGGGACAGAAGGCATGGTTCGGCAAGCCACCTAGAGGGAGGCCACACTTGCTAAGAAGAAGAAGAAAACTGAGAAGGTCTAGAGGAGGTTTGATAAGGAGAAGGAGATCAACCGGTGGGTCTGTGGTGGCGAGAGTTGGAGCGACATGGAGGCAGAGCTCGAGTTAGAGGAGCCCATGAAGATGGGTGATGATGCGAGTTCCTTAGAGGACAAAGGAGATAGGGGCACTACCATGACCTTGGTGGAGCGTTGTGAGCCCACGACTATTCCTGTTGGCAGCGAGCATGGTACGAAGACGTGCGGCGACGTTCCTAAGTTGAGGAAGCACGCCATGAGTGAAGATGCCAACCTCGAATGAGAGACAAAGTGGGTGTAGTCACGACACCCTTTGGAGGCATCGTTGGCTTCTCAGCCCCTACTCCAAGTGTGATGGAGCGCGCTGGTCGGTGAGGGGAGTGCGATCATCCACCCATTCCCTTGAGGTCACCACGAGTGCATGGCCCTCAACGGGTAGATGCCCCACAGATTGCTCCAGTGGTCTTGCCACGAGCTAGTGGCCATGACCGTTTGTGAGCCGATCGAGGAACGACCGTGTTGTCCCTACCCTTAGTAGATCCAATGGGGTGCAGACTATGACCCCAAGCGATCTTCATATGGTCGGCTCGACGTCAGCCGATCGGGGTTTCAAGGTTCTGCCGCTTTCATCTGGGTATGTATTCATGCTTCCCTTTGCCCTCATAGTTGAGTTTTTGGGTGTGACTAACCTATGTTTGTGCCTTCACTTGCAGCGGCCATGGTCTGGCTGGTATGGAGATCTCCCCACCTCCCATGTGAGAAGGGTGGAGGCCTAGCCTATAGCCGGTTGTGATGAGCGGTGGGGGAAGCAGGTTGGTGGCAGCGCGACCTTCCTTAATGAGGGTCATTTCTTCCCAATCGGTCGTGAGTATGGTGGCAGCAGCGGTGGTGATGGCGGTGATCCCCATGGTGTTAGCAGAGGTCGAGTTGGGGTGACTCTTATGGTCCCTCCCCCGCTAGTTGCGGAGGAAGAGAGGAGGGAAGCTGGGATCCCTATCTCACCCAGCGGAGGAGCACATGGTTCACCCACCTAGTTAGAGCTAGAGGGGGTTAGAGGAGCCATGGCCAAGCTAGAGGTAGAGTAGCCACCAGCGAGCTATGGAGTCCTGGTGGTGGACATCCCCATCGACAGCAAGGAAGACACCAGGGTGGAGCCGCCAACCATCCCACTATCCTAAGAGTTGGTGATGATCTGATCATCGCTTGATACTACAATGGCTAGATCTTCTAGTGGGTCAGGGGTGACCCGCGAGCTGGTGTGGCCTTGTCCTAGTGAGCCAAAAAAGGTTTGGTTCATCCTTTGCGACGAGGAGGAGGTGAAGCTTTGGCACCTGCTTAGGGAGATAGGACTGTCGATGGAGTTCGACCTTGCCCTTACCAAGGCGAAGCTCAAGGAGGCCATGGAGAGGGTTGAGTTCATCCATCAGGCCATGACTGTTGACCTACCACATGTTGTAGAGGTAAGTTTTCTATGTTCCTAGTGTTGTCTTTCATTCCTTGGCATTTAAATGGCTGTCTTAGCACGCATGCTTCTTGTCTCGCAGGACCTAGAGATGATGTCAATCCACAAATCCCATTTTCTCCAGGAGGAGCATGGTTGGATGGAGCAAGAAGCGGCGGCATTGCTGTGGGTTGATGAGCTTAGGCATAAGCTAGAGTTCACCCACCGTGAGTCCCAAGATTGGGCGACCGAGGTGAGAGGAGCATGGGTGATGGAGCTACATGCGGTCGAGCAGGCAACTACTACCAAGCAGAAACTCAACATGGCAAAGGCCCACTTGGCAGAGACTGAGGTGGAACTCAGGAAGTCCCTAGAGGCTCTAGACATGGAGTGGAAGGCCTAATTGGATGCCGAGCAGGAGCTCATCGTGCTCCGGGGGTAGATGCTCGGGCAGAGGAGTCCAACACTCGGCTTCTCGAGAGGATGACCAAGCAATAGGAAGGGCTTTCCGTTCTTGAAAGCACTTGCCATAGTACATACCTATTCTACCCTCGTTTGATGCCTTGAATTTTTCTTTTCCTTGCTCCTGAATTTGTCATCCATTTCCAGAATTGGGTGGAAAGATTGGCTCTCTAGAGCAAGAGCTAGAGACGGTCAAAGCGGCGGTCGGTCAGAGTGTGGAGGCGCTAGCCTAGTTCCTTGAGGAGCAACGTGCTCTTGAGGGAGAGGTCAACTAGCTTCGCAACATTGCATAGGTGGTGGTCTCTGAGGTGTTTGGATCGGGACCAAGCACCAGTACGCCCACCGTCCAGCTGGTGGAGGTCCTAAATGAAGTTTGGGTGCCCATCTCCGATGGCATGTTCTATGGGACATCGGGGGTGCTGACCTCGGTGGTGACCTGCTACCCTGATCTGAACTTCGTGGCCATCTATAGAGGATATGCCGACAGGTGCAGCGCAGACGAGATCCATGCGCTGGGGGAAAGTTTGGTGCTGCACACACAGGTGGTCGCTAAGCAGGTCACCGCATAGTGGGTGATGGAGGCTCGACGTTCGACCATGGCCATAGATGTGCGCCAGGAAGATGTCATCCAGCCTACGGAGGCAGCGGAGGATGGGTCGGAGGTGAGCGTCATTCTGCCCCAACCAAGCCGATCATCATCCCGACCGTAGCCGAGCCAAGCATCGTCGTCCCCACCACAACCGAACTGCCTTCATCCTCGCCAACTGCACCGTCAACCGATGCAGCCGGGGGCCACAATAGAGTTAGAGTAGAAATAGTTAGTTTATGTAAAAGATGAATTCATGGGGGAGCCCTCGTGTGAATAGTTTTACATTCATGAATATTTTAAGTTCGTTTTGTGATGAAATCACTCATGAGGGGAAGCTTGTCACATCCGCCCTTGTTTTTATCCTTGCGTAGCTTTGTTTTTTGTCATTTCTTTTTCGCACTTGCTCGTTGACCCATAGGCTGCAACCTTAAGAACCCGGGTGTAGACCATGAGGCTTAGCTGCTCATAACCCTAGGTCATGGCGGGGTGTGATCGGTTGGGAGGCTAAAGCACAAGTTACGTAGGGTAATCAAAGGAACATGATACCCTTTTGTTTGGGCAACGCCCTTTTGTTTGCATGAAAAGTGTTACTACACGATAGTAAAAAAAGGGGTGGAATTACACCCCTGTGGAGCCCCTGAGTGACCCAGGTGAAAGGTCCTAATGGCTAGAGGGGGGTGAATAGCCTATTAAAAATTTCTACAACAACACTTAGCAAACCGATTTAGACAAATATAAGGCGAAGCGAGTGTTGCGCTAGCCTACTAAAAATGCAAGCCACCTACCACAATTCTAGTTTGTATAGTCTTTATCCACACAATGACTATGTCACTACACCAAGTTAGTATGCTCTCAAAGACTAACTAAAGAGCCACACTAACCAAACTAACAAGCTCTCACGACTAGCTACACTAAAGAGCTTGACAACTAGTTTACGGTAATGTAAAGATAGAGAGCAAGATAGTTATACTGCCGTGTTGAGGAATGAACCAATCAATCACAAGAATGAATACCAACGAAGACCAATCACCTCGAAATCAAATGATGACCCAATGATTTTTTACTGAGGTTCACTTGCTTGCCGGCAAGCTAGTCCTCGTTGTGGCGATTCAGTCACTTAGAGGTTCACGCACTAATTGGCATCACACGCTAAACCCTCAATAGGGTGCCGCACAACTAACACAATATGAGGATCACACAAGCTATCAGCAATTCACTAGAGTATCTTTTGGCTCTTCACCGGGGAAAGGTCAAGAACCCCTCACAATCACCACGATCGGAGTCGGAGACAATCACCAACCTATGCTCGATGAACCTCGCTGCTCCAAGCCATCTAGGTGGTGGCAACCACCAAGAGTAACAAGCGAATCCTACAGCGAAACATGAACACCAAGTGCCTCTAGCTGCAAACGCTCAAGCAAAGCACTTGGATTCACTCCCAATCTCACAAAGATGTTAAATCTATGGTGGAGATGAGTTGGAGGGCTTTGGCTAAGCTCACAAGGTTGCTATGTTAATGCAAATGGCCAAGAGGGTGAGCTTGAGCCGGCCATGGGGCTTAAATAGAAGCCTCGATGAAATAGTGTCATTGGCTCCTCAATCCACTAAAAATCAAGATGACCGGACGTGCCGGTCAGATCGATCGGACGTAGGACCCCAACGTCTGGTCGCTTGATGCTTGCCATGTGTCATCGGCTTCAAACGCTGATCGCCCGATCTCAATGGTCATCGAAGCACTTAAGTTGTGGCCGGACGCGCTGCTCAAAGTGACCGGATGCACCAACACTAGCATCCGGTCGTTTCTAGTAAGGTTCCACTCACGACCAGACGTAGGACTCCAAGTCCGGTCACTTCCAGTAAGCATCCACTCGTGTCCGGACATGTCTGGTCATGCCTGACCAGACTCACCCAATGTCTGGTCACTCATCGTCTCCTCTGTGCGTTGCCACATCAGCAAGACTGGACATAGCCAGCCAGTGTCCGGTCGAAGACCGACGCCAACGTCTTCACTGCTTTCACTGACTGGATGCTTCGGTCTAGTTGAGACTAGCGGCCGGTGCACTCTGTGAAACCTTGTCTTTTTATACAGGGCACCAGTGGCACCGTTGGACTATCCGCACTTACGGGCGGACACTTCGCCAGTGAAGTTTCTTACCCTTGCTCCCAAGTGCTAAACACAATGTGTATCACCTTTGTGCATGTGTGTTAGCATATTTTCATAAATATTTTCAAGGGTGTTGGCACTCCACTAGATCCCAAATATATATGCAATGAGTTAGAACATCTAGTGGCACTTTGATAACCGTATTTCGATACGAGTTTCACCCCTCTTAATAGTATGGCTATCGAACCTAAATGTGATCACACTCGCTAAGTGCCTTGATCACTGAAACAAAATGGTTCCTACCACTTATACCTTTGCCTTGAGCCTTTTGTTTTTCTCTTTCTTCTTTTCAAGTCCAAGCACTTGATTATCACCATGGCATCACCATCATCATGTCATGATCTTCATTTGCTTCACCACTTGGAATGTGCTACCTATCTCATGATCACTTTGATAAACTAGGTTAGCACTTAGGGTTTCATTAATTCACCAAAACCAAACTAGAGCTTTCACCAGGCCAAGAGGGCTTGGGCTAGGGCATTATAGGAGCAAGCATGGAATGGAAAAAAATGGTAAGACCAAGCTTTAGGGAAAGAAACAACGTAACTATTTGATGTTCCATATGTTGGTGAGAACATTGCCATTGTCATCCTTTAGCCGATTGGTGCCTGGTCGGATCACCTCGGCCACTATGTACGGTCCTTCCCATGGTGGAGAGAGAGCTTATGTTTGTCCTTGGTTGACTAGGTCCTCTGGAGTACGAGATCACCGACCTTGAGGATCCTCCCCCTGATTTTTTTTCATGGTACCTACGGAGAGTTTGCTGGTAATGAGCGGAGAGGATGATGGTCATCTCATGAGCCTCCTCGAGCAGGTCAACCGTGTCCTGCTAAGCCTCTATGGCTCGGTCTTGGTTGAAGACCTTTACTCTTGGGGTGCCGTGATTGAGGTCAGATGGCAACACTGCTTCAGCTCCGTATGCCAGGAAGAAAGGGGTGAACCCCGTGGACCAGTTTGGGGTCATTCTTAGGCTCCAAAGGATCGCTGGGACCTCTGCATCCCATTGCCCAACATACTTTTTGAGTCGGTCATAGATGCGGGGCTTGAGTCCTTGGAGGACCATGCCATTGGCCTGCTCGACCTGACCGTTAGTACGTGGGTGTCCGACTAAAGCCCAATCGATCCTGATGTTGTATCCATCATAGAAGTCCAGGAACTTCTTCTCGGTGAAGTTTGTTCCGTGGTCAGTGATGATATAGTTAGGGACACCAAACCAATAGATGATGTTGAGGAAGAACTTGACCGCCTCTTCCGAGCAGATATTGGTGATGGGCTTCGCCTCTATCAACTTGGTGAACTTGTCCACCGCCATGAGTAGGTGAGTGAAGCCACCTAGGCCTTTTTGAGGGGTCCAACCATGTTGAGGCCCCAAACCATGAATGGCAAGGTGATGGGGATGGTCTGAAGCTCCTGCGTCGGTAGGTGAGTTTGTCGAGCATAGAACTGACATCCTTCACACCTGCAGACCACCTCCTCTGCATCTCGCAGCACAGTGGCCCATTAAAAACCTTAGCAAAAGACTTTCCCAACCAGCGACCTTAGGGCCGCGTGATGTCCATAGAAGTTGTTTCCCCTAGTCGGTCAGGATGCACTTCATAAGCACTCTCGATGGACTTCGCTTGTAAAGTTCGTTACTAATGGCGATGAACATCTTGGCGCATTGAGCGATTCATCATGCTTCAGTCCTTTCTAGTGGGAGAACCTCCTCAAGGAGGTAGGTGAGCAGTGGTGCTCTCTAGTTAGCTGGATCAAGTGCCATCATAGCGATGTCATCGGTCGATGTTGCTATGGAGGCGCCAAGGTCGGAGCCCCTAAGTGCTCGGTCTAGGTCGGGGCACGTTAGGGGGTCAGAGCCCTCGAGTGCCAGATTGGTGTTGGAGGGTGTCTGGGTCGAATCCTCTCGAATGTGGCCAGATGGCTCGTGGAGGTCGTTTACAAAGACCCCATCGGTGGGGTGTTCCTATCTAGCCGCCAATTTTGCGAGGAAGTTGGCAGCGGCATTGTCCTTTTGAGGGACATGATATAGTTTGATCCCTCGAAACTTGTCCTCGAGCTTGTGCACCTCCTGGTAGTATGCCGCCATGAGAGGGCTCTTGCAGGAGGACTCCTTTATGACTTGGTCGATGACCAACTTTGAGTCACCACAGACATACAGCCACATGGCCCTGAGCTCGACGGCGATGCACAGTCTATTGATGAGGGCCTCGTACTCCATGGCATTGTTCGAGGCTAAAAAATGGAGATGGATCATGTAGCAGAGCCTGCTCCCATCCGAAGAGATCAGAACCACTCTAGCCCTCAAGCCAGGCGCCATGACTGACCGATCGAAGTATATCGTCTAGTACTCATGGGTGACATCTGGGGTCGGGAGCTAGACTTTCGTCCATTCGGCGATGAAGTCAACAAGAGCCTGAGACTTAATAGTGGTGTGGAGGACATACCTGATGTCGTGGCCCATAAGTTTGAGAGCCCACTTGGAGATTCGGCCGGTGGCGTCATGGTTACGGATGACCTCCCCAAGTGGGTACAAGGTGACGACCGTGACCTCGTGGTTGATGAAGTAGTGCAGGAGCTTCTGGGTCGCTATGAGCATGGCGTACATAAGCTTCTGAACCTAGGGGTAGTGAATTTTGGCATCGGTGAGTACCTCACCGACGAAGTACACCAGTCATTGGACCTTCAGGGGGTGTCCTGGCTCCTTTCTCTCGACGACGAGGGCAGTGCTCACAACATGGTTGCTTGCCATGATGTAGAGGAGGAGGGATTCTCCTTGTTCGGGAGCGATGAGGATTGGGGCCAACGTTAGTGATGGTTTGAGGCTTTCCAAAGCCTATTGTGCCTCATTTTTCTAGATGAATGTGTTTGTCTTCTTAAGAAGTTTGTAGAGATGCATCCCTAGTTTGCCTAGTCAGGAGATGAACTGGCTCAGGGTGGTCAAACAGCCGATGAGCCTCTGTACGCCCTTGACGTTGCGTATAGGGCCCATGTTGGAGATGGCCGTGATTTTTTTGGGGTTAGCTTTGATGCCATGCTCGGACATGATGTATCCGAGCAGCTTCCCCTTCAAAACCCCGAAAACACATTTTTTGGGATTCAATTTGACGCTGAACCTTTGGAGGTTCATGAATGTGGTGGCCAAGTTTGTGATCAGGCCGCTAGCTTGAGCTGTTTTCACCACTATGTCATCCACATAGATGGTGATTATTGGTTTTGGTCACTCGACTTAGTCAGGTTGGTCAGGCGGATGGATTTGTTCAGCGAAGCATCGCTGCATGCACCATTGATAGGTGGCACTTGTGTCCTTCAGACCAAAAGGCTTGGTTACATAATAGTACGAACCATACCGAGTGATGAATGAAGTCGTGACCTGTTCGAACTCTTTTATCGCGATCTGGTGGTAGCCTAAGTAGGCATCTAGGAAGGAGAGGATTTCGTACCTTGAGGTGGAGTCGACTATCTGATCTATGCGTGGTAAATGGATGTGGTCTTTTGGGCACGTCTTGTTGAGGCCAGTATAATCAACACACATTCTCCATTTCCCATTCTTCTTTTTCATAAGAATAGGATTAGCTAGCCAGTCGGACTGGTATACCTCTTTAACGAATCCAGTTGCTAGAAGTTTAGCGATATCCTTGCCTATGGCCCTACGCCTCTCATCATTAAAGTGACGCAGGCATTGCTTGGCGGGCTTTGAGCCCAGGACGACGCATAGTGCATGCTCGGTGACCTCCCTTGGTATGCCCGGCATGTCAAAAGGCTTCCACGCGAAGACATCATGATTTGCACATAGAAAGTCGGTGAGCTCGCTTTACTATTTGGCCGGGAGCTTGGTCCTAATCCGCACCATCTTGGTTGGGTTGCTGGGGTTGATCTCTACTGCCTTGGTTTCCTCGGTCGGATGGAAGGTGCTTGAGGAGGTCTACCCATTGTGGTTGGGGACTGCTGGAGTCGCTGAACTCCCAACTTTGGGAGCTCGGTGGAGTTGATGACGGTAGTGGGGAGATCGTAATGCTTGTGGTCGCACATGTAGGCATGCGAGAAGGTGCTACCTACGATGATGACACCGTTCGTCCCCAGCATCTTTAGCTTGAGTAGGTGTAGTTGGGGATCGCCATGAACTTGGCGCATCATGGCTGCCCCAAGATGGTGTGGTAGGACCCTAGAAAGTCCACTACCTCAAAGGTTAGGACCTCAGAGCGAAAGTTGGCGTGGTTGCCAAACATGACGGGCAGGTCAATCTGCTCGAGTGGGTATGCCTACATCCCTAGGATCACGTCGTGGAAGGGAGAGCTCACTGGGCAGAGCTCTGACCAGGGGATGTGCATGGCGTCGAGGGTGTTAACGTAGAGAATGTTTAGGCCACTGCCTCCATCCATTAGCACCTTGGTGAGGTGCTTCTTGTGGATGATGGGGTCAACGATGAGTGGGTAGCGACCTAGTTGGGCGACGTGGGAAGGATGGTCTCTTTGATCAAAAGTGATTGTGGAGTCCGACCAGCTAAGGAAAGAGGGGATGACTGACTCGGCGGTGCATGCCTCTCTATAGCGTACCTTGTGCTGGTGCTTAGAGTGGATGGCGTCGGATCCCCCAAAGATCATGAGGCATTTCTTAGGGTTGGGGAAGCCATCTTCAGCCTTGCCCGCCGTGCCTCCTTTCTTGGCCGCCTCCTCCTTACCTTTCCCTTCCTTTGGCTTGGCGGCTTGTCATAGGAAGCGCTTGAGGAGCTCATAGTCCCTATAGAGGTGTTTGATAGGATAGGCATGGTTGGTGCATGGACTCTCCATGAGCTTGTCGAAGTGGTCGGGCTGGCCCTGCTGGGGCTGCTTGCCCTCACGGTCGGTCGTGGCGACCAAAGCTGGGTTGGCCAGTCGACGCTGATCCTTCTTGTTCTTCTTGCCCTTTTATGTGTAGGGGCACTCGCCTTGGTCCTCACACTTGGCCTTGCCCCTGTCCCAACCACCACTGAAGACTGCCCCAACTGCCTCCTCGCCAGAGGCATGGTTCTTGGTGATGTTGGGAAAGTCATGGGTGGTACGAGGCTTCACACAGCCGAGCTTATGGATCAGGGACTTGCAGGTTGTCCCAGAGAGGAACGCGCTGATGACATCTGCGTCAACGACATCAGGAAGGGAGTTGCACTACTTTGAGAACCCACGGATGTAATCCCGTAGGGACTTGTTGGGCTCCTGTTGGTAGCTCTTAAGGTCCTAGGAATTCCTAGGATGGACATACATCCTATAGAAATTTCCAACGAAGACCCTCTTGAGATCCGCCCAGTCGTGGATGCTGTCGGGCAGAAGGAATTTGAGCCATGCTCAAACATGCTCCCCCATGCAGATGGGGAGGTATTGGATGATGAAGTAGTCATCATCCACTCCTTTGGCTCAGTAGGCAAGCCGAAAGTCTTCAAGCCATATACCAGGGTTCGTCTCCCCAGTGTACCTGGCGATGTTGGTGGGCGATCGGAAGCGCTGTGGGAACAATACTTTCTAGATGCGGCGACTAAAGGCCCATGACCTTAGGCCATCCAGGTTGGGGGCTTCAGTCGTTCGGTCAGCCACCACACCTAGGGTGCATGTCCTCGCACTCCTCGATGGTCAGGTCTGGGGCCGCACCGCCTGCTCTCGCCTCCATTCGATGGTCGTCATCATTGTGCCAGGCCTACCGTCGATGGTTGATGACGCTACGAGCATCATGGTTCGTCTCGAGCCATTCATGCATAGGTGGTCAATGTGGAGCGGGCGCTGGGTTGGGCTATGGCGTAGCTGCGGCCTCCTGCTCCATGCCCGGCAACTACTATGGTGAGTGGACAGAGTGATTCAACTAGTGCGGCCCCAGTCCCATGGCTAAGCAAGAGGCCACGTGCCGATGTTGAGACGTGGAGCTTTCCACCTGCTGAATGGCGGCAGTCTCCACCAGCGCCCAAAGGTTCTAGTGGATCTCCTGCTCCTGGGGTTGGTAGGCTCGGGGAGGCTATGTAGAAGCATCTCCGCAGCAGCGATGTTCAGGCTAGCCTGCGCAAACTGAGGGGGATCATCCCCTCTGTCCAGGATGTTACACTGGATCTGACGGGCACGACCCCGAGTGTCGCTCGCTGGGTTATGCGCATGTGGCACATCATGATGCGCCGGGCGCGTCGGTGTAGGCGGTTGGCTCTGTCGCTTTTATAGTAACTCCTCGCTGTGCTTTTGCCCATGCGCTAGGGCCTACGCACTAGGGGCCAGAGGGGTGTGAGTCTATAGAGACTCCACTACCTCTGGTGGCTGTCCCAGGGAATCCACCATAGCACACTCCCAAGACAGAGGGTGGCTAGGTGCCATGATGTTGCCCATGCTAGAGCCGTTGCTTTTGACCTCATCATCGATGAGGTCATGGAAGGAGGCGGGAGCATAGCCCACCAACCCCACAAACTTGGACATGAGAGGGGGCAGCGTCAGCATCCTTTGGAGCCCCTGTACGCACGCATCCATGGGGGACGTGAAGCCATAGGGGGACTGGTTGCACGACGGTCGTGGTGGGGACAATGGGGACCCTCCGAAGAGTTGGCGGAAGGTGTTAAACAGTGAGTAAAGAACAATATGTACATCACTCACCGTAGGCTTTGAGCCTAGCAGTGGCTCGAGGCAAAGCACGGGTGTCTCGATATTGAGGTCGTCGAGTGGCCCAGAGCCGGTGGAGGGCACTCCTCCTCCAATGGACGAGCGGGATGAGCGCCTCCTCATGGAGGCGGAGTACACCAAGCTAGTCGGCGATGAAGTCCAGACTCCCGAAGAGGAAGGTCTGGAGTGGCACGAAGACGGGAGGAGCCCATATCCCAACAAGTGGGAGTAGGGGAAACTCTAGCGAGCCGAAGCGAATCGTATCGCTCGAGCCCGCCATGGCGAAGATGGTGGAATGGTGGGCCATCCGATGACCAAAAGCGTGAACGCATGGTGTCTCTCCCCACGGACGACGCCAACTATCGATGCGAAATGTGGCCAACAAGTAAATATTTATAGATTTGCCGTATGTTGTGATCAGATGTGGCCTAGCACTCAATGACATAGGATTTATACTGGTTCAGGCAACAGGCCCTACGTCCAGTTGAGGTCGGTTGGTGACTTTATTCCTGAGCCTAGGTGTTTGAAGTTTGATGTGGGGTTACAAACGAGTGAGGAATGAAGTGGGGGTGTAAAAGGCCTGGTCGGACTCTAATCCGAGTGGAAGAGAGTGACGGGGGCTCAAACGTATGCCAAGTGTCGGAGCGTGTGCTCTATGTGCGTCTCTGTGTGCCCGATCTTGCGAGCTATTAAGACTGTTGAGACTGTGTTCGGTAGCCTGTGTAGCCATTGAGTCGTCGAGTCCTCGTGTCCTCGGTTCGTCATCTTTTAGGAGAGAGTGCATCCCCTTTTATAGTTGAAGGGGATGGCCTTACAGGTCAGAGAGAAAGAGAGAGAGAGAGAGAGAGAGTGTATACGGACGCTGCCTAGTCTTGTTGCCTATGCCATCGGATACGAGATGGCCGCCATCGCCCGCCATATTGTTTACGCCGCCATCGCCCACCTTATTGTTCATGCTCTGTTGTATCTGGCAGGCAGCATAGTGTTCACCTAGTACGGCAAACAACGACGCCAACAATACTGTTTATGCTCTGACACGTCTGGCAGGCTGTACAATGTTCGCTTGGTACGACAAACGACGGCGCCCACAATACTGTTTATGCTCTGACGCGTCTAGCAGGCTGTACAGTGTTCGTCTGACATGGCCCGACAGCATCGTCCTGCAGGTGCGCAGGGCATGGCTGGGTACGGTCCTCGGTATTGCGGTTGACTTGAGCGCCATACCTTATCTACTCCGCCTGCTCCCTGGGCCCACACCGAGCGGGTGTCCCCGGTCGGTCGTTCCTAGTCGGCCCTGACCGTGTCGGTCAGGAAAGAGCAGCGAGCAGAGGTCCAGCGTATCCTCGATCGGAGAAAGGGGATCGGAGTCGGACCGCGGTCCCACCACGATCAGGCCTTCCGGTTGGGGCTTCGACCAGATCTCCTGGCCGAAGGTGCTGGTCGGGGACCGGATCGTGGTCTTGGCCTGTTATTGTGTATCTGGGCCGGTCCAGGTACGTGCTGTCGTTGCGCCGCCTGCTGGGCTGAGTTTTGTAGGGAAGTGGGTCCATTGGGGACCCCGGGTTTATGATTTTTTTAGACAACTATTAATGGTTTGGTAGAATAGCTAGGGCATAAAGGTTACTTTTAACTTCTCTTTCACCTCTACTTCTAGAAACTATTATTTTAATAGCTAGACCGTCTAAGAGCTAATTGCCATAATTAAATGATATCCTATAACAAAGATAATAATAAGTAATGTCGATGAGCAAATATCAACATTGAAGGATGTTGTGCAGTAAATTTACCCTTAAAACATAGATTGTCTCGTATGTTGAAAAAAAGTCTCAACGTCCTAAAACTAAAATACTATAGTTGGGGATACAAACAGAAAACACTTTGAGCTTATTGGTTATTGCTAGTGGTAAACATAGAAAAACAAGAATTTCTCGAGTGGAAAGTGACGACGGCGGCGTAACAGAAGAAAGGAAGTTAAAAGAAAAGTAAAATGTATCATAGGTCTATTAATTTTTGAAGAGGTGTTGCTTGGTTCTATTAACTCTCAAAGTGTATTTTTGAATCCCTAAACTTTCTATATTATGTAGTGTAGGTCCGTAGAGCTTGGCATTTTTTCGTTGGCACAACTACTGCAGGAATGTCTTTAATCTGAACATTATACTAACAACAGTATAGATATACTTTGTGGTATATACTACACGTAATAAACGTGCCTGATAACTGATAGTATCACAGTGACCGTGAAAAAAGGGGAAATGTTGGCACTTGGCAGGAACGAGCTAAAAACGTTCTTTTTTGCAGAAGGGACAAAAAAAAAAAACAATCTGTCAAACCTTTGGCATTACAATCTCGTCGCGCTTTTCCTTGCCAACAAAAAAGTTCGGTTACCCCAATCCCGTGGCCCTGTGACCGTTCTCTCTATAAATAAACAAACAGCCTTCGGAGAAGCACCCTTGTGCACCACTGGAGATCGTTCCGTCTCCTATCCTCTCCCCCGCGTCTTGGTCGTCTCGTCTTCCTCCCTCCCTCGCCCGACAGAGCAGAGGTAAGCCCGCCGAGATCTCCTTCTGTTATGTTCTTTCCTTGCTCCGTCACGCCAGCTCGTCCCGGTGGCTGGCTGGCTGGCTTTGGTTCTGGGTTCTCGGCTCCGCGCGGCAACAGCTCCGGCCTCCGGGTACCCAGTACAGGGCGGCGTGCAATGGCGCCGCTCCCCTTGCATGCACGATGCGGATGTGTCTTTCGGCTGAACTGAGTCCACGCATGCAGGTTTTAGCCTCGGCTGTGTCGGAAAAGGCGGGGATCTTTTAGGATTTTTCGGTAGTAGCTTCGTTAATCCGTCCATTACCACGCAACCGTCCCGACTCCCGTAAAGGAGGAATTCCCGTGGAGGAACACTTGGCAACAATCTGGGATGCCTTGGTTCATCTTCATCTTATCCTACTTGCCTTGGGAATCCTAGGATTATTGTGCTTGCCTGTTTTGCTGTGAAATCCGTGGTGCACTGCAGCCTCTTTGCTTCGATTTGGGGATGGCGGTTGACTTTTCCGCCGCCATGAGTTGCCAAGATCCGATTCTCATGTCCCACTGTAGTTTTGGTGCGGCTGGGTAGCTGTCTGCACAGATACATGATTCAGGCACGGTTGTTCTTCTTGTAAAAGTTGAAATTCAGGGGTTTTCTACAGCTTGGTTTCTGTACTTTTACCTGTGAATCACTCAATTGTGGAAACTGGCAAGTGCGACTCTCATATAGCCGACATTAGTTAGAGGTACAAGGCTTAGAATTCCGCTCATCTACGCTCATAAGTCATAACCTCCTGTCATGTCTAGTTATTATGATAATGAACTCTGTTCTCTGTTTCTTTCTCTCCTTTTTATCATGATGAAATGGTTGGAATTGCTACTCTGCTACTGTCAATGGTGAAAGTAAGAGGCTTAGAATTTGATTGTTTAGATTTGATTTGCACGTACTCATAGCCTTGTATAATGCCTGGGATTATTAATGAGCTTTGTGCTCTGTTTAAGTCAACCAGATCTACAACGGTACTCTGAGTTACTAAGAAGCTTATATGAATACACGCGTTCAGATTCCGTGATGCCATATCGGACAATGTTTATTTGCCACCAGCATACACGACTTGCTGTAAAGATTCCCTTAGCCCATGATTGGCTGATAATTTGGTATCAATGTATCATCTTGTTTTGTTTTATTAAATCTATGTCACACATTGACTATACATTGATGATTCATGAGCTGGACTCTAGCAATTGATGTGTGATTCATGAGCTGAGCTTTAGCAATTGATGTGTACGATACAGCAGTTTGTACCATTGTACTGTTTCTCTTTAATCATTTTTTTATAAAAAAAGTATTCTCTTTAATCATTTAACTTTTTTGGCCATGACATCCATGCAGTTCCTTGCCATCTCAATTATACGTTTATGTCCATCCATATTAAATAGATAAATCGACTATAGTTCTTATGCAATCAACTATTTTATATACTGATTGTGTTACTTCAAATGTTGTTAAATCACAGAATGGGGAGCGGCGAGAAGACCTGTCACCGCTTATGGCGAGTACACCTATGCTGAGCTGGAGAGGGAGCCCTACTTGGCCAAGTGAGAAGCTGAGGATTTCGATTACTGGGGCTGGTGGTTTCATTGGATCCCACATTGCTCGCCGGCTGAAGAGCGAGGGCCACTTACATCATTGCCTCTGACTGGAAGAAGAATGAGCACATGACTGAAGACATGTTCTGCCATGAGTTCCACCTTGTTGATCTCAGGGTCATGGACAACTGTCTGAAGGTCACCCACGGTGTTCGACCATGTCTTTAATCTTGCTGCTGATATGGGTGGCATGGGGTTCATCCAGTCAAATCACTCTGTGATCATGTACAACAACACCATGATCAGTTTCAACATGCTAGAGGCTGCACGTATCAATGGTGTGAAGAGGTATGCCACTTCATTTTCTTACTGGCTGGTGAATGCTGTGGTCTCCTCTATAATTAAATCTTAACTTCCACATGTAATCTAGTTGATGTTGTTTGATTAGGTGTTGTCAAAGAACCTGGCTGCTACATATAAACAACCTTTATTATGCATGTTAGTCTTTGTGAAGCTCAGGAGTCAGGATACTGTTTGGGCAGCTGGATTTTCCAATACTATTCAATCCAGATCTGTATGTAGTCAAGTTGATACTGACATTAACCTAACTGAACCTTAAGGAAAACAAGCTGGTCACTTCTGATATTAAAACTGTCGCTGTTTTCTGTAATAATCTGTCTTCCTTAGTGCGGTGTCTCAACTCTGCATGATCTATTCATGTTCACTTATATTTTATATCATTTTGGTCTGGCAGGTTCTTCTATGCCTCGAGTGCATGCATTTACCCTGAGTTCAAGCAGCTTGACACAAATGTGAGCTGAAGGAATCTGATGCCTGGCCTGCTGAGGTGTGTTTATTGAAATACAATGACATTTCTGTGTGTTAGACATATTCATGTACTCATTTAAATTCCCTTGGACACGGATCTGTTACCTTTCAGCCTCAAGACGCCTATGGCTTGGAGAAGCTTGCAACTGAGGAGCTGTGCAAGCACTACACCAAGGACTTTGGTATTGAGTGTCGCGTTGGCCGTTTCCACAACATTTACGGCCCTTTTGGGACATGGAAAGGTAAACCTACCAGTTCTTTAGTGACTGAAGCCATACATTCAGTAACCTGTCTTGTGATTGTGAGGTGATAAACTGATAATTCAACTTGATCAAAATGTTATCTTTCTATTCTAACAGGTGGTCGTGAGAAGGCACCGGCCGCCTTCTGCAGAAAGGCTCAGACATCCACGGAGAGGTTTGAGATGTGGGGCGATGGTCTCCAGACCCGCTCCTTCACTTTCATCGACGAGTGCGTCGAGGGTGTTCTGAGGTATGTCTGTGTGCTTTGGATGTCATCCAAACACCAAACCAAACAGTTACCTGTGTAGCAATGGGGAATTAACATGGTATGGTACCACGTTGTGTCCAGATTGACCAAGTCAGACTTCCGCGAGCCATTGAACATCGGAAGCGATGAGATGGTGAGCATGAACGAGATGGCTGAGATCGTGCTGAGCTTTGAGGATAGGAAGCTGCCCATCCACCACATCCCTGGTCCAGAGGGGGTCCGTGGGCGCAACTCTGACAACACCCTTATCAAGGAGAAGCTTGGCTGGGCCCCAACAATGAAGCTCAAGGTATTGTCACCATCTTGCTAGATATTGCAGTACATATCTTGGTATATATTGAAATTATTCTGGTGAAGTACCCTCCATCTCCATGTTGAGGGTGTTGGGACAAACAAATGTAAATAATACCATTTAAGCCCGTGGAATGACGCATAAGGAATGTATGCCAGGGCTGGTTAGAACTTGCACTAAACAATTCCTGATTGTCCTGTAAATTGGAATGTTTGCAGCATGGGCTGAGGTTCACCTACTTCTGGATCAAGGAGCAGATCGAGAAGGAGAAGACCCAGGGGGTCGACATCGCGGCCTATGGGTCGTCCAAGGTGGTGTCCACCCAGGCGCCCGTGCAGCTGGGCTCCCTCCGTTCCGCCGACGGCAAGGAGGGGCTCTGAGCGATGAGGCTTCGTAGTGGGATATGACGTACTGTTTGGAGAGTTTGGACGGTAGAATATATGCTACAGTAGCAGCAAAAGTACTGTTGGGCCCCTTTTTGGGGGGTTCATTCTATTTTTCTATCTATTCACCGCTCCATTAATTTATGCCATGCACCTTGTTCATTTTTGCATGTCTTCTGTACCTTGATTGTACTCCTGTGGCCATGACCGGCAATAAAATTTTCCCTGTTTCTACTCTGTGGAGTATGTATGTATGATCCTAGATTGATATGATATGGCTCTGCTCTGTAACTCTGTTGAGCTTTCTGCATCCAAATGTGACGAGCTCCACAGAAATCAGATTTCTTCTACCCATAACATAACAATAGCACTGCAGGGACTGCCAAGGAAGGAAGACGTCACTGTGGCACTAGCTGGCTGGTTGAGCTATCGTCGTTTTCTCTGACGAGTGGCGTTGACACCGGGACCATGTTGCTGTGCGTGGTGATGCCAGTAATATTCCCTGCGAACTGGTTGGGAAGGAAACGCCTTTATCCGACGTGTTCGGGTATGGTCCAAACGAAACGAGCGCTCGCGCGGGCACGCAGCAGTCCCAGTCCCGTCCCCACCGCCGCACGCCGGCGCGCCACCGGTTGTGGATATACACACACACACGTACTTTCGCCTCGTGTACAGAAAGTAATGTTGACAGCATGTTGTAATTGGGAGTCATGTCGTGGCTCGTGACAGCAAGGATACAATGATGTGGTAAGATCCTCAGTCGCCACACATTCATTACAGATGCTCATCTTCCCATAGAAACAGCAGTATGCAGGATATCCTTGCAGCAGACACATCAGCCAATTTTGGTTGCATTGCCATCAGAAAAGTGTTGTTTTCTGTTGTTCTAACATTTTAGCATTTGCCGGGGCTGTAGCTTTTTGTAACTAGTTTTTTTTCCAACTATTTTTCTATCCATTTATATATGCCAGGCAGATCTCTTATATGTAGCTATTTTTCTATATCTAGACCTAATATTAATGACAAAATTTATGCCACTTTTATTTTTTCGTCCAACCTAAACACCAGTCTTGTGTCCGTGTCTATTTTTTTTCCCCGTTTGTTCCTCCTCCCGCTAATTTCCCTTCTTTCTTCTCCCGCTTGTAGGTTGGGTTCCGTTGGGGTCTCAGGGAAGTGCTGGTGGCCCCGTCCCCTCGTGATGTCCCGTGCCATTTGCGAGTTTTTATTTTTTATTTTTACTTCCTAATGAAACAACTCTATTTTTTCTTATAAAGATAAAGATAAATAATAAATACAGTACTATATGTCTTTGAAACTTTGATCTTTACTTAATAAACAAATATTTCTATTACTAAGGGCACCCGTAATAGTAAGAGCTAATTACTGGCTCTAAGATAACTTTTCTAATAGTGTTAACTTTTAGCACATACTCCCTCCGTTCTAAATTATAATTCATTTTTTTTTGAACAAAATTATATGTCACTTTGACTTTTTTGTACATTCATTTTGCTATGCATCATTTATTTAGATGCATAGCAAAATTGATGTAGCAAAAAAGTCAAAGCGACATAATCTTGAAATGTGCACAAGAGCTTAACTCTTGATCAAGAGCTGGCTTTTCTCTCTCATCTATTTAAAATATAAAAAAATACTGATAGCTAGCTTAAAAGTCGATTGTTGGAGCTACCTTAAGTTGTTGATTTGAATTCTGAATAAATTACTATCATGACATGAATTAGTCAGGCCTAACTAATCAAATTGCAAACTCAGGCCTTGTTTGGTTTTATAAGTCAGGTGACTTATTAAGTCAGGTGACTGAAAATCAGTGACTTATAAGTCATGCCTGTTTGGTGGTAGATGACTTATAAGCTCATACCTGTTAAGTGAAAGGTGTGGGCCCCACGCAGAAAAGGAGGCTTATAAGTTTTAAGCAGGGGTGAACCAACTTATTTCTTATAAGCAGGGGTGACTTATAAGTTGGTGGTGTTTGACAAAATCAGTCACTTATTTCACTTTTTAACTTATAAGTAGGTGACTTATTTGGAACCAAACAGGCCCTCAAATCTTGAGCAGTTTCTCGTCCAATCTAATCATCAGAACAAATGTTTCTCCTAGTTGTTTGCACATACCACTGCAAAATCTATAAAAGCTGTCCACATATATCAGTGCAACTTTTGATAAGGGCTAACATGTGGAATCCGAGACACGCGGAATTTAATAAGATATTAAAATTATATATTTTTATGAATCCTTACAAAAAGTCACCAAACTTGACATCTAACTCTACCAGCATATAGATATATAGTATGAAAACTAAAGTTATGATACATTTGCATGTAAATATTTTGTTCCTTACTGTGGGGGTATTAACCCATATACCCTTACGGCTAGGCTTGGGCCGGCCCGAACCAGGGGGTCTGGCCCACTAAAAGATGACGCGCGGCCCGGCCAATCTGTTCGGAGTCCCGCGCAAGGAATCAAGACAGATTTAGAGATCAAGTAAGATCCTGGTCAGTTAGAATATGAATCCTTATCCGGCCATATATGGCAATTGTAACTTGTTAGGATTAGTTTCCAGATCTGTAACCCTGCCCCCTGGACTATATAAGGCGGGCAGGGGACCTCTCTAAAATCATCTCTCATTGATATACAACAATACAATCAGACGCAGGACGTAGGTATTACGCCTTCACGGCAACCGAACCTAGATAAAACCTCATGTTTGTCTTGCGTCACCATCTTGTTTGTAGCTTGCGCATCTGTCTGTCGATAATCTACTACCTTGGGCATACCCCTAGGTAGACTGCCGACCATATTTCATCGATAGTGGCGCGCCAAGTAGGGGGTGTGCGTACTGCTCTCCAGACGAACAAGATGGTCATCATCCCTGGTTCCATGGTGGTGTCGAACGACCTCACGTTCACCATCGGCCAGATCACCTGGACCACTGGCTCCGACGACTACATCGCCATGACCACGGAGGAGGCGCGGATTCAATCTGCGTCGACCACTGCTTCATCTGCATCGGCTACGGCTCCGACCATGGTGGATCTAGCTTTGGCCACGCCAGCATCGTCTTCAGCTACGCCGACAACCCGTCGTCCGCTTCCTCGCTACAAAGGGAGGCAGATCGACAACACCGACCTGCTCGACTCCATCGATTGGGTCGGCACCAAACTTGCTGAAACCCTAGCTCTGGTAAGTTCGATTCAAAGTCAACCTAATGAGCAGGTAACCACTACCCAGAACAGATCTACCCGACCAGCTCGGGCCAGTCGTCCTGCATGACTTGGTACGGATCTTGTGGTCACATCTACTCCTGAATGGCGCTCCGTTCGCCGCCGGCAAGCCCCCGCAATGGTTCTCCGGCTCTCCGAGTACGAAGCCTTGATGGAGAACTACCAGGCCCAGCCCTACGGCCTGCGCAACTTCATCAACATGGTTCGGATTGAGGATTATCAAGAAGGATCGGTCCACACAGTTCAAGAGGGTGGCTCAAGCTCCTCGTCTGGCATCGCATCTAATGGCTCCGTCCACACCGAGCTCTAGCATCATGACAATGAAGGCGTTGAATATGATCTGGATATCCCAGACCATGCCCTGGGGTTCCCACGATTCCCATCCTTCCCACCAAGGCGAGGAGACTTGATCAATGTTGTCAGTAATGACGAACCACCGGCAGTTGGCGAAACAGAACAAGAAAGGCTAGCACGCAATATTGACCGGTTTAATCGCTGACAAATCGAAGCTGAGGCAGAAGAGGAGGCACGACGCATAAGGGTCTAGCCGCATGACCTTAACAATGCCTTTGACAGGGTGGGGGACAAGCAGGTCTTCAGGACCCCAAGCGCCAACATAGCTGTTGCTATGGCAACAATGCAACGACTACCCAATACCCTAGAAACCCAGGCAGTTCGTGATGATATACAAGCTTACCTGATGGTTGCTATGGCCCAGACCGTAGAGATTGTAAATCAAGCCCGGGCTCCATCCATCTCAGTCGAATCAAGCCATAGCCGCCAGTACTCAAGTCACTCACAGCCACCCAACCAACGTGGCTCGCACAACAACGACCCATCAGACAACCGTCAAGGCAGAAACGGTGGCCATGATGGTGGTCGGGACGACAACCGCTGCGACTACCGGGACGACAACCGCGATAATCGCCGTAATAACCGCGGTCGCAGGGTTAACCAGGGTGGCAACCGGGATCACCGTGATGGCAATAACGATCTCCGCCATTACCTCGGAGAACGCGATCTGCGCGATCGCATTAACCAAAGAGCCAATGATCGTGCATCCCACAAAAGCTATCACTGTATGGAATATGATACTACCACGGCCCTCTAGGTTTGAAGCAGTTTACTCCACACCTTCGCCAAGTCATATGGCCCAAGAACTTCAAGCTCGAAAAACTTCAGAAGTACGACGGCAAGGAAAACCCCGAATTATAGGTCATGCTCTACGAAACCACGTGTAGATCAGCCATGGCTGATGAGCACGTCATGTCTAATTACTTCCCAGTCGTCGTCGGCCATGCAGGCCACCAATGGCTGGTCAGCTTGCCGGCAAACTACTTTGATTCTTGGCAAGAGCTCAAGCAAGCATTCATCAACAACTTCATTGCTACTTGTGAGCAACCCAACAACAAATATGATCTGCAGCGGATTCAGATTGCAAAGATGAGCCACTGCGCGAGTACGTCCGACGCTTCTCGAAGATGCGCATCAAGGTCCCGTCAATCTCCGACAATGAGGCAATCGAGGCTTTCATCATTGGTCTCTGCTTCCATGATGTCCTAAGGGACAAGCTCCTCTGCAAGAGACCTGAATCAGTCACAGCGCTCCTGGCCACTGCTAAAAAATATGCGGATGCTGATGATGCTAAAAAGATAATCATCAAAGAAGCAGCAAGGGTTCCACGCTCTGACCACCCCCCACACCGCGAGGACTACCGCGGCAACCATGGTTAGAATGACAATTTTGATCGCCGCAACCAACGCAACAATTCCCGCGACCAGTGTAATCAGCGGCATAATCACCGTGACGATTACAGGGGCAAGCGTGCTCGGGAAGACGATGGCGAGGTCAACACCGTTAAAAAAGGTGGCGGACGTCACAACTACGAAGAAGATACGCCAAAGCATTGAAAGGACCCTGCCAGCTCCATCCCAAGTCAAACCATACCATGGAGAATTGTTGTGTCCACAAATCTATCTACACACGCCAACAGGCTCCGGACACATCCGACAAGCCTAACGACGCAGGAGAGCAGCGTAACGAGGACAACGACGATGAAGACGCAGATCCCCGTCACAAGTACGTCAAGCCAACCGATCACGTCCACACCATCATTGGAGGCAAAGTGTCTATCGAGACCAAATGAGAACGCAAGCTGCTCGCCCGCGTTTGCTTGAACATGGCCAACGCCGACAACCTCATCGCCGATCCGCGGCTCCCTCCTTGGTCTCACCACGAGATCTCCTTTAGCAGAAAGGACCAATGGGCTGCAATACCTAAGCCAGGACATTTTTCTCTGGTTCTCAATCCTTGTATCAACAAGGTTTAGTTCGACAGAGTGCTGATTGACGGCGGCAGTTCCATTGATATACTGTTTGAGAACAGTTTGCCAGCCCTGAAGATAACCCAGGCTGATCTCAAGCCATACGAGGCATAATTCTAGGGTGTTCTCCCCGGACAGAGCTCCACACCTCTCGGGCAGATCACGCTACCTGTGCAATTTGGTAGCCCGGACCACTTCCACATCGACTACGTCAACTTTGTGGTCGCTAACTTCGATGGCACCTATCACGCTATCCTTGGTCGACCAGTGCTCACCAAATTCATGGCCATACCTCACTATAGGTATTTGGTGCTCAAGATGCCTACCGAGAAAGGGGTTCTAACTCTTAGGGGCAATGTATACATAGCTTATACCTACGAGGATGACAACTTCAAAATAGCAGAGGCTCACAACCTCTCTATTCGCATGGCCGAGACCATGCTCGATGCCAAGAAGACCCCAGCCGACCACCTAGAGATCCCAGAGTTCGAGGCCCCACGCAAGAACATCAAGTCCAAAGAGCACAAAGCGATCCAGCTGGTTGATGTTGATCCCAGCAAAATGACCCTTATTGGGGCCAACCTGGATCCTAAATAGGAAGACGCGCTCATCAGGTTCTTGAGGAGCAACATGAGTGTGTTCGCTTGAAAACCTGCTGACATGCCTGGTGTACCTCGGAACTTGATCGAGCACTCCTTAAATGTCGACGAAAAGGCCAAACCTATCAAGCAGAAGCTACGACGGTTCGCTCGCGATAAAAAGGAGGCTATTAGGGTAGAAGTTACATGGCTTTTGGCAGCCGGATTTATCAAAGAAGTGTATCATCCGGAGTGGTTAGCCAACCCGGTTCTTGTACGCAAAAAGAATAATGAATGGAGAATGTGTGTTGATTACACTGATCTCAACAAACACTGCCCTAAAGACCCCTTTGGCTTACCTCGCATAGACGAGGTCATAGATTCAACTGCTGGTTGCGAGTTGCTTTCCTTTCTTGATTGCTACTCTGGTTATCACCAGATCGCTCTCAAAAAGGACGACCAGATCAAGACATCCTTCATCACGCCCTTCGGCGCTTACTGCTACATGACCATGTCGTTCGGGCTCAAGAACGCCAGGGCTACCTACCAATGCGCCATATAGGCCTGCCTTAAAGACGAGATAAAAGATGACCTCATCGTGGCTTATGTTGACGATGTAGTTGTTAAAACCAAGGAAGCATACACCCTTGTTGACAACCTCGAACGTACCTTTGTAGCTCTTAACACATTCCAATGGAAATTAAACCCAAAGAAGTGTATCTTTGGTGTTCCATCTGGTATATCGCTCGGCAATGTCATCAGTATTGACGGCATATGCCCTAACCCAGAGAAGGTAAAAGCTGTCTTGGACATGAAGCCGCCCAAAAAGGTGAATGATGTTCAGAAGCTTATCGGATCATGGTTGTCCTAAGTCATTTCATATCAAGATTAGGTGAAAAAGGACTACCGTTTTTCAAGCTGCTCAAAGCATCCGAGAAGTTTGAGTGGTTGGAGGAAGCGAACGCTGCCTTTACACAGCTGAAACAATTCCTTACATCACCTCCGGTCCTCACTGCTCCTAGAGAAGATGAAACCCTCCTGCTTTACATTGCAGCAACTAATCGAGTGGTCTCCACTGCCATGGTGGTTGAGCGCGATGAGCCTAGCCATGTCTACAAGGTACAGCGACCAATATATTTTGTCAGTGAGGTGCTCAATAAATCCAAGACCAGGTACCCACAAATTCAGAAACTGATCTACGCCATACTAATCACATCCCGAAAGTTGAAACACTACTTCGACGGATATCGCGTGGTGGTCATGACTGAGTACCCTCTGGGAGACATCATTCGCAACAAGGATGCAAATGGGCGCATCGTCAAATGGGCAATGGAGTTATGCCCTTTCTCCTTGGAATTTGTAAGCCGTACAACGATCAAGTCGCAAGCACTTATTGATTTCATCATCGAGTGGATAGACTTAAGCACACCTGCCTCTTAGGGGCCCGACGAGTATTGGAAGATGTACTTCGATGGCTCTCTCAACATCAATGGCGCAGGAGCAGGAGTCCTTTTTGTGTCACCATCCAAGGAGCAGCTCAGATACGTCCTCAGGATTTATTTCCCGACGTCTAATAACGCCGCCGAGTACGAAGCATGACTACATGGTCTATGCATTACGGTCGAGCTCGGTGTCAAATGTCTCTATGTCTATAGAGACTTGGCTCTAGTCATCAACCAACTCAACAAGGACTGGGATATGACCAGCGAAAAGATGGATGCATACTGCAAATCGATCAGAAAGCTAGAAGGCAAGTTCTATGGCATCGAGTACACACATGTGGTCCAGGACAAAAATCAAGCAGCAGATGCGCTATCAAAGTTAGGATCATCTCAAGCCAAAGTCCCACATGGCATATTTGTTCAAGACCTGCTCACGCCTTCCATCAAAGAAGAAGATCCCATGGTTGACAAGCCTCCAGACCAGCCATTGGTGGCTACGGTTCCGGCGTCAAATACCACTGAACCACCTCCGACCACTAAGGAGCCTAACTGGAGAGTACCTTTCATCAAGTACCTGATAGATGGTAGTGGTTACACCGATCAGACAGAAAACGAACGCCTGATGCGTCGTAGTAAGCAGTATCTGCTCGTCGATGGCAAATTGTGGCACAAGAACGCGAAGGAGGAAATCTTGATGAAGTGTATAACCTAGGAGGATGGTGAACATCTCCTAGACCAAATCCACTCTAGCTCCTGCGGCAACCACGCGGCCTTGAGAACGCTGGTTGACAAGGCTTTTCGACCAGGGTTCTATTGGCCGTCAGCCGTAGCCGATGTAGAGAAGCTAGTCCACCATTATGAAGGTTGTCAGTTCTTTGCCAAGAGAATCCACGTACCAGCACATGAGATTTAGACAATACCAGCCTCTTGGCCCTTCACATGCTGGGGACTAGATATGATCGGGCCTTTCAAACCGGCCCCTAGGAAATTTACATGCGTCTTTGTGCTGATCGACAAATTTTCCAAGTGGATAGAGTACATGCCCCTAGTCAAGGCATCTTTAGAAAAGGCTATTGCATTCATTGACTAGGTCATCCACCGCTTCGGCATACCCAGCATCATCATCATTGATCTGGGTACTCAGTTCACCGAGAACGCTTTTTGGGACTTCTGCGATGAAAGGAGCATAGTAGTAAAATACGTCTCGGTAGAGCACCCTAGAGCTAATGGACAAGTCGAGCAGGTAAATGGTATGATCTTGGATGCACTTAAGAAGAGGATGTACAGAGAAAATGACAAAGCTCCCAGAAGATGGCTCAAAGAGTTACCAGCCGTGGTCTGGGGCCTCAGAACCCAGCTCAGTCGCAATACCGGCGTATCACCATACTTTATGGTTTATGGCGCTGAGGCAGTGCTCCTAGCGGATATAGCCTTTAGATCAGCACGGGTAGAGAACTTCGACGAAGACAAGGCCAATGAAGTACGGGAGCTAGAAGTGAATAGTGCAGAAGAGAAGCGGCTCGATTCTTGTGTACATACAGCCAAATACCTTGCTGTTTTGCGCAGGTACTACAACAAGAACGTCAAGGAGCGATTCTTCATGGTTGGTGATCTGGTCCTAAAGTGGAAGACAAATCAGGCTGGCGTCCACAAACTCGCAACCCCATGGGAAGGGCCCTTCATGATCAAGGAGGTTACACGACCAACATCTTACAGGTTAGCTCACCTAGATGGTATAGACGTACCCAATTCATGGCACATCAACAAGCTTAGGCATTTCTATGCTTAACTACTGAGATATGTACCCCTCTTGTACTTTTGATTTAATTCAATAAAGCTATTATGATTTCTCCGACCACTCTAATGTGTCACTTCGAAGTCTATTGTTATTCTAACTCAACCAGTTAAAACTGACCACCATTCCTTCTCGGGTTTTTAGAGCAGGCCCTGTCTCCAGTTCCTCCCAACGTGTGCATGGGATCTGCTCTCTACGCTGTGGGTGATCGGTAGGTCCTCTCTAGTTTGACTTGTGTGTGTGTGTCTATGTGTGCACAAGCTACGCACCTCACACTCCGACCACAAGATAAACCAGGGCCATACAAACCTTTCAGGATGACGTGTCAACTAAACTGGTACAACTAAACAGAACGCTAACATGTTCTCACTTAGTTACACCAACATGATATCGAAGCTTAAATATGTTTTCTACAAAACAAACAAGCTTATGCTGATATACAGTTACGTTATTACAAGCTTGCCTGAAAAGGTCCAAGTTTACAATAACACAACTACATCTTCTTCCACAGCTATAGCCTATACTATTGGCTGGTCAGGGCACGCGGCACTTGCTGCTCGCTGGGCCTAACATCATGCAAGGGTCTCAGAGACTCTGGCATTGATCAAGCTAAAGAAGATAGCCCCGCCGATGCCTGGCTGGTCGAGACCGTAGGCTTCACCAGTTGGCTTAAAAATGAAGGCACTTCCAGCTGACTTGTTGATGGCGTTCCCTGTACAGGTGGTGTTGCGCCTCCACATAGGTTAATGTCGCCAATTATTTTTGCCGACAAGTCCAGCTAGGTCATCCGTAGCTCCTCAGCCTTGTCTGGATCTACCTCCTTCGGGTATCCAACCTCCAAGCGCTTGAGATCGATCAAGGGGTAGTGAGCATGTACCATGCTTAGCACATGTGCGCCTGTGTACTCACCCACCTCCTTCACGAACTCCTTGAATCATCCCCATGCCTTTCGGCATCTCTCAATCAACCCCAGCTGCGGCGCCCTTGGCACGTCCTCTGCTAGCGCTGGATCGATGAGGTTAAGGACCAGCAAAATGCCTGTTGCCACCTCCTGGCACTGGTTTTTCTAGGTGTCATGATCCTTGGTGATCTCTTGGCACTACGCCTTCCAGCTATCACAGTCTTTTATCACGGCCTCCAGATGCTTCTTCGCATTGATTTTTATAACTGCAAACCGTCCATGCTATTAAGACGCTATATTACGCCAAACTACGGCAGGCAACAAAAATGGGCAAAGGGGTTTGGAAAACTTACCTTTCAGCTCCTCTGTCATCTTGGTCGTGTGGTCCCAGAGTTGCGACTGGTCTTGTGCTAGTTTTCTGTTGTCCTCTTTCAGGCGATCACACTCCACGACCGCACGACTGTTCTCCTCTAGGAGATGGACCACTTCGGCTTCTAAGCCTGCACTACTGCTATTACTACCAACAATGCAATAGCACTTGTCAGTAGTCGTTGTGATAAAGTGGCTACTTACTTGTTCTTTCCCGCTCTTTATTACTGAGCTAGATGACCAGGTTCTAGTTCTGAGACTCTTGCACCATCTTTTCATGGTTGGCGGCTTCAAGTCACTGGCGCAAGCGTTCCACCTCTGCTGTCAGCTCCTTGTTGCTTGCAGCGATCCCCTCGATCTGGTCGAAGCATTTCTTGCGGTACCTTGCGGTCTTCATTAAGTCCTGTGTGTAGATAGCTAAGTAAGACAGCTGCAACTAGATAGCGAGATCAGGGGGTGAAGCGAAGCTTACCTGCACTTCCGTCACCAGCCGTTTCGCCGCCCGTTCAACTTTCTTGGTTTCTTCGACCTCCGGGATTTCCTCATGGACAACCCATTGGTCGTTCCACCAACACGACACATACACATGTTGTTGCTTGTCCTGTGGATGGCCTAGGACCTCCTCCACTTTGTCCTCTTCATGCTCTTCTTCGGATCTCGGTGCTGGTCCAGCGTCAGCAGCTTCTGCGATCACCAAAGCCTTCCCATGGGCTTCAGCGTCGGTGAATGTGGGCTATGCTCTCACCTCCGGTTGTTGCTCCTCGGTCTGCTCCGTCACCCTCGATGCTAAAGTGTTGCCCTTAGTAGGTCTAGCGCTCGAAGCACTCATGCCCGGCTCAGTTGGTGCCTCGACCACCTACTCGGGGACTGTTGTCTGACTGCTCCCTTGCTGAGGCCCCGATGGATCTTCTACTATGGCTTCCTCGGTGGCCGGCTGTGGGGCAGTCTGCTCTAAACTTATTGGTGGAGCCATGAAACTTCCAGCTAGCTAGTCCAGACTTTCTGTGGACGCTGAACTAGTACATCCGAGAAAAGTTCAGAAGGCAACCATATTCAATGCAAATTGCTAACTTATAATAAGGTTACAAATACTTACATGTTAGAAGCGTGGAATGATGTGGCGAATGCACATCTCTTCGGCCACACTTGCTCCACGTGCTGTGCGGGTGACTCCTAGTCTCCCTCTACATCTAGCACTGTCACTGGGCCTTGGTGCCCAACACCTCCGCCGCTTGTCCTTCGCGCTGCAGTGGTCGATGGTGTGCTTGGTTGGGTTGTCGCTCCCGTCGCCGGTCGCTTTCCTTGCCCAGGTACTCCCAAGGTCGACCCGGCTGCATCCTTCACCGTCGCCGGTAATGTGGGTCCCATAGGCACGGAGGAGACACCCTGCTCCATCGACTCCAGTTGTTTCTTCCTCTTTCGAGGGACAAGTCAAAAGGTGCCTGCATCCTCTCCCTCCTCTGCGTCATCGTCCGACCAGGAAAAAATCGCCTGTCGACGCTTGCTGGTAGGTTTATCCTTTGGGCCCTCCTCGGGCTCATTGATACTTAGCACCCCTCGGTGAGCAGGGTGGTTGCTGATCTCTTCTTCGACTATTTGGGGGCAGCCGGCCGCTTACCAGCGGCTAGGGCCACTGCCTCCTCTCTAGCTCCGAGCACCGCCCAATCGACCTCCTCGTCTTCAATCTTGACGCTGGTCTGGGCGGTGGGACCAGCTCCTTGTGGCCACTCCACTCTAGGGGGTGGTGACACAAACACTGTCGCTCTATCCCGATCATTAACCTGGGTAACAAAAATGGATGAACACAGTAAGTTTCCACTTATCCTACCAGTCGTTCAATCTGGCATAATTTGGATTAGCTAAGTTAAATAGCTCTCCAATTCTGGCTTTGACTTCGATTTTGTTAAGCGCCTCCTGCCTCGTCCTCATTGGGTCCACGCTACCTTGATATTCATAGCCAGGATATACTCTCCTCTGGCAGGGCTAGATCCATCGGCTGATGAAGTTCCCGACCACGCTCGGACCATCTAGTTTTTTCCACGGGATCATTCCAAATATTTCTAGAATCTGTTCTAGGTGCTCGGGCTTCTCTGACCAGCTTGTCCTCTTCTCCGAAATGTACCCCACATCGCACAATATAATCGTGTTTGGCTCTTCGTGGATGTAGAACTATTTCTTTTACCAGTCATCTAGCGACGTGTTCCATGGGCAGTGCAGGTACTGGGCTTTCATGCCGTCATGGAGGTTGAGGTACACACCCCCGGCTATCTTCGAACCGCCGCTTCCTTTCTTCCGCAGACAGAAGAGATGGCGGAAAAAATCAAAATGGGGCTGGAAGCCGCCATATGCTTCGCAAAGATGTATGAAAGTGGCGACAAGGAGGATCAAGTTGGGATGCAGATTGCAAATCCCAATCTCATAGTAAAGACAGAGCCCCTGAAGAAAAGGATGTACCAAAACCCCAAATCCCCGCTTAAAGAAGTCTTCGAACACCACGATCTCACCTGGTTGTGGATCGGGGTACCCCTTGCCCTCCGGCGCACGCCATCCTGTGAGCTCCTTATTGTGGAGTACCCCCATGGCAATGAGGTCTTCAATGGTCTGCTCGTTGCTTCTCAATTTCCACCACTCCTTCGCCATGACTCCTGCTTTCTTCTGCACATCGCTTTTCGCCATGACTCTAGCCTTGCTGATGAACGAGGAAATGATGGAGGATTGATTGGTGGTAATTTCAGAGGTATTAGGGTTGACGAGAGGAAGAAGATGGCTACAGCTGCGAATGGCAATGGGGTTCAGTAAAAAGTAACTTACCTATCTTATACTGTATTTAACCCAAGAGTTATGCCATTTTGTCTGCCTGAGATTCTTGGGAGACATGCGCATGCACCACAGACGGTTGTTTTCATAGCCTCGAGATCTATGTCAATATATGCGCCTCTTCATTGCCAGTGTGGGAGGGCCCACGCTGACGCACCTACTTACAGGTGCCACACAACTGTTTGCTTGAAAAGACAAAAAGGCAGTATGACGTGCTATACTCGTCTACTTCTTTGACCAGACATGTCAGATTGGACTTGACAGAGCAAGTAAATAAATAAATACAAAAAATAATAGTATAAGTGGCATATGGTCTTTCGCCATACTTTTCGTGCTCGGGGACTGTCGCCACACTTCTCGTGCTCGGGGATTGTCGCGACTATCCTTGTGCTCGGGGACTGTCCAGACCACCATCGTGCTCGGGGACTGTTAGACCACCATCGTGCTCGGGGACTGTTCCGACCACTCTCATGCTCGGGGACTGCCCCGACCACTCTCCTAACATTTCTCGGAGACCGCTCTCCTTGGCTACATGTGATTTATACTCACATACAGTTGAGAGGCATTTATTTAGACCTTGCTACAAGGCTGATACCTTGCCTTCCAGCAAGCTCGGGGACTATATCGGTACGATGCACCTGCCGGTGCATCTCGTATTGCTTGTACGACGATTGGATTCTCAAGTTCAGTGGGAATTCTTTTTAGACCCTAGCACCACGTGCCTACGTCACCTACTACCAAGCTCGGAGACTAAGTGGGCACACTTCACCTTGCGGTGAATGTGCTTATTTTATCGACCCCTACGCTCTGACTGTTGGCCATAACTATTATTGTACAAGGGTCACTTATATTTCTTTTCAGAAATACAAGTGGGCACACTTCATCAGGAAATAAATCTTTTTATTTTTTCTTTAGAGCACCATGCATTCTTCGGACAACTGGAATCTTCGGCTATAATCGTGGTCTACTGCTTTCTGTTCTGACCGGAATACTGGCACATTCACTTGGTCAATGTTTCAACCAGTTGGAGATGACATGAAGACGGATCACATTAGTCGAAGGAGATCGAACGACGTGTCGCAGCATAATACATGGTGCTCGGGGACTAGCTGTGGGGATATTAACCCCTATACCCTTACGGCTAGGCTTGGGCCGACTAAGACCAGGGGGTCTGGCCCACTAGAAGACGACGTGCGGCCCGGCCAATCTGTTCGGAGTCCCGCGCAAGGAATCAAGGCAGATTTGGAGATCAAGCAAAATCCTGGTCGGTTAGAATAGGAATCCTTATCTGACCATCTATGGCAATTGTAACTGGTTAGGATTAGTTTCCAGATCTGTAACCCTGCCCTCCGGACTATATAAGGCGGGCAGGGGACCCCTCTAAAAATCATCTCTCATTGACATACAGCAATACAATCAGACGCAGGACGTAGGTATTACGCCTTCACGGCGGCCGAACCTGGATAAAACCTCGTGTTTGTCTTGCGTCACCATCTTGTTTGTAGCTTGCGCATCTGTCTGCCGATAATCTACTACCTTGGGCATACCCCTAGGTAGACTGCCGACCATATTTTATCGACACTTACAATGGAAGAAAAACTATATCTCGTATTTTAATTCAATACAACTTTCGTAGGACATTGTATTATTATTGTATTTTAATTCAATACAGCTTTCGTAGGACATTGTATTATTATTGTTAATATTAACATATATTATGGATATTATGGCCATCATAAAATAAAGTATAGCTTTTAAATTTTATAGGAAGACCAAAACATGAATAGATATGTAACACTATCATCCTTGTTTCGATAAATGAGCCCGTTCGTTTGTGATTGCTACAGCAACCGCTGACAGCATCAAAAGTAGAACCTAACAAATTAAGCTGTTGTGCAACAAATGAAGCGAACATGTTAAACATTTGATAATTTTCTCCAATTACAATACACGGGCATATTGCATCATCAGGTTCCATGAGAAAGGTAACGATATAGTAAGTGCGTAGACTGAAAAAAGAAAATAAAACTCTGTGCAGAAGGCCACGCCAAGAAAGATCCATTGGGCTCATGCTGCGGACCTTTGCCCGGCCACGCGGCCGTCCAAGCCCACGCTCATGAACAGCGCACAGGCCTACAGACGCTTTCGGCTAACCATCGCGCACTGAAAGGAGAGACCACGACGCATCCTGACCTGGGTCTGGCCCGGCTGCGCTTTCTTCAGGTCAAGCGGGCCACGTTACATGTTCTTCCTTTTCCTTGCATATTTTTGCACAGTCGTTCTTAGTTTTATAAACTTTTTCATCGCAAGTCTGTTTATACAGTTGCACAGTTGAGTTTTTCGTAATGTGCTTAACAAAACGACTTCTGTATCGTTGGCTATTCTTTAACGAGAGTTTTTTTAACTACACTTTGATTACTGATTTCATTTATTATTGTCTCCACGAGAATTGATACTACCAAATTAATACTCATTTCCTAGCAATAAAAAATAATATTCATTTGTTGTCACATCGAAGCTGCTACTACTAAATACTCAGTAAGTGGTGAAGTTAGAGCAAAACGAAAGAGGGTGCGTGTGTTTTGTGGGGTGCATTCACGATGAAATTTTACTCATTGATTCTCTATTTTGCCGTGAGTGCAAGTGCACCTCGTGAACTGTACCCAACCTTCGCCTCTAGTAATACTCTTACTTAGATGCTCATTGGAGTTGTTACTTCATCTAAAATTCTACCTAACTAAACTATTTATATTGTACCTCAACCTTCTAGATAATTGTGGGGTATAACCCAGGTACCCACGGCGAGGGACATGGGTTGCACCAGCAGAGATGGTCCAGCCCACGACATAAGGACTTACGGCGCACGGCACTGGTCGGCGTACACCGCAAGGCATCTAGAAGATATGATCTATTAGGACTCTTATAGATATTGTAATCCTACCGACTAGGATACTTTCCTTATAACCCTACCCCTCCAGAGTATATAAGGAGAAGCAGTGGTCTCCTAGGCGACATGGTATCCCACATCTCATCTCGTATTCCAGCAATACAAACCAACTGAGCACAGGACGTAGGGTTTTACATCATATTGATGGTCTAAACCTGTATAAATCTTATGTCTTGTGTCTCCATTACCATCTAGTTCCTGATCACGCGCACCTCTACCAATCAATTTACCTTCATGGGCATCCGCTCGGTAGATTGCCGAGCATCTTTTGTCGATAGTTGGCGCGTCAGGTAAGAGTGTGCCCGCTAATCCTATGGCGAACCAAATGGATCTCAAGATCAATGCCATCCGTGGCAATTTAGCTTCTGGCGGCGGCATCCTTCACCTACGATGGAGCCGTGTCATCTTGAGGCTCTTGTGGTAGCTTGACGTTGCTGTGTGAACTCGTCGTTAAGTCGGCTATCTGCGGCAGCGTCTCCGGCGTTGTATACACGGATCCGCTTCCCAGCTTCAAAAGCATCATCGAAAGCGGCATTCCGAATCTACTCCCACAGATTTGGCATCGGCCGCTACTTCTACGAACCACGGTATCAGTTCATCGCGACTCTGTAGGACTAGATCGGATTTGCATGTTGGTTGTTGCTGGCTACCAGTCCACCGCATGCATCAACGTTCGGGTGCAAGCTGTTAGGCAAGCAAGAAATCAAAGGCTGTGTGATCTACAGTGCCATGCAAGCTAAAGATAGTCAAGATCTCCATCAGGCTCGCATGTGCTCATGTATCTCCGTAAGGCATACAAGCAGAGATGCCTCACGGACGAAGGTTATGACCTGCTCGGCGAACTGATCTGACCATCTCCCCTAGATCACATGTTTCAATCTACAAAGCGCCTGGTCCATGAGCGACCGCCTCGTCTCGACCGGGAACCACTTCATCAGCGGCATCATCAAGCACCGTGCTGGGATCGATTCACCTATGCCGATTCTGACTTTGCCCGCTGAGCTCGACTCCGACTCCATTTCGATCGAGAACTCCGACTCTCCTAGAAGTTCCAACTACATCAAGCCGCCTAGCGAGCTGCCCGAGTTGTCGACCAGCGTCATAAGAACGATGTCGTCCGGACTACTCGCTCCAACTACCTGCTGTGTTGCAATATTGATCGCCGTGAAGAACGGCGCTATGACGACCGTGACCACCGCCAGGACGGCAGGCCAGAAAGCTCGAAGGCCAGGCAATTTCGTTGACGCCAACCTGATATCGTCATACGCCACCGAACAGATGTTCTGACTAAAGATAAGTACCCTTTCATATTTAATAAAGCTTTCGCCGTGTTTCTGTAATTATTTTCTCTGAGTTTTCACCATGCTTCCCTAATTCTTGCTTCTCCAATTATTTTCCACGTTTAAGATGCTCCATTCGTTCTCCATAATGCTATATCTTTAAGATACTCTCCATCAATTCGCCGACCAGCCACGTTCTCACTTGTGTTATCCAGAAGCGGCCCTATCCTCGACTTCGCTCCTACATGTGCATGAGCCACGCTCTGCGTTATGGATAGTCAGTAGCGGCTCCTTGGCGACGCTCTTTCTCTTACGCGTACACGGGTGCCAGTCACTCCGCGCTATGGAGTTTGGGGCTAGTCAGGGCTGGTGATACAATACAAAACCAACTTGAAGGAAGTTACTCATATTTAAAATATGAAAAAAAATCCAAACGAACATAATGTTTATCTCCAACTGCTCGGCAGGATATAAAATTCATCGATACATTGCTCCTGATCAACTTCGTTCTGTTTCTTCAATCGCTGAGTTTATATATTTTATTTTTGGCATCATGTACTTCCTGTTCTACATATTTGTATTGCAGAATCATCATCCGGGTGGTCGCACCACCTGGCCTTCAGACTTATCCGCCAATCAATTGGTCGGACCGCTAGGTTCATGACCTTCATCGCCAACTAGTTGGTCGGACTATTTGGCACTCACTTCTACTCAGTGCTCACTTCGCCGCCGACTAGTTGGTTAGGTTGCTCGGTGCTCGATTCTTCACCAACTAGCTGGTCGGATTGTTCGTCGCTCATCGTCAACTACGCTGTGGGCCTGCCAGCTAAGCTAGGGACTTCTCGGCATTTGAATTCTTCTTACAAGAGTCATCAGCTAAGCTACGAACTCCCTTGACGATCGGATTTTACTATGTTTCGATGGCGTTGCATGCCATGTGTGCTATCAAGCTGCTCCATGCCGTTCGGATCAGGGTGCTGATCTTGGGTGGCACGTCAGGGCTGAAAGGATCATGATGCCTAAGAGGGGGGGTGAATTGGGCTAATTCTAAAATTCTTTGTAATAATTAAACCCTATGGTTAGCCCACTTCACCCCTTGTGCCTAGAAAGTGTTTCTATTGTTCTAACACACAAAAGTTCAGCAACCTATGTTCCAAACCTACTCTAGCATGACAATTCTATGAATGTAAAGTCATGAAGTGAATTGCTCAAAGTAAAGTAAGAAGGAGGAACGCGGCGATGTTTTGCTGAGGTATCAGAGAGTCGTCACTCCCCATTAGTCCTCGTTGGAGCACCCGCGCAAGGGTGTAGCTCCCTCTTGATCAACGCAAGGATCAAGTACTCTTGCTTTCACTAATGAGGCCTCTCTCTTGGATTCTTAAATCGCAATCACCTCATTAGGACCTTACTCTTCTTAGCACTCTCAAGGGTGTTTCTCAGCTGTTGGAATGAGCAAAAGTGATCCGTTGAGTGAATAGAGGAAGTATTTATAACTTCTCATTCAAAACAAACCGTTATGTGCCTCTACGGGGTGACCGGACGCTCCAGTCAAGTTGAACGAATGCTTCGGTCAGTTCTCCCCACCACCGAGTGTTTAAGTTGTGACCGGACTCTGATCAGCGTTCGGTCAATGACCGGACGCGTCTGGTCATAATTTCCCTCTCTGGAACCTTACTAGAGTCGACCGAACGCTGGCACCCAGCGTCCGGTCACTCACCTCTCAGCGTCCGGTCGCACCAGACGACTTTACCTTGATCAAATGAACTGACCGGACTCTGCGCCAGCGTCCGGTCACACTAGAACCAGCGTCCGGTCAATATTTGACCCTCCATTAACTTCCAACTCACAATTATATGTGAATGAAGTTCGCTCCCATTGATCTAAGGGCTTTTTAGGAGCTACCTAGTGCTAGATTTGACAAGTGTACACCGCACCTAACTCACTAGACTCACCTTGGTCAAGCTACCCTTTCATACCCCCCTTAATAGTACGGCCAAAGGAAAAACAAAGTCCTAAACTACTCTAAGTGTCTCTTCAACGCTAAACGACACTTAGAACTAGTCCATCCTTAACCTTGTCATCCATCCTTTGAAAACCAAAATGATTTCCATCGTAGGGGCATGACGACCATGATTGCCCAATCAATTGCCATTACCATGACCTAACTTAATTGCATCTACAAAACACAAGTTAGTCATAGTAATCTCGTATTGTCATTAATCACCAAAACCCAACAAGGGGCCTAGATGCTTTCAATCTCCTCCTTTTTAGTGATTGATGATAATACAACCTCGAGTATGTGAAAGAGATAAGGTTTTTCAACATGCTTGGTTCATATAAGCTTTTGACAATAAGAACAAAAGAGTTAGACAAGCTTATATAACCCAAGCCAACATGATGTACTCAATAGATATGAAATAAGCATGAGTACAAGTAATAAAGCTCATTTGCATCGGAGTAAAACACAGAAGCAAAGCAAATGAGTATAACACAAGTGATATGACATATAAATAATTCAAAGTAGAGAGCACACACGTCACATAATCCCTCCGTTCCTTAATATAAGCCATATAGATTTTTAAAGAAAATTCCAAAATATAGGTACGTATCAGCTCCCACGTCGATTAGTTTGGAAACCTTCCCACCGTACATAGCACATGCCCCAACCAATCCCTTAGATTTAGGAAGCAATCTGATTGGGAGAGAGAAGATGGCCTGATTTTCCTTTTTTTCCTCGGTCTCACATCCTTCCCTAAGCTGTGCATTAATATTGGTGCTAAAAACTATATGGCTTATATTAAGGAACGGAGGGAGTATCACATAAATATCACGATCATGTAGATATCACTATCACATAAATATAGTTCGATGCATGAAAGTAAACACATGAATGCATAATAGTGTATCACACATAAAAAACCAAATATAATATATAGACTCCCCCTAAATGAATCGCTCCCCCTAAGTCTAACATACTCGATCCCTCTCCCCCGTTGGCGTCAAACACCAAAACCTAAGGGTTGGTCGGCGGGGCTGCAGCAGACGAGTCAGGCACTGAGGTGCGAGGAGTGAGCTAGAACTATGTGCCATCATCATCTGATCCTAAGCTCTGAGCTGTATGAGCCTCTATAGCTGGAAGCGATGCTAAAGCGGTCTGGATCAGATCAGGAACTGGTGTGGCCTGTGACTCTATAGGTATGACTGTAGTAGGCAGCTCTGATGATGCAACTGAAGAAGGGAGCATCTCGGTAGTCCCCATAATAGGTGCAACTGTGGAAGGACTAGGGACATGTAGATGTGGTGGAGTAGGCTGCCCTGTCAACTCACTAAAGGTAGCACCAAGGCTCCTAGAAACTATGGTATCTAGCGCTAGCAGCGAGGAAGTCTAAGCCAGTGTGAAGCCCGTCTATAGAGGTGTGAACTATGGGGCTGGCACTAGCGAGGCAAACCACTGGGACACCTGCTCTATAGGTGAGGGAAACTATGTTGCTAGCTGTCCCTGACTCTGAAGCCCACTGGGCTGTAAAGCTAGAGTCATAGAAGTGGTGGCAGGCTGGCCGATCTGGGGTGAAGGCTATGGCGGTGGAGCCCCAATAGCAGTAACTACATACTATATAAATCCGAGTAACTACTGCTGCATGAGGAGCTATTTCTGATGCATGGCCTGCTGCTGCTAGATCGCCTGCTGCTGTCCCTAAAACTCATCCTGTCTAGCCTAAAACTATGCAAATGTAGCTGTGGTCTCCTAGGCCTGGCGAGCCTGATCCTGCCTCATCTGCTCAAGTATAGCAAGGAGTGCGAGGTCTGTCTGTAGTGCTAGTGGAGCTGAACTAGAGCTACCGGCCTCATGGTCATGACGTCGAGGAGGCATTTGAGGGATATCCTGATAGTCATCATGTGAACTGTCATTAGGGTCGCTCTCGACCATCCCCTCCTGCTGAGCATCTAACTGCTCCTCCTCTATAGCTGCAATGCCCCCGATAGTCTTATCCTATTGGGCTATAGTCTTTGGCACCTCTTGACGATGGCGCGGCTGGCTAGGTGTCCTCACTGCATTGTGGCAGAGCATCTGAGTCATGTTATATGCGGGGAACTCTGTAGTAGCACCACTATATTCTGCCAGCATCTCAGGAGGCCTCACTGTGACTACCCTATGAATCAAAAAAGTAATCTAGTGAGCATAGGGCAACTATCAGTGACCTCTAAACTCCTCTGCAATAGTATCCTCCATCTCTGATAGTAAGAGATCCCAAATATCAAATACAGTCTGCTGCATCAGAGAGTTCAGTAGCCATAACTGAATGCAAGTCAAGCCCTTGTGATATCCCATCCTTGGAAGCAGGGTCCTCCTCATAATAGCATCAAGCACTCTAGCTGTAGGAGTGAGGTCACTGGGTGTCCTGCTCGACCCCTCTCTAAAAGGCCCTATGAAGCAATGGCGGACCAAATCTGTAGGAGGCACAAGACCGCCATGTGAACGTCTAGGAGGCGCTGTTTGACCATAGCACACCTCATGTAGCCAGATGGGCTACTCCTAAAGCCTAAGTATCTCTCTGACCCTAAAGCTCATTAGCCTATAGTCTCTGCCTCTAAATGCAAAATGTATAAATCTATGCTGCGGGTCAATCTAAAGTGTAGCATAGAACTCATGAACCTAAGATGGAACATATCTACCTGTCCGTCCGAGTAAGTCTGTCAGCCCTAGCAAGTAAGATAGGTAAGGGTGAATCTTCTCCAGCTGCTGCTATAATGGTCTCAATAGAACAAACCCTCTGAGACCTGAATGCTGTCCCACTATTAAGATATGCATTATAAAAATCATCCTGCAGTGGTGTGTAGAAGCCCTCTGATGCACGCTCATCCCTCCTCGGTGGAAACTACTCCTCAAACTGCATGAACCTGAGCTGCTGCACCTGCTTAGCCGTGTGGTCTAGGAGGCAGATGAGAACCTCTCCGTAGTGTCTCTAGCCTAGGTGTCACCAAGGTACGAGTACGACTAGAGCAGCAAAGTTGTGGTGCCTGCTCTGTCTCCTCTGCTGTAGCACCTGGTTTTAAAGACAATCAGATACATACTATATGTGAGCCCAGAAAGTCAAATCTCACATATAGCCACAAATAAGGGAAATATCAAGAGACAATATTTATTACATAACATATTAGTAAAAGAAAAGTACCCTTAGAGTATAGACAGTAGAAAGTTGACTCTGATCTTCTAGCGAAGACTCTAAATCCACAGGGACGACTGACTGGTTGACCACAAGCCTAACTCCTCCAAACCAGCAATCTGGTACCCATCTGGGATTTTTATCCAATGTATAGAAAAATAAAGCAAGTGTAAGTACATGTCGTACTTAACAACTATATCATGGGGTTCATGAGGCTCAAAAGGGCTGACACTGGTTTACTACGATTAGCTTTAATAGGTCATCTTTTTAAACAATTGAGTAGCAAAGGATTTATCATTCCCATAAAGACATGATCGGGTAAACATGAATAATGCATAGCATAAACAATTAATCATTAGTACCATTATCCATTAGTGATCATCTCTATTCCATAAGGGTCCAAGGTCGCTCGTGTCCGTGAGCACGGCTGTTATAATAGTTTTACACTCTGTAGAGGTTGTACACGTTCACTGTGAGTCATGATTTACCCTTTCGCCCAAGGTGATCAGCCTCTTGACTCACTACCAAGGAAGGTCGATAGGGTTCACTATGAAGCCTTTCAAAGGTTCATCTAACAAGTTAGGGTCCGCTAAGGTTTACCCATCAATAAGCATGAACCCCCCTCCAAGTAGTGACTAGCAAGTGCACCTACTTGGCAGACCAAGATCATACCCGTTGGAGCCCCTCTTATGCCGTAAAGGTAACCGACTAACAAGCTAGAAAAGGGTCCTCATACTGAGCTAAAGCTAGAGCCATATAGCCCTCATAGCTGTACTGTAAGTCCTGGATGATCACTTACAGATGAGTCCTTAGGGAGAGGAATCTAGAGCATTTAGAAAGTAGCTAAACACTCTAGCCCCCTGATTCCATGTTACTAAAAAGTCATGTTTTAATGTTTATTGCATATATCATTAGTCAAGTTACAAGATCATGGTTTTGATTAAGCACTAGCAAAAACTATTCCATGCAATATCCCAAAGGTATCAAGGTGCAAGATATCAAATATCTAGGATATCCTTAATGGTAACAAGGGAGACACATGCAATATGAATTTAGTGATTAAATAGTGAATAGGTAGCAAGGATGGTCCCATGCTATACTTGCCTTAACTTGCTTTTCCCCCAAAGCAATAGGTTCAAAAGCCTTTAGTATCCAACTTCCAATCCTCTGCTTCCAATTCTCAGCTTCTAGTCTTCAGAGAATAGCTTCTTAATCACCACGCAAACCTCACCGATTGACTGAACCATATATCACCACACAAACATCCATACATGTACATGCATAGCATACAATTGCATCTATATTAGAACAGTATACCAATCATAGAAAATTAAGTAAAAGAGATTGAAACACGATTCTACGCATCACTACGTATACACAGGCGCGAGAAGCACGCTAATCGGAGCTACGGTTGAAAAGTTACAACTACCGAGAGATTTGTTGTATACGTGGAAAAGTAACTATAGGCTTCATTTATGTTATCCATATGAATTCATATACAAAAGATATTTTATAAACAATATGGATTGAATTAAGTCAATCTTAGATTATAAAACAAAAGTAAAACAAATCATATTTTATGTATAAAACCTAGTTGCATAATCTTTAATCAAGATATGATTTAAACTATGATTTTTATGAAATAGTAATGTAGTAAACATCATTACTAATACGTAGATCTCGACGTTATGAAACAAACGCAACTTGAATGGACTATATCAGGAGTTGAAATGAATAAGTTATGATTTAAACAAGTTTTACTTTGGTTAATTAATAGGTTAAATCTACTCATAAATTTCAAGTGTTGAAAACATAGCCTAACAGTTGTATAAACATGTAGAATAATGTAAATACGATCCTAACGGCAATTTGAATGGATCAAATCAGACTTAAAACGCAAAAGTTACGCATGAAATAAGATTCAGTGGCATTTCTGTAAATATTTGAACTCAAATTTGAATTAAAACAATTAAAAATCTGAATTTAAATGTATTTTGGACTGGGCATACTATTTCTGGAATTTATAGGGTCCTAAACGAATAAAATCAGGGCTGATTTGTATTTAATTTGAACTGCTACGGACTGCGGGTTAATTTCTTGAAAATCCGGGGGCTAATCTGCAAAACAGTGCATGGCTGACCGCGGGTTGACCCGTGGCTGCTGACTGGGCACCATGTGTCACTACACAAGTGGTGCGGTTCACCACGTGTACGGTGGACGCGGTGTGTTTGCTCCGTGGACCACGTCCACGAGTCCACGGTGGACTGGACACTTAAGCCGAAAGGGTATCTAATCGTGGCCGTTCTTTTAAGATCTAATGGTGCTGGCACAAGTACACAGAAGGTTCGCCGGAGAAGATGACTCCCGTGGCCACACCATGACCGGTGGCATGCCAAACTTGGCGGTGGACGCCGTGGCGGTGATTTCGGCCATCCCAATCGAATCCGAATACACAGAAACAATCTACAGGCGCTTGTGAAGTCGGTAGGGTACCAAAACGGGAACGGGGAGTTCATCGGGGTGACGTTCCCTATGGTGGCGCCATGGCTGGTGGTTCAGAGCTCGCCAATATGTCGTTCTAGGGACCTATTTGATGAACCGAAGACATGGGGAGCAGTAGGAGCTCACCGTGAGTCGAGAAGAAGAGGTCTACGGCGTCTAGAAGGCCTCCAAATGGTGGGTCGACGACGGCGGCAACTGGTTGGAGAGAGAGGGAGGTGCAGGGTGAGGTTGAATCTAAGGAAAACAAGACCAAAACACGAATTCGATGATACCTACTGCTTCGGGGGGACATGGCGGAGGTCACCGGCGCAGTCGGCGTCGTGGATTGAGGCACGGGTGAGGGAGATTGCTGGTGGCGGGGAGTTGCTGGACGCGAGCAGAGGAAAAGGGGAGAAGGGAGGCACTCGATTTGGACTTTATGGGTGAGCAACTGCTGCGTATGAGGAAGGGGAGTGGGGCGCAGCGATTACGGCACTTTCCTTGCATGCTAGGTGGCGGCGGCTTACCGAGTTTGGCCTGCGCCAGCATCGAGCGAAGGATGGAAAGGCTCCGAGCGCGTCGAGGAAGAAAAGGAAAGGGAGCGGGGCCGGCTGACAGGGCGGGACCCGTGGGTAGTGAGAGGGAGAAGGGGTGAGGCACGCGGGCGGCTGACGCGTGATGCGACTGACGCGCGGGGCCAGCGGGCAGCGGGGAGATGGGCGAAGCGCGTGAAGGCCGAGTCGAGCAGAGCAGCCGAGCGGGCTGCGCGGAGGGTGGGCGTAGCTGGGCTGCGCAGAGGGTGAAGCAGAGGCAGGCACGAAGCGGGCCGCTGGACAGCGGGCCGAAGCCAGGAAAAACAGGAAGGAGGGGAAGGGAGGGGATGCTGGGCCTGGCCGGTTGCTGGGCTGGGCTGAATGAAGAAGATGAAATTTTTCCAAATTAAATTCTTTTCTATTTCTAGTTTTCCAATTCTTTTTCTTTCCTTAATTCAAAATAATTTCAAAGATGAACCGAATCAAGTATAAATATGATTTAAAATACACTTTTTGATTCAAACATAAATGAACCAATTTTGGGTATGTTTTCCAAAAATAATATTTTTTTAAGTTCCTACATTTTCTAATTCCTTTTCTTTTATTTCAATGCCATTTTCAAACTCTTTCTTAAAAAAATATTCCAAATTACTTTGGAGTTTGGATCAACACCATTCATCACAATAAATACAATGCAACAAGCATGTATGCTCACACATGTTGCTACCTTATGATGAATTTTAAATTAACTAAAATTTTTATTTCCCTATATTTCATGTGCACAAAATTCGTAAATAAATCGTTTTAACTCTATTTCAAAAGAGGCAATTTTTAGGGTGTTACAATTCTACCCCCCTTAAGATGAATCTCGTCCCGAGATTCGAGAAAACTAGGGACAAGGAAGGGAGACAGAACTAGGAATAGAACTCCGATAAACATTCCATCATTTTCAACTTGCATTGTAAACCAGCTTAACAAGTTACATCTATCTCATCTGCAAAGCTTAAGAACAAAAAGATTTGGCTGCACGAACTACCCCTTAAGTCAAGGGACACAACTGTCTTGAATACAGAAATCTTAAACTCAAGGGCATAACTAACTTCATATGACACCCCCATCTTGACTTCTAACATAGTTGTGTTACACCTCAAAGAGATGAGGAAAATCCATCTTTAATTGATTCTCATTTTCCCAAGTTGCATCTTCCTCTGATTGATTATTCCATTGAACTTTACACACATTAAGCACTTCTCCCTTAAGAGTTCCCTGGGCTCTTTCTAAGATTCTAACTAGATAATCACCATCTGTCGGATGGAGCTCCTCCAAGGGTGTTTGTTCCTCTACACCATCATCTGGAAACTCACAGTCCACTTTACTATCCTTAGTGTTCACACCTTCTATTAGATCATTTCCATTGTCATATTCCTCAGGTGCAGGTTGAAAACCCTCATACTCAATTCTTTCTCCTGACGGTGTGGTTAGAAGTACTGAACACTGGGCATACTTGATAACTCCTTTACATGCAGACATCCATCCCATTCTAAGAATAACATCAATGTCCACTAACTCTAATACAATAAGGTTCGCTTCAAATTTTATCCCCTTTATGTCAAGACTAACTCTTGGGCATATGCGGTTTGCCTTCATTTCTCCTCCTGGGGACTTAACAATCACTGGTTTCCTCATTGGTAGCATAGTTATCTTATGTTCTTTTATGTATGCACTGGAGATAAACGAATGTGATGCACTGGGGTCAAACATCACCATAGCATTGGCTGAAGCTACTACAATCCATCCATAAACGACCTCCTTAGCTCCATGAATGGTAGTCATATTCACATTATTCAATCTTCCAAGGATGTAATTTCATTTTAACTTATTTCCATGCACCTGCTTCCCATGGACATTCTGTTCTAGCTCTTGAGAGCTGACCTATTGCACTTTATCATCGGGTTGCTAATACTGATTCTGATCTGTACTCACAAGTAGATTCATAGGATGTGACTGATATTCTGGTTGCATAGCAAACTGAGGTTGAGTGTTCCTTAGCTGGCATTGAAGATCACATTTTCTCTTTTTCCCTTCCATCAGCTGAGTCAGCGACATCAAAGCTTGCTCTTTAGTTGGGGGACTTGACAGCGATGGGTTAGAAGTGGGAACATTCCTCCCAACATCTTGTGAAGCATTTCTCCTGGTAGAGGCCATTTGTTTCCAACATATGTGCATTAGGATTTAGTCATTCATAGCATTCTTTATTATAGTTTCAAGAGATGACAAGAAAGGATTGATAATATAAAAGACTAGAGAAAACCCGAACCATCAGGATATCTAATTCTTCCACATGAACATTAGAATGCAAGAAAACTTCATCCTGCAAACCCTTCAACTTGGCTACCCCCCTTAAGAAAAGATAAACTAGGGGACACCAAAGTATAGCTTGCATCTTCTTATGATTGAAGTCTACTGTTGTCCAAAATTTTCCTCATGATTTCTTTTTATCGTCCAAAATCAGAGATATGAACCGATAAAGACAGGCTGCTCCAAAGATAGGATAGGTAAAAAACAAAAGAAAACCATAACCCAACTATTTATTTCATTAATCCTTATACCTTAGGCCTATAAACTAAATGAAATTGTGGGAACACCCAACAAGATCATTGAAATCATTACAAAGATACAAAACAAGCATAATCATAATGACAATTCAACAAAGCACCTAAATATGCACAACTCAATCATTGACTCAACTTGCGATACTATCATTTTTATTACATAAGGAGCACAAACTCCTATTTCTTAACTAAGGAACTTGGGTAGTCTAGCATAACTTCTTCATTCGTCAATTTCACCAAATGCTTCTTTTGGGTTGGGTACCACTAACACTTTCTGGTAATAGTCCAATAGTGATTTGACTCTGGCTACTTCCTTGGTGTAATTGTTGATTCTTCTGTGGGCAAGATTTAACATAATGTTCTTCCTGCTGGCAAAGATGACACCTTTTCTTATCTAGGTCTTTTGTGATGTCATACTCTATGGAATTGTTATTTGGTGTTTTGTCAGCTTTCTGACTCTGAAGATTCATCTTGGTTTGACTGAGCTGTTTTCTAGATTGCTTGGTCTTTCGAGGTTGAAACTCCATATAGGTGATAGTCCACCCATCTATGCATACCTCATGTGAAGTAGGTTTAGCTTGAGAACCTTCTAACTCTTTATAGTTTAGATTCATTTGACTATGGGTCAGAGCTAGATGTGATGAATCCAAATGTCGATTGCTTCCCAATACTTGCTCTGTTGAGACCTCCTTTCTCTTCTTATCCATATTAGCTTCACAACTCAGGTTCACCTTAACTTCCTTCTTATTAGACTTGTCCTAAAAATAGGGAAAACCAAAATGTTTACAGCACTGACTTGGATCCTAACCTCTAAGAGACTTGCTATGAACACCCTCATTATTTAATACTTTGAGTTCTCTCTTACATCCTTGAGTACCACCATGCTTCCACTACGCAAACTAGAATGCAGGATACTTCATCTTCTTCCAAGCTTCTGCAACTTGTCTCTTCACTGGCCCCTTTGGTATGTTGGTTTGACCTTGTAACAAGCACTGTTGAAACTCCTATGTTGAGTTATTCCTTCTAGCACTTGTTGTTGCATAGCTACAGGCTTCTCCTTGTCAAATGCGGTCACGGATAATGTAGCTTGATCCTCCTAATCTCTGATGCTAGTGGTTTCTTCATTATGACCCATCTATTTAGATGAAAAGAGAGGATTCAGGATAGAGACAAGGTTTTCATAACAGAACAGAGGCAGAAGTGAGCATAACTTTTTGCAAATAACAAGGTTAGAGAGAAAGCAAGAAGTAAGCAGAGATGAAGGCATGCTAATACGTCCAGTTCTAACTAGGCTTGTGTCCTACAGTTAGCATTGCTCTGATACCACTTTGTAGCACCCAGTTTTAAAGACAAAATCAGATACACACTATATGTGAGCCTAGGAAGTCAAATCTCACATATAGCCACAAATAAGGGAAATATCAAGAGACAATACTTATTACATAATGTATTAGTAAAAGAAAAGTACCCTCAGAGTATAGACAACGAAAAGTTGACTCCGATCTTCTGGCGAAGACTCCAAATCCACAGGGACGACTGACTGGTTGACCACAAGCCTAACTCCTCCAAACCAGCAATCTAGTACCCATCCGGGATTTTTATCCAATGTATAGAAAAATAAAGCAAGTGTAAGTACATATCGTACTTAACAACTATATCATGGGGTTCATGAGGCTCAAAAGGGCTGACACTGGTTTACTGCGATTACCTTTAATAGGTCATCTTTTTAAACAATTGAGTAGCAAAGGATTTATCATTCCCATAAAGACATGACCGGGTAAACATGAATAATGTATAGCATAAACAATTAATCATTAGTACCATTATCCATTAGTGATCATCTCTATTCCATAAGGGTCCAAGGTCGCTCGTGTCTGTGAGCACGGCTGTTATAATAGTTTTACACTCTGCAGAGGTTGTACACATTCATTGTGAGTCGTGATTTACCCTTTCGCCCGAGGTGATCAGCCTCTTGACCCACTACCAAGGAAGGTCGACAGGGTTCACTATGAAGCCTTTCAAAGGTTCGTCTAACAAGTTAGGGCCACTAAGGTTTACCCATCAATAAGCATGAACCCCCCTCCAAGTAGTGACTAGCAAGTGCACCTACTTGGCAGACCGAGATCATACCCATTGGAGCCCCTCTTGCGCCGTAAAGGTAACCACTAACAAGCTAGAAAAGGGTCCTCATACTGAGCTAAAGCTAGAGCTATATAGCCCTCACAGCTGTACTGTAAGTCCCGGATGATCACTTATAGATGAGTCCTTAGGGAGAGGAATCTAGAGCATTTAGAAAGTAGCTAAACACTCCAGCCCCCTAATTCCATGTTACTAAAAAGTCATGTTTTAATGTTTATTGCATATATCATTAGTCAAGTTACAAGATCATGGTTTTGATTAAGCACTAGCAAAAACTATCCCATGCAATAACCCAAAGGTTTCAAGGTGCAAGATATCAAACATCTAGGATATCCTTAATGGTAACAAGGGAGACACATGCAATATGAATTTAGTGATTAAATGTAAATAGGTAACAAGGATAGTCCCATGCTATACTTTCCTTACACACTGATCCTTTGGTAAGCTTTATTCTTCGATGTCCTTCTTCTTCTTCTTGGTTCACCACGTGTATCTCACCGATTGACTGAACCATATATCACCACACAAACATCCATACATGGCATACAAATAAGAATATATGAGAACAGTACATCAATCATAGATAAATAAGTAAAAGAGATTGAAATACGATTCTACGCATCGCTACGAACACACAGTCGCAAGAGGCACGCTAATCGGAGCTATGATTGAAAAGTTACAACTACCGAGATATTTGCTTTATACATGGAAAAGAAAACTATAGGCTTCATTTATGTTAACTTTATTAATTCATATAGATGAACGATATTTTATAAACAATATGGATTTATTTAAGTCAATTTTAAATTTAAATTATAAAACAAAAGTAATACAACTTATATTTTATGTATAAAACTCAGTTGCATGATCATTAATCAAGATATGATTTAAACTATGATTTTTATGAAATAGTAATGTAGTAAACATCATTACTAATACGTAGATCTCGACGTTATGAAACAAACGCAACTTGAACGGACTATATCGGAGTTGAAATGAATAAGTTATGATTTAAACAAAATTTACTTTGGTTAATTAATAGGTTAAATCTACTCATAAATTTCAAGTGTTGAAAATATGCCTAATAGTTGTATAAGCACGTAGATAACGTAAATACAATCCTAACGCAATTTGAATGGATCAAATCGGACTTAAAACGTAAAAGTTACGTATGAAATAAGATTCAGTGGCATTCCTGTAAATATTTGAACTCAAATTTGAATTAAAACAATTAAAAATCTGAATTTAAATGTATTTTGGACTGGGCATACTATTTCTAGAATTTATAGGGTCCTAAACGAATAAAATCAGGGTTGATTTGTATTTAATTTGAACTGCTACGGATTGCGGGTTAATTTCTTGAAAATCCGGGGGCTAATCTGCAAAACATGCATGGTTGACCGTGGGTTGACCCATGGCTGCTGACTGGGCGCCACATGTCACTGCGCAAGTGGTGCGGTTCACCACGCGTACGGTGGACGCGGTGCGTTTGCTCCGTGGACCACGTCCACGAGTCCACGGTGGACTGGACACTTAAGCCGAAAGGGTATCTAATCGTGGCCGTTCTTTTAAGATCTAACGGCGTTGGCACAACTACACAGAAGGTTCACCGGAGAAGATGACTCCCGTGGCCACACCATGACTGGTGGCATGCCAAGCTCGGCAGTGGACGCCGTGGCGGTGATTCCGGCCATCCCAATCGAATCCGAATACACAAAAACAATCTACAGACACTTGCGAAGTCAGTAGGGTACCAAAACAGGAACGGGGAGTTCGTTGGGGTGGCGTTCGCCATGGTGGCGCCATGGCCAGTGGTTTGGAGCTCGCCAATACATCGTTCTAGGGCCCTATTTGATGAACCGAAGGCATGGGGAGTAGTAGGAGCTCACCGCGAGTCAAGAAGAAGAGGTCTGCGGCGTCTGGAAGGCCTCCAAATGGCGGGTCGACGACGGCGGCGACGGTTGGAGAGAGAGGGAGGTGCGGGTGAGGTTGAATCTGAGGAAAACAAGACCAAAACATGAATTCGATGATACCTACTGCTTCGAGGGGACACGGCGGAGGTCACCGGCGCGTCGACGTCGTGGATTGAGGCGTGGGTGAGGGAGATTGCCGGTGGCGGGGAGTTGCTGGACGCGAGCAGAGGAAAAGGGGAGAAGGGAGGCGCTCGGTTTAGACTTTATGGGTGAGCAACTACTGCATATGAGGAAGGGGAGCGGGGCGCAGCGATTACGACGCTTTCCTTGCATGCTAGGTGGCGGTGGCTTACCGAGTTTGGCCACGCCAGCATCGAGCGAAGGATGGAAAGGCTCCGAGCGTGTTGGGGAAGAAAAGGAAAGGGAGCGGGGCTGATTGACGGGCGGGACCCGTGGGCAGTGAGAGGGAGAAGGGGTGAGGCGCGCGGGCGGCTGACGCGTGACGCGACTAACGCTCGGGGCCAGTGGGCAGCGGGGAGAAGGGCGAAGCGTGTGAAGGCCGAGTCGAGCAGAGCAGCCGAGTGGGCTGCGCGGAGGGCGGGCGTAGCTGGGCTACGTGGAGGGTGAAGCAGAGGCAGGCGCGAAGCGGGCCACCGGGCAGCGGGCCGAAGCCGAGAAAAACAGGAAGGAGGGGAAGGGTGGGGATGCTGGGCCTGGCCGGTTGCTGGGCTAGGCTGAATGAAGAAGATGAAATTTTTCCAAATTAAATTCTTTTCTATTTCTAGTTTTCCAATTCTTTTTCTTTCCTTAATTCAAAATAATTTCAAAGATGAACTGAATCAAGTATAAATATGATTTAAAATACACCAATTGGGACTGATGTGAGTGACTTCTCTCAAACCCTCAATTTTTTTTCAAAATATTCTGTCTTAGGCTATAATTCTTTTTAAGAAAATAGGCAATAAAAGGTTGATTGATGAGAAATGACAAAACAACATTCAAGCATATGCAATACTTGAAAGAAATTCTAGTTGCTTGTCAAGTTTGATCTAAGGTTAAGCTTCTTCACATGCTTTTTGGCGGGTATCTTAACCATATTAGACAAGCCCTAAGTGCATTACCACAAAGTAAACATGTTGTATATTACAATGCAATGCAAGGGACAACACAAGCTCATTTTCTAGTGAAGTTGCTAAAATCAAGCACATTAAGCTCATTCCTCAACCGACAAAATGTTGCCTCATCTAGCGGTTTAGTGAAGATATCCACCAATTGATCCTCGGTCCTTACACCTTCTAATGAAATATCATTCTTAGCAACATGATCTCTAAGAAAGTGATGACGGATATCTATGTGCTTGGTGCGAGAGTGTTGAACCAGATTATTAGCAAGTTTTACCGCACCCTCATTGTCACACAAAAGTGGTACCTTTTCTAGAACTACACCATAGTCTAGCAAAGTTTGTTTCATGTAAAGTATTTGTGCACAACAAGCACCCACGGCAATGTATTCTGCTTCGGTGGTGGACAAAGCCACACTATTTTGTTTCTTGGAGGACCAAGACACAAGTGATCTACCAAGCAAATGGCACCCTTCGGATGTGCTTTTTCTATCAACTTTGTTTGCAGACGGCATAATCTGAATTGGAATAGCCAACTAATTCAAATCTAGCTCCTTTGGGATACCAAAGGCCAATGCTTGGTGTGTGCTTAAGGTACCTAAGGATTCTTTTAACGGCACTCAAATGAACTTCCTTTGGATTAGCTTGAAATCTAGCACACATACACACTAAACATGATGTTGGGCCTAGATGCGGTTAAATATAACAAGCTACCAATCATAAAGCAGTAGAGAGTTTAATCAACCGTGTTACCTCCCTCATCTAGGTCGAGATGTCCATTTGTTGGCATTGGTGTCTTGATTGGCTTACATTCATCCATTTTGAATCTCTTGAGAAGATCATTAGTATATTTTTCTTGAGAGATGAAAATCCCTTCTCTCATTTGCTTGACTTGAAAACGAAGAAAGAATGTAAACTCTCCAATCATTGACATCTCAAACTCCTTGGACATCAATTCACCAAACTCTTTGCAAGAATCTTAATTTGATGATCCAAAGATGATATCATCAACATATACTTGACAAATGAAGATATATCCATCAAGCTTCTTGGTGAATAGTGTGGTGTCGACCTTCCCAATGGTGAAGCCCTTCTCAATGAGGAAGTCCTGAAGGCGCTCATACCAAGCTCTTGGGGCTTGCTTAAGCCCATATAATGCCTTAGACAACCTATAAACATGATTAGGATATCTAGGGTCTTCAAACCCAGGAGGTTGATCAACATGGACTAGTTCATTAATAAAGCCATTTAAAAATGCACTTTTCACATCCATTTGATATAGTTTCATTTCATGATGTGATGCATATGCAAGGAGGATACAAATGGCTTCTAGTCTTGCAACCGGTGCAAAGGTCTCTACAAAATCCAACCCTTCAACTTGAGAGAACCCTTTTGCAACTAGTCTTGCCTTGTTCCTCACAACAATGCCTTGATCATCTTGCTTGTTGCGGAACACCCACTTTGTTCCAATGACTCTTGCACCTTGTGGTCGCTCTTCAAGAGTCCAAACTTCATTGTGGGTGAAGTTGTTCAACTCTTAATGCATGACATTTATCCAATCCAGATCTTGAAGAGCTTATTCTACCTTAGTAGGCTCAAAGCAAGAGACAAAAGAGTGATGTTCAATAAACGAAGCAAGCTTTTGAGAGCAAGTCATTACTCCCTATGATGAGATCTTATGGATGAGCTTGTAGTAGAGGTGTATTTCTTCTATCAACCACTTGAGAGGGAGGATGTGGAGCATAACATCTTGTGCTTGTACCACCGTTTGATCATGGGAGACATAAGTATCTTCATTTTCAACTCTCCCATCTTTATCACCATTTTGTGGCACATTTGATGAAGAAGGTGGATTAATCACTTGTACATCATCTTCATCATCTTGAGGCTTGATGTCTCTAACTGAAATGTTTTTCATAGCCTCCCTCAATGGTTCATCACCTACATCATCAAGATTCTCATGTGCTCCTTGGGAGCTGTTAGATTAATTGAATTCCACATCATATGTTTCTTCAACCAAGACGGTGGTATGATTAAATACTCTACATGCTTTGGACTTTGATGAGTAACCAATAAGAAAACCAATATCACAATGTCTTTAAAACTTCCCTAGGTGTTGCCACTTTGTGTAGATGTATCATTTGCAACCAAACACCCTAAAGAAGGAGACGTCTGGCTTCTTCCCATTGAGCAACTCATAAGGTGTCTTGCCAAGAAACTGTTGAAGGAATAGGCGGTTGGATGCATAGCATGCGGTGTTGATAGCTTCCACCCATAGAGCTTCGGGAGTGTTATACTCATCCAGCATTGTTCTTGCTAGTGTGATCAATGTCTGGTTCTTTCTCTCAACTACACTATTTTGTTGAGGGGTATATATTGTGGAGACCTCATGCTTGATCCCAACTTCATCACAATAGGCTTCAATGTTTGTATTGTCAAATTCTTTCCCATTGTCGCTTCTAATCTTCTTGAGCTTCACTTCAAACTCATTTTGTGCTCTCTTGGCAAACTTCTTAAAGCATTATGCAACTTTGGATTTGTCATGAAGGAAGAATACCTATGTGTATCTTGAATAGTCATCAACAATCACAAGACAATAAAGATTTCCTCCCAAACTCTTGTATGTTGTTGGTCCAAATAAGTCAATGTGAAGGAGTTCTAGCACTCTTGTGGTTGACATGAAAGCTTTTGTAGGATGAGTATTTGCAACTTGCTTGCCGGCTTGACATGCACTACAAAGCTTGTCCTTCTCAAACTTCACATCCTTCAACCCTCTCACCAAATCATTCTTCATTAGCTTCTTGAGTGAGCTCATCCCAACATGAGCAAGTCTTCTATGCCATAGCCACCCAAGTGTTGTTTTGGTGAATAGGCAAGTCTTCAAATTAGCATCTTCAGAGGTGAAGTCCACTAGGTATAGGTTGTTGTATCTAAATTCCCTAAATACCACTTGATCATCATCTCTCTTGGATACAACCACTTCCTTCTCGGTAAATAGGCATTGAAAGCTAAGATCACACAATTATCCAACGGATAGCAAGTTGAAGCTCAATGAAGCAACATATAGCACATTTGAGATTGAATGATCATTTGATATTGCCACTTTGCCAAATCCTTTAACTTTGCCCTTTGAATTGTCTCCAAATGTGATTCTTTCTTGTCCATCTACTTCTTTATCTAGTGAGGTGAACATACGAGGATCACTGGTCATATGTCGTATGCAACCACTATCAATTACCCAATGACTTCCACAGGTCTTGTAGTTCACCTACACACAAGAGATCAAGCTTTAGGAACCCAAACTTGTTGAGGGCCCTTGACTTTTTCAATAAGTGACTTTGCAACCCAAATTTTCTTAGGCCTATTCTTGTTGGGAGGTCCTAAGAACATAACTTTCATCTTTCCACTAGAGTCCTTTCTAAGCATATAATGAGCATTGAACGCAAAGGGTCTAACATGCTTGGGCAAGAGTTGTGGTGGTGGAGTTTGACACTCATGGGAAAAGTGGCCTTCTTGTCTACACTCAAAACATCTCTTTGGCTTTAGCTTTGACTTGTGTTGTTGTTGAGCTTGAGCTTTCTTCTTTTGGTTTGCCAAGTACCCAATGCCACTTCTATCCATCTTCATGATGGTGTTCATTAGTAGCTCACTTTGAAGATGCTTGCCTCTTATGAACTTACTCAATCCAATCTTGAGATGCTCTTTCTTCAACTTGAGCTTCTTGTTCTCTTCCTTGAGTGCATCATTGTTTTTCTCTTCCTTGAGTTTCTTGTTCTCTTCTTTGAGCTTCTCATTCTCAAGAATCAAATCACCATCATGATCAAGAGTTTCTAGCACTATCGTGTTGGTGGTTTTGAGCTCTTCAAGATCTTTCTTGAGCTTTTCATTACCATGCTTGAGCTTGACATACTCATCATAGTTGTCGGTTTCAACCACTTGCTTGCCTTTGCTACTAGATCCTTGCTCAATGCTCTCAACAATTAAATCATCACATGATGTAGCTATATCAATCTTAACAACATCGTTAGTAGCATCATGTGGCTCATTGGATAAATTTTTTTGAGCAATAACAAGATTATCATGATTTATCTTGAGAGTTGTATATTCTTCTTTTAGCATATTGTGGCTAGTGATGATCTCTTTATGCATCCCCTCAAGTTTATCATGTTTATCTTTAAGCTCTTTCTTAGAAGATTTGAGCTCCTTGAGTTTGGATGACATAGCTTCATTTGCTTCTCTAAGCTCAACACTAGCCTTTTCAGCTATATCACATTTAGCTAAAAGAGAATCATTCTTAGCTTCTAGCTTGTCATTCTTAGCTCTAGTCTTTCTAATAATCCTAGTATATTTATTTAGCAATTTGACAAGTTCATCATATGAAGGTGATTCAAATTCATCATCATCACTATCACTATCACAATCATCATTGTTTGCATGATCATCACTACTACTATCATCATCATTTGATACCTTTTGTTCACCCTTGGCCATAAGGCATAGGTGTGTAGAGGATGATAGTGGTGGTGTCGGTGAAGATGATGAAGAGTCAATCATAATAGCGGCCACCTATCATTCTCACTATCATCATCGGATGAGCAACTTGATGAGTCAATGTCCGTGAGCTAATCACCGATGATGTAGGCCTTCCCATTCTTCTTCTTCTTGTGGAAGTCCTTCTTGCCATCTTTCTTCTTGTATGGCTTGTTTTTCTTCTTGTCATTATTTTCTTCATCACTTGAGTCATCTTTCTTGCCCTTGTACTTCTTCTTGTACTTGTCTTTCTTGGGCTTGGTGCATTGATGAGCTAGATGACCAAGTTCTCCATAATTGTAGCAATCCATCTCGGAGATTGGCTTCCTTCTAGTGCTAGTGAAGAACTTCTTTTTATTTCCATCAAACTTGACGCCATTCTTGTTAAGCTTCTTTAGCATCTTAGTGGTTCTTCTTACTATGAGAGCAAGACTTGCATCATCAACTTCATCATCAGTTGAGCTCTCATACTCAATTCTTGCTTTGCCCTTGTCTTGGCTAGCCTTGAATGCTAAGTCTTTATATTTCTTCTTGGTAGAGGATGAGCCATCTTGTGGTGTGATGTGCATATACATCTCATGAGCATTGATCTTTCCCAAGATTTGAGTTGGTGTAGCAGTGGAAAGATCACCTTGATGAAGCACGGTCATAATATGCCCATATTTATCAATGGGGGGACACTCAAGATTTTTTCTTACAACATCGGATGGTTGCATTTGAGTGAGTCCAAGCCCATTGACTTCCTCTACAAGAACATTCAAACATGAGTACATCTCATTAGCACATTCTTTAGGAAGCATCTCAAAAGAGTTAAGCTTTTTCATGGTGAGATGATAGCATTCCTCACACTCACTCTTTGTTCCCTCATGGAGCGCACAAACGTCCGACCATAGTGCATGGGCATCCTTGTGGTCCCGCACACGATTAAACACATCTTTGGAAAGGCCTCTAAAGATGGTGTTTCTAGCCTTTGCATTCCATTTTTGTAGTTCACTTCATCGCCTTGAAGGTGCGTGGGATCCCGAGGTTTTGGGAATCCTTGTGAGGTGGCTCTAAGTATTCCAACATCTAGAGCTTCTAAATACGGCTCCATGCGAATTTTCCAATATGGAAAATCATCTCCCTCAAAGATAGGAGGAGGACCATCCCCGTGAGACATCTTTCTCTAGACGGTTAAGTCTAATTTCATGAGCACAAGGCTCTGATACCAATTGAAAGGATCAAGATGCCCAAGAGGGGGGGGTGAATTGGGCTAATTCTAAAACTCTTTGCAATAATTAAACCCTATGGTTAGCCTACTTCACCCCTTGTGCCAAGAAAGTGTTTTTATTATTCTAACACACAAAAGTTTAGCGACCTATGATCCAAACCTACTCTAGCATGGCAATTCTATGAATGTAAAGACAAGAATTGAATTGCTCAAAGTAAACGCTCAAAGTAAAGGGAGAAAGAGGAACACGGCGATGTTTTGTTGAGGTATCGGAGAGTCACCACTCCCCACTAGTCCTTGTTGGAGCACCCGCACAAGGGTGTAGCTCCCCGTTGATCCATGCAAGGATCAAGTGCTCTCTATGGGTTGATTCTTCGACACTCCATTGCGATGAATCACCCACAACCGCTCACAACTTGAGTTGGGTCATCCACAAGCTCCACCGGATGATCACCAAGCTCCCAATCACCACCAGGCCATCTAGGTGATGGCGATCACCAAGAGTAACAAGCACAAACTCTCACTTGACCACGACAAGCCTAATAAGAAGGGTGGATGCACACTTTGCTACTCTTGCTTTCACTAATGAGGCCTCTCTCTTGGATTCTCAAATCTCAATCACCTCACTAGGACCCTGCTCTTCTTGGCACTCTCATGGGTGTTTCTCAGCTGTTGGAATGAGCAAAAGTGATGCCTTGAGTGAATAGAGGAAGTATTTATAACTCCTCATTCAAAACGAACCGTTATGTGCGTCTACGGGGTGACCAGATGCTCTGGTCAAGTTGACCAGACGCTTTGATCAATTCTCCCCACCACTGAGTGTTTAAGTTGTGACCGTACTCTGATCAGCGTCTGATCAGCACTGACCGGACATGTCTGGTCACAATTTTCCCTCTCTAGAACCTTACTGGAGTAGACCAGACGCTGGCACCCAGCGTCCGGTCACTCACCTCTTAGCGTCCGGTCGCACCAAACGACTTCACCTTGATCAAATGAACTAACCGGACTTTGCGCCAGCGTTCGGTCACACCGGATTTAGCACCCGATCAACATTTGACCCTCCATTCACTTCCTACTCGTAATTATATGTGAACGAAGTTCGCTCCCATTGATCTAAGGGCGTTTTAGGAGCTACCTAGTGCTAGATTTGACAAGTGTGCACCACAACTAACCCACTAGACTCACCTAGGTCAAGCTACCCGTCCATACCCCCTTAATAGTACGACCAAAGGAAAAACAAAGTCCTAAACTACTCTAAGTGTCTGTTCAATGCCAAACGACACTTAGAACTAGTCCATCCTTAACCTTGTCATCCATCCTTTGAAAACCAAAATGATTTCTATCGTAGGGGCATGACAACCATGATTGCCCAATCAATTGCCATTACCATGACCTAACTTAATTGCATCTGCAAAACACATATTAGTCACAGTAATCTCATATTGTCATTAATCACCAAAACACAACAAGGGGCCTAGATGCTTTTCAGGGGCCTTGGTAGATACATGGAAGATGACGCTAGCTATTTCACGCATCAACACTAGAATATCAAGCTCTTGATTTCTTTGACCCTGCTACAAGATTTATTCTTTATCTTCTAGCATGCTCGGGGACTAAGTGGCTACACTTCACCTGGTGGTAAATGTAGTGTTTTTTTCTGGATGTATCCTTCTTATTGACTAAGTCATGGATGATGATCATCTAACCTCGCAAACAGAGTCTATGTGGCCACACTTCATCTGAGGTGAAGAATTTTCAAAATTTTGTTTTGAGCTCCTTACATCCTATTGGTGAGCCTCACTTGGATAAGTTTGAGATCTACTAGCCATTTCAACTGGTTGGTAGCTGTCCTCACTAGTCGGTAGGCCAGTTAAATTGGTCGACGCTTACTTTCACCGCCCAGGCCACCAGTTAAGCTGGTTGGCTTCCATCTTTACCGCTTAGATCGTTAGTCTAGCTCATCAACTTCATGACAAACTGCTCAGACTTGATCAAGATAGTGTCACCAAATGGATATAAGGCGCTCGGGGACTAGCTATGGGGGTATAATCCTAGGTACCCATGATGAGGGACATGGGTTGCACCAACAGGGATGGTCTAGCCCACAACATTAACACTTGTGGTGCACCGCACTGGCCGGCGTACACCGCAAGGCATCTAGAAGATATGATATATTAGGACTCTTATAGATATTGTAATCCTACCGACTAGGTTACTTTCCTTGTAACCCTACCCCTCTAGAGTAATAAGGAGGGGCAGGGGTCCCCTAGGGGACATGGCATCCCACATCTCATCTCGTATTCCAGGAATACAAACCAACAGAGCATAGGACATAGGGTTTTACATCACGTTGATGGCCTGAACCTATATAAATCTTGTGTCTTGTGTCTCTGTTACCATCTAGTTCCTGATCACATGCACCTCTACCAATGAATCTACCATCATGGGCGTCCCCTCGGTGGACTACCAAGCATCTTTTGTTGACAATAATGGATCCATAAGATTATTGATAATGCTTCACCACGAGTGTCTGCCCCACGAATGCCATGCGCCTCACTTCACCTCGCCGCTTCCACCCATGCTACTCGCTCCCGCTTGCGACGCGCGCCTCCCTAGCCTATTCCCCAACCCCCAACACCACTGGGATACCTCATAGCAGTAGCCCTAGCCGATGGCCACTGGGTGCACGTGCTAGGGTGCCTTAGGGCTGTCCCTGGCCAAGCCAAGAGCACCCATGAGCATAGCCAAATGCCAGTGGTCTTCGCGCACCGCTGCTCGCTGTCGGCTCCCACCCTGATGGCCAGAATTGACCGACCCAGGCCTCCCCTCCCCTATATTGCAATGTATGTTATTTTGCAATGTATGTTTCAAGTGTTTCAAACATTTTGGAGATATGTTGCAATTGTTTTGTATGGATGCAACAAAATTACATCGGGGATGTTGCATATGTTTCAAGTGTTTTAAAGACATGTTGCAAGCCTTTGTTCAAAATGTTTTATCTATTCTAGACATATGTTTCAAGCGTTTTGATCTAGATGTTGCATATGTTTCACACATATATTGCAACAGTATGTTCCTAATGTTTCATCTGCTTGAGTCTTATATTACACGAAGTATTTTAATGTTGCAAGTTGCAACTGTTTTTTCTGATGTTGCGTATGTTTCGCACATATTTTGCAATTCAGACGTATGTCTCATTCAAGTGTTTCATGTTGCACATGTTTTATGTTGTTTGGAGAGTTAGGGGGCACGGATGTAGGGTCGAGATGGCGGACTAGAGGGGGTGAATAGTCCTTTCTAAAATTAAACATGTCGGCTAACTAAAACAAGTGCGGAATTAAAACTATTGGTCTAACCAAGACTACACCCCTCCATCTAAGTTCACAAGCACCTTATAAAGATTGTAAGTAAGCAACAAAGGTGCCAGGCTAGCTAGAGCTCACATAAACTACTCTAGTAGCAAGGTGTCGGGGACCTAATACTAGGGTACCCAATGAGGTGGAACTAATAGCCATCAAACATTGATGCTGCCAAATAGACAAAAATGTAGCTAAACTTCTTGCCTAGAGGACTGAAGATTGGCTCTGCCTCACATGACATTTGAGGGTAGGCTCCACCTTGCCCGACGGCTGAGCACCCGATGTCTGAGGGCAGGCTCTGCCTCACCCAACTACTGAGGGTTGGCTCTGCCTCACCCAACATCTGAGGGTAGGCTCTGCCTCGCTCGACGGCTGAGGGCTAGCTCTACCTCTCCCGATGGCTGAGGGCTAGCTCTGCCTAACCTGATAGCTGAGGGCTGGCTTTGCCTCACCCAACAGCTAAGGGCAGGCTCCGCCTCACCTGACAACTACACCCTGCTCCTTCATAATGACGAGCACAGGGTACGACAGGACATTCGAGTCAACTATAGTACCGAGGACCATGCCCTACACGCCTATAGGAAGGTACCATTAGGATATGATGGGACAGGCACTTTAAGCCCTTTCTGACCTGATAGGGCCCAAACAGTGTTGTAGGCATCGACTTTTGTCTTACAGTGTTGTGGGCGCCACCATCAGCCCTCAGACGCGGATCCTGACACAAGCATACAACAACCGCTACAATCCAAGAGGGAACTCATTTCATCAACAGTAACAGGCGTATAGTCACTAGCCCAACTACTCCCCGCAGAGTCATGGCTCGGCACCCTGACACATCGCACCGTCTATTGGGGAAGGATGGGACGTGACCACTCGCTGAAATAAAGCCAAAGCCCGGCCCTATCAAGATCAGTGAAACATGCTATCCCTAGCGTGGTCTGCCATGTCAGTAGGGTAGGCTCAAGGGAAAAGGAAGACCTAGCATCTTCGAAGGACCTTCTCTACCTTTAGTTTTTTCCTCATTCTTCCATCTGTAACCCCTGCTCCCCCTTGGTCTATAAAAGGGAGGGCAGGACAACCCACTTGGGGGACGAATCAATTCCACACACAACACACAACCAAGCAGCAACTAAGCTCTTGGCATCCTTTTGACCTTTTCATCAGAGACTTGGGACCTGTCCCTCTCTCGACCATTTGTACCCCCTACTATGAACCTTTTTTAGTACTAATAACACGAGCAGCAGCAAACTGGACATAGGTACATTCTGCCCGAACTAGTATAAACCTTGTGTCTTTTAGTACACCATCCGAGCCTAACACGCAACAAATATAAATTTAATAGTTGGTGTTTGTTCGAAACACTAACAGTTTGCATGCCAGGTTAGGGCCTTTGTGCATTCCAAATCAAGCCTCGGATGGCTAACCATGCAATCAGCTGGGTCCCGGGCACACACATGTGCTTCGGGGACCTAGACTTCATCGTCATGGTGGGAGGAGAGTTGGCGTTGGCCCACGCCACCATCCAATCTCTCCCCTCCATCAGCTTCAACTATGGGAGGCTTGAGTGCTAGCCCGGTGTCTCCCTTGGACCCCAGCCATCTAGGGAGGACCCATGCCGCCTCACCCTCTCTCTAGAACACTCCACTAGGAGCACCCTAATGGCGCTTCTGTTCGATCTCTGCAACGCCATGGTGACCATTAGCCACCTTGTGGCACAGCACATGATCCCGTCCCCTAGGACCAATGAGTTCATGGGGATGATTGAAAGTGTCACGAAATCCCTCCATGGCCTCCTCACAGAGGAGCTGGGGTTAGACTCTAGCTCTAACTCTAGCAGGGGGAGCCATCACTGATCCTGAGAATGTTTCATGGCAGGTACCCCCGAGGGACATGTCAAAAGTGCCTCCACGGAGGAGGCTACCCCGACAGGCAACCTCAATGATAGAACCAAAGGGGGGGACAACTACCCCCACCTCATGTAGGGGTGGAGTAGCTAAGAGCCCAAAAGTGGGAGATCGATGAAGCTAGACTCCAGCTTGTGTGGGAATACATGGAGGTCGATCGGGAGATCGAACGCCGTGGAGACGGTGGGCGCGCACGTGTCGTGGACCGTGAAGTGAATCAAAGGATCATCGCCAATGATAAAACCCTCCCTCACTTTGCTCGGCAAGCCAGAACATCACTATCGCAACGACCTTGCTCCATGGCCTTCCAAAGGTCGCAACGCCCGAGGATCATCAGGCCCACCATGAGATTCACACAATGCTCGAGCGTGCGGCGGCGCAGCAGGCGGAAAGCTCATTGTCTCGAAGATGCGAGGTCGACACCAGCCAGCGCACGCCCTCGGTGCACCCCACTAGGGATGCATCAGTCCACCAAGCACCACAAGGTGGTAGGCATGATTTTTATGAAATAGTAATGTAGTAAACATCATTACTAATACGTAGATCTCGACGTTATGAAACAAACGCAACTTGAACGGACTATATCGGAGTTGAAATGAATAAGTTATGATTTAAACAAAATTTACTTTGGTTAATTAATAGGTTAAATCTACTCATAAATTTCAAGTGTTGAAAATATGCCTAATAGTTGTATAAGCACGTAGATAACGTAAATACAATCCTAACGCAATTTGAATGGATCAAATCGGACTTAAAACGTAAAAGTTACGTATGAAATAAGATTCAGTGGCATTCCTGTAAATATTTGAACTCAAATTTGAATTAAAACAATTAAAAATCTGAATTTAAATGTATTTTGGACTGGGCATACTATTTCTAGAATTTATAGGGTCCTAAACGAATAAAATCAGGGTTGATTTGTATTTAATTTGAACTGCTACGGATTGCGGGTTAATTTCTTGAAAATCCGGGGGCTAATCTGCAAAACATGCATGGTTGACCGTGGGTTGACCCATGGCTGCTGACTGGGCGCCACATGTCACTGCGCAAGTGGTGCGGTTCACCACGCGTACGGTGGACGCGGTGCGTTTGCTCCGTGGACCACGTCCACGAGTCCACGGTGGACTGGACACTTAAGCCGAAAGGGTATCTAATCGTGGCCGTTCTTTTAAGATCTAACGGCGTTGGCACAACTACACAGAAGGTTCACCGGAGAAGATGACTCCCGTGGCCACACCATGACTGGTGGCATGCCAAGCTCGGCAGTGGACGCCGTGGCGGTGATTCCGGCCATCCCAATCGAATCCGAATACACAAAAACAATCTACAGACACTTGCGAAGTCAGTAGGGTACCAAAACAGGAACGGGGAGTTCGTTGGGGTGGCGTTCGCCATGGTGGCGCCATGGCCAGTGGTTTGGAGCTCGCCAATACATCGTTCTAGGGCCCTATTTGATGAACCGAAGGCATGGGGAGTAGTAGGAGCTCACCGCGAGTCAAGAAGAAGAGGTCTGCGGCGTCTGGAAGGCCTCCAAATGGCGGGTCGACGACGGCGGCGACGGTTGGAGAGAGAGGGAGGTGCGGGTGAGGTTGAATCTGAGGAAAACAAGACCAAAACATGAATTCGATGATACCTACTGCTTCGAGGGGACACGGCGGAGGTCACCGGCGCGTCGACGTCGTGGATTGAGGCGTGGGTGAGGGAGATTGCCGGTGGCGGGGAGTTGCTGGACGCGAGCAGAGGAAAAGGGGAGAAGGGAGGCGCTCGGTTTAGACTTTATGGGTGAGCAACTACTGCATATGAGGAAGGGGAGCGGGGCGCAGCGATTACGACGCTTTCCTTGCATGCTAGGTGGCGGTGGCTTACCGAGTTTGGCCACGCCAGCATCGAGCGAAGGATGGAAAGGCTCCGAGCGTGTTGGGGAAGAAAAGGAAAGGGAGCGGGGCTGATTGACGGGCGGGACCCGTGGGCAGTGAGAGGGAGAAGGGGTGAGGCGCGCGGGCGGCTGACGCGTGACGCGACTAACGCTCGGGGCCAGTGGGCAGCGGGGAGAAGGGCGAAGCGTGTGAAGGCCGAGTCGAGCAGAGCAGCCGAGTGGGCTGCGCGGAGGGCGGGCGTAGCTGGGCTACGTGGAGGGTGAAGCAGAGGCAGGCGCGAAGCGGGCCACCGGGCAGCGGGCCGAAGCCGAGAAAAACAGGAAGGAGGGGAAGGGTGGGGATGCTGGGCCTGGCCGGTTGCTGGGCTAGGCTGAATGAAGAAGATGAAATTTTTCCAAATTAAATTCTTTTCTATTTCTAGTTTTCCAATTCTTTTTCTTTCCTTAATTCAAAATAATTTCAAAGATGAACTGAATCAAGTATAAATATGATTTAAAATACACCAATTGGGACTGATGTGAGTGACTTCTCTCAAACCCTCAATTTTTTTTCAAAATATTCTGTCTTAGGCTATAATTCTTTTTAAGAAAATAGGCAATAAAAGGTTGATTGATGAGAAATGACAAAACAACATTCAAGCATATGCAATACTTGAAAGAAATTCTAGTTGCTTGTCAAGTTTGATCTAAGGTTAAGCTTCTTCACATGCTTTTTGGCGGGTATCTTAACCATATTAGACAAGCCCTAAGTGCATTACCACAAAGTAAACATGTTGTATATTACAATGCAATGCAAGGGACAACACAAGCTCATTTTCTAGTGAAGTTGCTAAAATCAAGCACATTAAGCTCATTCCTCAACCGACAAAATGTTGCCTCATCTAGCGGTTTAGTGAAGATATCCACCAATTGATCCTCGGTCCTTACACCTTCTAATGAAATATCATTCTTAGCAACATGATCTCTAAGAAAGTGATGACGGATATCTATGTGCTTGGTGCGAGAGTGTTGAACCAGATTATTAGCAAGTTTTACCGCACCCTCATTGTCACACAAAAGTGGTACCTTTTCTAGAACTACACCATAGTCTAGCAAAGTTTGTTTCATGTAAAGTATTTGTGCACAACAAGCACCCACGGCAATGTATTCTGCTTCGGTGGTGGACAAAGCCACACTATTTTGTTTCTTGGAGGACCAAGACACAAGTGATCTACCAAGCAAATGGCACCCTTCGGATGTGCTTTTTCTATCAACTTTGTTTGCAGACGGCATAATCTGAATTGGAATAGCCAACTAATTCAAATCTAGCTCCTTTGGGATACCAAAGGCCAATGCTTGGTGTGTGCTTAAGGTACCTAAGGATTCTTTTAACGGCACTCAAATGAACTTCCTTTGGATTAGCTTGAAATCTAGCACACATACACACTAAACATGATGTTGGGCCTAGATGCGGTTAAATATAACAAGCTACCAATCATAAAGCAGTAGAGAGTTTAATCAACCGTGTTACCTCCCTCATCTAGGTCGAGATGTCCATTTGTTGGCATTGGTGTCTTGATTGGCTTACATTCATCCATTTTGAATCTCTTGAGAAGATCATTAGTATATTTTTCTTGAGAGATGAAAATCCCTTCTCTCATTTGCTTGACTTGAAAACGAAGAAAGAATGTAAACTCTCCAATCATTGACATCTCAAACTCCTTGGACATCAATTCACCAAACTCTTTGCAAGAATCTTAATTTGATGATCCAAAGATGATATCATCAACATATACTTGACAAATGAAGATATATCCATCAAGCTTCTTGGTGAATAGTGTGGTGTCGACCTTCCCAATGGTGAAGCCCTTCTCAATGAGGAAGTCCTGAAGGCGCTCATACCAAGCTCTTGGGGCTTGCTTAAGCCCATATAATGCCTTAGACAACCTATAAACATGATTAGGATATCTAGGGTCTTCAAACCCAGGAGGTTGATCAACATGGACTAGTTCATTAATAAAGCCATTTAAAAATGCACTTTTCACATCCATTTGATATAGTTTCATTTCATGATGTGATGCATATGCAAGGAGGATACAAATGGCTTCTAGTCTTGCAACCGGTGCAAAGGTCTCTACAAAATCCAACCCTTCAACTTGAGAGAACCCTTTTGCAACTAGTCTTGCCTTGTTCCTCACAACAATGCCTTGATCATCTTGCTTGTTGCGGAACACCCACTTTGTTCCAATGACTCTTGCACCTTGTGGTCGCTCTTCAAGAGTCCAAACTTCATTGTGGGTGAAGTTGTTCAACTCTTAATGCATGACATTTATCCAATCCAGATCTTGAAGAGCTTATTCTACCTTAGTAGGCTCAAAGCAAGAGACAAAAGAGTGATGTTCAATAAACGAAGCAAGCTTTTGAGAGCAAGTCATTACTCCCTATGATGAGATCTTATGGATGAGCTTGTAGTAGAGGTGTATTTCTTCTATCAACCACTTGAGAGGGAGGATGTGGAGCATAACATCTTGTGCTTGTACCACCGTTTGATCATGGGAGACATAAGTATCTTCATTTTCAACTCTCCCATCTTTATCACCATTTTGTGGCACATTTGATGAAGAAGGTGGATTAATCACTTGTACATCATCTTCATCATCTTGAGGCTTGATGTCTCTAACTGAAATGTTTTTCATAGCCTCCCTCAATGGTTCATCACCTACATCATCAAGATTCTCATGTGCTCCTTGGGAGCTGTTAGATTAATTGAATTCCACATCATATGTTTCTTCAACCAAGACGGTGGTATGATTAAATACTCTACATGCTTTGGACTTTGATGAGTAACCAATAAGAAAACCAATATCACAATGTCTTTAAAACTTCCCTAGGTGTTGCCACTTTGTGTAGATGTATCATTTGCAACCAAACACCCTAAAGAAGGAGACGTCTGGCTTCTTCCCATTGAGCAACTCATAAGGTGTCTTGCCAAGAAACTGTTGAAGGAATAGGCGGTTGGATGCATAGCATGCGGTGTTGATAGCTTCCACCCATAGAGCTTCGGGAGTGTTATACTCATCCAGCATTGTTCTTGCTAGTGTGATCAATGTCTGGTTCTTTCTCTCAACTACACTATTTTGTTGAGGGGTATATATTGTGGAGACCTCATGCTTGATCCCAACTTCATCACAATAGGCTTCAATGTTTGTATTGTCAAATTCTTTCCCATTGTCGCTTCTAATCTTCTTGAGCTTCACTTCAAACTCATTTTGTGCTCTCTTGGCAAACTTCTTAAAGCATTATGCAACTTTGGATTTGTCATGAAGGAAGAATACCTATGTGTATCTTGAATAGTCATCAACAATCACAAGACAATAAAGATTTCCTCCCAAACTCTTGTATGTTGTTGGTCCAAATAAGTCAATGTGAAGGAGTTCTAGCACTCTTGTGGTTGACATGAAAGCTTTTGTAGGATGAGTATTTGCAACTTGCTTGCCGGCTTGACATGCACTACAAAGCTTGTCCTTCTCAAACTTCACATCCTTCAACCCTCTCACCAAATCATTCTTCATTAGCTTCTTGAGTGAGCTCATCCCAACATGAGCAAGTCTTCTATGCCATAGCCACCCAAGTGTTGTTTTGGTGAATAGGCAAGTCTTCAAATTAGCATCTTCAGAGGTGAAGTCCACTAGGTATAGGTTGTTGTATCTAAATTCCCTAAATACCACTTGATCATCATCTCTCTTGGATACAACCACTTCCTTCTCGGTAAATAGGCATTGAAAGCTAAGATCACACAATTATCCAACGGATAGCAAGTTGAAGCTCAATGAAGCAACATATAGCACATTTGAGATTGAATGATCATTTGATATTGCCACTTTGCCAAATCCTTTAACTTTGCCCTTTGAATTGTCTCCAAATGTGATTCTTTCTTGTCCATCTACTTCTTTATCTAGTGAGGTGAACATACGAGGATCACTGGTCATATGTCGTATGCAACCACTATCAATTACCCAATGACTTCCACAGGTCTTGTAGTTCACCTACACACAAGAGATCAAGCTTTAGGAACCCAAACTTGTTGAGGGCCCTTGACTTTTTCAATAAGTGACTTTGCAACCCAAATTTTCTTAGGCCTATTCTTGTTGGGAGGTCCTAAGAACATAACTTTCATCTTTCCACTAGAGTCCTTTCTAAGCATATAATGAGCATTGAACGCAAAGGGTCTAACATGCTTGGGCAAGAGTTGTGGTGGTGGAGTTTGACACTCATGGGAAAAGTGGCCTTCTTGTCTACACTCAAAACATCTCTTTGGCTTTAGCTTTGACTTGTGTTGTTGTTGAGCTTGAGCTTTCTTCTTTTGGTTTGCCAAGTACCCAATGCCACTTCTATCCATCTTCATGATGGTGTTCATTAGTAGCTCACTTTGAAGATGCTTGCCTCTTATGAACTTACTCAATCCAATCTTGAGATGCTCTTTCTTCAACTTGAGCTTCTTGTTCTCTTCCTTGAGTGCATCATTGTTTTTCTCTTCCTTGAGTTTCTTGTTCTCTTCTTTGAGCTTCTCATTCTCAAGAATCAAATCACCATCATGATCAAGAGTTTCTAGCACTATCGTGTTGGTGGTTTTGAGCTCTTCAAGATCTTTCTTGAGCTTTTCATTACCATGCTTGAGCTTGACATACTCATCATAGTTGTCGGTTTCAACCACTTGCTTGCCTTTGCTACTAGATCCTTGCTCAATGCTCTCAACAATTAAATCATCACATGATGTAGCTATATCAATCTTAACAACATCGTTAGTAGCATCATGTGGCTCATTGGATAAATTTTTTTGAGCAATAACAAGATTATCATGATTTATCTTGAGAGTTGTATATTCTTCTTTTAGCATATTGTGGCTAGTGATGATCTCTTTATGCATCCCCTCAAGTTTATCATGTTTATCTTTAAGCTCTTTCTTAGAAGATTTGAGCTCCTTGAGTTTGGATGACATAGCTTCATTTGCTTCTCTAAGCTCAACACTAGCCTTTTCAGCTATATCACATTTAGCTAAAAGAGAATCATTCTTAGCTTCTAGCTTGTCATTCTTAGCTCTAGTCTTTCTAATAATCCTAGTATATTTATTTAGCAATTTGACAAGTTCATCATATGAAGGTGATTCAAATTCATCATCATCACTATCACTATCACAATCATCATTGTTTGCATGATCATCACTACTACTATCATCATCATTTGATACCTTTTGTTCACCCTTGGCCATAAGGCATAGGTGTGTAGAGGATGATAGTGGTGGTGTCGGTGAAGATGATGAAGAGTCAATCATAATAGCGGCCACCTATCATTCTCACTATCATCATCGGATGAGCAACTTGATGAGTCAATGTCCGTGAGCTAATCACCGATGATGTAGGCCTTCCCATTCTTCTTCTTCTTGTGGAAGTCCTTCTTGCCATCTTTCTTCTTGTATGGCTTGTTTTTCTTCTTGTCATTATTTTCTTCATCACTTGAGTCATCTTTCTTGCCCTTGTACTTCTTCTTGTACTTGTCTTTCTTGGGCTTGGTGCATTGATGAGCTAGATGACCAAGTTCTCCATAATTGTAGCAATCCATCTCGGAGATTGGCTTCCTTCTAGTGCTAGTGAAGAACTTCTTTTTATTTCCATCAAACTTGACGCCATTCTTGTTAAGCTTCTTTAGCATCTTAGTGGTTCTTCTTACTATGAGAGCAAGACTTGCATCATCAACTTCATCATCAGTTGAGCTCTCATACTCAATTCTTGCTTTGCCCTTGTCTTGGCTAGCCTTGAATGCTAAGTCTTTATATTTCTTCTTGGTAGAGGATGAGCCATCTTGTGGTGTGATGTGCATATACATCTCATGAGCATTGATCTTTCCCAAGATTTGAGTTGGTGTAGCAGTGGAAAGATCACCTTGATGAAGCACGGTCATAATATGCCCATATTTATCAATGGGGGGACACTCAAGATTTTTTCTTACAACATCGGATGGTTGCATTTGAGTGAGTCCAAGCCCATTGACTTCCTCTACAAGAACATTCAAACATGAGTACATCTCATTAGCACATTCTTTAGGAAGCATCTCAAAAGAGTTAAGCTTTTTCATGGTGAGATGATAGCATTCCTCACACTCACTCTTTGTTCCCTCATGGAGCGCACAAACGTCCGACCATAGTGCATGGGCATCCTTGTGGTCCCGCACACGATTAAACACATCTTTGGAAAGGCCTCTAAAGATGGTGTTTCTAGCCTTTGCATTCCATTTTTGTAGTTCACTTCATCGCCTTGAAGGTGCGTGGGATCCCGAGGTTTTGGGAATCCTTGTGAGGTGGCTCTAAGTATTCCAACATCTAGAGCTTCTAAATACGGCTCCATGCGAATTTTCCAATATGGAAAATCATCTCCCTCAAAGATAGGAGGAGGACCATCCCCGTGAGACATCTTTCTCTAGACGGTTAAGTCTAATTTCATGAGCACAAGGCTCTGATACCAATTGAAAGGATCAAGATGCCCAAGAGGGGGGGGTGAATTGGGCTAATTCTAAAACTCTTTGCAATAATTAAACCCTATGGTTAGCCTACTTCACCCCTTGTGCCAAGAAAGTGTTTTTATTATTCTAACACACAAAAGTTTAGCGACCTATGATCCAAACCTACTCTAGCATGGCAATTCTATGAATGTAAAGACAAGAATTGAATTGCTCAAAGTAAACGCTCAAAGTAAAGGGAGAAAGAGGAACACGGCGATGTTTTGTTGAGGTATCGGAGAGTCACCACTCCCCACTAGTCCTTGTTGGAGCACCCGCACAAGGGTGTAGCTCCCCGTTGATCCATGCAAGGATCAAGTGCTCTCTATGGGTTGATTCTTCGACACTCCATTGCGATGAATCACCCACAACCGCTCACAACTTGAGTTGGGTCATCCACAAGCTCCACCGGATGATCACCAAGCTCCCAATCACCACCAGGCCATCTAGGTGATGGCGATCACCAAGAGTAACAAGCACAAACTCTCACTTGACCACGACAAGCCTAATAAGAAGGGTGGATGCACACTTTGCTACTCTTGCTTTCACTAATGAGGCCTCTCTCTTGGATTCTCAAATCTCAATCACCTCACTAGGACCCTGCTCTTCTTGGCACTCTCATGGGTGTTTCTCAGCTGTTGGAATGAGCAAAAGTGATGCCTTGAGTGAATAGAGGAAGTATTTATAACTCCTCATTCAAAACGAACCGTTATGTGCGTCTACGGGGTGACCAGATGCTCTGGTCAAGTTGACCAGACGCTTTGATCAATTCTCCCCACCACTGAGTGTTTAAGTTGTGACCGTACTCTGATCAGCGTCTGATCAGCACTGACCGGACATGTCTGGTCACAATTTTCCCTCTCTAGAACCTTACTGGAGTAGACCAGACGCTGGCACCCAGCGTCCGGTCACTCACCTCTTAGCGTCCGGTCGCACCAAACGACTTCACCTTGATCAAATGAACTAACCGGACTTTGCGCCAGCGTTCGGTCACACCGGATTTAGCACCCGATCAACATTTGACCCTCCATTCACTTCCTACTCGTAATTATATGTGAACGAAGTTCGCTCCCATTGATCTAAGGGCGTTTTAGGAGCTACCTAGTGCTAGATTTGACAAGTGTGCACCACAACTAACCCACTAGACTCACCTAGGTCAAGCTACCCGTCCATACCCCCTTAATAGTACGACCAAAGGAAAAACAAAGTCCTAAACTACTCTAAGTGTCTGTTCAATGCCAAACGACACTTAGAACTAGTCCATCCTTAACCTTGTCATCCATCCTTTGAAAACCAAAATGATTTCTATCGTAGGGGCATGACAACCATGATTGCCCAATCAATTGCCATTACCATGACCTAACTTAATTGCATCTGCAAAACACATATTAGTCACAGTAATCTCATATTGTCATTAATCACCAAAACACAACAAGGGGCCTAGATGCTTTTCAGGGGCCTTGGTAGATACATGGAAGATGACGCTAGCTATTTCACGCATCAACACTAGAATATCAAGCTCTTGATTTCTTTGACCCTGCTACAAGATTTATTCTTTATCTTCTAGCATGCTCGGGGACTAAGTGGCTACACTTCACCTGGTGGTAAATGTAGTGTTTTTTTCTGGATGTATCCTTCTTATTGACTAAGTCATGGATGATGATCATCTAACCTCGCAAACAGAGTCTATGTGGCCACACTTCATCTGAGGTGAAGAATTTTCAAAATTTTGTTTTGAGCTCCTTACATCCTATTGGTGAGCCTCACTTGGATAAGTTTGAGATCTACTAGCCATTTCAACTGGTTGGTAGCTGTCCTCACTAGTCGGTAGGCCAGTTAAATTGGTCGACGCTTACTTTCACCGCCCAGGCCACCAGTTAAGCTGGTTGGCTTCCATCTTTACCGCTTAGATCGTTAGTCTAGCTCATCAACTTCATGACAAACTGCTCAGACTTGATCAAGATAGTGTCACCAAATGGATATAAGGCGCTCGGGGACTAGCTATGGGGGTATAATCCTAGGTACCCATGATGAGGGACATGGGTTGCACCAACAGGGATGGTCTAGCCCACAACATTAACACTTGTGGTGCACCGCACTGGCCGGCGTACACCGCAAGGCATCTAGAAGATATGATATATTAGGACTCTTATAGATATTGTAATCCTACCGACTAGGTTACTTTCCTTGTAACCCTACCCCTCTAGAGTAATAAGGAGGGGCAGGGGTCCCCTAGGGGACATGGCATCCCACATCTCATCTCGTATTCCAGGAATACAAACCAACAGAGCATAGGACATAGGGTTTTACATCACGTTGATGGCCTGAACCTATATAAATCTTGTGTCTTGTGTCTCTGTTACCATCTAGTTCCTGATCACATGCACCTCTACCAATGAATCTACCATCATGGGCGTCCCCTCGGTGGACTACCAAGCATCTTTTGTTGACAATAATGGATCCATAAGATTATTGATAATGCTTCACCACGAGTGTCTGCCCCACGAATGCCATGCGCCTCACTTCACCTCGCCGCTTCCACCCATGCTACTCGCTCCCGCTTGCGACGCGCGCCTCCCTAGCCTATTCCCCAACCCCCAACACCACTGGGATACCTCATAGCAGTAGCCCTAGCCGATGGCCACTGGGTGCACGTGCTAGGGTGCCTTAGGGCTGTCCCTGGCCAAGCCAAGAGCACCCATGAGCATAGCCAAATGCCAGTGGTCTTCGCGCACCGCTGCTCGCTGTCGGCTCCCACCCTGATGGCCAGAATTGACCGACCCAGGCCTCCCCTCCCCTATATTGCAATGTATGTTATTTTGCAATGTATGTTTCAAGTGTTTCAAACATTTTGGAGATATGTTGCAATTGTTTTGTATGGATGCAACAAAATTACATCGGGGATGTTGCATATGTTTCAAGTGTTTTAAAGACATGTTGCAAGCCTTTGTTCAAAATGTTTTATCTATTCTAGACATATGTTTCAAGCGTTTTGATCTAGATGTTGCATATGTTTCACACATATATTGCAACAGTATGTTCCTAATGTTTCATCTGCTTGAGTCTTATATTACACGAAGTATTTTAATGTTGCAAGTTGCAACTGTTTTTTCTGATGTTGCGTATGTTTCGCACATATTTTGCAATTCAGACGTATGTCTCATTCAAGTGTTTCATGTTGCACATGTTTTATGTTGTTTGGAGAGTTAGGGGGCACGGATGTAGGGTCGAGATGGCGGACTAGAGGGGGTGAATAGTCCTTTCTAAAATTAAACATGTCGGCTAACTAAAACAAGTGCGGAATTAAAACTATTGGTCTAACCAAGACTACACCCCTCCATCTAAGTTCACAAGCACCTTATAAAGATTGTAAGTAAGCAACAAAGGTGCCAGGCTAGCTAGAGCTCACATAAACTACTCTAGTAGCAAGGTGTCGGGGACCTAATACTAGGGTACCCAATGAGGTGGAACTAATAGCCATCAAACATTGATGCTGCCAAATAGACAAAAATGTAGCTAAACTTCTTGCCTAGAGGACTGAAGATTGGCTCTGCCTCACATGACATTTGAGGGTAGGCTCCACCTTGCCCGACGGCTGAGCACCCGATGTCTGAGGGCAGGCTCTGCCTCACCCAACTACTGAGGGTTGGCTCTGCCTCACCCAACATCTGAGGGTAGGCTCTGCCTCGCTCGACGGCTGAGGGCTAGCTCTACCTCTCCCGATGGCTGAGGGCTAGCTCTGCCTAACCTGATAGCTGAGGGCTGGCTTTGCCTCACCCAACAGCTAAGGGCAGGCTCCGCCTCACCTGACAACTACACCCTGCTCCTTCATAATGACGAGCACAGGGTACGACAGGACATTCGAGTCAACTATAGTACCGAGGACCATGCCCTACACGCCTATAGGAAGGTACCATTAGGATATGATGGGACAGGCACTTTAAGCCCTTTCTGACCTGATAGGGCCCAAACAGTGTTGTAGGCATCGACTTTTGTCTTACAGTGTTGTGGGCGCCACCATCAGCCCTCAGACGCGGATCCTGACACAAGCATACAACAACCGCTACAATCCAAGAGGGAACTCATTTCATCAACAGTAACAGGCGTATAGTCACTAGCCCAACTACTCCCCGCAGAGTCATGGCTCGGCACCCTGACACATCGCACCGTCTATTGGGGAAGGATGGGACGTGACCACTCGCTGAAATAAAGCCAAAGCCCGGCCCTATCAAGATCAGTGAAACATGCTATCCCTAGCGTGGTCTGCCATGTCAGTAGGGTAGGCTCAAGGGAAAAGGAAGACCTAGCATCTTCGAAGGACCTTCTCTACCTTTAGTTTTTTCCTCATTCTTCCATCTGTAACCCCTGCTCCCCCTTGGTCTATAAAAGGGAGGGCAGGACAACCCACTTGGGGGACGAATCAATTCCACACACAACACACAACCAAGCAGCAACTAAGCTCTTGGCATCCTTTTGACCTTTTCATCAGAGACTTGGGACCTGTCCCTCTCTCGACCATTTGTACCCCCTACTATGAACCTTTTTTAGTACTAATAACACGAGCAGCAGCAAACTGGACATAGGTACATTCTGCCCGAACTAGTATAAACCTTGTGTCTTTTAGTACACCATCCGAGCCTAACACGCAACAAATATAAATTTAATAGTTGGTGTTTGTTCGAAACACTAACAGTTTGCATGCCAGGTTAGGGCCTTTGTGCATTCCAAATCAAGCCTCGGATGGCTAACCATGCAATCAGCTGGGTCCCGGGCACACACATGTGCTTCGGGGACCTAGACTTCATCGTCATGGTGGGAGGAGAGTTGGCGTTGGCCCACGCCACCATCCAATCTCTCCCCTCCATCAGCTTCAACTATGGGAGGCTTGAGTGCTAGCCCGGTGTCTCCCTTGGACCCCAGCCATCTAGGGAGGACCCATGCCGCCTCACCCTCTCTCTAGAACACTCCACTAGGAGCACCCTAATGGCGCTTCTGTTCGATCTCTGCAACGCCATGGTGACCATTAGCCACCTTGTGGCACAGCACATGATCCCGTCCCCTAGGACCAATGAGTTCATGGGGATGATTGAAAGTGTCACGAAATCCCTCCATGGCCTCCTCACAGAGGAGCTGGGGTTAGACTCTAGCTCTAACTCTAGCAGGGGGAGCCATCACTGATCCTGAGAATGTTTCATGGCAGGTACCCCCGAGGGACATGTCAAAAGTGCCTCCACGGAGGAGGCTACCCCGACAGGCAACCTCAATGATAGAACCAAAGGGGGGACAACTACCCCACCTCATGTAGGGGTGGAGTAGCTAAGAGCCCAAAAGTGGGAGATCGATGAAGCTAGACTCCAGCTTGTGTGGGAATACATGGAGGTCGATCGGGAGATCGAACGCCGTGGAGACGGTGGGCGCGCACGTGTCGTGGACCGTGAAGTGAATCAAAGGATCATCGCCAATGATAAAACCCTCCCTCACTTTGCTCGGCAAGCCAGAACATCACTATCGCAACGACCTTGCTCCATGGCCTTCCAAAGGTCGCAACGCCCGAGGATCATCAGGCCCACCATGAGATTCACACAATGCTCGAGCGTGCGGCGGCGCAGCAGGCGGAAAGCTCATTGTCTCGAAGATGCGAGGTCGACACCAGCCAGCGCACGCCCTCGGTGCACCCCACTAGGGATGCATCAGTCCACCAAGCACCACAAGGTGGTAGGCAGCACGCTGTGATCCTAATACATCAACATCTCGGCCGCAACCGCGATGCACGTAGCACCCTCGATGTCCGCAGACGCACCTACAGCGACCTAAGAGAAGGAGCCCACCATGGCTATCACCCTTGTCGTGGTGGACGCTACAACAACGGCGAGGACCAGAGCCTGAGTCCTGGCCTACCAGGCCCTTAGGCCTTCGACCGGCACATCTTCAATGCTACTTTCCCGCCAAGGTACCGACCATCTACCAATATCCCTAAGTACTTTGGGGAGACATACCCCAGACTTTGGCTCAAATACTATTAGCTTGCCTATCAAGCCAGCGGTGTGGATAATGATGACTTCATTATCTGCAACCTTCCACTATTCTTGGCCAATTCGGCACAAGCGTGGTTGGAACACCTGCCATCCAACGCAATCTAGAGTTGGGCGGATTTGAAGGAGATCTTTGTGGAAAACTTCCAGGGCACATACAAGCACCCTGGAACCCATGGGACGTCAAGAACTACCATCATAAGGCCGGTGAGACCCTCCATGGGTACATTCAGTGCTTCTCCTGATAGTGTAATGAGCTCCCTAACGTCGCCGACATCGAGTGATAGAAGCCTTCCTAGGATGACCTACGAGTCCTTGGTTCATAAGCTAGGATCCAAGGGCCCGTGAACCACCAAGGAACTACTAGACATCACCACCATCCACATCTTAGGAGAAGAGGTGGTCGGAGCGATCTTTGATCGACTTGAGGGTAAGGCAAGGCAGGATGAGGGTGCCGACGAAGGCACCTCCAATCGTTCTACCAAAAGGAAGAATAAGAAGCAATAACACGAGGACTCGCTCATGGCCACTGCTAACCACAAGGGTGGTCAGAAGCCCACAGAGGGCACTCCAAACCACTTCAAAAAATTACTTGAGGGGCCATGCCTGAACCATGCCTTTCCTGTTAAGCATCTGCTCAAGGGCTGCAGCCTCATACGGTGGTTCTTGTTTAGAGGTTCCAACAAAGGGGAGTAGGGGAAAGACCCTCCCCCCACTATGGACAATGCCAAGGAGAAGGATGATGGATTTCCATTGCCAGATGGCTGCCTTATGATCTCCGGAGGATCAATGGCCTATGACTCCAAACGTCGTCAGAAGGTCACGTGCCGCGAAGTCTACATGGCCCAACCGGTCACACCTCCCTTCCTTTGGTGGTTAGAGTCCTCCATAACCTTTGATCAGACTGACCATCTAGATACCATCCCCCACCCAAGGAGATATTTGCTTGTGGTCGACCCAATTGTTGGCCCAAAGCGACTGTCGCACCCAATTTTGCAAAGCAAAACCAAGTACTCATATATGTGCACCCAGGATGACCAAACACACACATATATCACAAATTGCAATAGTATCAAAGTAAAGTACTTATTACATCACATATCTCATCATAAAGTTAAATACAAAGTTTGCTCGAAGGCAATATTATTACAAACACAGCGGAATAACTAGCCCAACTGCCATAGGGACTCCAACTGGTGAACGTCTCCCTAGTAGTCCTAGACATCCTCCAGAAACTCTTCATATCCATTATCTATTACCCATTTGGGATTTTCATTGGATGTAAAGCAAGTGTAAGCTCACCATGCTTAGCAAGTATAACAAAGGGATCTATGAGGCTCAAATAGGCTTGACATTGTTTGACTGCGGTTCGCAATTTTAGTTGATCAATTTTTAGCAACCTGAATTACTACTTTAATGAACAGTCCTAATTCCCAAGTGGTATTAAAGTATCATCAAGCTTTATCTCATGACCCATCCATCCATTATCCATAGTAACCACTAATCTCTAAGGATCTAGACCGCTCGTATCCGTGAGCATGGCTGTTATAACAGGTTAATTATTTCTACAGAAATTGTACATCTTTACCCACCGAGCCGTGATTCCTAATGCTGGGGTTCGTGAGACCCACTACACCTCTTCCCAGGAAGTGTGGTAGAGTTTCACTATGAAACCCTTAGCTAGTTGCACTAATAGGTCATAGCTACAAAGGAATGGCACACGTGGGCATCGCAACATGGTGCACACCCTAACAGAAAAAGGAAAGATACCCTCTTACCCCTTACTAGAGCTATAGACGAGCTAGTACAATCTAGATAATAGGTTAAAGTCAGAGCCATGTGACACTCGAGGTTGTATGGTCCCTCCTGGGTTGCCGCTTTAGGATTAAGTCCTTATGGAGAGGCACTAGAGTACTCAACCCCATACTCCAGCCCCCTATCTGTTGCTAAAAAGTTCCATTTTATCACATTGCATATAGTCTTTAAATATGTTTAACAATTACTTCATGTTAAGCGCTGCAGCATCTATCCAAAATGCCTACCCAATAAACCCAGGTATCAAGGATATGTGGTATAAGGAATCATCTAGGTAAAGTCCTTAAAGGCAATTCAAATTAAACTCATGCATGAATGTAAGTGGTAGTAGTTCATAGGTAACAAGGGGCCTTTGGTACACTTGCCTTCCTCAAAGTCATCCTGGGAGTACTGCTAATCCTGCTGGGGGTCCTCAGTCACCTCGATTGGCTCACCCTCTAATCGTGATCCAATCATCAATCAAGCATCATACCAATCATTACATGCATACAAGATAGAACTCCATTAGAACACTACACCAAATAGTGAAAACATATGTTGAAAAGCTTACAGATCTGTTCTACGCATTGCTACGAACACATGAGCGAAAGAATCACTCAAATCGGACTTAAAACGTGAAAGTTATGCATGAAATAAGATGTAATGGCAAATCTATAAATAAACTAACCTATTTTCGAATTAAAATAATTAAAAATCTGAATTTAAATGAAATTTGGATCGGGCATACTATTTCTGGAAACTACAGGGGCTTGAACGAATAAGAACAGGACTGAAAAATAATTATTTTGAACTGGACTGGACTGCGGGTTGATTTACTAAAAACTGGGGGGGCTATTTTGTAAAACTGGCATGGCTGACCACGTGTTGACCTAGGGCTGCTGACTCATTGACATGTGGTGCACTGTGATTCGCTTGGTGCACCACATGGCATGGACTAGTGCTGACGCAGGCATGGTGCGCCGGGTCCATGGTTCACCGTGGACCAGCCACTTAAGTCCAACCGGTATCTAATCTGGGACATCCGTGCTAGATCCAACGGCGCAGGGGTGAGGGCCGGGTGGTGGCTCGCCAGGGAAGAAGCCCATGGCAGTGGCGCCATGGTCGGTGTGACTGGAACTTGGGCTATGGCTTCCTAGGGCACCAATACAAGATCTGAGGGCACGGAAAGATCGAGGGGCTCACCATGAGTCGTCTGGAGGGGAACGCGGCGTTCGGGAAGGCTTCGAAGCTGGTCGTCGATGGCAGCCATGAACTGGAGAGAGAAAAGGCACGCGAGTGAGGATGTAGCCGGGCAAAACAAGGCCAAAACACGAATTGGGGAGTACCAACGGGTGCGGGGAAGTTCAGCGGTGCTTCGGGTGGCTTTGGTGTCGGCGTTCGCGCTCGGGAGTGGGGATTCACCGACGGCGGTGGCTCATGGCAGCGGGCAAAGGATGGAGAAGGGCAGAAGGGAGGCTCAGCCTTTATAGGTGGGCGGCTGCAGCGTGAAAGGAAGGGAAGCAAGGCGGGTTTAGCGCTTTCCATACGGGCGTCGGTGGCCTTCCATCGGAGCCGCGCCATTGACGGGCAGAGAAAGGAAAGGGAGCGTCGGGGAAGGAAGGTGGAGGAAGAAGGCAGCGCTGATGAGTGGGGCCAGCGGGGCAGAGAGAGAGAGAGAAGGGAGAGAGCGGCGGCATGGGCGTTGCAGGCCGTGGTGCTGAGGTGGGCTACGCTAGTGGGCTGGCTCGGTGTTGAAGGCCGGCCGAGTTGATGCACACGCGCGGGTGGCAAGCTAGGCCATGTGGGGTGCGGGCCAGCGCGTCAGCGTGGGGCAGCCATCGAGTGGGCTACGCTAGGCAAGGTAGGCCAGGAAGGGGGAGGAAGAAGGCCGAGCTAGCTGGAGTTGGGCCAGAAGGTGAACATCTTTTTTTTTCCAAATCAAAATTTTATCCAATTCTATTTTTCTCCATTTTCATTTTTAAGCCAAATTCAAATAAGTTTTGAATGCAAAATTTCAAATCATCTAGCCCTACACTCAATCAAAACCCATATGATTCGGCATGAATGCAACAAACAAGTTTCTAAACTTATAGTTTATTTTATTTATACAATATTTATTATTTGGCCTATGTTAGAAATACCTAGAAAATGTATAAATAGGGCAAGAATTTAATTGCTAATTTGCAGTGGAATTTTGGGTGTTACAGCGACTCACCAAAGTGCTAATGGATGGAGGTAGCGGCCTCAACATCATGTATGCCAAGACGCTCGACGAGATGGGCGTCGACTGGACGTGCCTCTACCCAACCCGAGCACCTTTCCCTAGCATTGTGCCTGGGAAGCAGGCCATGCCACTTGGGCAGATTGATCTGCCTATTACCTTTGGGGATTAGTTTAATTACAGGACTGAGACCCTCACCTTCAAGGTGGTTGGGTTCCTTGGAACCTTCCACGCCATCCTAGGATGTCCATGCTACGCAAAGTTCATGGCCGTCCCTAACTATACATACCTCAAGCTGAAGATGTTGGGCCTCCATAGGGTCATCACCATCGGCACCTCCTTCTAGCATGCCTACGAGTGCGAGGTCGAGTGCTGCGGCCACACCACAGCAATCGTTGCCTCTAGGGAACTCGCTGCCCTCAAGGAGGAGGTCGCCGAAGAAGCACCCAACACGAAGAAGTCGACCAGGTCATTCAAATCGATAGAGGGCTCCAAGGAGGTCCTCATAGATCCTAGCAGCCCTAAGGGTAAAATAGTACGCATTGGTACCAGGCTTTCCTCTGAATAGGAAAGCACGCTCGTCAACTTCCTCTGTGGCAACAAAGACATTTTTGCATGGAAACCCTCAGATATGCCAGGCATTTCGAGGGAGGTCACCGAGCATACCTTGAAGATCCATCCAGGCTCTAGGCCGGTGAAGAAATGCCTACATCGCTTCGATGAGGAGAAACACAGGGCCATTGATGAGGAGATAGCCAAACTTTTGGTGGCCCAGTTCATCAAGGAAGTATACCACCTAGAGTGGTTAGCTAATCCCGTTCTTGTATGAAAGAAGAGTGGGAAATGGATGATGTGTGTTGACTATACGGGTCTCAACAAAGCATTCCCAAAGGATCCATTTCCTTTGCCACGCATAGACCAAATAGTCGACTCTACCTCGGGGTGTGAAACCCTCTACTTCCTTGATGCATACTTTGGCTACCATCAAATCACGATGAAAGAGTCCAACCAGCTCACGACATCTTTCATCACCCCCTTTGGATCGTTCTGCTTCGTCTTGATGGCATTCAGTCTAAAGAACACTAGGGCTATGTACCAGCGCTGTATGCTCAAATGCTTTGGGGACCTCATCAGGCATTCCATTGAGGCCTACATTGACGACATCGTGGTTAAGTCCAAATGGGTTGACCACCTTGTTGCCGATCTTGAGCAAACCTTTGTGAAACTTTGAGCAAATGGCATCAAACTCAATCCCAAGAAATGTGTTTTTGGAGTCCTAAGGGGCATGCTGCTCGGCTTCATCATCTCCAAGCATGGCATCAAAGCCAACCCGGAGAAGATCTCAGTCATCATAAGGATGGGCCTGATTCAGAACATAAAGAGGGTTTAGCGTGTCATAGGGTGCCTCACCGCCCTCAGCCAATTCATCTCGCGCCTCGGTGAATGAGGTCTCCCCCTTTATCGACTCTTGAAGAAAGCCAACCGCTTCGAGTGGACATCCGAGGCCTAGGAGGCACTTGACATGGTCAAACTGCTTCTAATAAGGCCCTCGATCCTAGTTCCTCCAAGCGACAAAGAATCCCTCCTACTATACATAGCAGCAACCATGCAAGTGGTCAGCGCTGCCCTAGTAGTGGAGCGGGAAGAAGTGGGGCACGCCCTCAAGGTCTAGCGCCCTATGTACTTCATCAGCGATGTACTATCCAATTCTAAGACCCGCTACTCCCAAATCCAGAAGCTCCTATACAATGTCCTCATCACCAAGAGGAAGCTATGCCACTACTTTGAGTCACACCCCGTGACGGTCGTGATGTTGTGCCCCCTTAGTGAGGTCGTCTAGAGCTAGGACACCATAGGAAGAACCACAAAGTGGGCACTCGAGTTGATGGATCAAGGCATCATGTATGCCTCCTGAATAGCAATCAAGTCTCAGGTGTTGGCTGACTTCATCGCGTAATGGACCAAAGTCCAAACACCACTGACGGTCGTGGATCAAGAGTATTAGATGATGTACTTCGATGGGTCACTGATGAAGAAGGGCACCATTGTGGGGCTGGTCTTTGTATCACCCCTTGGGGTTCACATGAGGTACATGGTTCATCTCCATTTCCCCTCATCCAATAATGTGGCCGAGTATGAAGCACTCATCAATGACCTATGAATCGCCATCAAGTTGGGCATTCGACGCCTCAACATCTAAGGCGACTCCTAGCTGGTCATCAACCAAGTCATGAAGGAGTTGAGCTATCATGACACCAAGATGGCTATGTACTACCAAGAAGTCCAATGGCTAGAGGACAAATTTGACGGCCTCAAACTCAATCACATCCCAAGGCACCTCAACGAGGCAGCCGACGCGCTTGCAAAAGCAGCGTTCGGTTGAGAACCAGTGCTAATAGGAGTCTTCACCAATGACCAACATAAGCCCTCGGTATGCTATGAAGGGTTGGAATGGGCCAATGATGGTCCATCCGATCTAGCCTTAGGGGCTAATGAACCGACGATTCCATCTGGCCCTAAGGTCATGGAACTTGAAGAGGATCCATCGATAGAGTCTGACCCTCTAGACGACTAGAGAACACTCTACCTCGACTATCTCCTCCATGACATGCTACCGATGGACAAGATAGAAGCTCAACAGCTTGCACGTTGCGCCAAGTCCTTCGTTCTTGTAGAAGGCGAACTCTACAAATGAAGCCACACCAGGATCCTGTAGCTCTGTATCCCTGCCGAACAGGGAAAGCTTTTGTTGAGCAATATCCATGGTGGGGTATGCGGTCACCACACCATGCCTAGAACCTTGGTTGGGAATGCATTCTGATAGGGCTTCTACTAGCCCACTACAGTAGCCAACGCTGAGCAAATCGTACGCACCTACGAAGGGTGCCAGTACTACGCTCGACAAACTCACCTCTCAGCCTAGGCACTCTAGATGATCCCCATCATGTGGCCCTTTGCGGTCTAGGGGCTTGATCTAGTTGGACCGCTCAAGAAGGTGCCTGGGGGCTACACCCACTTACTTGTCACCATAGACAAGTTCACGAAATGGATCAAAGCTCGGCTGATCTCTGTAATCAAGTCCAAGAAAGCTGTGCTAATCTTCCTCGACATCCATCGCTTTGGAGTACCAAACTCCATCGTCATGGAAAATGGCACGCAGTTCACCAGTAAGAAATTCCTTCGATTATGTGATGAACAACACATCCGGGTCGATTGGGCCGCCATTGTGCACCCCCAAATGAACGAGCAGGTCGAGCGCGTGAACGGCATGCTCCTATAGGGCCTCAAGCCTAGGATCTTCAACCAATTCAACAAGTTTGGTGCATGCTTGGTCGCCGAGCTCCCTGTGGTGCTCTGGAGCCTAAGGACAACTCCTAGCCGAGCACCGGCTACACACCTTTCTTCATGGTCTATGGTTCCAAGGCCGTCCTCCCAACCATCCTCGACTATGAAGCACCAAGGATCAGAGCATATGATGAACAGGGAGCCAAGGCATCCCACGAAGATGCCATGGACCAGCTAGACAAAGCCCACGACATCACCCTCCTCCATTTAGCCAAGTATCAGCAGGCACTGCGATGGTACCATAGCCAACGGGTGCAGGACTGAAAGGGTTGAGATGGCGACTATAGGGGGGTGAATAGTCCTTTTTAAAACTTTATCACGTTGGCTAACCGAAACAAGTGCGGAATTAAAACTATCGGTCTAGCCAAGACTACACCCCTCTATCTATGTTCACTAGCACCTTGCAAAGATACTAATCAAGCAACAAAGGTGCCGGGCTAGCTAGAGCTCACCTAACCAATTCTAGGAGCAAGGTCACACAAACCTATGCCACTAGTACTTTAAGCAACAAGGAAGCTCCTACACATGCTAGTAAGCAAAGCACAAAGCCAACTAAGCTCACTAGCAATGCTCAATAACAAGGCAACCAATGCCAAATTAGAGAGCGCAATTACTTAGTTACACAAACTAAGCAATGTGACTAACAAGGTTACACAAACCAAATTAGTCACGCAAGGGAGCTACTTCTATGCTACACAAGCAAGAAGGTAACTAGTAAGCTACACAAGCTAACTAATTACAAGAGCAACTACACAAGCACAATGTATATGAAAGTAATTACAAGCTTGTGTAATAGGGATGCAAACCAACAGGAAGAACAAGGTTGACATGATGATTTTTCTCCTGAGGTTCACATGTTTGCCAACATGCTAGTCCCCGTTGTGTCGACCGCTCACTTGGTGGTTCGACAGCTAATTGGCATCACCCACCAAGCCCACACGTCGGGCGCCGCAAGAACCTACCCCATAAGTGAGGGTAGCTCAATGACACCCTTTACTAAAGTTGCTCTTCACGACTCCCGTGGGCCGAGCACAATGACCCTCACAAGCTCCTCTTTGGAGCGCCGCACAAGCTTCTTGCGGGCTTCAATGGAGACCACCACCAAGCCATCTAGAAGGTGGCAACCTCCAAGAGTAACAAGCACCACCGGCATGCAACTCGATCACCTAGTGCCACTCGATGCAACCTCATGATGCAATCGCACTAGAATCGCTCACTCACACAATCGGATGATCACTATAAAGTATGTGTGAGATGGAGGGCTCCTAAGCACTCTCAAGCATGGACACAAAGTCCCCCAAGGTGCTCAGCACCAACCATGGCTGAAGGCCATTTCTATTTATAGCCCCAAGGGCTAAACTAGCCGTTACCCCTTCACTGGGCATTTTTGGGCCGACCGGACACAGCACCGGACGCTGCACCGGACGCACTGATCGTGCATATCGGACGTGTCCGGTCGCTATACCGGATGCGTCCGGTAGCGGCCTGACCGCCATGTGTTTGACCGTTGCGTCCAATGGCTCTCTGACACGATGACCGGACGCTCAGCATGAAATGACCAGATGCTACAATGCTACGTTCGGTCGAGTCCAGTAAGCCTCTAGGGCCGACCGGACGCGACAATTAGAAACCAACTGGACACTAAGCCTCAGTGTTTGGTCGAGTACAGCAAGCTCCCATGAACGACCAAACATGTCCGGTCACACCGGATCGGACGCTGCCAGCGTCCGATGGACTATACTACCAAACACCGCCTTTTCTGCTTCACACCAGACACGTTCAGTGTGGTGACCGGACACGTCCAGTCGTTAAGTACCGCACCAAATACCGGACGTGTCCGGTCACCATACCGGACGCATCCAGTCACTCTGTAACCAGCGCGACTCACTTGTTTTCATCACCAACTTCTTCTCCTTTGCAAATGTGCCAACACCACCAAGTGTACACCATCATATGTATGTGTGTTAGCATTTTCACAATCATTTTTCAAAGGATTAGCCACTCAACTTGCCACGCCACTCGATCCTAGCGATGATGCAAAGTTAGATCACTCGAGTGGAACTAGATAACTGATATGCAAATAAGTTTGTCCCTCTTGATAGTATGGCCATCTATCCTAAACCCGGTCATAAACTTCTCTACACACCTATGACTGGTGAAATGAAATGCCCTAGGTTATACCTTTGCCTTGCGCATTCCATTCCATCTCCTCCAATGTCGATGCAACACAAGCACCAATACGATCAACAATGATATGATCCACTTCATATCATCACATGATCATATTGGTTCATCGATCTTGACTTTACTTGCTCTTCACCATTGCCATCGTCCATCGGTGCCAAGTCTTGCTCAAGCTTCACCGCCACACGGTCCATCACTCCAAAGCCTTCGACTTGCCCTTCACGCTTGCAACCGGTCCATCAAGCCAAGTCTTGTCTTGATCTTCTCCACCTTGATCACATGACTCAATGTCATGTCTCATGTGCATTTAAGCCCCTTCATCATCACATGTGTGAGCTTTGCAACATCTCCAAGCCATTTTCACCTTCATGGCATATGTTGCTCACACACATGTACATGTGGACTAATCACCTGTGTATCTCACATAAACACAATTAGTCCACCTAAGTTGTCACTCAATTACCAAAACCAAACAAGGACCTTTCAATCTCCCCCTTTTTGGTAATTGAAGACAACTCTACAAAGATATGGAAATTAAGCTCTTTTGGATTCATGTTGCTTGCCCAAGCAATTTTACAATGTGAAAATGATTTTGGACAAGTACCACAAACCCGAGATGGTAGTATTAGCTCCCTCTACATATGTGCTAGTGTATTTGATTTAAAGCTCGCACATATGCATAGATTAAAATTGTGGGAGAGTACTTACTACAAAATGATGCTAAGGTGTATAGAATAAACCTTTGAAGCGTGTACCAATCGGAGTTTCACCTTTAAGTTCATCCTTAACACCATGGTTAGCTAGATATCACTTGGAAATAAAAGCACTAGATACCTTGTGAGATCAACATTAAAAGCAAGGTACTAGCATTACTTGAAAAGTATACCAAGTGTCTAGCTATCATCCTATGCATGCTAGTTATCAAATCATCATTCAAGTTCTACAACTAGCATACACCACACAAGCATGCATATTGATTTTAAAAGCTTATGCAATGCAAGCAAGCACATGAATATGCACATATCAAATGCAATCAATCAAAGTTCATGATCTTGCTCCCCCTACTTGTGTGCTTCTCTTGTCCAAGAATTTTGATCCATCTCTTTTCTTCAATGTTGCTCCCTCTTTGTCCATGTCCATGTCCAACCTCCTAAGCTTTCATATCTTATCTCTCCCCTTACACAATTTATCTCTCCCCCCTATAGAGGCTTTCATATCTTTGTACAATCTCCCCCCCTTTGTCATCAATTTCCATAAAAGGTGTGCTTCTCATTGATGCAAAGGTATGCGTTTGGGGTAGATGGTTGAGGCTTGAATCTTGCATTTTTGATGGACATCTTCATGATTGTTGAAATGACACCATTTGTAGATACCACTTGTAACTTGTGTAGGGCTTCTTGAGATACCACACATAGATTCTTTGATCTTGTTATCAATTTGTGTGACAACTCCCCTTTGTGATAGCATGGGTCATCCAATTAATACACTTGAGCTCTTGTAGTTGAAGGATGCATTCTTCATTTGATGATCACTTAAAGTTGAGGATCACTTGTGGAACCACTTGTTGGATTTGTCAATAAAAACCATTTCTTGAACATTTGCTATTTTCATGAGTACCACTTATAGGATATCACTTGTGAGTTGATCTAGACACCATTTGTAGATTCTTGATGAAATACTTGAGTCTAGATACCATTTGAAACATACAAACTAGATATCTATTTGCATTGTTATCTTGTGCTTGTACTCTTATCACTATCATGAGCTTCTATGATTGACTTGAACTAAAATGATTTGCCTAAGCTTTCAAGTCCGATTTGAACCAATGACAAGCTTCTTCATACCTCTTGCAAGGGTTATCTTGCCAATGTTGTACTTGTTACTTGTTAGCAATCCAAATTAAGTCAAGTACTTGGGTTTACTAGCTCATGAACAAATTCATATACTAACCACTAGATCAATTAATCATTCAAGCAATAGTGGTAGGCTATGAATTTAAACATTTCATTTATTATGCATGATCCTATGAAGTATGTACTATATGCACTAATCGCATACAATAAGGGATGAAATGATCATGCACATTATAATGATACCTTTGCTATGTTGGAGTAGAGGATAGTCACATAGATTTCAATTCATTACTCCAATAGCAATGTGAAGTCCAATTATAAGCTTGGTGAAGACCAATAGATGCCATGTTGAATTTCATTCTTCACCCATATGAAATGAATACCACTTATGATCAAGCGCACTTTCTTGTTGTGGTTGACTTGCTTTATCTTTTGATCTTTGCTTGCATGAGAGTATCAATTTGAGAATACCACTTGAAATATCATGATTAGCTCTCTTTTGGGTGTTGCTTGCTTTTCTTGATCAACCCTTTTGATTGCTTCAACTAAGCATCTCAAATGTTCCTCGGATCACCACTTCCATGTTAGCCTTCCAAGTACCACACTTGGTTTACCTACACATAGGCGGCAAGCCCCTACACTAGGGAGAAGTGACCTCTCTTCAAGAATCATTCTTGATACTTTCTTGAAATGACTTGATTGATTGATCCAAGTGATGGACTTAACTTGGTGAGTAACCTTGATTCCTTCTTTAAGTCCTTTTCTTTCTTCTTGTTTAAGTCCTTTTCTCTCTACCAAATGATTTTCAATAGTCACTAGAACTTAAACTTCAACTTCATCTTGAGTTTGATCTTGATCTTCATCTTGAGTACCAAAGGTGTGCAAAGTATACTCCTCTATCAAATGGCCTTGTCTTCTAGATCATCTCAAAACCAAACTTAGGTACCTCAAACACTTGTAAACATGTTTCTAACTTGAGGACCTTTCAATCAAAGTGACTCTAGATCAATTCAACATTTGTCACTTTTTTAACAGATTTTGTACCCTTCAAAGAAATAAGCATATCTCCCAAAGTACCAATCCAAATACCACGAAATTTGGTGGAGATGTTCTTTACTAAGTTATCTAGCAGCTATAAAAATTTGAGCTTCAGTTGACTTCTAGATTGCTGCTATATTTCAATTCTTCCACCACTGCTACATGCTGAAAACTGCTGCACTATAGCTGACAAGATCCACAACAAAACCAAAGCATTTCTTATCCAATTCTCATGAAACTTATACAGCATCTTATACCATAAGTCTAGAGCATGTACACCAATTTTTATGCCAATCCAATAAGTTTTGATTACTCAAACATGGCTAAGATCACAGCTAGCTCAGATTTTGCAATATAGGACAGATTTCAACAATTGAGCTATACTTCATCATGTATGAATCAAACTTGAAACTAACTTGTTTGAATACTTCCATAAGACATATATCCATTCAAACCACTTACTAAAAGTCATCTCATGAATTTATCCAACACAAATCAATCCAAACTTGATTACTAAGCAATTATCCATTCAATCAACTTATAGCAAGCAACATTGCATATTTATCCAATTCAATCAACTCATATGCACCCAAATGAAATGATCAACAAGAGATATATCTTGGTTAGCTCATGATCATCCAACTAGCAAGCTTTAACTCAATTATTTGCAAGTCATCAAATATATTCAGTGAATTACCAACAACTTGAAATTGACACTTGTATGTTGTAGCATATTTGGACTTCACTCAATTTGTCATGGCATTGGGATAATGATCATCACTTAGCAATACTTGGCTCAACTACATGATCAACAAGATGAATATCATTTAAACCAAGCCTCCAATGCCGTTGGTACCTACAAACAATCATCCACTTTTTGATGGTACCCAAACAACTTTGGGTCCTCTCAAGTTAGGAGCAACATACTTAGGCGATGCCTTAGTATGAGTAGCGGGATGTTTTGCAATAGCAACCATAGAGGTACCATCACCATCCTTTCTAAGCACATTATTATCAACAATTGAAATAGGCTTAGAAATGTTACCTAGGGGACATGAACCCATGTGTCCCCTTTCTCGGCATGAGTAGCACTTTCTCTTTGATTGAGCCTTCTCTTCCTTGCTCATGTGATGCTTCTCATTGCCTTGCCTCTCATGGATTGCTTGAGCCTTCTTCTCAAGCTTGGTAGAACACTTAGAGGCAAAGTGTCCCATACTTCCACACTTGAAGCACTTGATGTGAGCATAATCTTTCTTCTCATCTTCATTCTTGCTCATCATCTTGGCATCTTGAGTTTGCATTAGATGCCTTGTCTTTCCACCCCTTCTTGTTTTCTTCTTCTTCATCATCAAGTCACCACCATCTTCATGGTTGATCTTGATTTGAACTGGAGGTGTCTTTTCTTGCTCAACTTGTGGCTTTGGTTGAGGCTTCACTTGTTGCTTCACCAATTGCTTGGTTGGGCACATTGAGGTAAGATGACCCCAAGTGCGGCACTTGAAGCACTTGACATGCTTTAGCCTCTCTTCTTCTTTCTTCAACTTGAGCTTTTTTCATTGGGGCAACCATTTGCAAGATGTCCCACTTCATGGCACTTGAAGCACATGAAATGAGAGAGCTTCTCTTGTTCTTGCTTCTTTATCTCTATTTCATGTCTTCTTTTGCCCCATCTTTTGCCCTTGATCTTGTTCTTGTTGAAGCCAATGCCACTTATGTCATTGTGGCTTTCTTGATGATTGACTTTGCTAGTCTTGAAGCCGACTCCACTGTCGCAGAACCGACCAATTTATAAGAGTATAAGTACAATGGCAGCCCGCAAGCGGTCGCACTGTCATACTTGAACCCATATAAACCTGGTAGTCCGTCGAGTATCACGACGGGTCTTGATAAACGATTTACAACAACCAAGATCGTACATGATTCAACATACATGCCACATATTACATAAAGTTCACAGATATGTTTCGTCATCAGAGTACGAATAAAAGTTATTACAAACCGAGTTTGATAGATAAAGCGGAAGCAATTAAGTTTGAAAATAAAGTTTCCAACATATTTTGATACAATGCCAAGTAGGATCATGGTCCACAAAAGCAATGATAGGGATTAATAAAGAAGCCTGCCAAAGGCTTACTCCTCATCCACGGCGGGATAGAAGCAACTCTTGCAATAACCATGATACACAGTGCCATCTGCAACAATGGGAAAATAAAACCCTGAGTATGAGAAGGTACTCAGCTAGACTTACCCGTCATAAACCAGAAATAAAATGACTCCAAGGATTATGCAAGGCTGTATAAGTGGAGATAGCTTGACAATATTTTGCATAAAGGCAATTGACTTAGTTGTACAATTAGGATTCCTTTATCAATTAATTATAACTATCCATCTCTAGATTAGCAACTATCCTGTGCCAAATATGTGGTATATCAATTTAAAAGCATACAATAGTAACCATAGAAGGTATTGTACTTCCATATTCATTCGAGCCACCATGTTCCATAACATAGTTACTACAATGTTGGGACTAGCCAAGTTTCTCACTATCTGGGAGAGACGGCGATTCGAATCGATTTCAACTAGCTAGGAATTTATTCCTAACACAAACCCAGGCATACCACGCGAAGGCAGCCTTAGGTCACCTTTGGTACAACTTAGGTCCACATTTTGCGAGTCCGTACTGTGCCGCACAATCTGGGACACCAGATGCCAGGACGTTCAGGCCTAGCCTACCCTTGGGCTCAGTCTGATCGTCCCCCGGAAGGAGCGCACAACAGAATGGGTCCCAGCCTAAGTTGAGCTACTCGGCTTCGCAGTCGGAACGATTTATCCGGCCAGCTAAGTGAGAGGCATGCGTTCAATCTTGTCAGAAGCGCCAATAACGGTACGGTCCTTAATCGACACAGACGGGGATAGATCCACACCCAAGACCTCCATGTCTTGTTGCTTCTCTATCGACATCCTGCCCGGTCTCGATTTTCTTTTACCCCATGGTTCTGTTCCACGATAGCAAATATAGCCAACCATGCTCCGGTATCCACCTATATCTCGCAGGTGACAGGACATCACCCGACTTCTACCGGTCTAAGCATGGCTAAGCATATATTCGATTCTGGACCTATATCGGTTAAAGGTGTAATATCTGGACAAGGAATGTATATGCATCGAGTGGTTCCATTCAACTCTTATAACCTAATGCATCAATCATAAGTACTTAAGTAATCATTTATAAAATACTAGGAGACTTAGAATGCTCCGGGGCTTGCCTCGTAGAAAGGAAGTGGGGCGGTGGTCAGGACACTCTGGAAGCTCTTCAAGATTCTGCTCCACGCCTTCGGGAGCTGCGACTTGAGGATTCTCCTGCTGGTCCCATTCCTCTGCTTTGTCGAATTCCAGTAACGTTATTTCTTCCTCCAATCCTAGATGCATGAATATGGCATAAGATATCATGAATGCATATATGTTAACAAGTGCATCATGTTCTACTGAGTAGGTGCATATCTCTTCTTGATTATGTAACTAATTACTTCGACAATGCATCTACTACTTCACAAACAGCAGCTACTTGTTTTACTCATAACTAGAGTTCTAATTATCCAAATGCAGTGATCCTAGACTTTCTGGAAAGCTTATAAAATTACCTACAACTTTGTTATTAACCATTTTTACAGTAAACATCATTTTTAACATGCAACTTATAAAACTCCAGTATCTGTCCGGAAACTATTCAAATTCACATTACAATGTAACAATTACTTCTGCTTCATGTAATCATTCAAAGTTTGACAACACAAAGTCTACCAACAGTTTAAGCATACAAAATACATCCAAGAAAATATAATGGTGAAGACCAAACTATTTCTTTATATTTTATTTGGATACCTAGGTTAAATAATAAATATATACCAAATGTGCATAAAAAATTCTTAAAAATTTACAGTGCCTTACTAATGCTACCAAAAGACTACTGTAAAAGTTTCATGCTGTTTTATTTAGTAAAACACCCTATACAAAAAAGACAAAGCATAAATGCTGAAAATAGCATAAATAGAAAACCCTAGTCAAAAGTGTCAAGCAACAGATTTCCTATTTTTCTTAGCATCCTTATGGTACTAGGATTACTCCCAACAAATTTCATGAATTTTGGATTCATAAATAATTTATAAAAATTCATATAAGGATTAACTATTTATAAAAGAAAAATCTATAACTATAAATCTACACATGCACTGATCCTCAAATTTTTACCGAGCTCATACATGACAAGAATAGCTTACCACGAAAATTTTATAATTTTTGGAGCACAGGAACTTTAGATATAAAATAAACAAATTTACATGCATTCAAAAACACATTTCAAATCTCCATTAAAATTTTCCAAAATTTCTACTGTAAGTGTCAAGATCATATTTTTCTTAAATACTACACTTCCTAAGGAACATAACCAAATTTATTTCACAATTTTCGAAGCTACCAAACTAGAGATCTAAAAATCACAAAAAACATGAAATCTGAATTCAAAATGAACTAGCTTTCAATACTGCTGTCGCTGACTGGTGGGACCCGCTGACAGGGGACCCCACACGTCATTGAGACAAGAATAGAGCAGCTACACTGCGTGATGGTGGCGCGACCAAGGCTCGTCGACGGCGAACTCGCCGACGGTGACATCTTCACTACGTGATCTACTCAACCTTGCGCACACGTTGCACTACTTGGTGGGACCTCTCGTCGGAGCTAGCGACTACGGCGGCATCAATGGCGGGGCGGAGGTGCGGGACGACGGTGTTACGCCGGTGGAAGCTATGGCGACTCGACCTAGAGCTCGGACAAGCATAACTAAGCTACGGTGAACCTATCTAGCACTCTAGCGTGGCCTGCAGTGGTCGGGTTGGGTCTGACCATGGCGACGGGGGTGGTGGCGGAGCTCCGACAAGGCTGTGTGCGGGGCTGGAGCTTACCGAGCTTGAACAGCGGGCACTGGTGAACGCAGTGGGTTGCTGGGGAGCTGGTGGTGCTGCCATGGTGACGAATGGGCTGCACGACGTGAGTTTGCGCTAGCTATGGCGACGGCAGACGCGGGGCAAGCTCGGTTGCCGCTGCAGCGAGGAAAGGAGGCCGAGGCGAGGCGAATGGCGTGCTCCAGCAGCACGGGCGGGTGCGGGCGATGTTAAGGCACGCGCTGGCCTGCCCTGGCTACACGTGGCGAGGCTCCGGCGACGCGCGGCGCATGCTGGCCAACACGCGGTGGCTCGGCTCTAAATCGGTCGGCCACTGAAGCCAGAGTTCAGTTTGTTTAGTGATGCGATGCAGTTCCTGATGACATGTTTTGACAGCGAATTATCTGCTAAACTAAAGCTCCAAAGTGCAAACGATCTACACGACTTGTGTAGTCCTATGTACCAGCTACAACTTTTGTTAAGGGATCATGCTCTAATTCACAACCAACACTGAGTAATGTCATCCCCAATGTCGGCCTGTCAGTCTATCAATGAACAATGACTTAGAAAAATTTCATGTGTTGAAATGTTCGTTTTGATGATTCTTGTGAGCCAATTTCAAACATGTTAGGAGCTAAATCAATCAATGACCCAAAAATAAAAGTTGTTCCTTATGTCAAATACTACAACTTTGCTTTAGTGACCACCTCCATGCAAGGTCTCTAACACCTAGTTCAAACTTGGTCAAACATGTCACATTTAAATGATGATACACTTCAAATCATGGCTTAATGACCTAATTACCCTTAACCATGAATATTAAAGTTTTTCATAAAGATACTCTAAACATGTTTAGGCTAATTGCAAGGTCATACAATCATTTCATGTATTAGTCACTCATAGAGCTATTTAGTGTAATCACATGAAACATGACTTAAGGGCTTGATCATGGGAAGTGACATTCATGAACCATGTTCCATTTGCTAACCTAAGTATTGCCAATATATTTTTGTGACTCAAATCAACCATCTACATGTATACACTCATGATCATATGCATAGACACATGGAGACATGAAATAATGAGAAAAGTTGCATATGTTCAAGGAAACATGCGATAACAAGCAAATGTGGCAGATGTTTCAATCCAGTGTTTCAATTGTAAATGCGTGTTTATGAATGCTTGATGCTCATGCTCATGTTATGCATGTAAATTTATGCAAGGCTAACACCCGAGGTGTTACAGCCCCTCCCCCTTATAAAAATCTCGTCCCGAGATTTGCAAGACCTACCATTCTTGAAAAAAGGCGGGATAAACTTCTCGTAAATAATCTTCTCTTTCCCACGTAGCATCTTGTTCAGTATAATTGTTCCACACCACCTTATAGAACTTAATAATCTACCTTATAGAACTTAATAATCTTACTTCATGTTACTCTTTCCAACTCTTCTAACACTCGAATTGGCTTTTCTTCATAGGTCAAATCCGATTGAAGCTGAACGTTGGTGGGTGCAATAGCTTCTTTAGGTACTCGAAGACATTTCTTCAACTGAGAAACATGGAAGACATCAAATATTGCACTCATCTCTAGTGGAAGTTGTAACTTATACGCGTTCCAAAATCTTGTATGGCCCCACATATCTGGGTGAAAGCTTCTTTTTCATCCCAAATCTCTTCACACCTTTCATGGGCGATACTCTCAAGTATACATAGTCACCTACTTCAAAAGTTAGTGGTCTCCTTCTTCTATCGGCATAACTCTTTTGTCTCGATTGAGCTGCCTTCATATGCTGTTGGATGATATGTACTTGCTCTTCCGCTTCATTGACAAAGTCAATACCAAAGTATATCCTTTCACTGGGCTCAATCCAATTCAATGGAGTTCTAAATTTCCTGCCATACAATGCTTCAAATGGAGCCATTTTGATACTCGCTTGATAACTATTGTTATAGGAGAACTCAGCTAAAGGTAACCATTTCTCCCATGAACCTTTTGAAGACATAACACAAACTCTAAGCAAATCTTCGTTGTCTCATGTTCAGCTCTGGTTGGGTAAAGATATACTTGAGACTTTTGTGGTCAGTATATATATGACATACATTGCCCAACAAATAATGTCTCCATATCTTTAATGCATGAACAACTACTGCAAGTTCTAAATCATGCATAGGGTAGTTGACTTCATGCTTTCTCAATTGCCGAGAAGCATATGCAATAACTCTTCCTTCTTGCATAAGCACACATCCCAAACCTATTCTTGATGCATCACAAAATACATCAAAAGGCTTTTCAATGTCTGGTTGTGCTAGCACAGGTGCTATAGTCAACAAAGTTCTGAGGGTGTGAAAAGCTGCTTCACATTCTGGTGTCCATTTGTACTTCTCATCTTTCTAAAGTAGTCTGGTCATAGGCTTAGCTATCTTTGAGAAATCTAGAATAAACCGACGATAATATCCTGCTAACCCTAGAAAACTCCGAACTTATGAACCAAAGTTGGGGCTTTCCAATCCATGACCTCTTGTACTTTCGATGGGTCTATTGAGATTCCATCCCTTGATAAGATGTGACCTAAGAAAGGTACTTTGCTCAACCAAAATTCACACTTGCTAAATTTCGCATATAGCTTATGCTCCCTCAATCTGGATAAAACAATCCTCAGATGTTCTTCATGATCTGACTCATTTTCCGAACAAATCAATATATCATCGATAAACACGACCACGAACTTATCGAGCTCGGGCATGAATACCGAGTTCATCAGGTACATGAAGTAGGCTAGAGCATTTGTTAGTCTAAAAGACATAACCAAATACTCGTATAAGCTGTACCTAGTAGAGAAAGTAGTTTTAGGTATATCCTCTGATCTGATCTTGATCTGATGGTAGCCTGATCTCAAGTCAATTTTGGAGAATACCTTTGCCTTTGCTAGCTGATCGAACAAGATGTCTATGCGGGGCAATGGATATTTGTTCTTGATGGTCACAGCATTGAGTGGTCTGTAATATACACACATTCTCAGTGACTTGTCCTTCTTTTTCACAAACAAGGCTGGACATCCCCACGGAGATGAGCTAGGTTGGATAAGACCCTTGTCCAATAGATCTTGCAATTGAACCTTAAGTTCTGCTAACTCATTGGGTGGCATTCTATATGGCCTTCTTGATATGGGTGCCATACCTGGCACTAACTCAATCTTAAATTCCACATCCCTATTAGGTGGTAAGCCTAGTAATTCCTCTAGAAATACATCCGGAAACTCACAAACCACTAGGATATCACAAAGTGTGGTGGTTTAGAGAGCACAAGCTAAATGTTGGAGTTCAAAATTGCAGGAGAGTGGTACTAGAAAAGCATTCCCTCCCATGGGTTCTCTCAACATAATAGTATGGGTACTGGTGTCAATAAGAACACCATGATCCTTCATCCAATTCATGCCTAAGATTACACTTATCGATAACCCAGGCAATATTATCAAATCCGTTGTGTACTCCCTCCCTTGTATCGAGATGAGCATATTTTTTACTATCTTTTTGGTAGAAATAGTACCCCCTGCTGAACTTATATTATAACCCCATTTGCTTACTTCAATTATTTCTTGATCATGTCTAGATGCAAATGCTTGACTCATAAATGAATGAGAAGCTCCCGAATCAAATAAAACAACAGCGGGATGCTTGTTGACGAGAAACATACCAGCCGTGACAACTTCTCCAGCGGGCACTTCCTCAACAGCGGTATAATGCACGTATCCCGGACGTGCCCTTGTGTTCACCTGCCTCTGATTGTTCTGATTTGGGTTGCCATTCTTCTTGGGGTGGGGGCATTCCTTGGCCCAATGACCTATTTGGTTGCAGTTGAAACATGGCTGATTATTCCTAGGTCCTATGGAGCTTCCCTGACTGCTAGTCCCTTTTGGTAAGGCAATAGTGAATGCCTTATGGAATGGTTTTGGTGGCCTATTATTCTGAGCTTTAGGTGGTGGAGGCCTAAACTTGGGTGTAGGTGGACGGAATTGTGGCCTAGCTATGATAGGCGCCTTTGACTATGAAGATCCGGAGGCACCTACCTCACATGCCCTCTTGTGACCCTTAGCAACGGCATGCATGTTATTGTGGTTTTCTTGGGTCAAGGCATCACTAATAAACTCATTGTACGTGGCACACCTAGAATTGCCATGGTGTTCATCAGTTTGGTACCCAGACCCTGCTTGAAACTCTCTATCTTTTTCTCCTCAGTATCCACAAAACTTGGAGCATATCTGGACAGGTTGTTGAATGCGTGCATATATTCTATGAGGGTCTTCGTCCCTTGAGTGAGCCTCATAAATTTAGCCGCTTTCATGCGCATTAGGCCCAGGGGAATATGATGTCCCCTAAAAGCTAGCTTGAACTGTTCCTAGGTCACTCGTGCATTAGCGGGTAGAGATGACAAGAAATGTGTCCACCAGATCCCTGCTGGTCCTTGCAGCTGATGAGAAGCATACTCAGCTTTCAGATGCTCTATGACCCTCAGCAGACGAAATTTTTGCTCAATAGTGTTGAGCCACTTGTCAAGCTATAGTGGTTCCTCAGCCACCTTGAAGATTGGAGGCTTTGTATCCAGAAATTCCTTGAATGTACTATGCTAATTTGGCTCGGCCCTGATTGATGTGGGTGGCCACGAGCGGTGTTTTGTGTGATGAGGCACAGAGCTTCTTCCATTGTCCTTTGGCTCCCCAAGAACTGGGTAAAGAACTCCTAAGCAGACGGTGGTGGTGGGGGTGGCAAGTCATCATTATTGCCATCCTGGCTGCCACCAGCTCCAGCACGGGTGCACGTCATCTGCAAAGTTGCAACAATAAGCGATTATTGGTTGATGCCACAAGATTGCGGATGAATCATAATCATGCCAAACTAAAATTACTGGAGAAAGTTCTCAAATTCACAATAAAAACAGAGGCATAACAATTCAATCTCGCAACATGACATCACCAATTTGATCGCTCGTCGGACTCACAGCACGTTAATATCCAAATTAGGAGCTCAGATAGATCAACTAGAATTAGAGTTTTAACCGAACATGCGATAGTCATGCAAATAACCATATTACATGATAGTTCAAATTACCAACACTAAATCCAAACTATAGGTCCATTACATAACCAACGATGATACATTAAGTACTTATACTAAGTACTACGTGATCTAATCCTTGTCATGATCACTATCGAGGTCAGAGATAGGATCATCTCCTTCCTCAGACTCCTCATCATCATCCTCTTCCATATCTAGACCATCCTCTTCCCCATCAAGGATAGGGTTTAGCTGGTTGTTCAAATAGTGCACTCCATGCTGAAGATTCATTACTTGAAGTTGAGCTTGTGTAAGCTATTGCCGTAGGCTCCTTTCAGCACGATCCTGAGCATGGCTCATGTCATGGTGCCTGTCTCACTCTATCCTTAGGTTAGCAACACAGTTTTCTGCTACATCACGCTGATGTCTAGCTGTGGACACCTCCGCACGGGCGGTCTCCAACTGCTCCCGTAGTCCTGTAAGTACAGCTTGATCATTAGCTCTAGCTTCTTGAGCTGCTGCTCTTTGCTGATCCTCTTGTTCCATTTGGGCATAAAGAACACCCAAAGCTTCATAAGCTTGGTCAGATTCCCTTCGGGCTTTACTTGCGGCTTTCTTTTGCTTGCTCACACACTTTTTGAGCTTGTTTTGCACGGCTTCAGCTCTCATGAGTTTGTCCATGCAGGTGGCGTATGATTCCTGCCAGAAATCCCTAGTGTCCTAGCGTGCACAAGACATCTTCATCACGGCAAACATTGCACTCATGGACGGACTAGAGCTATTCACGCGCTCATCCCGATCTCTGATCAAAGCATTTTGGCTACGTTGTTCCCAATTTGCGGTGGATGGATCCACCCAAGGAAACATACTCGCTGCACTGCCGGTAAGTGCATCTCCATGTTGCTGACAGATTTGACTTAACACCTCGAAGGCCACTACTTGGGCAGCCTCCCAAGGATTCTTCCCTTCTGATTATGCCTTCCACTCCCACCAAAAGGGCGGTTGTGCGTGGGCTAGAATAGTGAGCCACACCTCATACCATGGCTATCCTTCCACATACTCTTCGATCCAATGATACTGGGCGGTTCATGGTACCCCGCAAAGTGCAGAACTCTCCACAAGAGGGTAGGTGTTCCAAAAACATTCAAGAAATTCTCACATCCGACGGGTGTTGCCATCTGTACCATCAACATGTACACTGGGTGAGACAAGGCCATAATGGATAAGAGTTACATAACCGAGTAAGAATTTTATAAGGGAAAAAACAATTTAATTCAGCGGATGGTGATTATCATGATGCATGCTCGTTCCGTACGTCCTCACAAACTTAGGAACATTTTGTTTCTAACAGTAGAAACGGTGGCATACATACGTTCTCTCATATATAGCGTAACTAGTCGAGCTACACGTTTCGTTGTTAGTGTACCTACATAAAATTTCATTTCAGCCCAAACCCATAATGAAATATGCAGAATGTAAATTTAAATGCTTCCATATATGTATATCCATACATATACTTCTGTATCAAGCTACCCGACAATAATTTAAACCCACAATTAAATATGCACCAAATACACATGCAAGCATGCATACATAGTCATACCAAAGCTAACTCTCCATGACCGCACACTCACATCTTGCGGTCATACACTCATCATCTTACCTTGGCATAGAGGCAGTTGATCCATACATTACCATTCAAGTGAATGGCATCCATACAATAGCACGCCGTATGGACGACGAAGTAAAAACCCCCACGTTAGTACTTAAATAGCCACCTAATAGTCCTTAATTTGGGCATAAGGAAAGTGATCATTGGCACACTTTAGATTTCAAATACCTATTAATATAACTATTAGTTGCTAGAGAAGGGTTTTTGGAAAAACAAAAACTTTTGTTTTAAATACACATGTGACAATTAACGTTGAATCTTGCTTTGATACCAGCTATCACAGAACCAACCAATTTATAAGAGTACAAGTACAATGGCAGCCCGCAAGCGGTCGCACTGTCATACTTGAACCCATATAAACCCGGTAGTCCGTCGAGTACCACGACGGGTCTCGATAAATAATTTACAACAACCAAGATCGTACATGATTCAACATACATGCCACATATTACATAAAGTTCACAGATATGTTTCGTCATCAGAGTACGAATAAAAGTTATTACAAATCGAGTTTGATAGATAAAGCGGAAGCAATTAAGTTCGAAAATAAAGTTTCCAACATATTTTGATACAATGCCAAGTAAGATCATGGTCCACAAAAGCAATGATAGGGATTAATAAAGAAGCCTGCCCAAGGCTTACTCCTCATCCACGGTGGGATAGAAGCAACTCTTGCAATAACCATGATACACAGTGCCATCTGCAACAATAGGAAAATAAAACCCTGAGTACGAGAAGGTACTCAACTAGACTTACCCGTCATAAACCAGAAATAAAATGACTCCAAGGATTATGCAAGGCTGTATAAGTGGAGATAGCTTGACAATATTTTGCATAAAGGCAATTGACTTAGTTGTACAATTAGGATTCCTTTATCAATTAATTATAACTATCCATCTCTAGATTAGCAACTATCCTATGCCAAACATGTGGTATATCAATTTAAAAGCATACAATAGTAACCATAGCAGGTATTGTACTTCCATATTCATTCGAACCATCATGTTCCATAACATAGTTACTACGATGTTGGGACTAGCCAAGTTTCTCACTATCCGGGAGAGACGGCGATTCAAATCGATTTCAACCAGCTAAGAATTTACTCCTAACACAAATCCAGGCATACCGCGTGAAGGTAGCCTTAGGTCACCTTTGGTACAACTTAGGTCCACATTTTGTGGGTCCGTACTATGCCGCACAATCTGGGACACCAGATGCCATGACGTTTAGGCCTAGCCTGCCCTTGGGCTCAGTCTGATCATCCCCCGGAAGGAGCGCACAACAGAACAGGTCCTGGCCTGAGTTGAGCTACTTGGCTTCATGGTCGGAATGAGTTATCCGGCCAGCTAAGTGAGAGACATGTGTTCAATCTTGTCAGAAGCGCCAACAATGGTACGATCCTTAATCAACACAGACGGGGATAGATCCACACCCAAGACCTCCATGTCTTGTCGCTTCTCTATCGACATCTCGCCCGGTCTCGATTTTCTTTTACCCCATGATTCTATTCCACAATAGCAAATATAGCCAACTATGCTCTGGTATCCACCTATATCTCACAGGTGACAGGACATCACCCAACTTCTACCAGTCTAAGCATGGCTAAGCATATATTCGATCCTAGACCTATACCGATTAAAGGTGTAATATCTAGACAAGGAATGTATATGCATCGAGTGGTTCCATTCAACTCTTATAATCTAATGCATCAATCATAAGTACTTAAGTAATCATTTATAAAATATTAGGAGACTTAGAATGCTCCGGGGCTTGCCTCGCAGAAAGGAAGTGGGGCGGTGGTTAGGACACTCTGGAAGCTCTTCAAGATTCTGCTCCACGCCTTCGGGAGCTGCGACTTGAGGATTCTCCTACTGGTCCCCTTCATCTGCTTCGTCGAATTCTAGTAATGTTATTTCTTCCTCTGATCCTAGATGCATGAATATGGCATAAGATATCGCGAATGCATATATGTTAACAAGTGCATCATGTTCTACTGAGTAGGTGCATATCTCTTCTTGATTATGTAACTAATTACTTCGACAATGCATCTACTACTTCACAAATAGCAGCTACTTGTTTTACTCATAACTGGAGTTCTAATTATCCAAATGCAGTGATCCTAGACTTTTTGGAAAGCTTATAAAATTACCTACAACTTTGTTATTAACCATTTTTACAGTAAACATCATTTTTAACATAAAACTTATCAAACTCCAGAATCTGTCCGGAAACTATTTAAATTCGCATTACAATGTAACAATTACTTCTACTTCATGTAATCATTCAAAGTTTGACAACACAAAGTCTACCAATAGTTTAAGCATACAAAATACATCCAAGAAAATATAATGGTGAAGACCAAACTATTTCTTTATATGCCTTTATTATTTTATTTGGATACCTAGGTTAAATAATAAATATATACCAAATGTGCATCAAAAATTCTTCAAAATTTACAGTGCCTTACTAATGCTACCAAAAGACTACTGTAAAAGTTCATGCTGTTTTATTCAGTAAAACACCCTATACAAAAAAGACAAAGCATAAATGCTTAAAATAGCATAAATAGAAAACCCTAGTGAAAAGAGTCAAGCAACAGATTTCCTATTTTTCCTAGCATCCTTATGGTACTAGGATTACCCCAACAAATTTCATGAATTTTGGATTCATAAATAATTTATAAAAATTCATACAAGGATTAACTATTTATAAAAGAAAAATCTATAACTATAAATCTACACATGCACTGATCCTCAAATTTTTACCAGAGCTCATACATGACAAGAATAGCTTACAACAAAAATTTTATAATTTTTGGAGCACAGGAACTTTAGATATAAAATAAACAAATTTGCATACATTCAAAAACACATTTCAAATCTTCACTTAAATTTTCCAAATTTTCTACTGTACATGTCAAGATCATATTTTTCTTAAATACTACACTTCCTAAGGATCATAACCAAATTTATTTCATAATTTTGAAGCTACCAAACTGGAGATCTAAAAATCACAAAACACATGAAATCTGAATTCAAAATGAAATAGCTTTCAATACTGCTGTCGCTGACCGGTGGGACCCACTGATAGGGGACCCCACACGTCATTGAGACAAGAACAGAGCAGCTACGCTGCACGATGGTGGCGTGGCCAAAGCTCACCGATGGCGAACTCGCCGGCGGTGACATCTTCACTACGTGATCTACTCAACCTCGCGCACACGTTGCACTACTTGGTGGGACCTCTCGTCGGAGCTAGCGACTACAGCGGCGTCAATGGCGGGGCGGAGGTGCGGGATGATGGCGTTACACCGGTGGAAGCTACGGTGACTTGACCTAGAGCTCGGACGAGCATAACTAAGCTACGGTGAACCTATCTAGCGCTCTAGCGTGGCCTACAGTGGTCGGGTTGGGTCTGACCACGGCGACGGGGGTGGCGGTGGAGCTCCGGTGAGGCTGTGTGCGGGGCTAGAGCTTACCGAGCTTGAACAGCGGGCACTGGTGAACACAGTGGGTTGCTGGGGAGCTGGTGGTGCTGCTGTGGTGACGAATGGGCTGCACGGTGCGAGTTTCCGCTGGCTATGGTGACGGCGGATGCGGGATGAGCTCGGCTGCCGCTGCGGCAAGGAAAGGAGGCCGAGGCAAGGTGAATGGCATGCTCTGGCAGTGTGGGCGGGTGCGGGTGATGTTAAGGCGTGCGCTGGCCTGCCCTGGCCACACGTGGCGAGGCTCCGGCGATGCACGTCGCTTGCTGGCCAACACGCGGTGGCTTGGCTCTGAACCAGTCAACCACTGAAGCCGAAGTTCAGTTCGTTCAGTGACACGATGCAGTGCCTGACGACGTGTTTCGATGGCAAATTATCTGCTAAACCGAAGCTCCAAAGTGCAAATGATCTACTTGACTTGTGTAGTCCTATGTACCAGCTACAACTTTTGTTAAGGGATCATGCTCTAATTCGCAACCAACACTGAGTAATGTCATCCCCAATGTCGGCCTGTCAGTCTGTCAATGAACAATGACTTAGAAAAATTTCATGTGTTGAAATGTTTGTTTTGATGATTCTTGTGAGCCAATTTCAAACATGTTAGGAGCTAAATCAATCAATGACCCAAAAATAAAAGTTGTTCCTTATGTCGAATACTACAACTTTGCTTTAGTGACCACCTCCATGCAAGGTCTCTAACACCTAGTTCAAACTTGGTCAAACATGTCACATTTAAATGATGATACACTTCAAATCATGGCTTAATGACCTAATTACCCCTAACCATGAATATCAAAGTTGTTCATAAAGATACTCTAAACATGTTTAGGCTAATTGTAAGGTCATACAATCATTTCATGTATTAGTCACTCATAGAGCTATTTAGTGTAATCACATAAAACATGACTTAAGGGCTTATCATGGGAAGTGACATTCATGAACCATGTTCCATTTGCTAACCTAAGTATTGCCAATATATTTTTGTGACTCAAATCAACCATCTACATGTATACACTCATGATCATATGCATAGACACATGGAGACATGAAATAATGAGAAAAGATGCATATGTTCAAGGAAACATGCGATAACAAGCAAATGTGGCAGATGTTTCAATCCAGTGTTTCAATTGTAAATGCGTGTTTATGAATGCTTGATGCTCATGCTCATGTTATGCACATCAATTTATGCAAGGCTAGCACCCGAGGTGTTACATCCACTCTTGTCACCAAAGTTTCTTTGAGTCTTCAACATGTGCTCAAAGGTGACTTTTGAGTTGTAGCACCTCTCTAACTTGTTGCTTAATTTCTTCACTTCATTTTTGAGCTCAATGTTCTCCTTCAAAATGTTAGTCTCACAAGACATGGAAGTAGAACAAGCATCTATATGTGAAGAGCATGGCATATCTAATAATAAATCATCACAAGAGGTGGATACATGCTTCTTGCCTACATCGCAAGGGTTAGCAACATTTTGCAATTTATCATTTGATCCATGTGATGAGCTCTCATTATTTTTAAGTTTCTTTGTAAACACTTTAATGAGAGAAGCATGTTGTTCTAATAATTCATCATGAGATGCAAGTAGTGTCTCATGATTCAATTTAAGCTCATCAAGTGAAGATTTATAAGCATTAAGTAATTTCTTATGTTCTTCACAAGAGTTCTTTAGAAATGAGTTTTCATTTTCTAATTTCAATGTTTTAGCTTTCTCATTTTCTAAAGACATGGTCATGCTAGCAAGTCTACTAACAAGCTCATCATATGAATCAACATGATCAACCACATTATCATTTGATACCTTGGTGTCACCTTGTGACATGAGACAATGTGGTGTGGTTGGAGAGCATGTAGTAGCATTTTCATCATGGCTTGAGCATGAACCATCATTTCCATCAAGTGTGCATGGGGTAGCATCATCACTTGCAACACTTGTGGCATCATCAACCTTGTCAAGTGAACTTGTAGTAGATTGATCATCATCATCTTCACTTGACCATGAGGTGGAGCAATCTTCCACAATCACCAAATTGTGGTTATGCTCAACACACTCATGCACCTCCTTGGGCTCATCCTCCTTCTTGAATTTGCCATCATCCCATGTGGAGGAATCACCAAATGTTTCCTTGATGGACTCCCATATCTCACAAGTGGCCCCCTTGTAGTTTACTTGCTTCATCAAATCAAAATGTAAAGCATCCAAGCATCCAATAGAAAACAACAAGCATGTGCATCAAATTCATAGAGGACTCTTTGAGCTTTGGTTAGAGTTCTATGATCCAAGACATGGGTGAGACCACTAGTGACAACCCACCAAAATTTAGGTCCCTTTGCATGAAAATGATCAAGCATGTGATTTTTCCAAAGCGCAAAGTTTGTGCCATAAAAAATATATGCCTCACAAACATCTAACCCATTAGACGCCATCCTCTCGGGTCGGTGAAGACCACAAATGAGAGACTGGGCTCTGATACCAATTGAAAGGGTCAAGATGGCGACTAGAGGGGGGGTGAATAGTCTTTTTTAAAACTTTATCACATTGACTAACCGAAACAACTGTGGAATTAAAACTATCAGTCTAGCCAAGACTACACCCCTCTATCTATGTTCACTAGCACCTTGCAAAGATACTAATCAAGCAACAAAGGTTCCGGGCTAGCTAGAGCTCACCTAACCAATTCTAGGAGCAAGGTCATACAAACATATGCCACTAGTACTTTAAGCAACAAGGGAGCTCCTACACATGCTAGTAAGCAAAGCACAAAGCCAACTAAGCTCACTAGCAATGCTCAATAACAAGGCAACCAATGCCAAATTAGAGAGCACAATTACTTAGTTACACAAACTAAGCAATGTGATTAATAAGGTTACACAAACCAAATTAGTCACGCAAGGGAGCTACTTCTATGCTACACAAGCAAGAAGGTAACTAGTAAGCTACACAAGCTAACAAATTACAAGAGCAACTACACAAGCATGATGTATATGAAAGTAATTACAAGCTTGTGTAACGGGGATGCTAACCAATAGGAAGAACAAGGTTGACACAATTATTTTTCTCCTGAGGTTCATGTGTTTGCCAACACGCTAGTTCCCATTGTGTCGACCGCTCACTTGGTGGTTTGGCAGCTAATTGGCATCACCCGCCAAGCCCGCACGTCGGGCACCGCAAGAACCTACCCCATAAGTGAGGGTAGCTCAATGACACCCTTTACTAAAGTTGCTCTTCGCGACTCCCGCGGGGCGAGCACAATGCCCCTCACAAGCTCCTCTTTGGAGCGCCGCACAAGCTTCTTGTGGGCTTCCACAGAGATACCACCAAGCCATCTAGGAGGTGGCAACCTCTAAGAGTAACAAGCACCATTGGCTTGCAACTCGATCACCTAGTGCCACTCGATGCAACCTCACGATGCAATCACACTAGAATTGCTCACTCACACAATCGGATGATCACTATCAAGTATGTGTGAGATGGAGGGCTCCTAAGCACTCTCAAGCATGGACACAAAGTCCCCCAAGGTGCTCAGCACCAGCCGTGGCTGAAGGCCATTTCTATTTATAGCCCCAAGGGCTAAACTAGCCGTTACCCCTTCACTGGGAGTTTTTCGGGCCGACCGGACGCAGCACCGGACGCTACACTAGACGAACTGATCATGCATACCAGACATGTCCGGTCGCTATACCGGACGCATCCGCTAGCTGCCTAACCACCACGTGTTCAACCATTGCGTCCAATGGCTCTCTGACACGATGACTGGACGCTTAGCACGAAATGACCAGATGCCACACTACTATGTCCGGTCGAGTCTAGTAAGCCTCCAGGGCCGACCAGATGCGATAGTTAGAAACCGACCGGACGTTGAGCCGCAGCGTCTAGTCGAGTACAGCAAGCTCCCACGAATGACTGAACATGTTCGGTCACACTGGATCAGACGCTGCCAGCGTCCGATCGACTATACTGCCGAACACTGCCTTTTCTGCTTCACACCAGACGCGTCCGGTGTGGTGACCGAACATGTCCAGTCGTTGAGTACTGCGCCAAATACCGGACGTGTCCGGTCACCATACCGGACGCGTCCAGTCACTCTGTAACCAGCGCGACTCACTTATTTTCATCACCAACTTCTTCTCCTTTGCAAATGTGCCAACACCACCAAGTGTACACCATCATATGTATGTGTGTTAGCATTTTCAGAATCATTTTTCACAGGATTAGCCACTCAACTTGCCACACCACTCGATCCTAGCGACGATGCAAAGTTAGATCACTCGAGTGGAACTAGATGACTGATATGCAAACAAGTTTGTCCCTCTTGATAGTACGACCATCTATCCTAAACCTGGTCATAAACTTCTCTACACACCTATGACCGGTGAAATGAAATGCCCTAGGTTATACCTTTGCCTTGCGCATTCCATTCCATCTCCTCCAATGTCGATGCAACACATGCACCAATGCGATCAACATTGATATGATCCACTTCATATCATCACATGATCATATTGGTTCATCGATCTTGACTTTACTTGCTTTTCACCGTTGCCATTGTCCATTGGCGCCAAGTCTTGCTCAAGCTTTACTACCACACGGTCCATCACTCCAAAGCCTTCGACTTGCCCTTCACGCTTGCAACCGGTCCATCAAGCCATGTCTTGTCTTGATCTTCTCCACCTTGATCACATGACTCATTGTCATGTCTCATGTGCATTTAAGCTCCTTCATCATCACATGTGTGAGCTTTGCAACATCTCTAACATTTTCCCCTTCATGGCATATGTTGCTCACACACATGTACCTGTGGACTAATCACCTGTGTATCTCACATAAATACAATTAGTCCACCTAAGTTGTCACTCAATTACCAAAACCAAATAAGGACCTTTCAGGGACCGAGCCTTAAACGTCGGGGACCTAGTTCTCCGCCTCACGTAGAGCAACAAGGACCGCCACAAGCTCTCCCTACCCTGGGAGGGGCCGTACATGGTCGCGAAAGTACTCCAGCTAAGAGCCTACAAGTTGAAAACCATCGACGGTGAGGTCTTCACCAACGCCTGGAACATTGAGTAGCTACGTCGTTTTTACCCTTAAATAAACACATACCTTCTCTTATCAGTTTTTGTCATAAAAATCCCTGATCTTTAGTGATATCCGACCCCTGCAAAGTGGGAGGGGTTAGACCTCACTCGGGAGCTGATATAAGTACGTTTATCTTGAAATCACTCTATGTATTATCTTGTAAACATTCTCCATGTTTTCCCTATTTTCTCATGGTAAGTCCTAAAGGATAGGATTTTAGGAACCAAATCTGAGTATAACTGGTCAGACTGTAGGAACCCCATGCCCCAACGGCTATGGCCTCCCTACTCACCAACATGATCAGAATTGGCTCGCCTACACTCTGAGTCTTTTGCGACCGTAACTATGGGAAGGGTCGGAAGGAATTAAACCGCCCTTACCAAAAAGAGGGAGAAGTGCAGAAAAGTTGTTTGTCATAACAAAATTTAAGAACTTGTTCATTTCTTGCACGAATTCATCGCTTACAAAGTGATTTCATCATAAAAAGGACTGATATATTCATAAATACAAGAGACTATTCACATGGGGGCTCCCCCACAACTTATTCGATTATAGTTTCTAACTAGTTCTACTCTAAGTACTACTACGGTCGCCACACCACGCTCTCCATCGATAATGTCCTACCGCTCTGAGGGATCCCTGAGGGTGCAATCATCTGCAACATCGAGCACCACGTCGGTGACTGTGGCACCTTCACTAGGGCATCTAGGGACTATGCCATCGTGATCAGCCGCAACCCTAACAATGGTACCTAGACGAGGGGTGCTTCCCACCGAAGAAAGGCCGCCATGGCTGATGGATGTCTCTGACATCTCATCAAGCTTCATGAACTGGCCGATCTGAGTGACCGCAAGGGTGAAGCCACCCATTGATGCAGTCCCAAGCGGCTTCCCCACCAACAAGACTCGCTCAGAGAAGATTTGCCGAAAGAGCTTCCCATATGGCTCCATCCCGACGAAGGCCTCGTGGACGATGGCAAAACAGACGATGCTCAACACCCTCCAGTGTGCCTCCTCCTTTGGCGAAAGCAGCCCCTTCTCGATGAAGGTAGCCAACACCATCTCATCTATGTTGGATGACCTCTAGCTCGACATCGTGCTCTAAAATCACAAGTGGATCTATGAGTTTTTCTCTCCCCGACATTACCATCTCTTACTTAGGAACCGCTATGACGCACGAATGCACTCGGTGAAAAGGAAGAAGGAGAGGAGGTAGCAACTCAAGAATAGGCAAAGGAATGGGGACAAGAACCCCCTCCCTCCCTCTATTTAAGGAGGAGACACAGCATCGGAAGAAAGGCAAAAGGTTCGAATGAAAAACCCTCTCCCTTCCCCTATTCAATGCAGATGGGAAATTGATGCTGACGGCAATCCGAGGGGATGCACCTAGACCAACGGGACGTGCTCTGATCGACAAGATGTCTCTTGGTCAAACAAGATGTTGTGTGGGCATGGCCCACCACTACTGCACACCGAGCGTGAGAATCAGGGTGCACCCACATGCAGGTGACTCTCTGCTTCCCCAGGCAGGACCTAGAAGCACCTGATGATGGAACCCCCATCAAGGTGGGGCCAATAGGCCTCCTAGGTTGATTGGACGGCCCAAGTAAAACAACAAATGAACGGCCATCGAAAGATAAGCACCTCTATTTGCTTACTTTGCGTGTTAATTTCATTACCGAGCTTCCGACCCCAGCAACGGTAGGGCACGGACATCGCTCGGGGGCTACCGAGAGTGTCTACTCATTTAGACATTGTGGCAGAACCTCCTAAATTATAGGGCCCACATGCACCTATCACTGTCCAATGACCTTTGACATCTGTGCATATGTTTCCGGTAACTTAAGAAGACTATCGGGTGTCCTCGGGGAACCCCGAATCATCCACGATTTCTGAGCAGGATCACGTTACAGAGTCATTGCAGTATTACAACATTTATTCAAATATCTACACTAGAGTAAAAACAGCGGAAGTCTTACAATAACATAATTTACAAATAATAGCTTCAAACCTCACAACTAAGTTTGATGATTATTACAAAACAAAACAGTGGAGTGGCATTATAATATAGTACAAAACACACAATGAAACTGCCCTACCCAAGGGCCACACATTTACTTCTCATCGTCATCACAAGGAACAACCATCATGCAGCACGATCCAAAACAGATCTGCTCATGAGGCTCACCTGCAACAAGGGTCAACAAACCCTGAGTACAAAAGTACTCAATAAGACTTAACCAAAATAAAACTGAAAAGACTCAGGAATGCAGGCTTAGGGATTCAAGGTATGGTTTTAGCAATAATCAAAGTTATTTTGCGTAAAAGCTCTTTAACAAAATTCTTTATTTCAACAGTTAAAACTTCATAAGTATCACATATGAATCTGCCATGATCCATAATGAGATCATGAACTTCATATCAATCTCTTTCTCAAACCTTACTCAAGTTCCAGTTATTAATTACTACGATGATGAACAGTGAGTTGAGTCTCCATGACCGAGGAGCAACGATGATTCGAACCGATTAAGCCCAGCTGGGGATTCCAGACCACATGACATATGCAGGTCCCCGACCTACATATACCAACCTACTCTCGGATCCTCTAAAACAAGAACGGGTCCGCGCCACCCGAGAATACAGTACTCCACCATTCCAACCCATGGCCACATGGGTACACGCTATTCCCGCCATCTCTCCACTCCTAGTGCGTGAGTAGCCATTCTCGTACTAGAATTGCCAAGTTAAGGTTTACCGGAGTATGTGGTTAGTACTACAAATTCTCACCTCATACAATTCAACAATGGACGTGCCTTAATCGATACAGGCGGAAAGAACCCGCTCACAAGACCTTCATGTCTTGTGGCTCACACACACCGAGTCCGCCTGGTCTAGATTTATTACTCCACATTCCCATATCACATGATAGCATAAGTAACCAAAGTTCCATTTAAAACTTGCAGGTGGCAGGTAATCACCCGACTTTCATTGTTCTAAGCATAGCTAAGCAAAACTAGGCATATACGAATTTAAAACTGGTAATATGGTAAATATGGAATAACAAGGTTGGTAACGTACCAATTTAGTTTGTACTTGACTCCTAATCACTTAATGTAGTAAAAAGAAGCAAAAGCAAAATCAATTTGAAAATTACAAGGTAGGGTTGTATGCATCCAGGGCTTGCCTTCGTTGACGGAAAAGTCCAGTTCCTACGATGTTTCACAAGTATTCGATCCGACCTCAATAGATGGATTAACCTCCTCCACAACTTGATTAACTACCATGTGTTCACCTTTGTTCACTACACGTAGTAGCAATACCATGTTTAACATGATGCAGAATACGAAACATGATGCTTGATGATTATGCAAAATTTAACAATTCGAATACAACTTTCCTTCGCGGTACAGTGGCAAGTCAAACTAATTAAACCTTTTTTGCAACACCCAAATCAATTGCCAAGGATCATTATCAACTAATGACCCAAGGACATCACTCAATCAAAAATTCAAACAAAACCTAAATCACTAAAGGTTACTATTTGCTTTTATGAATTAATTAATTAATTAAGAATTATGAAATAAATCAACTTGTTCCAATTGACCTCAAAATTTTTGTAAATGTTCATTACATGATAACTAAGTGACAAAACAAATTTCATAATTTTTGGATAAATAAATAAGCCTAGAAAAATCATGGAAATTTATTTATTAATTAATTGATCAATTTTCATCACATTCAAAAAGTACCGAAAAACATTATTTCATATTTTTCTTAAATATTATACATCATAGAGAAGTCACACAAAAATTTTCATATTTGTTGGAGCTCTAAATAAATCTACACAAAAATAACAAATTACATCACTATTCATTCAAATCTAAAAATAGAAAAAATTCCATTAGAACGTTGAGTCACTGACAAAGGGACCCCACTTGTCATCTTCAACCTCCATCGCTGACTCCGGCGACACGCACACTAACCGGTGATTCCTTGCCAACGGTGAGACCAACAACGACGGCAAAGGTACTAACATGATCACTACATCACGGCGCATCGATTTGTGGCACAAACGCGACCGATTACTGCCTGGACCGAGCACAGCGACGACCATGGCGGGCACAGTGGCACGGCCGTGCTACACCGGCGACACAAGCATGGTAGAGGTTAAACACTTAGCATAGAAGGGTTCAGCACCTCACCCCAAACACGACCGAGCAACGAGCAGGGTCGGAGGAGCAATGAAGAGGCTGGTCGACGTTCCGAGCAGGCACGGTGGAGCAGATTGTCGTCGGTGGTGATGTTCCGGTAGCTGTGGTGGTCAAAATGAGAAATCAATGGGTCATAGAGTACCATGGCATCGTGGCGAAGCTGAAATAGGACTCAGCAGGGATAGAGGCGTACCGTGGAGCTCTGGCCATGGTGAGGCGAACACGACTGCGACGCTACTGGCCGCGAGGAAGAAGACAAAGAACGGCGTAGCCCGGCGAAATCAGGCGATCCAAGTAGGATGGCTAGATGCACAAGGAGCAGGCAAAGCTAGAACAAGCATTGTTGAGATGGTAACAGTGCTAGGTCAACGGTGAAAGTTCAACGGAGCGATGACAACGGCGGTGGTAGTGAAAACAAAGGAAGAAGAAAAACGACAATGACGGCGTCTCGGTACTTATAGCACGGCTCAGAAGCTCAAGGAAGCCACGACGGAGCCGTTCCCACACCAGCACGTTGCCAAAGATGGCCACGACGCGCCTGGAACGCCGAAGAAGGCCCGTCGGCAATGTAGCTTAAACGGTGAACACTGTTCATCAATATTACAGAATTGCCATCTAGTTTGAAACTCAAATTACTCCCAAATTTTTGTAACAACTCAAAAATCTCCAAAAATAAAAGTTGTTCAAAATCAAAAGTTCTACAACTTTGCTTTTATAACCAACCCTGAATTCGGTATACATTTTGAAATGAACTTTTGAATTCAAATAGGGAATATTTAACGAATTACGCCTTTTCGAATTACTCCAAATTTTTCATAACAACCTTGAAAACTCCAAAAACAAACTTTGTATAACTTGACAAGCTCTACACTTTTGCTTTTAGGCTCAACCCCAAAATTTGCTTAGATTTTGAAATGAGTTCTTAGGGTAGGATTTAAATGCTGAAAATCAGGGTTTTCTCGAAAATTCAAAATCCAAACACCTTTGAACTTGAGTCAAACAATACAATTCAACACATACCACATAAATATAAACTTGTTTTAGTGTATGCATCTCAAAGTTTTAACCAAATGCCAAATGCTTTGCAATGCATATGATGACATGTCAGGTTTTAGTATTTAAACACCCGAGGTGTTACAGACATCCTCTACGCCTGACCCCTCCTTACGTTTTAAAATTAGAGACATGGTGTGCGGGTGTAAAACTTTGAGTAAAACTGGGTGAACCGCTAGACCCTACGCCTCGGTGGCTATGATGTTTTTGTTCACCAGCATAATCGAATTCACATTTCCCCGTACCCCAAGCTTTAGCATCCACCTTCTCGAGAAGGGTTCAGAGGGGTCCGCCTATAGAATCTCCTTCAAGGAGAAGCCGTCAGGTCACCTAAAGTCAATCGAACGGCTCGGATCGCCGCCGAGAGACAGAAATGAAAAATTGCAATGCTCGTGCAGGTCACACCGGCCCCATCACAAACGTTAGACCCAAACCCCGCACAGACATATCCGGTAAGAGCTTCTCATCGCTCATGCTATCAAGGTAACATTACCAACCCCCACTTTCATTTCAATTAAATAGTACATTAATCGCATACATCCAAAAGGTTGCATATGCAATTGCTGCATCTCAACGCTTCGTGTCGCGTCACGAAGCGGTAGTCGCTCATTCGATATGAGCGGCAACTGGCCGAGGTTCAAAGGCCAGCCCATGAAGGGCTCGAGGGTGCCTCACGTCAAACAGAGCCAGGGGAGAAAAACCAAGATGAGCCCAGTAGCCTTGCCCAACCCCACTCATAAGTGGAAAGGGACATCTCGACCTTTCTCATTCGATTCTAACCTTGAGCCAAACCCATAGAATCTCCATCTAGGAGAGGCCAACAGGCCACTTGAGCCTATCGAACGGCTCGGGCATCTGCTAGGAGGCGAGTTAAGAAGTAGTGGAATGCCACATGAGGGCTCTGCTGACCCTGTCAGCTAATGATGGACCTAAATTCCACACGAACATACCCGTTAGCGAGCTCATTGAGTGCGACACTCGAGCCATCGAGGCAAGTGTTATCAGCTTAGCCCCTTTGGTTGCGGAAACCAAGGATGGGGTGATGCACGAAACATGGCTGACCCTTATCAGACCCCAAGGGGCTCGGGGGCTTGAGCCGCTCGATATGAGATCAAGAGACTGAGGTTCGAAGACTGACCCACGAACAGTCCGAGGCCGCCTCATGTTAAACAAGAGCTAGGGAAGAAATCATAGATGAGCCTCAGCAGCCTTTGGCCAACCCGCATTGAGGTGGATAGGGTCATCTCAACCTTCTAGTTCAATCCAGCCTCTAGCTGAGCCCATAGAATCCCCATTGAGGGGGAATCTGTTGGAAGGTGGGTCAAGGAGCAATGGAATGCCACCCGAGGGCTTTGCCAACCCTGTCGCAAAGCAATAGGATCAGATTCCGTTCGAACATCCCTATTAGCGAGCTCATCAAGCACGTCACTCGAGCCATCGAGGCAAGTGACATCGCCTCTACTCCTCTAGTTGCGAAAACCACAAACGGGGCAACAGTCACAAAATGAGCCGACCCTTGACCGAATCCCCACCATGTGCGGGTGCTTGGGGAAGGCCGGTCCAGCAATGAGACCAAATTCACGGTCAGGGAATGATCATTAAAATCCTGAGTAAGGGGTACATGCGAATACAAGAGTAAGTTTGCTACCCTCGCTCTAGTCTCCAGTAACATCCAGCCCCAGCGACTGCAAGGGGTCAGATCTCACTCGGGGGCTGATAAATGTATAAATACCTCATTTTTTTGAAACAGTCGTTGCATCAGACCTCTTCCTCACATTAAGGTTGACAGCAAGGTTTGTGGGAACATATAAACGAACATGCCTAGTAAGGCTACAAAAAACCCATGCCCCAACGGCTATGGTAACATTGCTCACTAGCACAATCAAAATTTCCCCCTTATACACCTCAGGCCCTATAGTCTTAACAAACAGAAGGATCGGATCGCATAAACCTTTTTTCTCGAATGCAAAAGGGAAGAAAGTAAGCTCAAACAAATGAAACAAAATTGCAAAATGAAATTACGAATTTGTTTTTAGACATAAAAGTACCAACACTTATCCACATATTATAGATAAATATTTATCAAACTTATTCAACTAACTACTTCCTCAGAGGGAGAACTATGTCTTTCAGCCTATCCGCCAAGTTCCGTGTAACAGGAGTCACCGCCTTCTCAATCTCATCCAGCTCAGAGTTTTCATAGCCAGGTGTGAAGCCGATGCTCATTGCCTCCAAGTTAATTTCCTAATCATAATGAGTACGGGCAATAGCAAAGGCTTGGGTGATCTCAGCGTGAAAGGCATTCTCCTTAAGCTAGCACACTCGCGCCATGATATCCACAGCATGGGCCGCAAGTGAGCCGGTTTCCTCCGACCATGCCACCCCTAGGTCATCGAAGACCACCTCGACTACGGCGCGTAGAAGATCGTGCTCATCACTCTCAGCCTAAAGAATCCCCTGCACCTCAGCAAGCACCATGCCTAGCCCAGCAGAGATGCTCTTGGCCTCTAGCCTTTGGGCCACCATGGCTCCAAGATCTACCTAGAGGGAGCTGACCCCCTAATGTGCCTCGTCGTGTTCTCGGACGGCCTAGTCACGCTGCTCACTGGCCATGCCACGCTACAAGCGGAGTCTTTCTGTAGTCTGGCATAGCTTGTCTCGCTCCCTGTGCAGCCAGGCAATCACCTCACTGTCTAGATTTGCCCTCTGCTGCAGGGCCATGAACCTTTCCTCGGCTTCTAGATTGAGGTCTGGCTCCCTCTCTAGCTCTTCCAGGAGCTCAACGGCCCACTGGCAGGCCTCAGCATCCTTTTGGAGTAGCTCGTCCTACTCCTATTAGACCTTGGCGGCCGCCTCCTCGTCCTGCTACACCCTCATCTACTGATCCTGGAACATCCCATGGACCTCCTCCGTGTCCTGACACACCTTGGCTTCCCGCTGTTAGGCGGCAGCAAGCTGGGTGCTCACATCTCCATATAGCCAGGCCTCCTCGGTGAGGCAGTCCCATTCCACCTTCTGCTCGCAGAGGAACCTGGATTTCTCCTGGCTATGAGCAATGAGGGACTGAAAAGAAGACCAGTGTCAAAAATATAAAAATACATGAATAAAGAATAAAGCAAGAGGGAAGATCAAGTAGATACCCGACCATTGGGAATGATGACATCATGTAGGACGCCCTAGGCCTAGTTCAGGACATCCATCATCTCCAAGATCCCTTTGTTGAGACTCTCCCACTCTATGTTCTCGATAGCATCATTGAGCGAGAAGAGAGTCGACGTTGGGTCTTGGGGATCCATCCACTGGAGCAGTGACCCACCCCGCACAGGCGAGCGACTACCCCCCCCCCAATACCAGGGCCAAGGGTGACCCCCGCTGGTCCTCTCCACCACTGCCATGACACCTAGGGACCCTCCAGCCATGTCCTCCTCTATCTAGCCCAACTCAGACACCGTCGCCTGGGCCACCGGTGGCACGGATCATGCCGCTTCCTCGATCACCACCATGGTTACATCCAGCTACGCCTGACTTATCATGGTCATGGTCACCTACGCTTGTGACATGGGGGCCTCAACTTGCGATGCCATGCCCACCATAGAGAGTGCCACAAGCATGGGCAGCAGCTCTGTCCGCTCCGACATAGGTGGTGGAGTCACCTCCATCATCGTTTGGTCAGCAACCCCTGAGGGCGCTCCATCAGCCCTAGCATCCGCTTGACCCACCAAGGGCATGTGCGCCACCACAGGCAGCGTTTGACCGGCTGATGAGGCCGCAACATCGGCTCTGCTCCTGCCCAAAATAGGAGCAACGTCAGGCGACGACGCCCGTCCCACCTAAAGAGCAACGCTCTTCCTAGGCGCCAGCGCCAAAGAACGGCCCTATCTCAAGACTTTGCAAGAGTTAAAAGGCATAGGTCACACAAAAAAACAAAAAAACAAAAAAAATAGGAAAATAGAGGAATTAGTGACTTACGCTGGCGCTGTTGGGTGGTAGGAATGTTTTGGGGACAAACCCCCAGATTCCTGCTCCAACTCATCTGGGCGAGACTGTTTTGAGCCTGCCCCCTGCTCCCAGGTAGAGGGGCTCATGTCCCTTGCCTCCGAGGGTGCGGCGACGGAGCCACCCCTCTCTATCGACGCCTTAGGCACGACGATAGATCCGCCCGCCCCTACCAGCTCATGGGGCAGGCAGTGGAGCCACCCCCCTCCACCGGCACCCTGGGCATGGCGGCTGATACGCTAGCTCCCACCGGTCCTGAGGACGGACCAATGGTTTGGCCTGTCTCCGTCGGCCGCATGGACTCACTTCCCCCCTCATGGAATGGGAAGGGTCCCTATGTGGACAAGGGGGTACCCATCAGTGTATCCTCGCCCTCTAGGATGCCCCACTCAATGCCGGCAACTACCATGTCAAACTCCTCCTCATCGTCATTGTCACTATCGGTCTCCTCTCCTTGCTCCTATGCTTGCTACATCTGTAGCATCTTCTTTCTCTTGAGCTCCTTCGTCTTCCTATCTGACTCGGCCGTGGTGCGATTCATCGTCACCATGAGCTGATCCTTCGGCAGCGAAGCTGGGCTATCCACGAAGATGAGTCTCTTTGGCTGGTCCCGCTATCTCGAGGTTAGCATCAAGAGGCTAGGAATTAAGTAAAAGGGAGGCACGAGAAAAGAGAACTTACAAAATCGATGAACCCCAGTTTCGGCCGCATTAGGGGATGCCCTGGCACCAGATACACAAAATCAAGGACAACACCGGTGTTGTCCTTCGAAGGCTCCATCGCATCCTTAATGCACTGCACCACTTCGGTGGGAGGGAGTGCTTCGTCGACAAGTGACGTCCCTTCGAGCGACGCCTCAAGCACCATTAGGTATAGGGGAAGCGCGTGGCTCATCAGCGGCACCACCCTCCACATATGGTAGGCACCGATGATCCCGATCCCTTCATGCCCCTTTCCATCAAAATTTGGAGGCGGCAAGATGGTCCTTGATCTTCGTCTTGTCTTTGTCTAGGACACCCCACTTCCATGACCCCAGGACCTCTTTGATGATGCACCCGGATGTAACACCTCTGGTGTTACGATCTTGTTTAGCACCGTGATTTAGGCCTAAGAAAAATTATCGAAACGATTTTCTCATATTTTAAAAATTTAAAAGCCAGCTTTTTGCGTCGATGGTAAAAATCAGAAATTATGTTTTAAAGCATTGTTTGTGGCAAATTGTTTTGCGCAAATTAATTACATAATGCCTTAAAATTTTGTTCCATGGCTTGGTATGAGTATGAGATATCACGTGCGATGTTTATTAGTGAAAGTCAATAGGATTTAGCTCTTTTATAGTTGTCGGCAATGTATCGCTGTGACCCCCGTGTCGCGCCGTCTCACACGTAGGCAGGCAGCCAATAGAGCCACACAGTGTCCACGTGTTCTGCTACAGCATGTTCCCTCACATACGTACCCTAGCACGCTTTATTGAGAAAGAGCCGTGCCGCTACTGCTTCGCGCACAGGCCATGCGCAGGGGCGCCATTGCCATGCCATAGCGTGTGGAACATGTGCCATCCTTGCCACTGCCACGTTGCTCCTACATTAATGAAAGTTAGCCAGGCTGTTGTGCCATGTACTGCTTTGCTTGCTTTCCCTCCTTCACTGCTAGTTCCATCGCTTCGACCTACATCAGCCTCTGCTCGTCCTTGCCTACCTCAGTTGTCTGCCGTGGCTGGTGAGCAAAGCTCCAATTCCCTAAGTTCACACACCTCTGCCTCGACTGCCTTGCTTATCTCTGACCTTGCTGGTCTTGTCTGCCTCTGCTTGCCTTTGCTCCACTATTCGCTCTACTAGACAAGCAGGCCGGTCACCTCCGAACTGCTACTGCCTCCTACCCCTACTTTTTGAGGAAGCCAAGCCACTGCTCGCCAAGCTAACCCCAGCAGTGCCTGGCCCAGAATAGCAGCTCAACCGCGTGCTAGTAGAGACCGACCGACAGGAGCAAGCCGGACTAGCTCGCTCACTCATGATGGCATCCATCCTCTATGGCCAGTGGTGATCTTCCTAGATGTCATCGCTTTCAGCTTGGGCGTGGCCATCGAGCAGCGCCGGAGCAAGGCCACCGTCACCCTGAACGCCGTCAAGGGTACAACTACCACGTCTATGACTCCGATATCGCCATGGGCTACAGCGTCGACGTACTGCTCCTTCTCACCACCACGTAGGTCATGCTCATGGTTGCCAGTTGCTACTTCTATTGCGACCGTGGGCTTAAGACAGGAGGCTCCCACGCCAGTGCCCTCATCCTCTTCCTGTTCACTTGGTTCGCTGGAGCTACGTTGGGTCGCTGGGAGCGCCGTCTACACCACCTTGGCCTATTTCATGCGCTATGCACCCTAGGCTCATGCTTGCCTCACGCCGAGTGCTACATCACCTCGTGCCGAGCTCCGCACCTCCTCACCATCACGCCCACCGTCGGCCACATCCATGTCGTCGAGGAGCCACGCCTCGCCAGCCGGCTCATCTACGTTGTTCCTCCACGCTCGGTACCACGGCGTCTATGCTTTGCCCCCAGTGTCTGTGCTGTCACCTCCTACATGCGTGAGCTCCATGCTATGCACTGGTACGGCTGCTCCATGGCATTGCTTCTCCTAGGCGCATCCACCATCGTCCACATTAGGTCTATCGGCGCCGAAGGGCCTGCCGTCATCCACACCAGAAGCCACCGTGCTGTGCTTCACCCTAGTCCACACCATGGCTAGGTCGAGCATGGTCATGTCCGCACACCTCCTCGTGTGGCTCGCCGGCGGGTGGTCCACCACGCCATTGCCGCTGCCGCCAGTCGGTGCCTCTGTGCCGTGTTCTGCTTTGGAGGAGGTAGAAAAGGGTATGAATCCAAGGAGAAAGTTTATATAGGGTCCCTATTGCAAAATACTAGACTCACGTAAATAGTATGTTAGTACCATGGATTAATTTATGGAAAGTATGGGGCCTTCTCACAAATTTACCACCACCGCCGTGTTGGGCCGCGCTCACCATGCGTGAGCTGGCCTGTTAGGCCACTGGCCACGCGCCCTGCCTGGACCGACCTGCCCTCGTGCTGGGCCGGTTTGTGGTCACCATGGCTAGGCTTCTCTTGTGCCACCTGCCTAGGCCTGGTGCCACGCCGTTGGGCCATGTCTGGCCAGCAGGACGCGTGCATGTCTGTGGGCGGAGCCAGGCCACTGGTCTTTAGTTTTCTGAGCACTTGTTAAATTAGTTTTGAAAATAAACTCATAACATCAACATAAAATTGTGTAGGTGTCCAAAAATGGTGAAGCCAGTTTTGTTAGTCTCCTAAAATCATGATCTACCCGTTAGTATATTTTGTTCACATAGTTTAATAATATTCTTGGCAGCCTTATAACTAGTTTAAGGTACTTAATATTGTAAACATATAAACTTGTAGGAATTGTTGTGATAAACTAGTAATAGTGTTGGATCTAAAATTTCTACAGTAGGTTCCTAGCAATATTAGGCACTCATTGTAATTGTTGTAGCTCTAGGATAATTAGTTTGCTAGATAGATAATGATGTCCTATTTCGAATAAAGATTAAATTGATAGAATGGGATAAAGAAACAACTTGGGTTTATATAACTAAAACATTCATTGGGAAATAACGCCTTATTTGCCAACATGGATATGTAGCCTAAGTACGGACGTCTTTAGAGCGAGCTCGTTAGCTTGTGAGGCATGATCGGGTTTCTAAGCATTTCGGCTGTCGTTGATTATTTACATCTATGCATTTGCATCAATGCATATCATATAGGTACGATGATGGAGCAACAAATCAATTGAAGGATGGTTGGGAATCCAAAGATGGTGTAATGGTATTCTCTCTAGGAGATGATGCAATGGGCTTTCTATTTAGATGATGGTGGATGATCTGACAATGCAAATACTAACTTTTGGTTATATTTTACCCAGGCAAGCCCCGGTGCATAACCCCTACTCTTCTGCAGTTTAAATTATAATTATGCATTAAGTTTTTAAGGAGTTGGTTGAAACCCACTTGTATATCTATCTTTATCCTATGAGTCTTACTAGTATGATAGGATCATGTAGAATGTTATGCTACAGGGCTTCGGCATAAGTCGAGTGATTGCCTATCACTCGTGAGATATTGGGAAATATATTACTGTATTATTATCACTTGAAAAATATAAATGGTGGAAATGATAAAGGTTGACTGGGTAGGGATATGGTTTGGGTATTGGTGGATGTAAGAGGTTGTGTCACCGTGGACATGGGGCATGGCTTGGTTACACTGCTTTCCCTGTCTATGTCGGTTAAGGACCGGCCATTGCATAAGACTCTAGGCAAGTCATAGACTTATTGTCCCAAGCACATACTTGGGTATGGGTGATTGAAAGACTTGTTGCTCTCTTGTCGTGGGTTTCGGCCCTTTCTGGACCGACTGTCAGGGTTTCTTTTTGGTGGAGGAGGTCCTTGCACCGCACTGAGGCTAGGACTCAGGGGTAGGGGCTCAAAGTTCTAGTTTGGATGGGGACCTAGGACCCTAGGATAGGAGGGTGATGGGTTGGTCCTGCTTGTGCCTTGGGTATAAGCAGGATGTGTGTTTTTGGGGTACCCAGCTGGGGCATTGATTCACGAATCGCCGGGTGATCCGGTACAGCTTGTCTATGGTTTATCATCATAGTAAGAACTGAAAGATGAAAGATGGAAGATGGAAAAAGAAAATCTAATTGCTTACCACCTGCTTGAAAGTAGCACAGGTGCTTACATAGAATGGTTAGTTAATGAACCAATGTGGCTATTAATAAAAATCGAAGATAAGGACACACACTTAGTAATGCTTCCCGCAAATGCAATAAACCCACAAGCCAGATAGCCTTGCATATCCTTGGAGTCTTTTCTTTCCACTCATCGGGTAAGTCTTGCCGAGTACAATTAAGTACTTAGGGTTTTATTTCCCCCTATTGCAGGTGATAGGTGGATGCTAGAGCTGACTCTTGTGTGTGGACTCCTCCTGGTGGGCTCAGAGAGGATTTCCTTTATGCTGCGATCATAGTTTTATTTGTAACTCTCACTAAATGTTTTTATGAATGAAAGTATTATAATCTATTGTCATAGTTTATATATCAATGCTTCATCTTTTCATGAATAGGTATTTATCTCCGCTGTAATTCTGATCACATGTTTATATTCCGCTATTAAATTAAATTGTTCATAACTTTGATAATATGATTACATTCCACTGTCATAATAATAAATATTATACTCTGATGTATTAAAAGTGATGTAAGAAATGGTTAAGATTGATGTAAGCTTTATTCTCTCATTTATGATCCTGATGGCAAAAATGTGGATTTTTGGATTCTCCCCTAGGGTGGGCCCGATGGAACCGCGTAATTTGGTGTCCTCCCTTGAGTGCTTTGTGTCTAATGGAAGGCGAGCACTCCTAAGAGACATTAGATTAGGCTGTTCTGCCACACCGGAGAACGCTGGCAAGGGGGCGGCAACGTCATCCTTGACATAAAACTAATGCGAATGCCACCCCTTGTTGGAGGTCGACAGACGCATCAACGGGTATTCGTTCACCTGGTTGTTGCGGAGATGAATGCCGACGCATCCCACCGGCATGCTCAGCTCTTGCTTCCCGACCCTCTTTTTCAAAAGGTTGACAGAAAAGAGATACTACCACAGGTCGAAGTGGGGACTAATCCCTAGGAACCCCTCACACAGGGCAACAAATGCTGCAATGTGCTAGACCCCATTGGGAGTAAGGTGCTGCAACTCCACGTTGTAATAATCCAATAGCCCTCGAAGGAACTTGTGGGTGGGTATGGCAAATCCCCACTCATGGAAGTGAGCGAAGGACACAGCATACCCTTCGGGCGGCGATGGCTCATCCTCATTACTAGGCAGCCACCACTCCTCGACGGCGGTCAGCGGGCAAAGGAGGTCACGGCGAATGAGGCCCTCTAGGTGCTGAGGGGTGATGTTGGATCTGCACCATGGCTCCATTAAATGATTGGGAGGGGGTGGATGCAAGCTTGACATCGGATGCGAGCTTGATGGCGGCTACGATGCAGGTGTGGGAGGCTCAGGCAATTGGTGGCAGAGGTTGTAGATGCAAAGGTGAGGAAGCAAAGTATGGAACCCTAGGGGCGAACCCCTTGGTTTTATAGGGGCAATGGACGCAAGAAGAGCAACTGCCTGCCTAGGTCTTCGAGCCTACCACGATACACCACCACATCATGACGTAGGATATGTGCCCGCGATCCCTATCCTTTCAAACCAAAATCACGTCAGACGTTTCGCCTTCCTGAGCAGACTAGGACTCTTTTCCCATAGAGGGGATATGGGTCAAAAAGCTTTTCTTCGGCCCACCTAGGCCCAGGAGTTCAGGGGCTGGCCTAACGGTTTCGACGGCCGTCCCAACAAAGGATGGGCCCACGAGCGTCTAGAACTCAGGCGCACAAGCCTCAAGGGAGCCTTGATCCGCAATCGAGTCCTAACCAGGCTAACCCTAGACAAATCCCCGTGAACGGGATACTAGGGTTTCCCTTAAATTGTCCAGTTGACAAAAACCAAATCCCACAGCCATATCCACAAAGGGTTCGAAATTACCCGCCAGGCGAGTCTATCCAAATCACCTGGGGGCTCGGGGGCTACACCCGACGGGTGCGCTCACGCGCACCCTTTGGTGAATTGAAATACCCCTAGGTTATTCTGCTCGAATCTCCTTGGGGCTCGGGGGCTACACCCATCGGGTGTGCTCGCGTGCACCCTCTGGCAAGTCAAATCACCCCAGGTGATTCTATCCAAATCACCTGGGGGCTCGGGGGCTACTATCGGGGACCTAATACTGTTGTACCCAATGAGGTGGAACTAATAGCCATCAAACATTGATGCTCCCAAATAGACAAAAATGCAGCTACACTTCTTGCCTAGAGACTAAAGATTGGATCCGCCTCACCCGACGTTTGAGGGCAGGCTCCGCCTTGCCCGACGGCTGAGGGCAGGCTCTACCTTGCCTAATGGCTGAGCGCCTAATGTCTAAGGGCAGGCTCCACCTCGCCCAATAGCTGAGGGCTGGCTCCGCCTCACCCAACATCTGAGGGTAGGCTCTGCCTCGCCCGACAAATGAGGGCTAGCTCCGCCTCGCCCGATGGTTGAGGGCTGGCTCCACCTTTCCCGACGGCTGAGGGCTGGCTCCACCTTGGCCGACGACTGAGGGCTGGCTCCGCCTCACTTGACAGCTAAGGGTAGGCTCTGCCTTGCCTGATGACTACACCCTGCTCCTTCATAATGACGAGCATAGGGTACGACAGGACATTCGAGCCAACCATAGTACCAAGGACCATGCCCTACATGCCTGTAGGAAGGTACTATCAGGATATGATGGGATAGGCGCTTTAAGCCCTTTTCAACCTAACAGGGCCCGAACAGTGTTGTAGGCGCCAACTTTTATCTTACAGTGTTGTGGGCGCCGCCGTCAGCCCTTGGACGCAGATCCTAACACAAGCATACGACAACCGCTACAATCCAAGAGGGAACTCATGTCATCAACAGTAACAGGCATATAGTCACTTCCCTGTCTACTCCCCACAGAGTCATGGCTTAGCACCCTAACACACCGCACCATCGGTCGAGGAAGGATGGGACGTGACCACTCGCTGAAACAAAGCCAGAGCCTAGCCCTATCAGGATCAGCAAAACATGCTATCCCTAGCATGATTTGCCATGTCAGTAGGGCAGGCTCAAGGGAAAAGGAAGACCTGGCACCTTCGAAGAACCTTCTCTACCTTTGGTTTTTCCTCTTTCTTCAATCTATAACCCCTGCTCCCCCTTGGTCTATAAAAGGGAGGGTAGGACACCCCACTTGGGGGATGGATCAATTCCACACACAACACACAACCAAGTAGCAACTGAGCTCTTGGCATCCTTTTGACCTTTCCATTAGAGACTTGGGACCTGTCCCTCTCTCGACTGTTTGTATATCCCTACTATGAACCTTTTTCGGTACTAATAACACGAGCAGTAGCAAACTTGACTTAGGGATATTCTGCCTGAACTAGTATAAACCTTGTGTCCTTTACTACACCATTCGAGCCTAACGCACAACAAATATAAGTTTACTAGTTGGTGTCTGTTCAAAACACCAACACAAGGTCACGCAAACCTATGCAACTAGTAGTCAAGCAACCGAGGGAGCTCCTACACAATCTAGTAAGCAAAAGCACAAAGCTCCTAAGCTCACTAGCAATGCTCAATAACAAGGCTACACAACCTAAATTAGAGAGCTCAAATTACTTAGCTACACAAACTAAGCAATGTGACTAACAAGGCTACTCAAGCCAATTAGTCACGCAAGAGAGCTACTTCTATGCTACACAAGTAAGAAGGTAACTAGCAAGCTACACATGCTAACTAATTACAAGAGCAACTACACAAGCACAATATATATAAAAGTAAGTACAAGCTTGTGTATGGGGATCGCAAACCAATGGAGAGGTGATGATATGGTGATTTTTATCCTGAGGTTCACTTGGTTGCCACCAAGCTAGTTCCCATTAAGACAAGCTCCAAGGTTGCCACCGGTCCCCTTGCTAGTGGTGACCCATAGGTCATACTCTCCCACGTGGAGTGCTTACCACAAGCTCTAGCACTTGACTCGGCTAGACCACTTGTCGCCCTTCGTGTCTCGCTCTACTAGAGTTGCTCTTTGTGGCTTCCGTGGGGTGAGCACAATACCCCTCACAATCTTCTCTAGAGCACCACACAAGCTTCCTTGTGTGCTTCAATGGAGATCACGCCACCAAGCCATCGAGGAGGCAGTAACCTCTAAGAGTAACAAGCACCACCGACTTGCAACTCGATCACCTAGTGCCACTCAATGCAATCTATGAATGCAATGCACTAGAATCACACACTAGCTATTGATTTGCAATCTAGCAAGCACAAGTGAGTTAGAGGGCATCCAAGCACACCCAAGCATGGACACAAAGTCCCCCAAGGTGCTCAACATCATCCAAGCCTGTGCACCCCATCTATTTATAGCCCAAAGGCCAAATAGAGCCATTGCACAAAAGCTGGCTGCGTAGGGTCCGAACCAAACCCTCTTCACACCGACTGAACCCTGCGACTGGACCCTAGTGTTCATAGGGTTCAGTCCCTAGATCACCGACATGTGTCTCTTAAGTTCGAAGCCGACTGTTGGAGCACAACGGTCACTTCACGTGTGCCAATATAGAATGACTAGACTCTCCTGATCATCCAGACTAGACGTGCCTACACTAGGTCTGGTCATCACCATGCACAACAAACACATGACCAGACTCACTCAATCAACAACAACCGAACTCGCACATGTTAGGGTCCGATCATTTCCAGAGAGCTCCTCGAGCGCTAGAAAATGATCAGACTGAGTCTGGTCAAACCGGCCGGACCCAACCCCTGGGTCTAGTCCTTCTAGCTCTCTCACCAGCGCGCCATGTCGCACAACCTAACCCGATGCCTAGAGTTCGGTCCGACCTCAATGCTAGGGTTCGGTCACCTAGGTCTGAAGCACCTAGGGTAGCGCCTCCTCAAGTCAGTGACTAAACTCTTATAGTAGAGTTCGGTGCTCCACGCCTCAGGATCCGGTCAACCCTATCTAGCTTCTTTTCTTTACCAAGTTGATCAAAATCCACTCCAACAACTTCTCCTTTGCAAATGTGCCAACATCATCAAGTGTACACCACTATGTGCTTGTGTGTTAGCATTTTCACAAACATTTTTTCAAAGGATTAGTCACTCAAATCACCACGCCACTCGATCCTAGCAACGATGCAAAGTTAGATCAGTCGAGTGGCACTAGATGACCAATATGTAAACAAGTTTGCCCCTCTTGATAGTACGGCCATCTATCCTAAACCCGGTCATGCACTTCTCTACACAACCTATGACCAATGAAATGAAATGCCCTACAAATATACCCTTGCCTTGCGCATTCCATTCCATCTTCGATGTTGATGCAACACATGCACCAACCATATCACAAATGAAATGATTCACTTCATATCATCATGTGACCTTGTTGGTTCATCGATCTTGACCTCACTTGCTTTTCACCATTGCCTTCGTTCATCGGTGCCAAGTCTTGCTCAAGCTTCACCGCCATGCGGTCTATCGCTTCAAAGCCTCCAACTTGCTCTTCACACTTGCAACTGGTCCATCAAGCTAAGTCTTGTCTTGATCTTCTCCACCTTAGCCACATGACTCAATGTCATGTCTCATATGCAATGAGCTCCTTCATCACATGTGTCAGCCATGCAACAAATCCAAGCCATATTAATCGTCATGACATGAGTTGCTCACACAAGTGTACCTATGGACTAATCACTTGTGTATCTCACATTTAAACACATTAGTCCACCTAGGTTGTCACTCAATTACCAGAATCAAACAAGGAACTTTTAGTGGGAAGTGATGGTGACACGGCATGGCATCAGGGAATGGGGCACGACCTAGGGGACTAGTGGACGTGGCACGTGGCACGCTAGGGGCCGATGATCAGGGCACGATGGGGCAGGGTGCATGTGTGGGGTGAGGCAGGCAAACAGTCAGATGGATGAGGGCGGGTTGAATCGAGGTGGACTGTGCATGCGAGTTGAGTCGTCTGAAGCATGAGCATAGCGGCAGGGAAGGGGTGCCCATGTAGGGTGGGGGGGGTGAATTAGTGGACGGGGGTAGGCTATGTGGGTGTCTAGACATGCACATGAAAGCACTAGTTTGGTTTTGGATAATTGATGAAACCTAGGACTAACCTTTGATCTAAGTATGTGAATTAGATAAGGTGGTCCAATCCAAGTGGTGGAGCAAGTTAGAGGTCCATGGTGATGAAGGTGGACATGAAATGAACATGATCAAGCTCTAACTTAGAAAAGAAGAATGACAAAAACCAAACCAAGGTGATCAAGGCAAAGGTATAAGATATGTTTTGTTTTTGGTGATCAAGACACTATAAAGAGTGTGATCACGTTTTAGGATCGATAGCCGTACTGTAAAGAGGGAAAATCTTTGGTTAAGCGGTAATCGAGTGCCACTAGGTGACATTGTTCTTGCATATGCATTTAGGAACCTAGTGTGCTAACTTTGACCCTTGTAAAATGCTTTGAAAAATGCTAACACACGTGCACACAAGTTCTATACTTTGTGGTTAGCAAGTTGTAAGCAAGGGTGAAGCGATTGAGGACTTAGAAAAAGAAAAGGTGGTGAAAGTACTTGACCAGATGCTGGTCGTGGGGTGATCGGACTCACCCCAGCTTGTCCGGTCATTTATAGGTGGCGGCGCAGTGACTGGCCGAGAGGCCGAGGAAGGACCAAACGCTAGCCTATGCTTCACCACCGCGTCCGGTCACTTTTTAGAGGAGGTGAGTTCTTGCGACCGGACATGCAAGGGCTATGTTAGGTGGACGCTGACGTATGTTGGCGTTAGTATCATGAGTGCGTGGAGAGGAATGGAGGGCAGACCGGACGCTGTGGAGCATCAGGTCACTTGTGACCAGACGCATCTAGTCCATAAAAATCCTCTCATGATGCTTACTAGAGTTGATCGGACTCTGGTGACATGGCCTCTAGTCGTTTCCATCAGTGAGTCTGGTCACAACTTAACACGCATGTATGGGACCATGACGCCTAAGAGGGGGGTGAATTAGGCAACTTAAAACTCTAACTCTAAACTATGGCCTCTTTTTATTCTTAGCAGAAGCCTATGCAAAAGATAAACTATCTAAATATGCAACTATGGTTTTGCTAGTGTTTTGCTATCTCTACCACAAAAAGGAGTTATGCAACCTAGGTTCCAAACCTATCAACCAGCCTATCACTAAGCTAGGAAAGTAAAGCACAAACCAAGATTGCAACATAAATGCAGAAGCTAAAGAGTAAGGTAGAGATATACAAACTCCCGTCGATGACTCAGGTATTTTTATCGAGGTATCGAGAAGCGCGCAAGCTTCTCCCTAGTCCTTATTGGAGCCCCTCGCAAGGGCCAAGCTCCTAGTCGGGTAACTCTATGGATAGCCCCGGGCCTTCCCCATGAGCAAGTGGGTCTCTCGTGTGCCTTCTAGCAAGCCTCTCTAGTACCGCTCCCCACAGTCTTCACTATCAAGTTTCTGGCCGAACCGCCATGGGCCTTTTTCCCTTCGGCACACAGTGGCAGCCACACCACAAACGTGGTTGGTATGATCTCACAAGACTACAAGCCCCTCCAATGTACAACAATGGTGTGCACAAGCACTGAGTGATAAGAGGTGTGCAAACCTTACTAAACACTAGGCCTAAACCTAGAGCAAGCCCATAAGCGGTGGTCTAACTAACCTAAGCACTTCGCCAAGCACCTACTCTAATCACTGAATGTATCACTAAGCACTATGTAAGTGGAGATCACAAAAGTGGTGTATCAACACCCTTGGTATGTTTCCTTAGCTCTCCTCTTCTCAAATGGCTGGTTGGGGGTCTATTTATAAGCCCCATAGAGAAAGTAGCCATTGGGGGTGAAACCTAGCTTTCTGCTACTGACCGGACACGTCCGGTCATCCCGACCGTTGAAGCACGTGCATTGATCGGACTCTGGGCCGAGTCCGGTCATCATCGATCAGACGCGTTCGGTAGCACTGGGGCCGCTCTAGAACCTTTCTAGACTCGATCAGATGCCACTGCCAGGCGCGTCTGGTCGTCCACAACCGCTGCGTCTGGTGACACTGAATTATTGCTGCAATGATGAACAGTGAAGTCCATGTGTTCGGTCACTACCTCGCTCAGTGTCCAGTCGCTACTGCTGACGCCTGCTGTTGTCGAGCAACTGATCGGACACGTCCGGTCACTCATAGGGCCACGTCCAGTCACCTCTGTGGAGCTTGTTTCTTCACGATCTTACATCCAGCTTGGTTTCCATATTCATGCTTGGACTTTACTTGATATCTTGGGTCTTCTCTTGTGCTTCTAGGGTCTTGCTTATGGTGTTGATCATGGGATCATCATGTTGCCTTCGTCCAAGTCATGTCTTGCACCCTATTGAACTACAAAACAATTACTTACAAATTCATTAGTCCAATTTGGTTGTGTTGGTCATCAAACACTAAAATCTAAAGTAAATGGGCCTAGGGTCCATTTTCCTTACAATCTCTCCCTTTTTGGTGATTGATGACAACACGACCAAAACAAGCAAATAATAAAAATTTTGGAATTTAAAAATTATTTACTTGCTAGGATGCAATGCAAAGGGCAAGGTTATATGATGCTAAAAGATACCACATGTAAGCACATGTAAGCTAAAGATACCACAATTAAGCTAATGCTTATCACATGTAAACATCTTTGGAAACTTATCTTGCCCATGCAAATGTCCCCATGTGGCATTATGGATTTAAGTCTCTCCCTAACTCCATAATCCACTATCCTCCCTTTCTCGGACCATTACCACTTGTAAATTATTACCATTATCACTTATAAATTATTATGATCAAGCTTGCTTTTGGTCCTACAAATTCTCCCCCTTTGGAATCAAACACTGAAAAGGAAGACATTAGTAGCACAAGGGCGGGTCAAACTTTGTGATCCTTTGTATGTGGAGTGGAATAGGTCACAAAATTTGACTCTCACATTACATAGACTAAGCTCCCCCTAAATATATGCATACATATGATGGAGAATGAAGTTTATGCATAATTGGTAAATTAATGCTCAAAGGAGTTTAATCTATATAATGCATGGAGAAAGCATATAAATACCAAAGTGAAATCAACATGATGTATCAGTTTAGAAATACCACATGTGGAAACCAATTTGATTTATACCACTTGTAATAGGTGGTGGATATTTGAAGTATGATGCTTAACTCTGGGGACTCTATTTTCCTTGCAATGAGACTACTACACACATGATAAGCTTGAAAAGGTGTTAGTCTCAAAGCATCCAACTTGTAGAGTAACCTCCCCTTAAATTTGTGCACACAAGTATGGAATACTTGTAGGAGACTTGCACATTGATTTTAGAATAAAAAATACCACTTGAAAGATGACATCACATGAATGTGAGAATTATTTTCGAAAGTGATATTTGGGAGAAATTATCTACAATTTGGACTTTGGCACATATTAGATGAACAATTGTAAAAGAAGCTATGTGCTGTGCTCCTAAGCAATTTAAACCATGTAGGTTTGCTCCAAGGGTTAAGAGTGAAACCGAGCAAGCCTACCATAAGATATACCTAGTGTATGCAAGATAAAAGGTTAAACATGCAGATGCAAACCTAGGCATGAAAAGGAGCTAGATGCTAATTGAGATTGCAAGAAATTAAATCTAGTTACCTAACATGGGAAGAGGAATTTGGGTCCATAGTATTCACTAACCCACTTGGCAATTATCTTGTCCATAATGATGCACCCCATGAAATACACCCAAACTTTGTCAAGTCTCCAAATTCCCTGAAGTCCATCAGACTTCTCACTTCCCTTTCAAGATCTAAACCTTCTTGGTGCTCTTCATATTGGAAATGATCTCCTTTGGCACCCAAATGCGTTTGGCCCCATTATTGGCTTGCTTGTTCACCTTGATGGCCACCACCTTGTCATTTTCTTCCTCTTCAAGAGATAAGGTGTGGAGGCCTTTTTGTCCACCTTGTTGGTGTAGGTGTTGGAGAGCTTGCTTGTTTCCTTTTTGTTTTTCTCTTTCTTCTTAGCTCTTCCCCCATTCTTAACCTTGCACTCATAGGACTTGTGACCTTCCTTGTGGCATACATAGCAGGCCATGGTTTGTCCTTCATCAAGCTTCTTCAACCCTTGACGGTGTTATCTTGATGAAGTTGGGGTTGCTCTGTTTTGCCTTACACTTGAGTCAAGTCCTTGGTGAGGTGAACCACTTCTTGCTTGAGTTGTTCATTCTCCATTGCAACCTCTAGTGTGCATGTATCTACAACAACTTTCTCAACACAAACTTGGTTGCACAAGGGTGAGTCTAAACATAAATTATTGCAACCATCCTTTTTAGTCATGTCAACAATTAAATTTTTTCTTTTAGGTGCCTTGGTAGGGGTTGTACTGATGGCTTCAAGATTAGCAACTTTATTAGTTAGCTCATCACAATGTTTGCACATGGTTTCCATTTTAACAAGCAAACTTTTATAAGCATCTTGTGAGCTAGCTAACTTTTCTTTTAATTTTTCATTTTTCTTTACAAGTTGCTCATCATTGATTGTGCATGCATTTATTGTTGCACTAGCCTCAAGTTGCTCAATTTTAGTAGATAGTTCATGTCAACATATAATTTTTGCCTCCATGCCGAGGACACACGCAGCAAGCCAGAAGGGTCCGCTCAATTGAGCAGATCCGCCTGGCTTTAGCGCAAGGGTGGTTGATCCTATGCAATCCTCCCAAGACGTGCCAGTCAATTTGACCCTGCAATTGACAAGGAGAGAAAGCTTATCAGAAATTAAGGGCGGAACATGCCGGTGTTGGCAGACAGTCCTGAATGTGTGGATCTGAGAGCCGATATGAGAGGAAATCGACTAAATAGCTGATCCCAACATGTTCACAAGAATGAATCGATTAAAGCTCATGTGGTTGTATAAGAAGGATCGGTTATCATTTAGGATAAATGTTATTTAAGAAAATATTAATCAATGGCAATAAGATATCAATGATGATTGGTTTATACTGAGCCAATGATTACAAGTAACCGAACTCCTTTTTATTTAAAGAAACAACTCAACACCTCTTAACCATTTAATAAAGGTAAATCTAATGAACATGTTAGATCTCATCTATCGCCATGACTAGTGGGGCATGAGGCAGAATCATGTAGGCCATAGAAACAACAATAGACTCAACGACCCTAACTCATTACTAATATCAGTGGAACATGAGGCAGAATCATGCTGGCCGTAATACCATAACAAGATCATGGGCTAACACATCTTTCAACTTATCTCTACTTCAATGATCTCATAATGTGAACTGTTCGCGAAAGCATTCGATATCGGCTAAACAGCCAATTCAGGCATAGCACATAGTTAAGGTCATGCCTTCTCAGGAACGGGTCTACTTACTAACGATTCCCACTCCATGGTGTCAATAGTGGGGTGAGAGGCAGAATCCCATAGGCCATGATGATGGGCCATGGAATAGTTTTCATTAACTAATAGATCTACTCAAGATCGGACATGCATTAACCGTACGCTATGCATGATTAAGATTGACGCAAAACAACCGATAAAAAACATAACTCATCCTTAATATGTAGATTAGATTAGTTTTAGATTAGCAAACAATGAGTTAAACAAGATATAAGGCCGATCCAGATCAATCTCAATCAGGCAAAGTGATATTGCTGTAATTAGATAAACAATGAAAGCAATAAGCAACATCGATAACTTAATGAATCTACCAAAGACTGTCATACTAAGGTAGAGCCGATAACTTGACCTTGATCTAATTCAAGTAGTGGGGTGTGAGGCAGAATCACACAGGCCATACTTGAATTAGATAAGAATCGATAACTAGCCTATACCAGGGTCGTAGTGGGGGTCGACCGAATCGATGCAGCCATACGAACAGAGGTATAAACCATGACGGTACTTATAGACAAACAGTGGAGGTCGACCGGATCGATACAGCCATACTCGCTGAAGAACTCGCCGAGATCTACTCTACTCCTACTCCTAAGGGGTGGCCAGAGATGAAAAAAGTAATTGACTTTGTATTTGATTGATTGATGTCCTTTACAATAGTCAGGGTTTGGTATTTATACCCGGAGCCTAAAAACGAACCTTGCTTGAGTACGACTCAATACAATCTTTGGCATAATGAAAACATTCCTAATTTAAGATAACTTGGACTCTAATCTTTCTCTTTTTGTAGAGTCCAACATGTCTTGTCCTAGCACCGATCTTAGCCTCTGTCGTTATCTACTGGCGCTATCTGAAGAAAGCCGATTCTAGCGCTGCATCCGAATTAGCTGGTTTCGATCCGCATGCAATCGATCCCTTGTTGACATGATTTTGGGAGTTCTCGAGCTCTTGACATCCTCCTTCCAAATTCTGGTATAAACACATGCCCTCTAATTTTGGGATAAAAGTAATTTTATTCCAAAATTATCCTGTCTACCTCCTTTATTGGTCCATAGTCACAGGTAGAGAACCTTGATCTGGGGTTCACCGCTTGTCGCCGCTTACATCCATTCACGAGCCCATGCCTCAAAACCTTTGCAAGAGCACCACTGTTTTCACGGGCATTTGGATTCACCTTCCTGAACCGGCTATAAAATGCTCGTCTGACCCTAGCGAGAGCAACTAAATACTTCAGCCATGTTTTTCTTCCATCTATCTTTTCGAGTGCTCCCAACCCCGCTAGACCCTCCATGGCCTATCTCCATGCAATAAAGATCTTGAGCGGTTAGAAGAATTCTTGTGCATAGGGTGATTGTGTCGCCCATTCTAGCACCTTGTCGGGCAAGAGGATCAGCTACTGCGGCTAGAAGAAGTCTTGTGACGCACCTACGTCTTCTCACCATGCTTGCAGCACTGTTCTAGTGTTTGCAAGGGCTAGAATGTGTGGACACTTTTCCATCGTTTGTTCCATCAAATGCCTATTGGGAGGCTTCTTTCCAGCGGCTTCCCCAGTCACCCAGAAACCTATGGGTATCTACTAGTCAGGCGGCCTTTCCTTTTCTTATCGCAATTTTACCAACGGGCTGATGTGACTTAGTTCATGATGACTTTTGGCCTTGTGGGGATTCGAACTCCCTTCAATCCAAAGAGGCCTTGGTGTGTTGATCGCTGGTAAATATAAATCTTTTGTATTTATCCCATGGCATTCTGTAACTTGGGAGAGCAATGAGTTTGAATCCGTTATCTCTTCGTTTTTTGTTACCTGAATCCTCAGAGTGTTGACCCCTTTCCATATCTGATTTCAAATTCATACTGCTGGCGAGATCTACCCCCACGGGCTATATATGTAAGGCCATGGCTAGGGATCAAAAAATGACTCACTTCAATTGATCGGCATGGCCAGAATCTTGTTGAATGTCTCTCCCTTGTAGAATCGGCTCTAGCCATGGTCGATGTCGATCTGTTCTCGAAGCCAATGATATATAATAGCCAAAGTGTTCCCTAGCCCGTAGTCTATAATATGTGATATTATCAAACAATTCCTCTATCTTGGATGATTTCTTCTTTTGTTCCATACTCCATGCTACGTGCATTACTTTGTTCATGTTTGCTTTGCTCTTGTGGGTGAAACACGTTGTACCAGCTATTACCCTTCTGGGTTTATTTTTGCACCGGAAGCAATAACCTCGTGGTACTGGCTATTAGAGCTATCAATCAAGCAAATTGGTTGCCCAGTATTAATCCAAACATTAGGGTAATATTCCTTCAAATATTCCCTATCTGATTGCTCTGCCAAATCCTTCTTCTTCTTTTAGTATTTCCAAAATATAAGTATTACCCGACACACAATGCTTGACCCGATAAGGTCATTCTTAATCAGACAACCATTTTTGCCGAATTTGCTACCCTTTGATTCGATCGTCAATTTTACTCTCTAGTCCAAATCTTTCTCAGAGGATTACTCATTCTCGACCTTTTAATCATAATATTTTGTGACCTTTGGTTTATTGGTTTCAATGCCTTTTCAAGAGCACGTAGCCGAAGGCAACTCAAGTCTTCTAAGTCATCCATCAAGAGACCCTGGTAGACTTTGGCTGATAAATTACTCTGCATCATAACACGCCTTGATCCATTTTGAACTTCATAAGAATAGACTGCATCATGTTTTATGCACAAGTTCATAAGGCAATCACATCAGCTCCTCTGCCCCTAGTCATCAAGGGCAATCCATTCCCAGTCTTCCCTAGAGTCTTCTCTCCTTTTTCCAAGATGAAATAGGATCAGAGGAGTTTGTTCGATCGTGAAACCCTTCTGGCCAGGGGGACTCGAATAGGCAAGAGGCTAAAGAACCATTACAGCCAATCGATCGCTTCTGCTTCGGCTAAAGGGTCGATTCTGATAATAGCCGATTCTAGACTCCTAATCTTAATCCCACTTAAGTCCAAAAAACATGGCTTGCATTAAGAGAGACCTTCAATCTCCTATCCTTAGTCACCAGACACCGTATTCTCTTTGCATTGGTGAAGCGGTGTTTCACCTTCTATTAACTGTGGTTGCCTTTTGCGTGTCCCGAGGCATCCGCCTCTTCGCTTCGCGCCTTCAAATACCAAGCGAGGGCTTCGGCCTCAAACACATATCCATTTGCAACTATTATTTCGCTCTCTTTCGCCTGCCAAAAACCCTATAGCAGTTTTCTTCCTCCCTTCCATAGATCCAACTATCTCTTATGGCTGGCAAGGGTAACTGAGGCAAGCACGCGACAGAGGAGGTTCCCGAAGGGGACATGTCGACGAACCAGCATCTCCGACGCATGAGGTAAAACTGCTAACTTTTCTATCCTTGATGATGATGACCTGTTCTGACCCTCCTATAGGCTCATCGTGAATGATAGCTTTCATCTTTTCTTTAGGACCGGCAAACCCGCTGATGCTGCATCCTCCGTGGTAGCTTCATCGTCGGGCTCGTCTAACTCATATGACGGCGATGATGTCCGACGCTTCTTTCGGGAATGGAGGTCGCCCGAGGATCGCTATTTTGAGGCGATCTGGAATAACTGTCAGCTCGAGATTCATCTGGGGGTTTTCTAAGTGGCCCTTAATGCGGCTGAGGAGGAGACTAGCGCCATTCAAGCACGGCTAGCAGAGTCTGACGCCGTGGTAGTAGGTAAGATGAATTCTAGGAATGCTTCTATTCTGGTTCTCATTATCTTCATCTTGATAGTTTTCTATAATCGCCAGCTCATACGGTGCAGTTGGAGTCTCTCCAACTGGCGGCGAATGCGGCTACGGACGCCATTAATGCATGGGGTTCCCTTATTGATGCACATCTCCAAGACATTCCGGTCCACGTCTAGGAGGTTGCTCTTCATGGCGTTCGCTATGGCATGTCTGTGGCGCTAACCGCGGCGTAGGTCCAAACCGGGCACGATCTTCATGCCATGGAGGTTGGCTTCCCAACTAGTGATGGCCCTAAGGGGCATGAAGATTTGATAGAAGACTTCACCGTAGCAGCAGAGGCCATTATGGACATCACCTCCGCTCAGGATGTGGTGAACAAAGTCATTGATTAGTTTGTACTTAGGGTAATCCTGACGAACAAAGACTCTTGTTCCTCCATGAACACGCTTCAATGTAGTGTCCTTGTGTATGATTGTTTTTGCTTTTGTTTTTGCTCTATAGGCAATACATGTCGTATCGGCTTTTACTGTCTTCGAAGATCTTTCATTTTTGAACTAGAGGTGATACCTTCCTAATACCGGCTATTGGAGCCAAGAACAAATTGGCTATCAAATTCAGATGTCAGAATAACACCTCTTCATGCATTTTTCATTCCAAAGATTAAACAATCGATCAATCTAAGTCAGCATCCTATTAAGTGAAACAAAACTTCTCTTAAGAAATCCATTAACTCTGAATCACACTTACACTTTAATTCAGCATTCACATGCGTCAGCCTAAACCCATTTCCAAGACTCAATGTTTATTTTCCCTTAACTCAATGGCCAATGCAATGCCATGATAACTAATTAAAACAAACTTCCAGAGCCGATTGCTTGAACCGACTATTGGCCTTCATTATTAATCCTGATGAAGCCTCCTTCCCATGTTTTGCCAGAAAGGCATTCGAAGTCTCCTAATTCCCAAAACACTGGATTGGCTATTGCGATGCTCACAGACTCATCAGCGCAAACCACCTTGACATCATTCCCATGCCATTGAATCAAACATTGATGCATGGTCGATGGCACGCAATAGTTTGCGTGAATCCAGTCACGACTGATGAGTAAATTGTATGAGCCTTTTCCATCGATGACAAAGAACATGGTGAGCAGAGTTTTACTCTTGATTGTTAACTTGGTGTTTATTGCCCCCCAGGTCTTAGACGTATTCCCTTCGAAGTCTCTAAGCATCATGTCAGTCTCAAGCAAATCTCCCGGTCCCTTGCCGAGCTTACGAAAAGTAGGGTAAGGCATAAGATTGACAGAAGCACCTCTGTCCACTAACATTTTGTTCATCGGCTTCCCATCAACAAAACCTTTCATGTATAAAGCCTTCAAGTGCCGATGTTTGACTAGCTTATCAAATATCGCTTGGTGTGTAACCTTCAACTTGGCAACCATCTCTTCATACTCTGATTCATCAAAGTCTGAGTAAACTTCCTGATCTGCTAGAGCTCTGAATTCTGATGGCAACAGAAAAGCCATTTGGATATTAGCCGATAGTTGCTTCTTATCAGCTATTTGCTTGGTATGCCACACTTGAGTTTTACTGGATGGCTAAGCCTGTTCCATCTCCTTATGCCTTAGGCGTTGCACTCTTCTCTTCTGGCTTCTTGTTAAACCTCTAGGGCACCATTGGCCTTCCTGCCAAACATGTTCCCTTTGATTGTTTCCTTCTTCATGATCAGCCCAGTCTTGATCAACAACTCTCTTTCCCAGCTGATCATGAATACTTTTATTTTTTAAGCGTTGATCCATGTTATTATGATGATATGCATTCTGGGCATGGATAGACCGGCGGTTGATTTGAGATTGCCTAAACTCCCAATATTGATTACTACATTCTGGACAGTCATGTCTGGTAGGCAATTTCAAACCTTCGTCCTAGCAGTATCTGAAGAAAGGACAATTCTAGTGCGATTCAGCTTGCTTCCTTTCATACTTTTCTTCTTCCAGTTGACGCTGGTATTCTTGATCCTCTAACCATTGCTGATGATCTTTTTCCTTCTGCCACCACCACTTATTCAACAGGATCCAAGATGTGACTCGTGGCCTCATCGCTCCATCCTTTGATGTTCCCCCTGCTCTTATCGGCTCTTCTGCTGATCACAACATTTTTTAACCTCTCTGTATTCATCAGCCGATATCTACATCTTGGGATCGATTGTTCCATCTTTTCTTGATTTGGCTGATGTTAGGACCTTAGTTTTTCCTTTGAATATCCCAACATCAACCATATTTTGATCTCCTAGGAAAGGATCATCATCAACTTTCATCTTTCAAGGCATATCGAACTTGAGCCTCCCTTGCTGAATAGCCCTTTGTATATGCTACCGGAAAATTCTGCACTCATTAGTGGAATGAGAAGTAGCATTATGGAACTTGCAAAACTTCTTATTCTTTAACTGTTTAGGAAGCAACATAACATGATTATCCAGCAATTTGATCCGGCCCTTCTCAAGTAAAAAGTCAAAGAGCTTATCTGATTTCATGACATCAAAGTCATAGCTCTCCTTGACTCCTCTTTCCCAAGGATTTGACACCATTACTGTCTTTTTGCTCCAATTCCATTCAGCTACAGCAACCTCCTCTTCTTCATCTTCATAGCCGTCATCTGCTGAGTTTGGATCATAAGCTCGGTGGTATTCTTCTGGAATCGAGTGTCTCTGCGCATACTCTGGAATTGGCTATTGAGCACTGCTACTCGTTGAGCCAATTGACCCAAGTTGTCAAATTCTTGTCCTAGCAGCTTTTCCTTCCATATTGGTAGCATTCCTTGGACAGCTAAAGCAGCTAACTGATCATCGGCCAAACTCAATGAGAAGCACAAATTCCTAGTCTCTCGGAATCTCTAAAGAAACTCAATGCCCAATTCATTAGTCCTCTGTCTCATGGTTGTCAGATCGGTGATCTTCTTTTCTCTAGTCCTAGTGTAAAAATATGTATGAAACTTCTTCTCTAGGTCAGCCCAATTGGCAATGGAGTTGACTGGTAGTGATGAGAACCAAGTGAAGGCTGGCCCTAACAGGGATAAGAAGAAAAACCAAACCTGATGGGCATCCTCAACTGATGCTTTACCCAATTATGTAAGATACCGACTGATATATTTTATTGTGCTTGTACTACCTTGACCAGTGAACTTAGCGAACTCTGGGAACCCATAATTTGTAGGAAGAGTGACCAAATCATACCATTTTGGATATGGATGTTTGTATGAAAAGGTTAGCCCCTTTGGCTTCAAACCGAACTGATTCTTCATCATCTCGGTCACCTTCAGCAGCAACTCATCAGCTTATGGATTTGGATTTCTTGGTACTTGCTGACCCATCTGTGGATTGAAATCTCGCGGGCCTTGATATCCTGGATTTGGCATCATGTGGAGGGTGTTATAATCCGTGCCATAGTGATAGCCTTGTGGAATCTTAATCTGTTGGGTCCTTTGCTGGCTTGCTGCTTGAAGTCTCTGATTATAGACATAAGGATCTATATCTCTACGGATCTTTTGAATTGATGGTGCTATTTTTTGAGCCAATGATGGTATGTGGCCTAATGTGCTAAAATTGATCATCTAGTTCTGACTTTGCCTCGTCGGTTGTTGTACATGTTGTATTGATGGTGTAGGATTGTACTGTACCTAATTCGTAGCAGTGCCTGGAGTTTGTTCAGATGAACCTTGAAGTGTCTAGACATCACCATTACCAGCTAGTACTGCTTCTTGATGGCTGGTACTGACTTGATTAGTCCCTTGAGTTGATGGATCTAGAATGTTGTAACAAGTCGATCCAACCTGACCAACTAGAATCCCATGAATCGCCTCTTTCATGGTGTTGTGAAATGCATCAATGAAAGCTTCATTGTGGCTCGATATGGTATGATGAACAGATTTGTCTATGGCTTCTATAAAGAAACATCTATCTTTAGCTTCAACTATATCTGTCTACCCATGTAGTAGAACTCTTGGTAGTGGAAATTTCTGAATAATTGTGATGTCATGTGTTTTGGTGTAGGACACAAACACTTCTTCTGAAATTCTTCTGTAGCCTTGCCAATGGTATCCTTATCCTCATTAGGTAGGTCTTCATAGTGTACCATAAGAATGTTGTCGTTATTGTGAGCCGCCATGACGATTGTGGTGTCCCACTGGGCGTGCCAAAAACGTGTGTTGACACAAAATTTTTGCCTCCATGCCGAGGACACACGTAGCAAGCCAGAAGGTTCCACTCGATTGAGCAGATCCGCCTGGCTTCAGCGCAAGGGTGGTTGATCCTGCACAATCCTCCCAAGACGTGTTAGTCAATTTGACCCTACAATTGACAAGGAGAGAAAGCTTATCAGTAATTAAGGGCAGAACGTGCCGGTGTTGCCAAACAGTCCCAAATGTGCGGCTCTGAGAGCCGATATGGGAGGAAATCGACTAAATAGCCGATCCCAGCATGTTCACAAGAATGAATCAATTAAAGCTCATGGGGTTGTTAAGAAGGATCGGTTATCATTTAGGATAAATGTTATTTAAGCAAATATTAATCAATGGCAATAAGATATCAATGATGATTGGTTTATACTGAGCCAATGATTACAAGTAACTGAACTCCTTTTATTTAAAGAAACAACTCAACACCTCTTAACCATTTAATAAAGGTAAATCTAATGAACATGTTAGATCACATCTATCGCCATGACCAGTGGGGCATGAGGTAGAATCATGCAGGCCATAGAAACAACAATAGACTCAATGACCCTAACTCATTACTAACATCAGTGGGGCATGAGGCAGAACCATGAAGGCCGTAATACCATAACAAGATCATGGGGCTAACACATCTTTCAACTTATCTCTACTTCAATGATCTCGTAATGTGAGTTGTTCGTGAAAGCATTTGATATCGGCTAAATAGCCGATTTAGGCATAGCGCACAGTTAAGGTCATGCCTTCTTAGGAACAGGTCTACTAACTAATGATCCCCACTCCATGGTGTCAACAGTGGGGTGAGAGGCAGAATCCCATAGGCCATGATGATGGGCCATGGAACAGTTTTCATTAACTAATACATCTACTCAAGATCGGACATGCCTTAACCACATACTATGCACGATTAAGATTGACGCAAAACAGCCGATAAAAACATAACTCATCGCTTAAGATGTAGATTAGATTAGTTTTAGATTAGCAAACAATGAGTTAAACAAGATATAAGGCTGATCCAGATTAATCTCAATCGGGCAAAGTGATATTGCTGTAATTAGATAAACAATGAAAGCAATAAGCAATATCGGTAACTTAATGAATCTACCAAAGACTGCCATACTAAGGTACAGCTGATAACTCGACCTTTATCTAATTCAAGCAGTGGGGTGTGAGGCAGAATCACACAGGCCATACTTGAATTAGACAAGAATCGATAACTAGCCTATACCAAGGTCATAGTGGGGGTCGACTGGATCGATGCAGCCATACGAACAAAGGTATAAACCATAACAGTACTTATAGACAAGCAGTGGAGGTCGACCAGATTGATACAGCCATACTCGCTGAAGAACTCACTGAGATCTACTCTACTCCTACTCCTAAGGGGTGGCCAGAGCTAAAAAAAGTAATTGACTTTGTATTTGATTTATTGATGTCCTTTACAATAGCCGAGGTTTGGTATTTATACCCGAAGCCTAAAAACGAACCTTGCTTGAGTACGACTCAATACAATCTTTGGCATAATGAAAACATTCCTAATTTAAGATAACTTGGACTCTAATCTTTCCCTCTTTGTAGAGTACAGCATGTCTCGTCCCAGCGCCGGTCATAGCCTCTGTCGTTATCTGCTGGTGCTATCTGAAGAAAGTTGATTCTAGCGCTGCATCTGAATCAGCTAGTTCCGATCCGCACGCAATCGATCCCTTGCTGACATGATTTTGGGAGTTCTCGAGCTCTTGAGATCCTCCTTCCAAATTCTGGTGTAAACAGTTCAATATTGAGATTAGCAAATGTCTCATATTATTCAAGCAAGGTTTTACATGCTTCTTGTGAACTATCTATCTTTTCTTGTAACATTTTTAGCTTCTTTTGTTGGCTAGTGCAGTCCTTAGCATATTTAAGATTTTCTTGCACAAGTTCATTAAAAGAAGATTGATCATCATCACTTGAATCATCATCATTATCATCGTCTTCTTCTTCTTCATCATCTTCACTTGAGGAGCTTGAGCTTGAGCTTGTCTCAACTTACATGCCCTTCATCTTCTTTTTCTCACTACATGCAAGAGCTTTGCCTTTGCTTGATGATGAGGCTTCTTCTTGACCCATCTTCCATGACATTTCAAATGCCACTATCTTGCCAATGACTATGGTCGGGGTCATGGTGCTTAAGTCCTCCATGTTGTGAAGGATGGTGATGATGCTTGCATATTTATTTTGTGGTAGCACGTAGATGATCTTCCTCACGATGTCCGCATCATCTAGCTTTGTTAATCCTATTGAATGGATCTCATTGATAATTAGATTCAAACGAGAATACATATCACGAACAAGCTCATCATCATTCATTTTAAAGGAATCATAATTTTGTTTAGCTAGACAATGTTTTTGCTCACGGACATTAGTTGTGCCGTCATGGAGCTCTTGGAGTTTTAACTAAATTTCATGTGTCGTATTTAAAGTGAACACTTGGTTAAACATATCTATACTAAAAGATTCAAACAAGCAATTTTTAGCTCTAGCATTGAAATGAATTTCTTTTTCTTCACTCTGTGGGTTTGTCGAGATTCTTAATGGGTTTTGTCCTGTCACGAGTGACTCTCCAAACACCCAAATCTACCACCTCAAGGTGACAAGCCATTTTAGTTTTATAGTAGGGGAAGTTAGTGCTGTTAAAGTACGAAGGCCTAGAGATATCCATCCCAACCACTCTAAATAGCGGCTCAACGGCGATGAAGCCAAAGGTCCAAATTGAGCTAATCAGCTCTGATACCACTTATAAAGGACCATGACACCTAAGAGGGGGGGTGAATTAGGAAACTTAAAACTCTAACTCTAAACTATGGCCTCTATTTATTCTTAGCAAAAACCTATGTAAAAGATAAACTATCTAAATGTGCAACTACGGTTTTGCTAGTTTGTTGCTATCTCTACCGCAAAAAGGAGTTATGCAACCAAGGTTCCAAACCTACCAACTAGCCTATCACTAAGCTAGGAAGTAAAGCACAGACCAAGATTGCAATTTGTTGACACCGTTTTTTGCACGTGTCAAAATAATCGGAGTGGACTAATCGGCAAGGGGAAAGTTATTGAATACTTTGATAGCCGATGAAAGCCAGTTTGTAAAGATGGTTGCCGATAGCTGGTGATGGTCGATGGAAAGGTTGATTTGGGACTCGGGCGTTGCCGATGAGGTTGGAGGTGTTATTGTCGATGCCGATGAAGGGAGGCTTGAGGACTACTGCCGATGAAACATGGAGTATGCCGATGAAGGAAGGCTTGAAGACTACTGCCGATGAAACAGGGAGTATGCCGATGAAGGAAGACTTGAAGACTACTGCCGATGAAATAGGGAGTATGCCGATGGGAAGGAGGACGGTGAGATTTCCATCGTAATTGAGGCGGACAGGGAAATAGATAGGAGTTGATTTCCTTTTCTATATTTGTTAGGGTATGATTCATGTAAGAGTCACGTGTTTCCTTAGATATGGGATTGGTGTCCTAGTTGTGTTTGGTTGTGTCTCTTTAGATCAGGGTATAAATATGGAGTAAGGGGCAATGTAATAGATATATCAATCAATATCAAAACCAATTTTTACTCCTATTTGCATCTACTTACTTTTCGGCGACTTCGTCAATTTGCATATTTTTCCTTTTTTACGAGTTCTCATTGATTCGGCGAGCTGCATCGTTTCAGTGCGATCTTCGGCGATTCTCGAGTTCCGCGTGAGCACCTCTTGGCCAGTGACTTCCGGGCGTATCGCTGTTGTCAGGACCAAAGTGTTCGTATCTTCATCCTTGTCGATTAGCAGGTCAAATCGACTGGCACGCTTTGGATATCGATTCGGGTATTAGCCCTTTGTGTTTGCAGATCCACTTTTGCATCAACACATCTTTTGGCACGCTCGGTGGGACCAATCAATCAATATGTTCAATCCCGAGATCGATTCAGGGAACATTATCGCAGTATCAGAAGAAGATCTCAAGGAAGAACAGAGGCAGGCTATGGAAAAGGCTGTAGAAGAATACAAGCAGCTTTGTCTGAGATCGTTTAGCTTGAACAAGAGTGGACAAGTCATCCAGAAGCAAGATTTGCCGTTGCCTCGGCAGGTTACCTTTGACTCCAATCCTGGTAAACTTCAAGAGATGGTTAATTCTGCAGTAAATCATGCTTTGATTAATCATTCCAATGTGCTGTCCAATACTGTTCATAATGCTGTGGTTCGAACTCTCAAAGAAGGACAAGCGGCACCACATTACGTTGGGCCTGCCTATCATCAACCAGAGCCGGCATCTGTCAAAACTCCATCGGCTCCTTCGGCCGTTGTGGGTACAGAAGTTACTTCCCCTCCAGTATTGGCAGGCTCACCTAATATTCAATCTACACCGATACAATCAGATCAGGTACTACCAGGAGGGCGAGTTCAGCTTAATACAGATCTATCGGCATCAGCTATGTCAGGCCCTGTGTCTCAGAATAGCCAGATTCCTACTAATTGGTGGGGATATGGCATGCCTCCAGAGTCATCTGCTTTCAATCCTAGATTACCTCAAGTGTTTGATGCAGTAGGAAGAGCGCCTATACCATCGGCCGTTTCGCCGATGGCTCAAGTGCCTCAATATGCCGCAACTACTTCTGTGCAACCAACTCCAGGAGGTTTCCAGATGCCTATGGTTCAAACATTCAATTCAAGTCCATCGGCGAGCTTACTGCCGATGCAGCAGAAAGCCCCTGCTATGAGTCAAACTGGGGTTCAGTTCATGCCTCAAACCAGTTATAATTATCCAACAATATCAGCAAATTACCAGCCATCGGTAAGTTTTGTACCGATGAGTTCTAATAATGATTGGTCAGGACAGTTACCTGTTCAACATACAGTTCAGCGAAATCAGCAGGTTGCAGGGATTCAACAAGGTCATATGCAAGCTGGTTTCCAGAATCAAGCATCGGCAGCCCAGCCGATGAATCCTTTCCAACAGGCTAATGGGCCACAAGTAACGGCAAATATGCCGATTGCTGGAGATCGTGGGCTACAAAGATATGTGGAGGGATGTCAGCAGGCACCTCCTGTAGAAATTCAACCAGTTCGTCAGCAGGAGGCTGATGCTTTTTGGGCCGATAAGATAGCAGAAATTGTGAAGGATCAGTTTGGGATAAAGCCCAAGGTCAATACTTATTCTTATCGGACTCCATACCCTCCTGCATACGATTTAATTCCTCTCCCAAATCGGTACAAGGTACCGGATTTCACTAAATTCTCTGGGCAAGATGATACATCAACAATGGAACATAGTCAATCGCTTCATTATTCAATGTGGAGAGGCAGCTAACAGAGATGAATTAAGAGTTCGATTATTTTCATCATCTTTATCTGGATCAGCATTTACATGGTTCATTTCATTACCACCAAATTCTATTATTACTTGGGTTGATCTAGAAAAACAATTCCATAAGTATTTCTTTGCTGGAATCCATGAAAAGAAGCTTACCGATTTAGTAAAATTGAGACAGCGTAATGATGAATCGGTAGAGAGCTTTGTACAAAGGCTACGAGATGTAAAAAATAAGTGCTACAGCCTGGTGCTGGATGATCGGCAGCTTGCCGATCTGGCTTTCCAAGGGTTATTGCCACATCTTAAAGACAGATATGCTTCTCAGGAGTTTGAAAGCCTCAGTCATCTTGTGCAAAGGATCTCTGATCAAGATACTAGGGTTTTTGAACCTAAAAAGAACTGGAGTAAAAAGGTATCATTTGTTGAAGAAGTAGGAGATTCTGACTCTGATGAAGAACCAGTTATCGGCTTAGCTGAGTGGGTTAAGAATAAAAAGCCGATATCATGTCCCTTTGGATCAAAAAGAGCCAGAAAAGTTTACCTTTGATATCACCAAGGCCGATAAAATATTTGATCTTCTGCTTCAAGAGGGCCAAATTAAGCTGTCACCTAATCATGTGATCCCATCGGCAGAAGAGTTGAAGAAGATTTTGTACTGCAAATGGCACAATGCAACTTCACACAGTACAAATGAGTGCAAGGTATTCAGGCAACAGTTACAATCGGCTATTGAATCTGGGAGAATTAAGTTTGGTACTTCCAAGGCCCAGAAGCCGATGAAAATTGATCAACACCCTTTTCCAGCAAATATGTTGGATGCCAAAGGAAAGACCAAGGTATTGACGTCAGAGGCTGCTGAGAAAAACGCGTCAGTGGACCCCCAACATCGGATAACTACCGATGATGCAAAGAGTAAGGGTTTGCTAGGAGAAAGCAGTAGTTCCAAAAATCCTCCTCGACCTGGCATTGTGATTACTCATCGAAGGCAGCAGGAGGGTTGGCGTCAACGTAATGACCGATATCGACAACAGCAAGAAATGAGACAGTCAGGAAGAATGGAATCGACATAAAGATCATTGGAGATGTCCGTTTTTCATCCATTGCTGGGAAGAAGGTATTAAATTGCCAACTGTTGAAAATTGCCCTGAGTGTAATGGTTATTACGGAGTCAATCGCTCAGAAAGGAGGTTTCAACTTGGTAATCAGGGTTTGTCTATCAATGAGCCGATCAGAGGCAGAGCATCAGTGCATGATCGGCTGGGGGGCAGACTTAGTGTACATGAGAGGCTTGGTAAACGCGCTGGATATTTTCCAAGGAATCAAGAGGAGCTTGAGGAGATGGCAAACGCAAGAGTTCCCGATGAGGAAATATTCTACAGGGACCCTAATATACGTCGTGTAGAACCAACTAGGACTTGTTATCAGCCGGTTTGGAAAACCAAGTTTCCTCGATGGTGCCCAGAGGGTCTGACAAAGACGCAGAGAAGGAGGATGCAACGTGAGCGTCAGGAGGATTTATACCAAGAGGAAAATTCCTCCAATGAAAGGCCTGGTCATCAGCAGTGGCAGGTAAAACACAAAAATAAGGGTCCATCGGCAGATGTTAATATGGTATTCATGTTGCCGATGGAGTTTTTGGCACTATCTGATAATGAGGAAGAAGTTGTTCTCTCTGATCAAGTAGCTCAGTTAACACTAGATCCAATGATGGCTTGTTTTTGAGAAACCTACCGATGACGAGAGACAGCATCTTAAGGCTTTATTTGTGAAGGGCAGAGTTGATGGGCAGCCTGTGTCTAAGGTACTTATTGATGGAGGGGCTGCGATTAATATTATGCCTTACGTGATGTATCGGAAACTTGGTAAGGGAGATCAAGACTTGACCAAAACCGATATGATGTTGAAAGATTTTGAAGGCAATGTGTCACCGGCTAAAGGGGCAGTGTGCGTTGAATTGACCATCGGCAGCAAAACCTTGCCAACGACGTTCTTTGTTATCAACGGCAAGGGTGCATATAATCTGCTTCTAGGGAGGGATTGGATTCATGCTAATTGTTGTGTTCCTTCTACAATGCATCAATGCCTCGTACAGTGGATTGGGGATAAGATTGAGGTCGTCCCTGGTGATTCTTCTTATATCATCGCATCGGCAGAATCAGATACTTATGAGCGAACTAAATGCATATCAGGAGAAGCTTGGGAAAAAGAGTTCCTTAGAGTTGCTGATTATGAAATTCCACCGATCCAAGCAGTCGGTTCTGAAGAGGAGTTTTAATGGATAGGTTTGCCGATGATGGAAAATTAGGTCAAGGGTTCACATCGGCAGATGATTTAGTAGAAGTAGATATCGGTGATGGTGATAGGTCAAGACCTACTTTTATTAGTGCTAAGTTAGATTCCAAGTGTAAGCAGCGAATAACAGATTTGTTAAAAGAATATAAAGATTGTTTTGCTTGGGATTATACTGAGATGCCTGGATTAGACCGATCGATAGTTGAACATCGGTTACCTATCAAATCTGGATTTCGGCCACATCAGCAGCCAGCGCGCCGATGCAACCCTAATGTACTTCCTGACATTAAGGCCGAAATAACTAAATTAATTGAAGCAAAGTTTATTCGGCAATGTCGATACGCAGAGTGGATCTCTAATGTGGTTCCTGTTTATAAGAAAAATGGAAAACTTCGTGTCTGTATTGATTTCAGGAATCTCAACAAAGCCACACCGATGGATGGCTATCCAATGCCGATTGCTGATTTGTTGATTGATGCTGCGGCTGGACATCAAATTATCAGCTTCATGGATGGTAATGCAGGTTACAATCAAATATTCATGGCTGAGGAAGATATTCCCAAGACTGCTTTCAGATGTCCAGGTCATGTGGGGTTGTTCGAGTGGATAGTCATGACGTTTGGTTTGAAAAATGCCGGTGCTACTTATCAAAGGGCTATGAACTTTATTTTTCATGAGTACATCGGCACATTAGTGGAGATCTACATTGATGATGTAGTGATTAAGTCTGGAGATATCACAGCACATTTAGCCGATCTGCGAAAGATACTGGAGTGCACAAGGAAGCATGGATTGAAGATGAATCCTAATAAATGTGCATTCGGTGTATCGGCAGGACAATTCTTGGGTTTTATGGTGCATCAGCGGGGCATTGAAATCAGTAGGAAGTCTATTGATGCAATTAACAAGGTGATTGCTCCTGCCAATAAGACTGAATTGCAATCTTTGATCGGTAAGATTAATTTCATTAGAAGATTCATATCTAATCTGTCGGGTAAGATCAAGGCTTTCAGCCCACTACTTAAATTGAAAGCTGATCAGGAATTTGTATGGGGAGTTGAACAGCAATTAGCCCTTGATGAAATTAAGAAATATTTATCAAATCCTCCAGTGCTAGTTCCACCTCAACATGGGAAGCCTTTCAGGTTATATTTGTCAGCTGATGATACAGTTATCGGTTCAGCTCTTATTCAAGAATTTGAAGGGAAAGAACGTGTTATTTATTATTTGAGCAGAAGATTAGTGGATGCTGAGACGAGGTATTCGGCCATCGAAAAATTGTGTCTGTGTTTATACTTTTCTTGTGTCAAATTAAGGCATTATTTGTTATCTGCCGAATGTACGGTCATATGCAAAGACGATGTGGTCAAGTATATGCTGTCGATGCCGATATTAAGTGGTAGAATCGGCAAATGGATTTTAGCATTATCAGAATTTGAACTACGCTACAAATCAACTAAGGCAGTTAAAGGGCAAGTGATGGCTGATTTTGTCACTCAGCATTGTAATACAGTGGACTCTCTGGGGATTGCTCCCTGGACACTTTTCTTCGATGGGTCCACATGTGGTGAAGGAGCAGGTATCGGCATTGTGTTAATTTCACCTCAAGGAAGGAAGTATGAGTTTTCATTGCCGATTGTTGCTACAGCGACAAACAATCAAGCTGAATACCAAGCCTTGATAAAAGGGTTAGAATTGCTGAAGGAGATACGTGCCGATGTTGTTGAAATCTTTGGTGATTCTATGCTAGTTATAAATCAATTGGCTGGAATTTATGAATGCCGAAGTGAAGCTTTGATTTCGTATTATGAAAGATGTTTGCAATTGTTGAAAGGATTTAGAGATTTTCGTCTTGAACATATCTCTCGATTGCATAATGAGGAAGCTAATCGACTAGCTCAGCATGCTTCAGGGTATCAGCCTATTCAGGAAGTGCTAACATCGGCAGTTGATACCGATGACTGGAGGAAAGAGATTGTCGATTATTTAAAGGATCCATATAGAAAGGTTGAGAGACGTATAAGGTTCCAAGCTACCAAATATGTGCTCCTCGATGATGAATTATATTATCGAACTATAGATGGAGTTTTACTTAGATGTGTTAGCAATGATGAATCGAAAAGCTTGATGGGTGAAATTCATGAAGGAGTATGTGGGGCACATCAATCGGCTTTCAAGATGAAATGGATGATCAGAAGGAATGGGTACTATTGGCCGACTATTCTTGAAGATTGTTTTAAATATTTTAAGGGATGCCAGGGGTGTCAAAAGTTTGGTAATATTCAAAGAGCGCCTGCATCGGCTATGAATCCTATAATCAAACCATGGCCGTTCCGGGGATGGGCTATTGATCTCATTGGTCAGATTTATCCGCCATCGAGTAAAGGACATAAATTTATTCTGGTTGCTACCGATTATTTCACAAAGTGGGTTGAGGCAATTCCTTTAAAAAAGGTGACATCGGTCAATATGATTGATTTTGTGAAAGAGCATATTGTTTACCGATTTGGTATTCCTCAGACTATCACTACCGATCAGGGCACTATGTTTACATCAGGAGAATTTGATGAGTTTGCTGTAGGTATGGGAATTAAAATTTTAAATTCTTCTCCATATTATGCTCAAGCTAATGGTCAAGCTGAGGCTTCTAACAAAGGGATCATCAAACTCATTAAGCGCAAAATTGAAGAAAATCCTAGGAGGTGGCATACAGTATTAAATGAAGCCTTGTGGTCATATCGGATGTCATGTCATGGTGCAACCAAAGTAACGCCTTATCAGTTAGTATATGGACACGATGCAGTATTGCCTTGGGAAATTAAGGTTGGCTCTAGACGAATACGTTCTCAAAATCAGCTGACAGCCGATGATTATAATACTCTTATGAAGGATGAGTTGGAAGATGTGGCGGGTCATCGGTTAAGGGCTTTAGTTAGTATCGAAGAAAATAAGAAAAGAGTAGCTAGATGGTATGACAAGAAGGTGAAAGTAAAAGAGTTTGCCGATGGAGATCTGGTCTGGAAATTGATTTTACCGATTGGGACTAAAAGTTCAAAGTTTGGAAAGTGGTCTCCTAATTGGGAAGGTCCATATCGGATAAATCAGTCTGTTCCTGGTAATGCATATATTTTAGAAACCCTCGAAGGGGTTGTGTTTCCCAGAGTGTTAAATGGAAAATATTTAAAGAAATATTACCCTAGTATCTGGATAGATGCATAAAAGTATAAGTGCCGATAACAGTACTATCGGCTAGAATTATGCAAGGATGTCAATGTCTCATAAAGTGCCGATACAATAAATAAGATTACACGTTCAACAAGGATTGGATAGCTAATATCGCACGCAGGCGAATCTGGTCGGCTTCCTCCATTTCTTTGATATCGTCATCGGCAGCACCCTCCACAGGCTTGAGTTTTTTCTTCATGGCTAAAGCTTTGCGAGCTTGGATATCTCTTTCTTGCTGAAGGGCTTTGACGGCATTGGGTAGCTGGCTTTCTTCTTGTTGAGCAGTGAGTTAAGGCTGCATCGATTTCTTTCAATTCAGCCAATAGAGCTATCTTCCTTGCTGATAGATCCAAGATTTTCTGCTTAAGTGCAGCACCCGAAGTCTGCAAGTTGACGATGCCCTTGTGCTTCTCATCAGCGATTTGTTTCAGTTGTAGCATCTCTTCTTTGAGTTGAGCTTGAGCTGCTCTATCGGCAATGCGCTGAGCAGCCCGTTGATATTGCAGTTGGCGGCTTTCTAAGTGAGCTGCTGGGAAGAGTACTTCTTCAACATCGGCAGGGACCTTGGCCACGAATTGTTTTGAAAATTGCCTTTGCGGGGTCCGAGTCATCTACCAGTTGGGCGGTACCTTGCTGTAGCAAGTTCAGGAGGGTTTCCAACTTGGATTTAGTCTCTGCCGATATTGTTCCCAGTGCAAGGGAAGAACTTGTCTCCTCTCCATCGTCGTCAGAAATGTCAATGGCAAAGGAAAATAGGCTGTTCGGGGAATCTTGTTCCTGAGAGAGAGAAAAGGAGATCAGTTAGGGGTAAGTATGAGTATTGTAAAATCAGCTAGGTTGATTGGTTTACCTATTTCAAGGCAATTTCCTGTGCTTGACTGGAGGAAGCAACCTGGAGTATGTCGTGTGGGGGATCGGCTGAGCTTGCCGATGGGATATCCTCTGTGACTTCATCGGTGGTGGGCTCTTGAGGTATGATGACCGATGACATTAGGGGCAGATGTAGGGATCGGCATAGACCTTTGTCGTTTTGGCTGTGCTTCAGTATCTGTTAAAGCTTTGCGCTTTGCTTGGGCATCGGCAACGATTGGCTGGGGGGCATCGACACTTGTTGGTTGTGAAGCTTGGACATCTGGTACGTTTGCCGATGTACCCAATTGTTGCTGCAAAACAAGTGTAAGATATGATATTTAACAGATAAAATGTAAAGTCAAGAAGCTACCTCTGAAGGTTCATCGAAAGAAGTGGTGCTTGATATCGGCGGAATTGCCGATGACGATCCAGTAGCAGCTCTTACCCCCTGATGATTAAGGTTAATACAGTTTGTGATCGGCATAAGTGAAAATAAACAAGGTTGTTACCTTAAATGCTTTGACCAAGGTTGTAGCAGCGGCCGATGGAGTAGCCCTGGATGTAGCCAATTTGGACTTAGAAGTGATGGTCTTGGTACGAATCTTCTGGTGGGTCAAAGCGGCTAAGGTGGGAGCATTGTAGCCGATCGGCGATGTTGGGGAAACAGGCCGGAGATTGAAGGGTTTCCCACTTTTGCTCACCGATGGTGCTGGGTTGTTAACCTGTTACAAGAGAATCAGTTACTGATATATGAAGGGAAAAGCAGAAGGGAGTTAAAGGAAACTTACCGCGTCGTCAGGGATGGCATATTCAGGGTCGATCATGTGCCGATATGTGTGAGCAGAAGTTGCGAACAGTTGTTCTTTCCACTCTCGCCACCATTGCTTATATGACTCGGTGATGAAAGATATTGGTGTCTAGGTGGATATATCAACATCTGTAGTATCGGCATCGGGGGAGAGTTGTACTACCTTGTTCCAATCTGTTCCGCAGGTGATTGTTTCCCTGGGTTTGATCACATCGGCAAAGCAGAGTTTGATTAGGCAGTTGCCCAAAAGCCAATTGGCGGGATACTGCCGATGGGTTGTAAAATTCATATGTAATGTTGGTGTTTTTCCCGCTGCCGAATGTGTTTACTGGAATTGCCCTGGGAGTGATGATAGCCATCATGAGCTCATTATCTTGATTCAGAGTGTCATCGGCAAAGTTGAAAAGAAGGGGGAATCTGTTTTCTTCGTCAATATAAGGCACCCAGGCCCTATGATCACGAGAAAGACCATTGTAGAAGCTTTGAAAGAATCTGCCGATTTGGTCTTCGTTGGCTTCTGTTCCAGGAAGGACAATTATGGCTTCACCAAAATTGAGGGGTGAGCGTGTTGCCGATTCATCATCCCCAAGCACATAGTCTTCAGCAATTTCTCGTGGGAATTGTTGAGCAAAAAAGTCCCATTGCAAACGTTTGTGCATATGGGCATTCAGCCACATGTTGATAAACCACCACGGGCCTCCCAGGTTGCCGATGGGTTCGCCAAGCAAAAGTTTCTGAGACACTTGATGAAGAAGATGATAAGTGGAGCTCAGAAGGTATCGGCCAAGAGGAAACCTTACGCCATTAGCCAAAAGTTCAGCTGCAGGGAGGAAGGCGTTGGTTGGTCCTACTGATCGACCACAGAAGATAAATTTTTCTAACCACATATTCAGGAATGTGGCATGTTCCCTCTGGCTAAGTGTCCCGGTTTTCTGGTATTCTTGAATATATCCTGTCCAACCGCCGATGTTACGGGTATTCACCCTATATTCAGACTTTCTACCATAGATGGAGCCTTCATCGGCAGTTGAGATGTCCAAGCCAGTAAGCATGTGGATATCGGCAAGGGTAGGAGTAGCTAGGCCATGTCCAAACATAAAAGTATTGGTCGTGTCTGACCAGAAATAAGCAGCTGCAATTATCATTGATTCATTTTTCTGCATATCGGCAATAGAGAGCCTAATGCATTGGTCTAACCTTCGTTCTGCCCAGTATACTTGCATCGATCTATTAACCCTCAAGTACCAATCTTTCCACCCTTTGGTGGTTTTGGGCCAAGATCGGAATGTGTCTTTCCACAAATTCAGAGAGAAATTTTGGGCTCTAAAGGGGATTCTGTTAACCTCTGCATTGATCAGATCGGTTGGATCTGGGTTGCCCATTGGTCCAAGGCATTGGACGTGCGGCTGATCGGTTGGGATAACTAATTTGTTGCGCAGTTCCTAAGGTTATGGAATCCAGAAGACAGAAGAAAGGAAAAATCACCAACTGAATGAATTTGCAAAAAGATCAAAGTAAAAGGTAATGGAAGTGGAGCGAACCGCGGGGACGTCGAAGTTGATGGCCATTGTCTTGAGGAAGGTGGAGGTACGAGCCGGAAACTTGAAGTTAGCGCCGGAGAAGGGTTCTTGTTGGTTGAGGTCACGCGGTTGTTTGTCGGAGTCGCCGCCGGAGAGAGAGAATGCCAAGGATTGGAGGCTGAAGGTAGAAAATGAGGGTTCCGGAGAAATCTATTTATAAGCCGCCCAGAATAAGGGTATTTTGGACTTATCTCTATGTCGCGCGCATATAGGTCAAGGCGGTTCAGAGAGATATGGTAACTGTTCGCGCGATAATCAGGGGATTGTACAGATGAGTTGATGACAAGTAATCATGACTTGGAGGGGATATCGATACATGATATTTTAATTCTGAAAATGGCAGCATTATCATGTTAAGATCTTGCCGATGGGTTATTGTTTCGGTATCTTAACCATAATCAAGGCAAGAGTGGTTGGCGATTGTGCGATATTTACTGAAGTGCGTGAATCAAGATTAGATTTGATTGGATTTGATAACAAATCAAGTTTTGGCTTGGAGAATGAGTTACGGTAATCGGGCAAAGGCAAGCGTTATCTGGAGTAAATTTCGGAGCATTAATGGTTTTATACTCCGAAATTGGGGGGCATGTGTTGACACCGTTTTTTGCATGTGTCAAAATAATCGGAGTGGACTAATCGGCAAGGGGAAAGTTATTGAATACTTTGATAGCCGATGAAAGCCAGTTTGTAAAGATGGTTGCCGATAGCTGGTGATGGTCGATGGAAAGGTTGATTTGGGCTCGGGCGTTGCCGATGAGGTTGGAGGTGTTATTGTCGATGCCGATGAAGGGAGGCTTGAGGACTACTGCCGATGAAACATGGAGTATGCCGATGAAGGAAGGCTTGAAGACTACTGCCGATGAAACAGGGAGTATGCCGATGAAGGAAGACTTGAAGACTACTGCCGATGAAATAGGGAGTATGCCGATGGGAAGGAGGACGGTGAGATTTCCATCGTAATTGAGGCGGACAGGGAAATAGATAGGAGTTGATTTCCTTTTCTATATTTGTTAGGGTATGATTCATGTAAGAGTCACGTGTTTCCTTAGATATGGGATTGGTGTCCTAGTTGTGTTTGGTTGTGTCTCTTTAGATCAGGGTATAAATATGGAGTAAGGGGCAATGTAATAGATATATCAATCAATATCAAAACCAATTTTTACTCCTATTTGCATCTACTTACTTTTCGGCGACTTCGTCAATTTGCATATTTTTCCTTTTTTACGAGTTCTCATTGATTCGGCGAGCTGCATCATTTCAGTGCGATCTTCGGTGATTCTCGAGTTCCGCGTGAGCACCTCTTGGCCGTGACTTCTGGGCGTATCGCTGTTGTCAGGACCAAAGTGTTCGTATCTTAATCCTTGTCGATTAGCAGGTCAAATCGACTGGCACGCTTTGGATATCGATTCGGGTATTAGCCCTTTGTGTTTGCAGATCCACTTTTGCATCAACACAATTTAAATGCAGAAGCTAAAGAGTAAGGTAAAGATATACAAACTCCCATCAACGACTCTGGTATTTTTATCGAGATATCGAGAAGCGTGCAAGCTTTCCCCTAGTCCTCGTTGGAGCTCCTCGCAAGGAATCCCTCGTAAGGGCCAAGCTTCTAGTCGAGTAACTCTATGGATAGCCCTGGGCCTTCCCCACACGCAAGTGGGTCTCCGGTGTGCCTTCTGACAAGCCTCTCCCAGACCGATTGCCGTCGTCTTCACTATCAAGCTTCCGATCGAACCGCCAGGGGCCTTGTTCCCTTAGGTACATGGTGGTGGCCACACCACAAATGCGGTTGGTGTGATCTTGCAAGACTACAAGCCCTTCGATGTACAACAATGGTGCGCAAAACGCACCGAGTGGCAAGAGGTGTGCAAACCTTACTAAACACTAGGCCTCAACCTAGAGCATGCGCATAAGCGGTGGTCTAACTAACCTAAGCACTTCGCAAAGCACCTACGCTAATCACCGAATGTATCACTAAGCACTATGCAAGTGGAGATCACTAAAGTGGTGTATTAACACCCTTGGTATATTTCCTTAGCTCTCCTATTCTCAAATGGCCGGTTGGAGGGTCTATTTATAAGCCCCATAGAGAAAGTAGCCATTGGGGGTGAAACCTAGCTTTCTGCTACTGACCAGACGCTGCTGTCGTCTTGACCGGATGCATCTGGTCGTTCCGACCGTTGAATCTTACATGTTGATCGGACTCTAGGACGAGTCCGGTCATCATCGATCGGACGCGTCCGGTCGCGCTGGCGCCGCTCTGGAACCTTTCTGGACTCAATCGGATGCCACTATCTGGCGTGTCCGGTCATCCATAGCCGCTGCGTCTGGTCACGCTGAATTATTGCCACGTTGATGAATAGTAAAGTTAGCGTCCGGTCGCTACCACGCTCAGCGTTCGGTCGCTACTATAGATGCCTGCTGTTGCCGAGCAACTGATCGGATGCGTCCGGTCACTCATAGGGACGTGATCGGTCACCTCTGTGGAGCTTGTTTCTTCGCGATCTTGCATCCAGCTTAGTTCTCATCTTTATGCTTGGACTTTGCTTGACATCTTGGGTCTTCTCTTGTGCTTGTACGGTCTTGCTTATGGTGTTGATCATGGGATCATCATGTTGCCTTCGTTCAAGTCACGTCTTGCACTCTATTGAACTACAAAACAATTACTTGCAAATTCATTTGTCTAATTTGGTTGTGTTGATCATCAAGCACCAAAATTCAAAGTAAATAGGCCTAGGGTCTATTTTCCTTACAACGCGAGTGATCAAGTTTTGACCGTTGAGATTTCCTTGTCAACTTTATCCTAGTTTGTATTCACTGCCTTTTTATCACATCTTTTGCTTTCCGGAGATGCTCAGCTTGCTTGTCAAACTTGCTAACCTCTACTTGAGTCTTAACCCCGCCTGAATCCCTTTCATTTAGGTATTGGGGGATTATTTTTCTTTCTGGGAAAAAGTAGCTAGGCATTCTGGTGCTCCAAATATACCTGTCCACACTACTACAAAAATCTTTTTGGAGACGGTCAAAAATAATTTACGGAGGAGGTGGTTCTTTTGCCTGCCTCGCTTAATCAATTAAAAAATAAAAAAAAGACGAGCCTAGACGTGAGCCCATCCAGGGCCCGACGTCGAGCCCATCTAGGGCCACTGCGCTCTGAGCCCACCGCCGTCGCGTCAGCTCCACCACCACCGTGCGTCCCGCCACTGCCTCTGGCCACCGTGGTGGAGCCCACCGCCGCCAGATCCACCGGGGCTGGATTCGCCCGCGCCAAGGCCAGATCCACTGGCGCCGGGGCCGGATCTACCGTGGTAGAGCCTGTCGCCGCCAGATCCGCCCATGCCAAGGCCAGATCCACCCACGCCAGGGCCGGTTCCACCGAGGTGGACCCCGTCGCCGCTAGATCCACCAGCATCGGGGATGGATCCGGCCTCCCCGTGCGCCGGACGAGCTTGAGGGAGAAGGATGCACCACTGGTCGAGCTCCGTGGTGACATGAAGAGGAGAGAGCGCCTTGCGCTAGCTGTGGGGGAGAGGGAAGAGTCGTCGCAAGGTTGGCGTTGGGTGGGTGCTGCCATGGGGGAGAGGGAGGGGGAGAGGTGAGGGAGGCGCTAAGGGAGACAGAGCGCGGAGAAGGGAGATGGCGCGGGGGAGAGGGAGGGGCGCGGGGTAGGGAGAGGGCGCGGACGGAGTCCGAGGGAGTCGACTGAGGGAGAGGAAGAGAGTGAGCGAAGGAAAATCCTAACATCATCTATTTATATCGAAGATGGCTATCGGGCCTCCCTGGGCTTGTTGGGCCCCAGCCTTTTTTGGAGGCCGGTCTTATAGTGTGCCCACTTTCGAAAATGGATTTATGGAGGCGGGCACCTTAAGACGACCACCTCCGTAATAGGCCATTTTTAGAGGCGGTTGTCTTAAGGCGCCCGCCTCCGTTAATCGATTTTAGGAGGCAGGCAAATGTGACTGCCTCAGTAAATAAATGTGACCGTCTCCGTTAATAGACCAGTATTTTAGGAGACGGTTGGATTTTGTGCTCGCCTCCATTAATATTTGGACAGTGTCATCTAAAATCATTTTTGTCATCTAAAATCATTTCTGTAGCAGCGCTACTAGTTCAACCCATTTGGAATTTGGGCACGTTTAGTTCCCAAAATTTTTTGGGTTTGGCTACTGTAGCACTTTCGTTTGTATTTGGTAATTAGTGTCTAATTATGGACTAATTAGGTTCGAAAGTTTCGTCTCGCGATTTCTCACCCAACTGTGCAATTAGTTTTTTTCGTCTACATTTAGTACTCTATGCATGTGCAGTAAGATTTGATGTGACATTTTGGGGCGAAAATTTTTGGACTCTAAACTGGGCCTTTGTTTATTTTCTGGTTTTTGAGGATTATTTTTGCGCATTCTTTTTTCCTTGCTGAGAATGAGAACGAAAGCTGTCATTGGACTGTACTCCCTCTGTCTCGTTGTGAGAGTCGTTTTAAGTTTGGGAGCGAGTACCACTTAAGGAGCACAGTGGCCTGCATGTCCCTACATCTACCAGCACAGAGGACATTGAAGCTGCTGCTTTCTGTCATCCAAGTACCTCTAGCACGCCATCTCTCTACTGCCATTGGAGGAGTGGGTGAGGATGACACACTACTAGAGAACAGACTTTAGAACGATGTCCTAATTTAACATTAGTCTCGACATTTTTTTGTCCCCAAGACTAAAGGACACTTTAGTCTCGGTTGGTAATACCAACCGGGACTAAAGGTCCCTGCTCAACGGTCGTCCGCGGGGCAGGGATCTTTAGTCCCGGTTGGTATTACCAACCGGGACTAAAAGTAAACCTTTAGTCCCGGTTGGTAATACCAGCCGGAACTAAAGCTTTTAGTCCCGGTTTGGGTGATGCCCCGGGAATAAAGATTAATCTTTAGTCCCGGTTTGGCCCCCTAACCGGGACTAATTATCTCGGCCTATAATTCAGCTCATTTCTTCCTCCCCGAGCCCGAGCCATTTCATTCAAACTCACTGCCTCTATTCTTCATCTTGCTGTTATTCTTGCTCTCTCCCCCTTCATTGGTGTTGCTCTTCGATTTTAGAGGTAACAAACTTAATCCTCTTATGTTTTATCAGTAGATTATCTCATTTTACGATGTAGATGCATGTAACTTTATATGTTGGACTTTATTATAATTTTATATGTCATTTTTAGCTCAAAATCACATGATGATTTGCATATATGTTTGGATAAACAAAAGTTAAATTAGTTCATCAAAATCATGCCTCGCTCGTCCTCGCTGGAGCACGCGCCAACCTCGTCCCCGGCGGCTTACGCGATCTTAGAATTAATTTTTTCATGAAATGAAAAACTTAGAAAATAGTTAGAAAATTATAGAAAATCCGTACTAGTTGAACTTATGGACCGTGTTCAGCTCGGCGAGCATGTTCTCTGTCGAGCGGTAACGGACGTCAAGGAGAAGCTTTGATTCTACGAGGGAGAGCGGCAACAGTCGTGGAAGACCGTGTTCCCTTTCTTGTAGAATCGGAGTTCTTCCTTGGCCAAGTACGGTGCCGTCCGGTGGAGAAATGCTCGCCGAGATGATCACGTAAGCAAGGTCAACTAGTACGGATGGTTATTTATTGAAACATGTTTTTGAGCAATAATTTGATGGATATTTGATAACTTTAGACCTACAAATGTCATCTACAAATGTTACTATCATCGGCAACCTAAACGCCCACGAGCTCGCCGATATCGAGCAGGTCACTTAGAATTATTTTTTCCATAAAATGAAATACTTAGAAATCATGCCTTTTATTTTTTAGAATTAAATTTTTTATGAAATGAAAAACTTAGTAAATAGTTAGAAAATTATAGAAAATCTATACTAGTTGAACTTGCGGACCGTGTTTAGCTCGGCCAACATGTTCTCTGTCGAGCGGTAACGGACATCAAGGAGGAGCTTTGATTCCACGAGGGAGAGCGGCAACGGTCGTGGAAGACCGTGTTCCCTTTCTCGTAGAATCGGAGCTCTTCCTTGGCCAAGTACGGTGCCGTCCGGTGGAGAAATGCTGGCCGAGATGATCACGTAAGCAAGGTCAACTAGTACGGATGGTTATTTATTAAAACATGTGAAATCCGTTCGTCCTTGCTGTCGATGTGAGTCAGATGTTCTATGTGAAAGACATGTCTACAAAATCAAAGAGAGGAAAAAACGAATTCATCAACTCAATGATCAATGAGCCAAAGCGCCACATAGTTCTTTCTGGGAAAATAAATATAGTGGGAATTAAAGACAAGTCAGACATGTCAGAAGATTATGAAAGAAATGTCTGAATTCCACCCTTCATAGTGAAGAAAGATCCAAGCATCATGTTAAATGATGAAGACACTCCATGGTTACGACAAGATCATGACCAAGGGTCATACGTCAAGAAAAAATTCACTGTTGTGCCCGCATGATACAACGATGCAAATCCTAGATTGTCTCCAATTGAAAAGTTTTGAATACCAAGTTTGTTCAGCTCATCAAGATATACAATTCTTATATAGGCCATTTTTTCATTTGAGAAAGTTTGAACAAAATGTAGTTTAAATTTCACAAGTGTGTGACATAGTTTTAGAAAGTCTATATAAGAACCAAGAATTTGTGACTAGTGTTTGATAAAACTTTCTCAAATGAGAAAATGGGCTATGTAACAATTGTAGATCTTGCTGAGATGATCAAACTTGGTATTCAGAGATTTTTCATCTGAGGTCATTTAGTGTCTCATTTTAGCAAGTTTGACCAAGTCAAATTTGGTCAAATGAAAAAACAACACTTTGACTCTAGTATTCTGAACTCTAAATGACTTCAAATTGAAAAGTTTTGAGTACCAAGTTTGTTAAAATCATCAAGATCTACAAGTGTTATTTTGGTCAACTTTCCATTTGAGATAGTTTGGATGGTTCAAATTTATGATTTTTAAATTTCAATGCCTACAAACTAGTTTTCGGAACTCTAGATTGTCTCCAATTGAAAAGTTTTGAATACCAAGTTTGTTCAGATCATCAAGATATACAATCCTTATATAGGCCATTTTTTCATTTGAGAAAGTTTGAATAAAATGTAGTTTAAATTTCACAAGTGTGTGACATAGTTTTAGAAAGTCTATATGAGATTCAAGAATTTGTGACTAGTGTTTGATAAAACTTTCTCCAATGGAAAAATGAGCTATGTAACAATTGTAGATCTTGCTGAGATGATCAAACTTGGTATTCAGAGATTTTTCATCTGAGGTCATTTAGTGTCTCATTTGAGCAGCTCATCAAGATCTACAATCCTTAATGAAAAAACAACACTTTGGCGGGCTGCAAAAATTTCAGGCCTTCAGTCCCGACCCAGGCCAGGAACCGGGTCTAAAGGGTGGGCGGAGTTGCCCGCCAAAAAATACCTTTAGTCCTGGCTGGTAACACCAACCGGGACTAAAGATCCTTTAGTCTTGGCTGGTAAGCCGAGCCGGGACTAAAGGGTTGGACATTTAGTCCCGGTTCGGCTTACCAGCCAAGACTAAAGGATCTTTAGCCCCGGTTGGTGTTACCAGCCGGGACTAAAGGGTCCCGGCCTATATATATCGACCGGTTCATCTTCTACTTTTCGATCTACAATCGATCTCGTCGTCTCTGCCGCACCCGCGCGTGCCGCCATCATCGTCTACCCCCGCCCGACCTCGATCGTCGTCTCTACCGTGCCCGCGCCGCCATCGTCGTCGAGCCCCGCCTGACAGCCGTCGAGTCTTCGCCGTACGTCGTCCTCGCGCGGCTCTGCTCGGCCCCGTGTGGCCGGCCAGCACGCCCAGCCGCCATGCATGCATGGCCATGCATCCATAGCCTGTTTTAGATAGTTTTTAGATATTTTTTAGATAGTTTTTTTAGATAGTTTTTTTAGGTAGTGTTTGATATATATATGTTAGATTTAAATATATTAAAATTTAATTAGTAGTTTATTCTTAGTTTTTAGATAGTTTTTGATATATGTTAATTAGATTTAAATGTATTAAAATTTAATTAGTTCTTTATTTAGATAGTTTTTTTAGATAGTTTTTTATTATAGTTTTTGATATATTTAGTAATAATTATTCTATCTCTCTCTATATGTCTTAGATTTAATTTTGATTTAGTAAAATTCTATCTATGTATATATGTTAGGTTTAATTAGATTTAGTAATTAATTCTATCTAGAGATTCTATATGTATACATATATATATGTACTTAATTATTTCTATGTGTATATATACATGTACTTAATTATTTCCATGTGTTGAGAGAGAGAGAAATTAAATTATATCTAGAGAGACATTCTATGTGTTATCACATGCATATCTAGAGATATATACATATACACTTATTCTATGTGTTGAGAGAGAGAGAGAAAATTGTATCATTCTATATGTATATATACATGTACTTATTTCCATGTTTTTTGGATCGAAAGTGTTTTTTATTCGATTCCAAAGCCTATACCTTATTATTGTTTATCCTTATGAAATATTATGTGTTATTATATTTAATTGGATTTAGTAATTCTATATGTGTTTTCACATGTACTTATGTTATGTGCCATAGTAATTCTATCTATGTGTTATCTTGAAGATACAAATGGCTGCTCCGGATGATAACTTGAATGATGACATAATGGCGAATATTATCAACGCCGGCACCAATGTGGATGACACGAGTCAGTACTTTGCTGATTATGATGATATCCTGAATATGCCGGTGGTTGAAGATCAACAAATTGTCGTGCAAGAAAATACTGGCGAGGTATATTCGATTATCTATCATCTCTTATAGATGCATCGTACGTATATTTGTTGTTAATCGTTGTGTTTCTACTCATGTAGCCGGTCTCTAGATCTACATCAACCACCGGCAAGAGTAGGAAAGTCCGAGGGCCAAAAAAGTCATTAGAGGGCCGTTTCATAATATCAGAATTCAACACCGACACCGGCAAACCATTGGGACCACATGCTCAGACATATGTCAATCAATGTGGGTTCATTGTAAGGGATAGGATCCCAGTTAGTGCTCGTGAATGGAAGCAGAAGATATCCGCTCCTAATGTTAGTTTTGTATCTGATCGTGACAAGACCCTAGCTTGGAGAGATATCACTCAGCATTTCACATTACAAGCAGATGATGCTTTGAAGGAGCTAGTGAGGGATTGGACAATGAAGAAGATGGCAACATTGTTCTAGAGTTGGAAGAAGACATTGTATAAAAAGTTTATCTTGAAGAATGAAACGCCGAATTTCAATGCTAAGGCGTTTGTCAAGTTGGAGTCCCATTGGGATGACTTCGTACAATACAAGACATCTCAAGAGAGTGAGGAACGTGTGATGAGGAATCAGCAGAATGCCCGACAGAAGCAATACAATCATCGCATGGGATCAGGTGGTTATAGGAGTGCTATTCCCAAGTGGCAGAACCTAGAAGCAGAGATTACTGCCAAGGGAATCATACCTGAAACAATAGAGAAGAACTGGCCTCAACGCACGAAGAATTGGTTCTACGCTCATGGGGGAAGCCTAGATCCAGACACTGGCAAGCTAATTTTTGGCCAAAAAATTGAGAGAGCAACACAGAGACTAGCTCGTGCTAGGAAAGAAGCTGATAGTGGTGTTTTCAAGCCCAACAGAGAAAAGGATGAATTGACATATGCCCTAGAGAATCCCAAACACGGTGGTCGAACAAGAGGCTATGGGGCGGTTCCATAGCTACAAGCATTCCCAGCAGACAGGGATACCTACAGAAGCCACCAGAGAAAGAAGGATGAGGAGGCAGACTGAATCCGTGTATTGGAGCAATTTGTTAATGAGTCACGACAAGCATTGCTTGAATCACGTGAATGAGAAAAATCTCTTGAGGCAAGAATGCAGGAGGAGATCAAGAGGCAAGTGCAGCTAGCAATGAGTCAAATGCAATCGACGCCGGGAGTCACAATTAGCCCCGTTGGTCAGATGAAAAGCAGTTGTGCTTCCACAGAGCTGCAGTTATTCAAGGTGATGCTGGGTTGCGCTTCCCTGTTGATAACATTACCGAGCCTCTAATAACATGTGAGCTGCACATTCCAGATGGTAATAATGCATCAATCATGGTGGCTGTCGGGGTTGTATCTCCAATAGACCAAACGAAGACACCAAGAATCCATGGGTCAGTTATTCAACCTGGATATGCTAGCATCTCGGTCGATAGAGTGCTCAAAGGTTACAACAATGTTCCTCTTGACATTGAAGGCGGTGATGGGGAGAAGACACTAGGAGAAGCAGAGAAGACATTTATTCAATGGTGCAAATGCTTCATCATTATTCCTGGGGCGCCACCGCTTCCCCTACCTCACCTTAGGTACGAATGATAGCGAATGAAATATTATTTTTCCATTAATTTTATATTGGCTTCAAAAATAATTAACCATTACTTGTTTTTGTAGCAGGGTCTCCCCCCAGCCTAGCCCAATCATTCATTCCCCATCTCATCACAGCGTCACGGGGGGTGAGACGACTTCATCCCCACGGCGATATCCAACTCCTACACCGGCCCCATCGCCTCTACAACGATCTCCAACTCCTACATCGGCCCCACCGCCTCCACAATGATCTCCAACGCCTCCACGCCGGACTCCAACACCGGCCTCATCGCCTCCACGCCGGTCTCCAACACCGCCCCCACCACCTCCACAGCGACGCACTACAAAGACATCTAAGGTCCCAGCGGCAAAGAAGACCCAAAAAAAAGAGTTATTTCTCAAGAAATACTTCCTGAAAAGACTGATGAGCAAATAGCAGCTGAAGAAGGCAAAAAAGTGAAAGATTTTTTATAGATATCCAAAAGCAGAGACAAGCGAAGCTTAAGGAGAAGTCGTACTTTTACATACCACGAGATCAGCTGAGGCAGAAGGTCGAAGCTCACAAGAAAAAGATGCTTGAAGTTCATAAGCCACCGCCACTATCAGACTATGACCGCTCCCTCGTGAAGTCACATGATGCACATAAGAAAAGGAAAAGAGCATCAGGGAAGGATGTCTCACAGCTCGGACAACAGAAGCAACCAATGCAAAATCTTGTTGTTGCTAATCAATATGGTTCCAACATAGAAGTCTATCGACCAGACAACTCTGGAGAAGTGTCGGTTCAAGACCTTAATGATTTTTTTGAACAAACTGGTTTAACCTTGGATCAAGTGACGGGCAAAGCTCCAATCCAGAACCTAGAAGTTGATACCTGGAAGACTTATAAATTTGGCAAAAGTCTGTACAACCCTGCGGCTCTGAATGAATTGGGTACGCAAATGTACTTTCTTAACAAGTGGTACATGTAGGCATGTGGCAGGGGTGAGCAGTGGATCTTTGTCAGATTTAGAGACCATCATTACTTCCGTGGAGATGACATCTTACATATTAGTTTCAAAGAATTGCATTAACTATTCCACTTGGACGCTCTGGACAAATCAATCATTAGCTCCTTTTGTTTGTAAGTGATTCTTACTTTTAACTTTTATTTAATAAACTCACTTCCATGCGTACGTGTATATAATTATCCTCACATGTAACTTATATTTATATATAGATTCCAGATGTCTGAGCTCCAAAGAATACAAGACACCAGTGTTGGTTTCATTGATCCTTATATCGTATTCAAAACCGATATTATTGTCAAGGACCACTGGGTATCTGAAGCACAGACGAATATCATGAAGTTCTTCGTGAAGCAGCACGACAAGACAACAATACTTTTCCCGTACAACTTTGAGTAAGTGTTAATAATAATGTAGTCTACACATTTTATGTAATATCAATACAACTTATATGCATGTACGTGTGTGTATAAACCAATGCAGGTTTCACTGGATACTCATTGTCATTGAGTTAAACTCAAGTCAGTTAGTAATCTTGGACTCATTGAGAAAAGAGCGAGCACTATACCAAGATATGATAGACATTATCCAGGGGTAATTTCGATCACTCGCGCACAACTATTATTGAATAGATTTTGCCATAATTTATTAACGATCGTACATTATTGGTCGCATAGGGTTTGGAAAGAGTTTATTCGGCAACACCGCAAGGATTGCAAGGCACCACTTAATGTAGTTGAAATACCAGTAAGTAGTACTATATATACTTCCCCACGTGTTTAATTACTATATCGTACTTCAATTTACGTGTGAGATGATGAGAATAATCTTCTTCTCGTACAGTGGTGTTTGCGGCAGGAACCAGGTAATAACTTGTGTGGATACTACGTTTGTGAATTTATCACTGCATACATAAGAACTCCTGAAGATGTCCTCATAGTATGTATATATCAATTTTTTATTTATTTTTAAATGAATATATATATATATATATGTATTAATACTTTTCCTTTTATTTCAAATGCAAGACTGAATGGTTGAAATGAAGGGTCATGCAAAAAGACCATCTGAAAGCAGTTCAAGAGTCAATAGCAAGATATCTTCTAGAAAAAGTGCTAAATCCCAATGGCGAGTTCTACTTTGATCTAAGGAACTAATTATGTAAATTAAATGTTTATTGATATCGTTATTTTCGAGAACAAGATTATGAAAGTGTTGTATTTATACATATATATCTATAATATATATAGTTTCATACTTTATTCGAATATAATAATGCTCGATATGAGAATTAGATGTAATTATATGCGTGCGTGTATTTATATTAGCAGCGTAGAATACGTATATAAAAATATATTATATATTAAATAAATATGTATAACTGAACTGAAAATAAATTAAACAAAAAAAGAAAAAAAAAGGAACCTTACCAACTGGGACTAAAGGGTGCGCCAGGTTTGCTCGGCTGAAGGGCCTTTAGTCCCGGCTGGTAACACCAACCGGACACCAACCGGGACTAAAGGTCCCTCTTTAGTCCCGGCTCGATGACCCGGAACTGAAGGTTCCACCTTTAGTCCCGTGATCGTTGTCCCGGCGCGGTAACCGGGACTAAAGGCCGTTATCGTCCGGGACAACAAGTCCATTCTGTAGTAGTGACATGAGGTGAGTGGGGCGACGTGACTAGCTATGGGCCCATGGTGCTCCAGCGACTCTCTTTGTGGGACAACAAAGGAAGGCTAGAACGTCAGTTTTCATGGGAGGGAGGGAGTAACTAGTTACTGATCTTAGGGCTTGTTTGGATCGAGTCCTCGCAGGCAGATGCCTGCCAGGCAGCTCATCCTGTCTCCAGACGTGGGAAATCGGACGTCTGAGACTGACGCGTGCTCCAGGCAACTTTAGTCAGTAAACCAAACACGCCCTTATTCTGTGTCTTCCTCTCTTACTATTGTTAGCCTCATTGTTACTGATCTGATCATTGGACTGCTGGTTCTGATTGCTAGATGAAAAGTAGCCGCATTGTTTATCTCTTTATTAGCTGCTGTTAGTTTATACAGCTCTGCATGTCTGTGTTGCTTTTCACCTGTTTTTGGCTATATCTAATATAGTAACATCACGTGCAGGAAAACAAGGAAGCCGCTGGATACAGGTACAAGACCGTGTTGTATTGGGATTCAATCAGCTTGGTTTATGGCAAAGATCGTGCAACAGGTGAGGCAGCGAGGACTGCATCAGAGAGTTCCAGAGAGATGGGTAGGGAAGAAAGTAGCACCAGAGAGCCTAATGCATCGGCAACAAGTTTGAAAAGACAGCGATCTGATGATTCGTTCACTTCCATGCTAGCAGAAAAATTTGACAAGTTCACTGAGGTGTTGAAAGAAGATAAAGCACCAAAAGGACCAAGTTCCAAAGATGTTCTGGAGGCGCTGAATGAAATTGAGGGCTTGGATGAGGTAACGGAGCTCAAACTTTATGACATCTTAACTGCTAGTGAACGGAAGTTTGAGAGTCTGTTAGCACTTCCAATGGCAAGAAGGAAAACATGGTTATTGATGCAACTCAACAAGTGAACTGGAGAAATGCAGCCACTCATGTGTGGTCTAGTTCATGGAACAATACTTTTCTTTAGTTATAATTTATGGATGGAAACTCATAGTTTGCTACTTTGTTCTTTTGAAGTTATGAACTGTGTTACATTGCTCTTAAGTGATGCAACGTACCTATATATCTCATCTTGTGGTATTTGTAGTGAGATGCTTACTGCTTTATTATTTTGAGATGCTTACTGGTTTATTATTTTTTTATATTACTTATATATCTCAGCTTGTGCTATTTGTAGTGAGATGCTTACCCCTTTATTATTCTGATGAGGTGCTTACTGGTTTATTACTGTGTTAGAGAGAGAGAGAGAGAGGAGAGAGAGAGAGAGAGAGAGAGAGAGAGTAGAGAGAGTAGAGAGAGAGAGTAGAGAGTAGAGAAGAGAGAGAGTAGAGTATATATATAGAGAGAGATGTACGTACGTGTTTGCTGTGTGAGGATAGGCAGGGAGATGTTCGGACAGAGAGATGACAATATAGCTTTCTGCGTTATTTTGCCCAAACAGGATTTGTAATTTAATTCATGGAAATAGATTGTACATGCATCCAAACAGGAATGGTACATTCCAATCAAATTCTGGGCAATTTAATTCCCATGGAAAGTAATTATTAGAATCTTATTCTTGAATAAGATTCAATTCAAGGAATCTAAACGGCCCCAAAGGGATTCATTATGGGCAAGGTTGACACCACTCTCTTCACTAAGAAGATTGGCAATGACTTATTTGTGTTGCAAATCTATGTTGATGATATCATATTTAGATCAACCAATCAAGATTTTTGTGAAGAGTTTGAAAAGATGATGGCAAATGAGTTTGAGATGTCTATGATTGGAGAGCTTAGTTACTTCCTTGGTCTTCAAGTCAAGCAAATGAAGAATGGCATATTTATGAGTCAAGGCAAGTACATCAAAGACATGCTTAAGAAGTTTAGAATGGATTATGCTAAAGCTATTAGTACATCAATAGGAATAAATGGAAATTTGGATAGTGATGTTAGTGGCAACATGGTGGATAAAAAAAATCGATCTATGATTGGAAGCCTACTCTATATGACCGCATCAAGACCGGATGTGATGTTTAGTGTATGCATGTATGCTAGATTTCAAGCCTCATCAAGAGAGAGTCACTTGAAGACACCAAAGAGAATATTGAGGTACTTTGAAGCATACACAGAATGTTGAATTATGGTATCCCAAAGGAGCTAGAATTGAGTTGATTGGATATTCGGACTCCGATTATGCGGGATGCAAAGTTGAGAGAAAGAGCTCATCAGGCACATGTCAATTATTGGGAAGATCACTTGTGTCTTGGTCATCAAAGAAGCAAATAGTGTAGCACTTTCAACCACCAAAGAGAACATTTTGGCCGGTAGTTGTTGTTCTCAATTACTTTGGATGAATGCTACTTTGAGTGACTTTGAAATCAAATTCAAACAAGTGGCATTGCTATGTGACAATGAGAGTGTCGTGAAGCTCACCAACAACCTAGTTCAACATTCAAGAATAAAGCACATAGATGTCCACCATCACTTCATAAGGGATCACCGACATAAAGGGGACATTTGCATTGAGAGTATGGACACCGATGATCAACTTGCCGATATCTTCGCCAAGCCACTTGATGAGAAGAGGTTTTGTAAGCTAATGAATAAATTGAACATACTTGACTTCTCAAATATGTGTTGATGCACCCCCATTGTATGACATGCCTTTCCTTCGAGCAAAGCAAGGTAAAGTTGATTGACATGTCATTCATCCATTGTTAAGGACTTGTTTAGTGCATCTAGTCATTCCTCACATGTCTTAGGCTCATTCATGAAAATCAAATAAATTTGATGCTTATATGGTACCACTATTGCTTGTATGCTTGAAATGATCTAGTTGTAGCATATGACATGTTTGTGGGCTTGTGAACCTAGTGTTTGATCTAGAAAATGAGTTATAAGTGTTTAACTCAACATGGTGCGTGATAACCCTTATTTGGAGGTGTGAAGAAGCTTGCCCTTGGATTAAACCAAGTTAAATATTTTTTGCAAGTAATCTAGATTGAACCAAATTTAGAAAATGATCCTCACTCCAAATGGTTTCACCCTAACCTATCTAAAATTTTGAGCTCATCTTTTGTGCTAATTGTTGACAAAGGGGGAGAGAAATCCACAAAGATAGTAAGGTAGGGGGGAGCAAACAAATGAAATGACATTGTAAGGGGATTAATTAAAATTTAAAGCACACAAGTAGGGGGAGCAAGCTCATAAACTTGTAGGTTGCATTTGTATGTACATTACATATGTTTGCTTGCATGGCACAAGTTCTAAATTCTCTATCCATGCTTGTGTGGTGTATGTTAGATTGTAGAAAATGATTGATGAAATAAAAACTAGCATGCATAGGATGGCTAGATATTCCTTAATTTTTTTACAAGCGGTACTAGAACCTTGCTTCTAATGTTGATCTCATGAGGTATCTAGTTTGTCTTTGCTTTTCAAGTGGTATCTAGCAAATCATGGTGCTAAGGATGGTGTTCAAGTGGCAACTTTGATCGGTATCATTCTTCAAAGGTCCATTCTTTACACCTTAGCATCATTTGGTAGCTATTACTCTCCCAAACTTCCAATCCATGCATATGTGCAAGCTTTCAAATCCAAACTCTTAGCACATATATAGGGGGGAGCTAATACTACCAATTTGGGTTGATGAAACTTGTCCATAACCTTTACACATGGTAATATGCTTGGGCAAGCAACATGAATCCAAAAAGATTTCATTGAATATCTTTGTAAATAGGTTGTCATCAATTACCAAAAAGGGGGACATTGAAAGCTCTAGTTTGGTTTTGGATAATTGATGAAACTTAGGATTAACCTTTGATCTAAGTATGTGAATTAGATAAGGTGGTCCAATCCAAGTGGTGGAGCAAGTTAGAGGCCCATGGTGATGAAGGTGGGCATGAAGTGAAGATGATCAAGCTCTAACTTGGAAAAGAAGAAAGAGAAAAACAAAACCAAGGAGATCAAGGCAAAGGTATAAGATATGTTTTGTTTTTGGTAATCAAGACACTATAGAGAGTGTGATCACGTTTAGGATCGATAGCCGTATTATAAAGAGGGGAAATCTTTGGCTAAGCGGTTATCGAGTGCCACTAGGTGACATTATTCTTGCATATGTATTTAGGAACCTAGTGTGCTAACTTTGACCCTTGTAAAATGCTTTGAAAATGCTAACATACGTGCACACAAGTTCTACACTTTATGGTTAGCATGTAGGAAGCAAGGGCAAAGCAGTTAAGGACTTAGAAAAAGAAAAGGTGGTGAAAGTCCTTGATCGGACGCTGGCCGCGGGGTGACCGGACTCACCTCGGCGCGTCCGATCATTTATAGGCAGTGGCGCAGTGACTAGCTGAGAAGGCCAAGGAAGGACCGGATGCTAGCCCAGGCTTCACAGGCGCATCCGGTCACTTTTTAGAGGAGACGAGTTCTTGTGACCGGACACACAGGGGCTACGTCAGGTGGACGTTGACGTACACTGGCGTCAGCATCGTGAGTGCATAGAGAGGAATGGAGTGCTGACTGGACGCTGGGGCGAGTCAGGTCATAAAAATCCTCTCTAGATGCTTAATGGAGTTGACCAGACTCTGGTGACGTGGCATCTGGTCATTTCCAACAGTGAGTCCGGTCACAAGTTAACACACGAGCGATCGAGTTTTGACCATTAAGATCGGGCAGCTCTGGTTCAAACGGGGGACATATGGCAGCCATCGGGTGACCGGACTCACCCAACTGGACGCAGGGTAGCATCCGGTCACAGCGTTCGGTCAGCCCGTGGCAGAGCCAACGACTCTATTTCATGAGGCCATCTATAAATAGTGTTTGACCAGCTTAGGGTTCACTCTCTTGGGACTTTGTCACATAATCGACCAATTTATAAGAGCACGAGTACAATGCCAGCCCACAAGCGGTCGCACTGTCATACTTGAGCTCATATAAACCCAGTAGTCTATCAAGTACCACGATGGGTCTCGATAAACAATCCACATACAACCAAAATCGTACATGATTCAACATACATGTCACATATTGCATAAAGTTCACAGATACATTTCATTCATCAGAGTATGTAATAGAGTTATTACAAATCAAGTTTGATAGATAGTAGCGAAAGTAAAGTAAAGTTTGACAGTAGCATTTCAGCATAGTTCAAATACAGTGCAAACACATGATCACAATCCACAAAAGCATATAGAAGGATTATTAAAGATGCCCACCCAAGGCTCACTCCTCATCCACGGTGAGATAGAAGCAATTCTTGCAATATCCGTGATAGACGGTACCATCTACAACAATAGGAATAAAACCCGAAGTACAAGAAGGTACTCAGCTAGACTTACCCATCATAAACAAAAAATAAATTGACTCCAAGGATTATGCAAGGCTGTATAAGTGGAGGTAGCTTGACAACATTTTGCATAAAAAATGATTTACCCAATTATACAATTATACTTCAGTCATCAAGTTATTTATAGCTATTCATCTCTAGATTAGCAACTATCCTATGCCAAACATGTGATATATCATTTTAAGAGCATACAATAGTAACCATAGTCGGTGTAGTAATTCCATGCTTATCCGAACCATCATATTCCATAATACAATTACTACGATATTGGTGCTAGCCAAGTTTCTCACTATCCAGGAGAGACGGTGATTCTGATCAATTTTAACCAGTTGGGAATTTATTCCTAACACAAACCCAGGCAGACCAGATCATTAGTCGCCTTAGGCCACCTTTGGTACAACTCAAGTCCACATTTCGTGGGTTCGCCCAGCGCCGCATAATCAGAGACAACCAACTGCTAGGACATTAAGGCCTGGCCTGTCCTTGGGCTCATGTCTGGCTCCCCGCACATCCTTACTACCATCCAGAGTGTGCACTCTTATAGAGCGGGGCCCAGCTTGAGTTGAGCTACTCAGCTTCGCGGTTGGAACGAGTTATTTGGCCAGCTAAGTGATAGGCATGAGTTCAATCTTATCAAAAGGGCCAACAACGGTACGATCCTTAAGTAGCACAGATAGGATCACATGAGTCAACCTATGCATAGACTCCACCTAGCCTCGATTTACATTACCTCATGGTTCTTTTCCATGATAGCAAATATAGCCAATCGTGCTTCGGTATCCACCTATATCTCGCAGGTGATAGGAAATCACCCGACTTCTACTAGTCTAAGCATGGCTAAGCATATATTCGATCCTGGACCTACATTGGGTTAAAGGAGTATATATCTGGACAAGGTAGTTCCATACATCAAGTGTTTCTAGACAACTCTTATAACCTAATGCATCAATCATAAAGGAATCAAGTAATATTTTATAAAACACTAGGAGACTTAGAATGCTCCAGGGCTTGCCTTTCCGAAAAGAGGAGGGGCGGTGATCAGGGCACTCCTAGAGCTTTTCTAGAGTTTGCTCCTCTTCTTCAGGGGCTATGGCTCGAGGATTCTCCTGCTGGTCCCCTTTCTCTTCTTCGTTGAATTCCAGCAACGTTATCTCTTTGATCGATCCTATATGCATGATCATGGAATAAGATATTGCGAATGCATGTATGACGGCACGTATAATATGACAAGAAGTGATGAATGCATCCTTATAAGTACTTTCAACAGCATGGTGTCAAAGTAATAAAAAGTGCGTCCTATTCTACTGAGTAGGTGCATATCTCTTCTCTATTACTTAAGCAAATGCTTCTAAAATTTATTTACCAAACTATAAAATAGCAGCTAATTGTTTTAACCATAACTAGAGTTATATACATCAAAATCATATGGTTGTGGACATTCTAGAAATCTTATGAAATTGTCTACAACTTTTTATTAATACTCTCAGAGTGATTCAATAGTTATATAGGTCAAACAAATCAGTCAATCAAATCTATCTAGAAAGTAAACATCTCGGACAACAAATTTGTAATAGCTAGAACTCTTAAACCCTAAGGCCTATGACTATGAAATTTTAACACAAGGTAGATTAGTAAGTTATCTACAACTTTGTTATTAACAAGTTTTATAGCAAATATCATTATCCATAGGAAATCATCCACACAATTAAAACTATGTTTGCAACCATCTATTTGAATTACAATGTAACAATTAATTAGTTGCATACAACCAATTGCTTCTAAGGCTTACTATGAACATCAATAGTTACTATGCATCACAAGCACCATAGAAAACACCATGGTCAATCACAATTTAATTGCTTAAATGCCTTTATTAATTTAATTAGATAATTAGGGTAAATAACAAACATATACCAAATATGCACCATAAATTCTCATAAAATTACAGTAGACTCCTAGTACTCACAGCAGACTACTACGAAAATTTTATACCATTGCACATGTATAACATCCTATGCAAAAATGACAAGCTCGCAAGGGTTATTTTAGCAAAAATAGTTAACCCTATAGAAAAGTGTCAAACAACAGATTATATAATTTTTATCGCTTCATACTGGTGCCATACTATTGTACAAAAATTTGCATATCAATATGTTACATATTTTTATCCCTACAATTTTCTTCAAAAAATGCCATTTATTAATAGATAAATAGAAAGATCATATTTGAATCAAGTTTACTACAAGCTAAGTATTTTTACTAGCTAGAGCATGTCAACGCAAAACCAACAAAATTAGAATCATAATTTTATCATTTTTCTAGCTCAAGATATCTAATTTACAAGTTTACGAACATTCAAAAAACACTTATTTAAATACATTTTAATCACCAAGAAAAATATCAAAAACTATACATTTCATATTTTTACAAAACACCACACTTCATGAGGATCACAACAAAATTTGGTTCACAAGAATTGGACCTCTAGAACTCTACTTATCATTTCTCGAAGTTGCATGCAAATCTAGAAATAAATGAACTAGCTTTTCAAACTAAGCTGCTGACAACAGGGGCCCATGCATCAGACAGGCCTGCATGTCAGTGACAGCAAAATAGAGGAGCGGTGCGGGATGGCTAGAGTTCGCCGATGGTGGTTTCTCCATGGTGGCGGCCATGGTGGTGCGGTAGACGCGGTCGATGGCGAGCCACCGGAGGTGACCGAGACTGTGCCATCTAGGGTTCGGCCTAGCTTCTACACACTATGGTGAACCTATTGCGCACTCAATCATGGCACACGGTGGTCGGAGGTGGCCTAGCCACGGTGATGTGCCACGGCAACAAAACGCCAGCGAGGCCATGCGCTGCACAGAAGGCTTACCGGGCGAGGCTTAGCAAGCAAAGCAGTGCGGTGATGCAGTGAGAGTACATCGGAGTTGCAGTGGTGGCGAATGAGTGACACAGTGCAAGCAGGGGCCGGCAATGGCGGTGGTGGCGAGCTCGGTGCTGCGGCGGCTGCTATGGACGGAGGTGAGCGCGAAGGAGAAAGCAAGGAGTGAAATGAGAGCACAGGGCATCATGGGTGAATGTTGGGGAAGGTGAAGGCACGCTGAGGCTCTACGTGGCCTGACCGGGTAGGACATCGGTGATGCACGGCCTCCACACGGTGGCCAGCATCTAATGGCGGTCGGCCATGATGGCTAGGCCAATTTCGGCCATCAGGCCTACGAGTCTGTACTGACTCCACCGTACCTAGTGGAGAAAGTTGTTTTAGGTATATCCTCTAGCCTAATCTTTATCTGATGATAGCCTAGCCTTAAGTCAAGCTTGGAGACTACCTTTGCTTTTGCCAACTAATCGAACAAGATATAGATACGAGGCAAGGGATACTTGTTTTTGATGGTCACAACATTTAGTGTTTTATAATCCACACACATTCTCAAGGACTTATCCTTCTTCTTCACAAACAAAGCTAGACATCCCCATGGGGACAACCTAGGTTGAATGAGGCCTTTGTCCAATAGTTCTTGTAACTAAATTTTAAGCTCAGCTAGCTCATTTGGTGGCATCCTATATGGTCTTCTTGAGATAGGTGTCATACCTAGCACTAACACAATCTTGAATTCCACATCTCTACCAGGTGGTAAACCTGGTAACTCATCTAGGAATACATCACAAAACTCACAAACCACTAGGATATCACAAAGGGTAGTGGCTTGGATAGCACAAGAAAAGTTCTAGAGTTCAAAGTTGTGGGAAAGTGGTACTAGGAAAGCATTACCTCCCTTTGGTTCTCTCAACATAATTGTATGAGTCCTAGTGTCAATGAGAACACCATGATCTCTCATCCAATTCATGCCTAGAATTACACTTATGGATAATCTGGGCAAAACTATCAGATCCATTGTATACTCTCTCTCTTGTATAGAGATGAGCACATTTCTAACCATCTTATTTGTAGAAATAGTAGCCCTAGCGGAACTTATACTATAACCACCCTTGCTTACCTCAATTACTTTCTGATCATATCTAGATGCAAATGCTTGGCTCATAAATGAATGAGAAGCTCTCGAATCAAATAAAACAATGGTGGGATGCTTGTTAACAAGAAATATACTAGCAGTGACAACTTCTCCTGCGAGCACCTCTTCAACAGTAGTATAATGCATGTATCCAGGACATGCCTTAGGATTCGCCTGTCTCTAATTATTCTGGTTCTAATTGCTGTTCTTCTTAGGATGGGAGCATTCTTTGGACCAATGGCCCAACTGATTACAGTTGAAGCACGGTTGATTGCTCTTGGGTCCTATGGAGCTTCCTTGCCCTCCATTCCCCTTGGGTAAGGCAATGGTGAATGCCTTATGGAACACCTTCTGAGGTCGGTTGTTCTGAGCTTTTGGTGGAGGAGGTTAGAACTTGGGTGCTGGTGGTCGAAACTATGGCCTAGCTGCCACTAGAGCTCTGGACTATGAAGACCCTAAAGCACCAGCGTCAGCTGCCCTCTTGTGGTTCTTTGCTGCCACATGTAGATTGTTGTGGTTCTCCTGAGTCAATACATCACTAATGAACTCATTGTCGATGGTGCACTTGGAGTTGGCCATAGTCTTCATCAGCTTCATGCCAAGACCTTGCTTGAAGCTTTCTATCTTTTTTTCTTCAGTGTCAACAAAACCTAGGGCATACTGAGATAGGTTGTTGAAAGCATGCAGTTACTCAGTAAGGGTCTTGGTCCCTTGTGTGAGTCACATAAATTTAGTCGCCTTCATGCGCATCAGTCCTAGGGGAATGTGATGTCCCCTAAATGCTAACTTGAATTGCTCCCATGTGACCTATGCATTGGCTAGTAGAGAGGATAGGAAATGGGTCCACCAAATCCTGGCTGATCCCTGCAGCTAATGGGATACATACTCAACCTTCTGGTGTTCAGTGACCCTCAGCAGACAGAACTTTTGCTCAATAGTGTTGAGCCACTCATTCGCTTGGAGCGTTTCCTCTACCACCTTGAAAATAGGAGGTTTGGTATCCAGAAAATCCTTGAAGGTGCTGTACCGATTTGGCTCAGGCCCCTATTACTGTGGGTGGGCACGAGCCGTGTTCTACGCAATGAGGTGCAGGGCTTCCTCCATAGTCCTTTGACTTCCTAGAAATTGTGCAAAGAATCATTAGCAGACGGTGGTGGCCATGGTGGTAAGTCACCGTCATTGCCCTCTTGGCTGTTGCTTGCTCCTTCACGGGTGTGAGTCATCTGCAAAGTTGCAACAATAAGTGATTTTTGGATGATGTCAAGAGATTGTAGATGAATTATATAATCATGCTAAACTAAAATTACTGGAGAAACTCTTAAATTCATATAATAAAATAGAGGCACAATAATTCATTCTCGCAACATGACATCACCAATTTGATCACTTATCGAGCTCGCAGCGCGTTAACATACAAGTCATAATCACCAGTAAGACAAAACTAGAATTGCATTAACGTTCAACCAAATATGAGATAACATGCAAAGTACCAATATTACATGATAGTCCCAACACAAATACCAAACTTAAACTATAGATCCATTACATAAATAGCGAGGATACATCTGGCATTTCCACTAGTCACTAAACGATTCTAATCTTCATTATGATCACTGCTGAGGTCGGAGATGGGATCATCCCCATCCTCTGGCTTCACTTCTTCCTTGTCCCAGCCATCATCTTCCAATAACATATCTGGATCTTCGTCATCAAGGATCAGGTGCAATTGATTATTCAGATAATGCACCACATGCTGAAGATCCATCACTGCATGCTGGGCATGTGCAAGCTGCTGATGCAAGTCCCTCTCAGCACAGTCCTACATGGTGCTCACAGTGCGTGTCCTATCTTGTTCTACTTTTGTTGTAGCAGCACGGTTGTTTGCTATGTTTTGCTGGCGCATAGCTGTGGACGCCTCGGCACGGGTGGCCTCCAGCTGCTCCCGTAGTCCTACTATCATTGCTTGATCATCTGCTCTTGCTTTTTGGGATGCAGCTCTCTATTGATCCACTTGCTCCATTTGGGTGTGGAGATTGCCCAAAGCTACATAGGCTTGATTAGTTTGCCATCGAGCCTCACTTGCTGCCTTCCTGTGCTTGCGCTCATGCTCCTTGAGCTTATGTTGTGTGGCTTCGGTTCTCATTAGCTTATCCATGCAAGTAGTGTACGATTCAAGCCAGAAATCCTTGGTGTCTTGATGAGTATAGAACATTTTCATCACTGCAAACATGACACTCATAGCGGGACTAGAACTATTTGCCTGCTCATCCTGATCTCAGATCAATGCATTGTGGTTGTGTTGTTCCCATATTGCTATGGATGGATCCACCAAAGGAAAAACACTAGTGGCACTGCTGGTAAGTTCATCCCCGTGTTGCTGACAGATCTGACTCAGTACCTCGAAGGCTACTACTTAGGCAGCCTCCCAAGGAGTTCTTCCTTTAGATTCCGCTTTCCACTCATGCCAGAAGGGAGCTTGTGTTTGGGCTGGTATGGTTAGCCACACTTCATACCATGGTTGTCCCTCCAGGTACTCTTCATTCCAGTGAAAGAGGGGTGGTTCATAATACCCCACATAATGCAAAACTCTCCAAAGCAAAGCAGGAGTTCTGAACATCATTAGGAATATCTCACTTCCAGCTGGTGCTGCCATCTGTACCAATAACATATGCAACTCTCATGAGACAAAGTCATAATGGATAAGAGTTACATAACTGAGTAAGAAATCTATAAGGGGAGGAACAATGCAAGTATTTAATAATGATTTATCAAGATGCATGCACGTTTCGTGTGTCCTTAGAAACTTAGGAAAAATTATTTCTAGCGACATACACGGTGTCATATGTATGTTCTCTCATATATAGCATAGCTAGTCAGACTACATGTTTCATTGTTAACATACCTGCACAGGAGTTTCATTTTAGCCCAACCCCACAATTATATATGCAGAATGTAAATCTGGGCTCTAAGTTGTAATCTAAATACTTCCATATATGTATACCCATAAATATACTTCCATATCAAAGCTACTCGATGATAGTTTATTACCCACAATTAAATACGAACCACACACATGCAAGCATGGATACATAGTCGTACCAAAGCTAGCTCTCCCCGAACGTACGCTCACATCTTGCAGTCATGCCACTCGTCATCTTATCTTCTTACCTTGGCATAGAGGCATTTGATCCATACACTACCATTCAAGTGAGTGGTGTCCATACAATAGCACGCTGTATGGACGACGAAAGTAAAAAACCCCCATGTTAGTACTTAAATAGCCACCTAAGAGTCCTTAACTGGGCATAAAGAAAGTGATCACTGGCACACTTTAGATTTCAACTCTAGGTTTCAAATACCTATTTATATAGCTATTAGTTGCTAGAAAATGGTTTTGGAAAACAAAAACCTTTGTTTTAAATACACATGTGGCAATTAATGTTGACTCTTGCTCTAATGCCAGCTATCATAGAACCGACCAATATATAAGAGCAAAAGTACAATGGCAGCCCGCAAGCGGTCGCACAGTCATTCTTGAGCCCATATAAACCCGGTAGTCAGTCGAGTACCACGACGGGTCTTGATAAACAGTCCACATACAACCAAGATCATACATGATTCAACATACATGTCACATATTACATAAAGTTCATAGATACATTTCATTCATCAGAGTATGGAATAGAGTTATTACAAACCAAGTTTGATAGATAGTAGCAGAAGCAAAGTAAAGTTCGAAAGTAGCATTTCCAACATAGTTCAAATACAGTGCTAACACATGATCACAATCCACAAAAGCTTATAGAAGGATTATTAAAGATGCCTGTCCAAGGCTCACTCCTCATCCACGGTGGGATAGAAGCAATTCTTGCAATATCCGTGAAAGACGGTACCATCTGCAACAATAGGAATAAAACCCTGAGTACGAGAAGGTACTCAGCTAGACTTACCCATCATAAACCAAAAATAAATTGACTCCAAGGATTATGCAAGGCTGTATAAGTGGAGGTAGCTTGACAACATTTTGCATAAAAAGCGATTAACCCAATTATACAATTATACTTCTGTCATCATGTTAATTATAGCTATTCATCTCTAGATTAGCAACTATCCTGTGCCAAACATGTGATATATCATTTTAAGAGCATACAATAGTAACCATAGCCAGTGTAGTAATTCCATGCTTATCCGAACTATCATATTCCATAATACAATTACTACGATGTTGGTGCTAGCCAAGTTTCTCACTATCCGGGAGGGATGGCGATTCGAATTGATTTCAACCAGCTGGGAATTTATTCCTAACACAAACCCAGGTAGACCGGATCATTAGTCGCCTTAGGTCACCTTTGGTACAACTCAAGTCTACATTTCGCGGGTTCGCCTAGCGCCACACAATTAGGGACAACCAACTGTCAGGACGTTCAGGCCCGGCCTACCCTTGGGCTCACATCTAGCTCCCCGCACATCCTTACTACCATCCAGAGTGTGCATTCTTACAGAGCGGGGCCTAGCTTGAGTTGAGCTACTCGACTTCATAGTCGGAATGAGTTATCTGGACAGCTAAGTGATAGGTATGCATTCAATCTTATCAAAAGGGCCAACAACGGTACGATCCTTAAGTAGCACAGATAGGATCACATGAGTCAACCTACGCATAGACTCCACCTAGCCTCGATTTACATTACCTCATGGTTCTTTTCCATAATAGCAAATATAGCCAACCGTGCTTCGGTATCCACCTATATCTTGCAGGTGATAGGAAATCACCCGACTTCTACCAGTCTAAGCATGGCTAAGCATATATTCGATCCTGGACCTACATTGGGTTAAAGGAGTATATATCTGGACAAGGTAGTTCCATACATCAAGTGTTTCTAGACAACTCTTATAACCTAATGCATCAATCATAAAGGAATCAAGTAATATTTTATAAAACACTAGGAGACTTAGAATGCTCCAGGGCTTGCCTTTCAGAAAAGAGGAGGGGCGGTGATCAGGGCACTCCTAGAGCTTTTCTAGAGTTTGCTCCTCTTCTTCAGGGGCTATGGCTCGAGGATTCTCCTGCTGGTCCCCTTTCTCTTCTTCATTGAATTCCAGCAACGTTATCTCTTCGATCGATCCTATATGCATGATCATGGAATAAGATATTGCGAATGCATGTATGACGGCACGTATAATATGACAAGAAGTGATGAATGCATCCTTATAAGTACTTTCAATAGCATGGTGTCAAAGTAATAAAAAGTGCATCCTATTCTACTGAGTAGGTGCATATCTCTTCTCTATTACTTAAGCAAATCCTTCTAAAATTTATTTACCGAACTATAAAATAGCAGCTAATTGTTTTAACCATAACTAGAGTTATATACATCAAAATCATATGGTTGTGGACATTCTAGAAATCTTATGAAATTGTCTACAACTTTTTATTAATACTCTCAGAGTGATTCAATAGTTATATAGGTCAAACAAATTAGTCAATCAAATCTGTCTAGAAAGTAAACATCTCGGACAACAAATTTGTAATAGCTAGAACTCTTAAACCCTAAGGCCTATGACTATGAAATTTTAACACAAGGTAGATTAGTAAGTTATCTACAACTTTGTTATTAACAAGTTTTACAGCAAATATCATTATCCATAGGAAATCATCCACACAATTAAAACTATGTTTGCAACCATCTATTTGAATTACAATGTAACAATTAATTAGTTGCATACAACCAATTGCTTCTAAGGCTTACTATGAACATCAATAGTTACTATGCATCACAAGCACCATAGAAAACACCATGGTCAATCACAATTTAATTACTTAAATGCCTTTATTAATTTAATTAGATAATTAGGGTAAATAACAAACATATACCAAATATGCACCATAAATTCTCATAAAATTACAGTAGACTCCTAGTACTCATAGCAGACTACTACGAAAATTTCATACCATTTGGACATATATAACATCCTATGCAAAAATGACAAGCTAGCAAGGGTTATTTTAGCAAAAATAGTTAACCCTATAGAAAAGTGTCAAACAATAGATTATATAATTTTTATAGCTTCATACCAGTGCCATACTATTGTACAAAAATTTGCATATCAATATGTTACATATTTTTATCCCTACAATGTTCTTCAGAAAATGCCATTTATTAATAGATAAATAGAAAGATCATATTTCAATCAAGTTTACTGCAAGCTTAGTATTTTTTCTAGCTAGAGCATGTCAACACAAAACCAACAAAATTGAAATCACAATTTTATCATTTTACTACCTCAAGATATCTAATTTACAAGTTTACAAACATTCAAAAAGCACTTATTTAAATACTTTTTAATCATCAGGAAAAATATCAGAAACTGTACATTTCATATTTTTACAAAACACCACACTTCATGAGAATCACAACAAAATTTGGTTCACAAGAATTGGACCTCTAGAACTCCACTTATAATTTTTCAAAGTTGCACGCAAATCTAGAAATAAATGAACTAGCTTTTCAAACTGAGCCGCTGACAGCCAGGACCCACGCATCAGACGGGCCCCTGTGTCAGTGATAGCAAAACAGAGGAGCGACGCGGGATGGCCATAGTTCACCGACGGCAGCTCCTCCGGCGACGGCACCGACACCACAGTGATTACCAAGACACCCCAAACACACTGAGCTAACTAATTGGACCGATTGACGGAGCTAAGCACGATGGTGGCGGCCATGGTGGTGCGATGGACGTGGTCGATGGCGAGCCACCAGAGGAGACCGAGATGGCGCCATCTAGTGTTTGGCCTAGCTTCTATGCACTACGGTGAACCTATTGCGCACTCAATCATGGCACGTGGTGGTCGGAGGTGGCCCGGCCACGGTGACGTGCTACGGTGGCGAAACGTCGACGAGGCCGTGCGCTGCATAGAAGCCTTACCGGGTGAGGCTTAGCAAGCAAAGCAGTGTGGTGATGCGGTGAGAGTACGTTGGAGTTGCTGCTGTGGTGAACGAGCGACGCGGTGTGAGCAGGGGCCGGCAATGGCGGCGGTGGTGAGCTCGACGCAGCGGTGGCTGCTACAGATGGAGGCGAGCGCGAAGGAGAAAGCAAGGAGTGAAATGAGAGCATGGGGCATCATGGGCGAACGTCGGGGAGGGTGAAGGCATTATGAGGCTCGATGTGGCCTGATCGGGCAAGACATCGGCCATGCATGGCCTCCACACGGTGGCGAGCGTCTGATGGCGTTTGGCCAAGATGTCCAGGCTGATTTAGGCCATTGGGCCTGCGAGTTCAGACTGGTGGTCAGAGGTGGCCTATCCACGGTGACATGCCACAGCGGCAAAATGCTGGCGAGGCCGTCCACTGCACAAAAGCCTTACCAGGTGAGGCTTAGCAAGCAAAGCGATGCGGTGATGCGGTGAGAGTACGTCAGCGTTGCTACGGTGGTGAACGAGCGACATGGTGTGAGCAGGGGTCGACAATGGCGGCGGTGGAGAGCTCAGCGCTGCGGCGGCTGCTATGGACGGAGTCGAGCGCGAAGGAGAAAGCAAGGAGTGAAATGAGAGCGTGGGGCATCATGGGTGAACGTTGGGGAGGGTGAAGGCGCGTTGAGGCTCGACGTGGCCTGACCGGGCAGGACATCGGTGACGCGCAGCCTCCACATGGTGGCGAGCATTTGATGGCATTCGGCCATGATGGCTAGGCTGATTTCGACCATCAGGCCTGCGAGTTCGGACCGACTACGCCATTTTGAGGTCCCTAATCTCCCAATCCGTGGATCATTAGCGCAAACTTCCTAAACCAAAGTTGAAGCCCTATATACCATCTACAATTACTCTTAAATGATCAAGGTCTAATTCTAAATGGTTAGCAAGTAAAATCATCTCAAAGTCGGGCCAACGAAATTGTAAACAAGAAATGACTTAGAAATTTCCTAAGTGTTGAAATACAGTGAAATGTTGATTTTTGTGAGCTCAAATTGACCAAGCTATGCACTGAATTAGCTCATGACCCAAAAATAAAAGTTGTTGGTCTACTCAAATACTACAACTTTGCTTTAGTGAGCACATCCATGCAAAGTCTCTATGACATGGTTCAAACTAGGTCAAACACACCACTTTCAATTGATGGCTTACACTTAAACTATGACTTAGTTACCAAACTAGCCCTAGTCATGAATACCAAAGTTGTTCATAATGACATTCTAAACATGTTTAAGCTATTCCTAAGGTCAGACAAGCATTTCATACATTGGTTACACATAAAAATCCCTAGGTCAACATGCATATCATCACTTAGGAGCTTAATTAGACAAAGTGGTCTACATGAACAATGTTCCATTAGTCATCCTAAGTGTAGCTAACGTGTTTTAGTAACTAACGTCAACCACATACACTTATTCACTCATGATCATAAGCATACATACAAGGAAACATAAAATAACAAGCATGTTTCATATGTTTCAATCATAAGTTTCATATGTTAAAGCTTATATGTGAATGCTTGATGATGATGCTCATGCAATGCAAGTCAAATTATGCAAGCCTAACATCTAGGGTGTTACAGCCCCTCCCCCTTATAAAAATCTCATCCCAAGATTTGCAAGACCAACTATTCTTGAAAAAAGGCGGGATAAACCTCACGTAGGTAATCCTCTCGTTCCCATGTGGCGTCTTGTTCTCAGTGATTATTCCACACCACCTTATAGAACTTAATTATTTTACTCCATGTTACTCTTTCCATCTCTTGTAATACTCGAATTGGTTTCTCTTCATAGATCAAATCCGATTGGAGCTTAATGTTGGTGGGTGCAATGGGTTCCTCTGGTATACGAAGACATCTCTTCAACTGAGAAACTTGGAAGACATCAAATATGGCACTCATCTCTAGTGGAAGTTATAACTTGTAAGTGACCTTCCCTTTCCGTTCAGTAATCTTGTATGGCCCCACATATCTAGGTGCAAGCTTTCTTTTCACTCCAAACCTCTGCACCCCCTTCATGGGTGATACTTTTAAGTATACATAGTCTCCCACTTCAAAAGTCAGAGGTCTTCTTTTATCAGCATAACTTTTTTGTCTTGATTGAGCTGCTTTCATATGTTGTTGGATAATGCGCACTTGCTCTTCAGCTTCAGTGACAAAGTCAATGCCAAAGTATCTTCTTTCACCAGGCTCAATCCAATTCAACGGAGGTCTACATTTTCTACCATACAAGGCTTCAAAAGGAGCTATCTTGATGCTTGCTTGATAACTATTGTTGTAGGAGAACTCGGCTAAAGGTAGCCATTTCTCCCATGAACCCTTGGAAGATATAACACAAGCTCTCAGTAAATCTTCTAATATCTGGTTCACTTGCTCAGTCTGTCCGGAAGTTTGTGGATGGTAAGCTGAACTTCTAATTAGCTTAGTCCCCATGGCTTGGTGAAAGTGTTCCTAGAAATGAGCTATAAACTGTTGTCCTCAATCTAAGATTATAGTTCTACGTATCCCATGTAGTCTCATGATATGAGAAATGTACATTTCGACGTATTTCCCTATGCGATCCATTGTGTTAACCGGTATAAAATGTGCGAACTTAGTGAGATGATCTACAATAACCCATATTGAATCGTGACCTTGTTGTGTCATTGGAAGGCTTGTGATAAAGACCATACTGATTTCTTCCCATTTTCACCCTAGAATAGGCAATGGTTAAAGTAATCCGGTAGATTTCAAATGAACGGCCTTTACTCTACTGCAATTATCGCACCTAGTGACATAGGCGGCGATCTCTTTCTTTATTTTGGTCCACCAAAAATGGGTCTTCAAATCTTGATATATTTTGCTACTACCCGGGTGGATAGACAACTTGGACGAATGCGCTTCATCTAAAATTTGATTTCTAAGCTCACGATCCTTTGGTACCACAAGTCGGTCCTCAAACCATAGCACACCTCTTTCATCTAATCTAAAATGCTTGGTTTCTTGCTCTTGCATCTTTCTCTTGATGTGAAATATACCTACATCTGTCTTCTGCAGCTCTATGATTTTGTTCTCAAGTGAACAACTGATAGTGATATTGTGCAGTATAATAGGATGTAACAAATTAAATCCATCTTCCAATAATGCTTCCATAGTGTTGCAATGAGATTTTCAACTAAGTGCATCTGCTACAACATTGGCTTTCCCTGGATGGTAGTGCACTTCCAAATTGTAGTCCTTAATCAACTCTAACCATCTTTGCTGTCTCATGTTCAGCTCAGGTTGGGTAAAGATATATTTGAGACTTTTGTGGTTCGTATATATATGACATACATTGCCCAACAAATAATGTCTCCATATCTTTAATGCATGAACAACTACTGCAAGTTCTAAGTCATGAGTAGGGTAATTGACTTCATGTTTCCTCAACTGTCGAGAAGCATAGGCAATAACTCTTCCTTCTTGCATGAGCACACACCCTAAACCTATACCTGATGCATCACAGAACACATTGAAAGGCTTTCCAATGTCGGGTTATGCTAAAATAGGAGCTATAGTTAACAGGGTCCTTAGGGTGTGAAAAGCTACTTCACAATCTAGTGTCCAATTGAACTTTTCATCTTTCTGAAGGAGTCTAGTCATGGGCTTAGCTATCTTGGAGAAATCCAGAATGAAACGACGATAGTAACCTACTAACCCTAGAAAACTCTAAACTTCATGAACCAAAGTCGGGGCCTTCCAACCCATGACCTCTTGTACTTTAGATGGGTCTACAGAAATTCCATCTCTCAATAAGATGTGACCCAAGAAAGGGACTTTACTCAACCAAAATTCACATTTGATAAACTTGGCATATAACTTATGTTCCCTCAATCTGGACAGAACAATTCTTAGATGCTCTGCATGATCTGCCTCATTCTCTAAATAAATCAAGATATCATCAATAAACACAACCACGAACTTGTCGAGCTCGAGCATGAATATCGAATTCATCAAGTACGTGAAGTAGGTAGGAGCATTCGTCAATCCGAAAGACATGACCAAATACTCATACAAGTCGTACCTAGTGGAGAAAGTTGTTTTAGGTATATTCTCTGGCCTGATCTTTATCTAATGATAGCCTGACCTCAAGTCAATCTTGGAGAATACCTTTGCTTTTGCCAACTGATCAATCAAGATATCAATACGAGGCAATGGATACTTATTTTTGCTGGTCATAGCATTTAGTGGTCTATAATCCACACACATTCTCAAGGACCTATCCTTCTTCTTCACAAACAAAGCTAGACATCCCCATGGAGACAAACTAGGTTGAATGAGACCTTTGTCCAATAGTTCTTGTAACTAAATTTTAAGCTCAGCTAGCTCATTTGGTGGCATCCTATATGGTCTTCTTGAGATAGGTGTCGTACCTAGCACTAAGTCAATCTTGAATTCCACATCCCTATCAGGTGGTAAATCTGGTAACTCATCTAGGAATACATCAGGAAACTCATAAACCACTAGGATATCACAAAGGGTAGTGGATTGGATAGCACAAGAAAAGTTCTAGAGTTCAAAGTTGCGGGAAAGTGGTACTAGGAAAGCATTACCTCCCTTTGGTTCTCTCAACATAATTGTACGAGTCCTAGTGTCAATGAGAACACCATTATCTCTCATCCAATTCATGCCTAGAATTACACTTATGGATAATCCGAGCAAAACTATCAGATCCGTTGTATACTCTCTCTCTCTTGTATAGAGATGAGCACATTTCTAACCATCTTATTTGTAGAAATAGTAGCCCCAGCTGAACTTATACTATAACCACTCTTGCTTACCTCAATTACTTTCTGATCATGTCTAGATACAAATGCTTGGCTCATAAATGAATGAGAAGCTCCTGAATCAAATAAAACAATGGCGAGATGCTTGTTAACAAGAAACATACCAGCAGTGACAACTTCTCCTACGCACACCTCTTCAACAGCAGTATAATGCACGTATCCAGGCCGTGCCTTAGGATTTGCCTATCACTGATTATTCTGGTTCTGATTGTTGTTCTTCTTAGGATGGGGGCATTCTTTGGACCAATGGCCCAATTGATTACAGTTGAAGCACGGTTGATTGCTCTTAGGTCCTGTGGAGCTTCCTTGCCCTCCATTCCCCTTGGGTAAGGAAATGGTGAACGCCTTATGGAACACCTTCTGAGGACGGTTGTTCTAAGCTTTTGGTGGAGGAGGTCAGAACTTGGGTGTTGGTGGTCAAAACTGTGGCCTAGCTGCCACTAGAGCTCTGGACTGTGAAGACCCTAAAGCGCCTGCCTTAGCTGCCTTCTTGCGGTTCTTTGCTGCCACATGTAAATTGTTGTGGTTCTCCTAAGTCAATGCATCACTAATGAACTCATTGTAGGTGGTGCACTTGGAGTTGGCCATAGTCTTCATCAGCTTTGTGCCAAGACCTCGCTTGAAGCTTTCTATCTTCTTTTCTTTAGTGTCAACAAAACCTAGGGCATACCGAGATAGGTTGTTGAAAGCATGCATATACTCAATAAGGGTCTTGGTCCCTTGTGTGAGTCACATAAATTCAGTCACCTTCATGCGCATTAGCCGTAGGGGAATATGATGTCCCGTAAATGCTAACTTGAACTGCTCCCATGTGACCTATGCATTGGTATGCAGATTGGACAGGAAATGGGTCCACCAAATCCCAGCTGATCCCTACAGCGATGGGATGCATACTCTACCTTCTAGTGCTCGATGACCCTCAGCAGATGGAACTTTTTCTCAATAGTGTTGAGCCACTCATCCACCTAGAGCGGTTCCTCTGCCACCTTGAAAATAGGAGGTTTGGTATCCAGAAAATCCTTGAAGGTGTTGTACTAATTTGGCTCAAGCCCCTATTGTTATGGGTGGGCACGAGCCGTGTTCTGCGCAATGAGGCGCAGGGCTTCCTCCATAGTCCTTTGACTTCCTAGAAATTGTGCAAAGAATCATTAGTAGACGGTGGTGGTGGTGGTGGTAAGTCACCTTCATTGCCCTCTTGGCTGCTGCTTGCTCCTGCACGGGTGCGAGTCATCTTCGAAGTTGCAACAATAAGTGATTATTGGGTTATGTCAAGAGATTGCATATGAATTGTATAATCATGCCAAACTAAAATTACTCGAGAGAATCCTAAATTCATACAATAAAACAGAGGCATAATAATTCATTCTCGCAACATGACATCACCAATTTGATCACTTATCGAGCTCGCAGCACGTTAACATACAAGTCATAATCACCAGTAAGATGAAACTAGAATTGCATTAACATTCAACCAAATGTGCGATAACATGCAAAGTACCAATATTACATGATAGTCCCAACACAAATACCAAACTTAAACTATAGGTCCATTACATAAATAGCGAGGATACATCTAGCATTTCCACTAGTCACTAAGCGATTCTAATCTTCATTATGATCACTGTCGAGGTCGGAGATAGGATCATCCCCATCCTCTGGCTCCACTTCTTCCTCATCCTGGCCATCATCTTCCACTAACATATCTAGATTGGGTGCAATTGATTGTTCAGATAATGCACCTCATGCTGAAGATCCATCACTACAAGCTAGGCCTATGCAAGTTACTGACACCAGTCCCTCTCAGCATGGTCCTACATGGCGCTCATGGCGTGTGTCCTATCTCATTCTGCTTCTACTTCAGCGGCGCAGTTGTTTGCTATGTTTCGCTAGCACGTAGCTATGGACGCCTCGGCATGGGTGGCCTCTAGCTACTCCTGCAGTCCTGCTAGCATTGCTTGATCATCTGCTCTTGCTTCTTGGGCTGTAGCTCTCTATTGATCCACTTGCTCCATTTGGGTGTGGAGATTGCCCAAAGCTACATAGGCTTGATCAGTTTCCTATCGAGCCTCACTTGCTGCCTTCCTGTGCTTGCGCACACGCTTCTCGAGCTTATGTTGTGTGGCTTTGGCTCTCATTAGCTTATCCATGCAAGTAGTGTAGGATTCCTGTCAGAAATCCCTGGTGTCCTGACGAGTATAGAACATTTTCTTCACTGCAAACATGGCACTCATAGTGGGACTATAAATATTTGCTCGCTCATCCCGATCTCGGATCAATGCATTGTGGTTGTGTTTGTTCCCATATTGCTGTGGATGGATCCACCAAAGGAAAAACACCAGCGGCACTACCGGTAAGTTCATCCCCATGCTGCTGACAAATCTGACTCCATACCTCGAAGGCTACTACTTGGGCAGCCTCCTAAGGAGTTCTTCCTTTAGATTCCGCTTTCCACTCCTGCCAGAAGGGTGCTTATGTTTGGGCTGGTATGGTTAGTCACACTTCATACCATGGCTGTCCCTTCAGGTGCTCTTCATTCCAGTGATAGAGGGGCAATTCATAATACCCCGCATAATGCAAAACTCTCCAAAGCAAAGCAGGAGTTCCAAACATCATCAGGAAATTCTCACTTCCAGCTGGTGCTGCCATCTATACCAATAACATATGCTACTCTCATGAGACAAAGTCATAATGGATAAGAGTTACATAACCGAGTAAGAAATCTATAAGGGGAGGAACAATGCAAGTATTTAATAATGAATTATCATGATGCATGCATGTTCCATACATCCTTACAAACTTAGGAAAAATTATTTCTAGTGACATACAGGTGGTATACGTACATTCTCTCATATATAGTGTAGCTAGTCGGACTATACATTTCATTGTTAGCGTACCTGCACATGAGTTTCATTTTAGCCCAACCCCATAATTATATATGCATAATGTAAATCTGGGCTCTAAGTTATAATCTAAATACTTTCATATATGTATACCCATTCATATACTTCCGTATCAAAGCTACCCGATGATAGTTTATTACCCACAATTAAATACGCACCATACACATATGCAAGCATGCATACATAGTCGTACCAAAGCTAGCTCTCCCCGACCACACGCTCACATCTTACGGTCATGCCACTCATCATCTTACCTTCTTACCTTGGCATAGAGGCATTTGATCCATACATTACCATTCAAGTGAGTGGTATCCATACAATAGCACGCCGTATGGACGACGAAAGTAAAAACCCCTATATTAGTACTTAAATAGCCACCTAAGAGTCCTTAACTAGGCATAAAGAAAGTGATCACTAGCACACTTTAGATTTCAACTCTAGGTTTCAAATACCTATTTATATAGCTATTAGTTGCCAGAAAATGGTTTTTGAAAACAAAAACCTTTGTTTTAAATACACATGTGGCAATTAATGTTGAATCTTGCTCTGATGCCAGCTGTCGTAGAACTGACCAATTTATAAGAGCACAAGTATAATGGCAGCCTGCAAGCGGTCGCACTGTCATACTTGAGCCTATATAAACCCGGTAGTCTGTCGAGTACCACGATGGGTCTCGATAAACGATCCACATACAACAAAGATCGTACATGATTCAACATACATGTCACATATTACATAAAGTTTACAGATACATTTCATTCATCAGAGTATGGAATAGAGTTATTACAAACAAAGTTTGATAGACAGTAGCGGAAGCAAAGTAAAGTTCGAAAGTAGCATTTCCAACATAGTTCAAATATAGTGCCAACACATGATCACAATCCACAAAAGCACATAGAAGGATTATTAAAGATGCTTGCCCAAGGCTCACTCATCCACGTCAGGATAGAAGCAATTCTTGCAATACCCGTGATAGACGGTACCATCTGCAACAATGGGAATAAAACCCTAAGTACGAGAAGGTACTCAGCTAGACTTACCCATCATAAACCAAAAATAAATTGACTCCAAGGATTATGCACAGCTGTATAAGTGGAGGTAGCTTGACAATATTTTGCATAAAAAGCGATTAACCCAATTATAAAATTATACTTTGGTCATCAAGTTAATTATAGCTATTCATCTCTAGATTAGCAACTACCTTGTGCCAAACATGTGATATATCATTTTAAGAGCATACAATAGTAACCATAGCCGGTGTAGTAATTCCATGCTTATCCGAACCATCATATTCCATAATACAATTACTATGATGTTGGTTCTAGCCAAGTTTCTCACTATCCGGGAGAGACGGTGATTCGAATCAATTTCAACCAGCTAGGAATTTATTCCTAATACAAACCCAGGCAGACCAGATCATTAGTCGCCTTAGGCACCTTTGGTACAACTCAAGTCCACATTTCACGGGTTCGCTCAGTGCCGCACAATCAGGGATAACCAACTGCCAGGATGTTTAGGCTCGGCCTGCCCTTGGGCTCACGTCTGGCTCTCCGCACATCGTTACCACCATCTAGAGTGTGCACTCTTATAGAGTAGAGCCCGCCTTGAGTTAAGCTACTCAACTTCATGGTCAGAACGAGTTATCCGGCTAGCTAATTCATAGGCGTGCGTTCAATCTTGTCAGAAGAGCCAACAACGGTATGGTCCTTAAGCAGCATAGACGGGATCACATAAGTCAACCTATGCATAGACTCTGCCCGGCCTCGATTTACATTACCCCATGGTTCTTTTCCACGATAGCAAATATAGCCAACCGTGCTTCGGTATCCACCTATATCTCGCAGGTGACAGGAAATCACCCGACTTCTATCGGTCTAAGCATATATTCGATCCTGGACCTACATAGGGTTAAAGGTGTATATATCTAGACAAGGTAGTTCCATGCATCAAGTGTTTCCAGACAACTCTTATAACCTAATACACCAATCACAAAAGGACTCAAGTAATATTTTGTAAAACACTAGAAGAATTAGAATGCTCCAGGGCTTGCCTTTCAAAAAAGAGGTGGGGCGTTGATTAGGGCACTCCAAGAGCTCTTCTAGAGTATGCTCCTCTTCTTTAGGAGCTATGGCTTGAGGATTCTCCTGCTGGTCTCCTTCCTCTTCTTTGTTGAATTCCAGCAACATTATCTCCTCGGTCGATCCTATATGCATGATCATGGAATAAGATATTGTGAATGCATGTATGACGGCATGTATGATATGACAAGAAGTGATGAATGCATCCTTGTAAGTATTTTCAACAGCATGGTGTCAAAGTAATAACAAGGGCATCCTATTCTACACAGTAGGTGCATATCTCTTCTCTATTACTTAAGTAAATGCTTCTACCATTTATTTACCGAACTATAAAACAGTAGCTAATTGTTTTAACCATAACTAGAGTTATATACATCAAAATCATATGGTTGTGGACATTCTGGAAAGCTTATGAAATTATCTACAACTTTATTTTAATACTCTTAGAGTGATTCAATAGCTATATAGGTCAAACAAATCAGTCAATCAAATATATCCAAAAAGTAAACATCTCGGATAGCAAACTTGTAACAGCTAGAACTCTTAAACCCTAAGGCCTATGACTATGAAATTTTAACACAAGGTAGATTAGTAAGCTATCTACAACTTTTTTATTAACAACTTTTACAGCAAAGATCATTATCCACATGAAATCATACACACAATTAAAACTATACATGCAACCATCTATTTGAATTATAAAGTACCAATTAATTAGTTGCATACAACCAATTGCTTCTAAGGCTTACTATGAACATCAACAGTTACTTGCATCACAAGCACCATAGAAAACATCATGGTCAATCATAATTTAATTACTTAAATGTCTTTATTAATTTAATTAGATAATTCGGGTAAATAATAAACATACACCAAATATGCACCATAAATTCTCATAAAATTACAGTGGACTCCTAGTGCTCACAACAGACCACTGTGATAATTTCATACCATTTGGACATGTATAATATGCTATATAAAAATGACAAGCTAGCAAGGGTTATTTTAGCAAAAATAGTTAACCCTATAGAAAAGTGTCAAACAACAGATTATATAATTTTTATAGCTTCATACTAGTGCCATACTATTGTACAAAAATTTGCATATCAATATGTTACATATTTTTATCCCTATAATTTTCTTTAGAAAATGTAATTTATTAATAGATAAATAGAAAGATCATATTTCAATCAAGTTTACTGCAAGCTTAATATTTTTCCAAGCTAGAGCATGTCAACACAAAACCAACAAAATTGAAATCACAATTTTATCATTTTTCTAGCTCAAGATATCTAATTTACAAGTTTACTAACATTCAAAAAGCACTTATTTCAATACATTTTAATCACCAAGAAAAATATTAGAAACTGTACATTTCATATTTTTACAAAACACCTCACTTCATGAGGATCACAACAAAATTTGGTTCACAAGAATTGGACCTCTAGAATTCCACTTATCATTTTTCAAAGTTGCATGCAAATCTAGAAATAAATGAACTAGCTTTTCAAACTGAGCCGCTAACAGTCGGGACCCATGCATCAGACGGGCCCGCGTGTCAGCGATAGCAAAACAGAGGAGCGACGCGGGACGTCCAGAGTTTGCCGAGGGTGGCTTCTCCGGCGATGGCACTGACACCACAGTGATTACCAAGACACCCCGAACACATTGAGCTAACTAATTGGACCGATTGACAGAGCTAAGCACGACGGTGGCGGCCATGGCGGTGCGGCGGACGCGGTCGACGGCGAGCCACCGGAGGTGACCGAGATGGTGCCATCTAGGGTTTGGCCTAGCTTCTACGCACTACGGTGAACCTATTGCGCACTCAATCGTGGCACGCGGTGGTCGGAGGTGGCCCGGCCACACTAAGGTGCCATGGCGGTGAAACGCCGGCGAGGCTGTGCGCTGCACAGAAGCCTTACCGGCTGAGACTTAGCAAGCAAAGCAGTGCGGTGATGCGGTGAGAGTACGTCGTAGTTGCTACGGTGGCGAACGAGCGACGCGGTGCGAGCAGGGGCCGGCAATGGCGGTGGTGGCGAGCTCGGTGTTGCGGTGGCTACTGTGGATGGAGGCGAGCGTGAAGGAGAAAGCAAGGAGTGAAATGAGAGCGCGACGCGTCACAAGCGAACGCTGGGGAGGGTGAAGGTGCGTTGAGGCTCACGTGGCCTGACTGGACAGGACATCGGCGATGCGCGGCCTCCGCACGGTGGCTCGTGTCTGATGGCAGTCGACCATGATGGCCAGGCAGATTTTGGCCATCAGGCCTGTGAGTCTGTACTGATTGCGCCATTTTGAGGTCCCTAATCTCCCAATCCGTGGATCATTAGCGCAAACTTCCTAAACCAAAGTTGAAGCCCTATATACCATCTACAATTACTCTTAAAGGATCAAGGTCTAATTCTAAATGGTTAGCAAGTAAAATCATCTCAAAGTTGGGCCAACGAAACTGTAAACACGAAATGACTTAGAAATTTCTCTAGTGTTGGAAAATAGTGAAATGTTGATTTTTGTGAGCTCAAAATGACCAAGCTATGCACTGAAAGTTATTGCTCTACTCAAATACTACAAATTTGGTTTAGTGAGCACATCCATGCAAAGTCTCTATGACATGGTTCAAACTAGGTCAAACACACCACTTTCAATTGATGGCTTACACTTAAACTATGACTTAGTGACCAAACTAGCCCTAGTCATAAATACCAAAGTTGTTCATAATGACATTATAAACATGTTTAAGCTATTCCTAAGGTCACACAAGCATTTCATACATTGGTTACACATAAAACTCCCTAGGTCAACATGCATATCATCACTTAAAAGCGTAATTAGACAAAGTGGTCTACATGAACAATGTTCCATTAGTCATCCTAAGTGTAGCTAAGGTGTTTTAGTAACTAACATCAACCACTTACACTTATTCACTCATGATCATAAGCATGCATACAAGGAAACATAAAATAACAAGCATGTTTCATATGTTTCAATCATAAGTTTCATATGTTAAAGTTTATATGTGAATGCTTGATGATGATGCTCATGCAATGCAAGTCAAATTATGCAAGCCTAACACTTAGGGTGTTATGGACTTTGACTTACTTGACATCCTTGTCAGCCTAGGGAAACACCTCCCACTCATCTCCATCATTGATTCATCATCATAGTGAGATTAGGAGTGATTTCAAGTGCATTTGCTTGAGTGATTGTATCTAGTGGCACTTGGGGATTGTTGTGGCTACGGATTTCTTTTTTCTCTTGGTGGTTGGTGCCACCTAGATGGCTTGGAGCAGCGGAGGAGCTTCGGCACGTGTTGGTGATTGTTCGTGGTCGGCTCCGGTGATTGTGAGGGGTCTTGCACCTTCCCCCGCGAAGAGCCGCATGATAGCTCTTGAGGATTGCTCGTGTCATTGAGTTACCTCACTTGTGGGTAGGTTCTTGTGGTGTCTAATTATGTGGACGAGGTTCGTGCAACACATCTTAGCCGTTGAATCACCAAGTGTTGGTCGACACAATGGAGACTAGCGTGCCGGTAAGCACATGAACCTCGGGAGAAAAATCTGGTATCTCTTATGTGATTGGATTTCTCCCGGTGATTGATTGGTATTTATTTTGTGATTGGTTCACTCCTCGACGCGGTAGTATAATCATCTTACTCACTCTATTACTTTCCCGCAAACTAGTTGTAGCAAGCTCTTTAGTGTAGCTAGAATTAAGAGCTTGTATTGTAGCTTAAGTTCATCTAGTGGAGCTCTTTAGTGTAGCCTTGTTGAGAGCTCATAGTGAATAGTGACTTAGCATCTTGTGTGACTAGAGATCATAGCAACTAGAATTGTTGGGTAGGTGGCTTGCAATCCTTGTAGAGCTAGAGCAAGTTTGCATTTCGTCATTTGTCATACTAATCAAATTGCTCTACGGATCTTGTAGATTTTTAAATAGGCTATTCACCCCCCCCCTCTAGTCATATTAGGACCTTTCAGCGCATCCATCTGGATGTCCAGGAGCTAGTCATGCTGTAAAATTGTAATATAGAGTAATAATGTACATGTAACTTGACAGCTTGGCCGCTTGGGAGGGCTATGCATGATGGGGCTATTTGGAGCATGGCCTCCTAGACAATGCCTGGCCTAGGCAACAGGCCTCCGAAATCGAACGTGTGGAGGCGCTGCCTGGCCCAGGTAGTGGCCGTCCGCCACTGTCAACGAAACAACCTCGATGATTTCACCATACCAATGGAAAACCCTAGTTTCCACTTGTCACTTTCGGACTTTGACAGCATAAATGAAAAGAAAATTTTTAAGTCTAGAAAGAAATGAAGAACTTGGTCAATTAGTTGATTAGAGGTCGTTGCTTTAGATATTTTCACCAAGAATGAATGGGGGAGCAATAAAATAAGACTTTGCTTCTTATTTTTTCCTTCTTGGTTCTTGTTCCCAATTTTTTTATCAGTTGGATTAGTAGAAAACCATGTAAGAACTTGTAATATTTATGATGCATAAAAAGAAAAAAAATGAAGAATAAAATCATGATTGCATTGGATATTCATATTTCCAAACAATGTAGAACATGTCATTTCAGTTATTTTCACTACATCTACAATTCTTGTCCAACCTAACGGCTCTATCCCTAGAATACTTAAGGTATAAAATTGTCTATATATAGTTAGATCATGCTATGTAACTACAATCCAAGTGGCAATCATGTCCAACCTTCTGTTTCCTTGTCTAGCCTACGTCTTGAGTCTTTGATCTGACCCCTCCTCTTTTTCGATCTCCCCCTAGCTCCTGACCTAAGGATCGGTGCCGAGTTGGAGGCTCCAATTAACATTTTTCTTTGGATAAAATTTTCAGTTCGAGGTTTTGGTTTTTTGGTAGTAAGGTTTACTTCAAGCCTTCATCCTGAGCTTTTGCACAAAGATATCCCTTTAAGACCTCTCTTATAGGATATTTTTTAACCCCTGCAAAATACAACATAGAAGGAGCTTCACTGCAACGAGCTGGGAGGGAGAGGGGCAAAAGGCTTTTTCCCAACTTAGGCACCGTTTGACATGGCTTCTTTTACTCTAGCAACTCCAAACAAGCCAGAGCTGGTGAATTGCCAGAAATACTGGCTTTAACAGCTCCTAGTTTATTTCTAGAAGAGAGAAAAACAATTCCTTGCTTCAATGCAAAATATTCCCTTGAAGTCGGAATTGTTTTGTGAGAAGAAACTCTTCCAAATAGAACTTTAATAACCACCTCTACCTAAGCATCCTGAACCCCTACCAAGGAACACGGTGCAAGCACGTCATCACAAGATGTTCGACCTATCTATATGCATGTCGACATAATGGAGTGTTGTTGCGGTGCTAAAAACAATAATTGAGTCTACAAAGAAATGCTGGGAATTTTTTATGAGAACGTCTAGGATATCCTTTTTTTCTATATGATGCCTCGTGGTCGTGGGGATTAATGCGAAAACTTTCGAACAAGACTTTAGTAAGATGCGGAAGTGTCCTTGCTATCGAGCAGTAGAAAAGGAGAGCATATCAACCAGGAGTTTTGTCAAAAGAAAGCGCAATGCATGAGTGCATTATTACCTACTACAATCCAGCTGGTACATATGTAGCGGAACATTATCATGTATGCCAATCTTCTGAACCCACATCATGCCTCACTACTACAGAATTGATTTTCAGCAACGGAGGTTTGTATAGAGGCGGCTCAATGTACAGTCGTTTGACGTTCGAACCAAACCGCCTCTAAAAATATATTTGTAAAGATGGATACTAATTTTCAGTCATCTCCACAAATGTCCCTAGTTTTAGAGGCGGCTCTATAAATCGATTCAGAATTATGGTGTGCCATCAGCTTGTAGTAATTTCGAAATTCTACATCCATCCATAAATCCGTCATTCCGCCTCCGGAACTGTCCTGGATGAGGAAAGCACAAAGAAAAGTGAAGCAATGCAACATCTATCCTGTCACCCATGCCACCCAGTGCTCCAGTCTTACTGGTCGATGCTAATTTCCTCTTTATTCCAGCACATAGCCGTTATCATGCAGGCAAGAATGCCACACCCACAGATTCGTCCACCACTGATGTCGAACCCTAGCTGGACTGTCAATTCTAGCACAAGAATCGATCGATCCATCGCCAGCCACTGCTCCTTTCAACCTTTGCCATTGCTCTAGGTTTCAGTGGAGCGAATCGAATCACAGTGACAAATCCTCGAAGATCAAAAGGCGAACCTAAGTGCTGTGAAAAAAGGATCCAAATTTTCTCATCACACTGGACTAGTGGACTGCAGACAGTAGCATCAACATTGAGCTTGGGGGGGGGGGGGGGGGGGGGGGGGGGGGGGCGCGGGGGGCAAAGTAAGGGACCTTGTTGGCAACAACTTTATATTTTGGTGTGAGTGCAGCATCGCATCGCCATCGCTAGGACCACGCACACCTCAGATTCCCTCTAGCAGATGTGGCTTTCAGCTCACCTAATAATCTTATTGGGAGGAATTTCAGCAAATCATGCATGGTTCCAAGTACTTACTACTCCTGTGTCTGTGTGCCAAAATGATTGAGCATTAGGATTTATGATGCACTGATTAATATAATGTATGGATTAATAATCAGGGTTACAGCTACAAGCTACAGAGGATAAGTATTATTAGGTGCACATGGTTCATACACCTAATCAGCTTGCCTGGTACTTAAACAAAAACAGTTAGTCATGTTGCAATTCAGGTGGAAATCGGACAGAAAATGCCAAGGGATCAAATATCATAAATAGGCTAGAAAGAACAGAATCTGAATGATTGCCGGTGGGATTTGAAGTATGGAGATTTATTGCTGAACAAAATCATGCCTGATTGATGCTAGCTGGAGTGTCAAATTAAATGTTGTTTTGAGGCAATGCTGTACAGTAGCGTATGTCTAGGAATGCGCTGTCATGTCTGTGTTAGTTTGGACTTGATCCAAGATATTTTCACGTGCCCCCTACCCTACGTTAGGTCACTTGGCATGTTGGTTGATCCAAGGTCATAGCAAAAGCAGTCCTCCTATGGCATTATATTGATAATCAAATCACCTATGTCCATTGATAGATTTGTAGGCGCAGCGCAAAGCTTGTCTTGTTTATATATATATGCTGATTATAGAGTAGATTAATAGGTGGGTAGCTCGTCTACTCAACCAACTAAACCACTTGGGAATTGTTTATTGGACTGTCAATCGATCAAGAACAAGCTGTTTGTTTGGCTCTAGAAAAATTCTCCAGGACTGTCCATGTGAATTAATAGATCCAAGAGGGTATATTTATATGTATATGTATATGTATATATATTATCCTCTCTTGACCTGAGATCCCACTCGCAGTCAGGAGTTGTGTCGGTGTTTCAAGTAAACATCAACGAGTAAATTTGTGTTATTGTGTGTCTGGTCTGCATGGTGTGCTAAAAAGACACAAAGTTATACTGGTTTGGGCAGAATGTCCCTACATCCAGTTCGTGGCTGCTGCTCGTGTTATTTGCACTGAAAAGTTCGTAGTAGGGGTTACAAACGGGCGAGAGAGGGAAAGATCTCAAGTCTCTGATGGAAAGGTCGAATAGGTGCTAAGAGCTTGATCGCTGCTCAGCTATGTGTAATGTGATGCGTGGTGTGTTCAATTGATCCATCTCCATAGTGGGGTGCCCTGCCTTCCCTTTTATAGACCAAGGAGAAGAAGGGGTTACAGATGGGAGAAAAAAAACAGAGGCCAAGGAGAGCCTTCAAAGATGCCGGGTCTTCCTTTTCCTCTAAGTGAGCCCTCCCTGACACGGCAGACGATGCCAGGGACAGCTCCATGCCGGGCGCATGTCCGCTGATCCTGATAGGGCCGCGCTGGGCGTCTGTCCACTGATGACGCCATGTTCTGGCTTGATCAGCAAGTGGTCACATCCCATCCCGCCTTAGCGGGCGGCGCGATGGACCAGGGTGTTGATCCGTGACCCTACGGGGAGCAGACGGTGCGGTGACCGCACGTCCGTCATTGTAGATGATGCGAGTCTCCTCCTATACCATAGTGGTTGTCGTATTCTTCCGTCAGGATCCGCGCCCGAGGGCAAATGGCGGGGCCCACAACACTGTAAGACAAATATCACCGCCTACAACACTGTTCGGGCTCTGACATGCCCAGAAAGGCTTAAAGCGCCAGTCATGATATATCCTGACGGTACTTTTCTACAGGCGTGTAGGGTATGGTCCTCGGTATTATGGTTGACTTGAGTGCCCTGCCTTATCTGCGCGTGTAGTTATGAAGGAGTAGCGCGCAATGTCGGGCGAGGCGGAGCCAGCCCCTAGACGTCGGGTGAGGCAGAGTCTGCCCTCAGACGTCGAGCGAGGCGGAGCCAGCCCCCAGACATCGAGCGAGGCGGAGCCAAACCATGGACATTGGGCGAGGTGGAGTCTGCCCCATATGTCGGGCAAGGCGGAGCCAGCCCTCGGACATCGGGCGAGGCGGAGTCTGCCCTCAGACATCGTGTGAGGCAGAGTCTACCCCCAGACATCAGGTGAGGCGGAGTCTGCCCTTAGACGTCGGGTGAGACAGAGCCAGCCCCTAAACGTTGGGCGAGGCGGAGTCTGCCCTTAGACATCGGGCAAGGCGTAGCCAGCCCACGGATGTCGAGCGAGGCGGAGTCTTCCCTCAGACATCGGGCGAGGCGAAGCTAGCCACCAAACATCGGGTGAGGCAGAGCTAGCCCTCGGGGGTCAGGCGAGGCGGAGTCTGCCCCTAGACGTCAGGCGAGGCGAAGCCAGTCCTCAGGAGTCTGCTTGAGGCAGAGCCCATGGTCTCGGTGGACGGACGAGGAGTGACCCGACAAGCGGTGTAGTCGCGCTCTTGATCGCACGGATGAATCAACATTGACGGTCATTAGCTCCTCCTCTTTAGGTACCCTAATATTGGTCCCCAATAGTAGCCCCTGGGCGATTCGAGTAGAATTGCCTAGGGGATTTTTTTACTGGCCAATGGGTGCGTGCGAGCGCACCTGGTGGGTGTAGCCCCCGAGCCTATGGAGGAGTAGGGTACTCCTTCAAAGGGTTTTCCGAAAGAGAGAACTCTGAGAGCCCTGTCCCTCTATTGTTGCCCATGGCGTGCCCTGAAGACGGTGAGTTCTCCTTCGCCGAGGTCGGACCCTTTGTGGGTGTAGCCATGAGACTTGATGGTTTGTTAGCCAGATAGCTCAATTAGGATCCTAGTATCCCATTCATGGGGATGCAGCTAGGGTCAGCCCGGCTGAGACTCGGTCATAGGCTAAGACTCCCATGAAGCTCATGCGCCTAAGTTTTGGCCACTCATGGGCCCCTCCTTTGTTGTAAGGGTGTCTTGGGATGGCTGTCGAAGCCATTGGTGGGCCAGCCCTTGAACTCCTAGGCCTAGGCGGGCCGGAGGAATGCTTTTTGACCCGTATCCCTTTTGCTGGTAAAGAGTCCTAGTCTTCCAGGCAGGCAAAATGTCCAGCGCGCCTTCGGAGGGAAAGGATAGAGATTGCGGATGCAAATCCCATGATGTGATGTGGTGGTGGATCATGGCAGGCATGGAGATCTAGGTGGACGGTTGCCTTCCTCGCATCCACCGCCCCTATAAAACCAAAGGGTTCGCCCCTAGGGTTTCATACTTTGCTTCCTTGCCTTTGCATCTACAACCTTCGCCACCAATCACCAAAGCCTCCCGCATCCGTGTTTCTGCCGTCGTTGAATTCGCATCCACCACTCTAATCCTCCAATGGAGCCGTGGTGACGCTCTGATATCACCCTCTAGTGCCTGGAGGGCCTTGTTCGTCATGGTCTTCTTTGCGCACAAACCGCTGCCAAGGAGTGGTAGCTACCCAGCGATGAGGACGTGCCATTGCCGCCCGATGGCAATGTCATGTCCTTCACTCACTTCCATAAGCAGGGATTCACCACCCCCCACCAACAAGTTTCTTTAGGGATTGCTGCACTACTACAAGGTAGAGCTGCAACACCTTAATCCCAACAGAATCCAGCACATTGCGGCATTCATCGCCCTGTGTGAGGGATTCCTAGGGATTAGTCCCCACTTCGACCTATGGTGGTACTTCTTCACCGTCACCCTCCTAAAGAAGAGGGAGAAGAAGCAGGAGCTGAACGTGTCGATGGGATGCACCGGCATCTAGCTCTGCAACAACCGGGTCAGTGAGTACCCGCTGATGTGTCTATCGACCTCCAACAAGGGGTGGCATTCGCATTGGTTCTACATCAAGAACGACACAGCCACCCCCTTACCAGAGTTCACCAGATGCCTCATCGAAGAGGTCCCGGACTCGTGGAGGAAGTGGGGAGTCCTAGAGAAAGACAAGAAGAGAATACAGAACCATCTCACCGCCATCTGAATCCTAAAGGAGAGAGGCATGAAGGGGTCAGGGATCATCGGTGCCTACCACATGCGGAGGGTGGCATTGCTGATGAGGCACGCGCTTCCCCTGCACATGATGGCACCTGGGGCGTCACTCGATGGGATGGTGCTCATCGAGGGAGCGCTCTCCTCCTCTAAAGTGGCATAGCGCATCAAGGAGGCAATGGAGCCTCCATAGGACGACACCGACACTGTCCTCAACTTTGTGTATCCGGTGCTAGGGCACCCCCCAATGCGGCCAGAACCGGGGTACATCGTCTTTGTAAGTTTTCTTTCCTCGTGCCTCCTTTTTAATTGAACTCCCGACCTCTTGATGCTAATATTGAGATAGGGGGATCAGCCAAAGAGACTCATCCTTACGGATCACCCTGTTTCACTGCCGAAGGACCCATCCATGACGGCGGCCAACCGCGCCACGGCCAAGTGGAAGCGGAAGGCGAAGGAGGATGAGTGGAGGAAGAAGCAGCATAACCTATGGGCATGGGAGCGAGGTGAGGATATGGATAGTGATGATGATGAGGAGGAGGAGGAGGAAGACAATGAGGTAGTTGTCGACATTGAGTGGGATGACCTGGAGAGCAAGGATACGCTGACAGGTCTCCACTCATCCTTATAGGGACCCTTCCCATTCTATGTAGGGGGAGGTGAGTCTGTGAGACCGAAGGAGGTGGGCTGGATCATCAGCCTATCCTCAGAACCAGCAGGGGTGGGCAGTTTTGCTGTCACGCCCAAGGTGCCAGCGGAGGGGAGCGGCCCTACCACCGTGCCTTAAGAGCCAACGGGGGCGGATGGATCCACCACCATGCCCTAAGAGATAGCAGGGGTGGGTGGATCCACCGTTGTGCCTGAGGTGCCAAGGGAAGGGGGTGGCTCTACCGCCGTGCCCCTAGGTGCAAGGGAGAAGAGCCCCTCAGCCTGGGAGTAGGGGGCGGGCACAAAATGGCCCCGTCCCGAGGAGGTAGAGCAGGGACTTGGGGGTTCATCCCCCAAATGTATCCAATGCCCAACAACACCAATGTAAGTCCTCAACTCCTCTATTTTCTCTATTTTTAGCTTGACTTATGCCTTTTCTTTTCTTCGAGTGAGGTGGGAGTCGTCAGATGTCGTCGCACCAGTCTTGGGTGGGAGCAGCACCGTCGGCATTGATGCCTCATCGGTCGGTTAGGCGTCGCTCGTGATAGTTCCCATGCCCTCGGCAGGACAAGCAGACGAGGGGACTCAACGGATGCCCTCAGAGGTCATTACGCAGCTAGCGATGGAGGTGATCTCGCTACCAGCGACGGGGTGGATGGAGCTACCAGTCGCGCATGTGGCGTCGGCTGTGGCGGACGTGATGCCGCCCGTCAAGGCCCTGATGACATAGGCAAAGGTGGTAGTGGCTATGATGGGTGGGCCATAGTCGGACACCACTGTGGCAGCGCTGAGGCCGTGGTGCAATCCACGCCACTATTGGCCCAAGTGACGACACCCGACGTGGGCCAGACAGAGGGGGACGTGGCCAAGGGACCCTTGGATATTGGGACAGTGGTAGAGAGGACTAGTGGGGAGCCGCTCCTGGCCTTGACGTTGGGGGCCAGCCACTTGCCTGTGCGAGACGAGTCCCTGCTCCGATGGGTGAATCCACAGGACTCGTCATCGACACTCTTTACCCTCGATGATGCTACTAAGAGCATGGAGCGGGAGAGTCTCGACGAGGGGATTGCGACCGTGCTGGAAGCTCTAAATGCCAGGGCCGCCCTACGTGACGTCATTGTTCCCACTGGCTAGGTATTTACTTAATCTAGCCTCTCACCCTCTTCTTTCTTTATGTATTTTTGTGTTCTGACCACCATCTTTTTTCAGTCTCTTATCGCTCGCAGCCAGGAGAAATCCCTTTTCCTTCACAAGCATAAGGAGGACTGGGACCACCTTTGTCGATAAGGCATGGTTGCACGGGGATGTGGCTGAGTTGACTCTCCTTGCTGAGGAGGTAGGTAGTCTACGGCTGCGGGAGGCTGAGGCCCATCGAGACGTGGAGGAGGCTGAGAAGGCGTTTGAGGAACTATTGGCGAGGGCACGGCAGGATGAGGAGGAGGCTGCCAGAGTCTAGAAGGAGCAAAACAAGCTACTCTAGAGGGATGTTGAGGCCCACCAGTAGATCCTCGACCCCCTGGCAGAGGTGGAGAAGGAGCGGGAGCTCAAGCTAGGAGCCGAGGAGACGTCCGTGGCCCTATAGCAGAGGGTGAACCTGGACACTAAGGCAGTTGCCTGGCTACACAAGGAGCAAGACGAGCTATGCCAGACTATGGAGAAGATCCACTTGGAGCATGACGTAGCCCATGAGGAGCGTGACCAAGCCATCTGAGAGCGTGATGAGGCGCAGCAGAGGATTGGCTCCCTTCAGGCTGAGCTTGGAACCACGATGACCCAAAGGCTGGAGGCTGAGAGCATTTCCACAAGGCTGGCCATGGAGCTCACTGAGGCATGGAGGGGCCTTTAGGTAGAGAGAGACAAGCATGACCTCCTACGCGCTACCCTCAGAGTGGTCTATGATGACCTAGAGGTGGCACGGTCAGAGGGGACCAGCTCACTCGTGGCCCATGTCGTCGATATCATGGTACGGGTGCGCCAGCTCAAGAGGGAAGCCCTTCACTCTAGGATCACCCAAGCCTTCACCATTGCCCACTCTCATTATGCGGACAATATTGACTTGGAGACATTGAGCCTTGGCTTCGCGCCTGGCTACGAAGCCTCTAAGCTGGATGAGATAGAGACGGTAGTGGCTCCTCTTGCGCGGGACCTGGCAGATAAAGTTGAAGACATAGTTCTCCCCCGGAGGGGGTAGTTAGTCATATAGGTTGGATGAAACACTTATTGTAATCTATGAACTAGCGCCAACCTTTATGTATCAAAAAAATCTGTAACTTCATTTTTTTTAATTGAACTTGTTTTCTTCCCTTTTTATATGCAAAAGAAAGGCTCATTCCGACCCCTCCGTTCGTTAAGACCATAGGGCCTAAGGTGTAAGAGAAAAAACTTTGATCACACTAGTGAGTAAAGACATCGTAGCCTCTGAGGCATAGGTTTTTTGCAGTTCAACCAGGCATGCCCAGTTATTTGTTTCTGCAAACTTTGCCGCTAGGCTTAACTTGAGGAAGAGGACTGACGTGGTGACTGTTTCAGAAAAGGTGTATTTATACCCGTATCAACCCCTGAGTGAGATTTGACCCTTAGCCATAGCTGGGGTTGGATGTCACTGAAAATCAAGGAGAGGATAGCGAAACTTTAGGAGAATGCATCTCTTGTATTCGCACATACCCTCCCCCTAGGATCTTAGCTATCATTCTACAACTGTGCATTAGGTCTCCTTGCAAGTCCATCCATCCTTGAGCCCCCACAAGTGGTGGGGATTCAGTCAAGGGTTGGCTTGTTTTTGTGATTGTCGCCCCATCCACGGTTTCTGCAACTAGAGGGGTTGAGTTAACGTTACTTGCCTCGGTGGCTCTAGTGACAAGCTTGGTGAGCTCGCTAACGGGTATGTTCGAATGGAATCTAGTTTTGTCACTTGTGATGGGGTCGACAAAGCCCTCTTGTGGCATTTCATTGCTCCTTAACCTACCTTCCAATAGATTCCCCCTCAATGGGGATTCTATGGGCTCGGCTAGAGGCTAGGATCGAACGAGAATGTTGAGATGACTTTGTTTGCTTCTAAGCAGGACGGGCATGGGCCATTGAGGTTCATCTACGTTTTCCCCCTAGCTCTTTGTTCGACACATGGCGGCCTCGGGCCCTCCATGAGCTGGCCTTCGACCCTCAGTCTTTTGATCTAGGATCGGGTGGCTCGAGCCCCCAAGCCCTGTGGGGTTCGGTAGGGGTCGGCTGTGATTCATGCATCACCCCATCCTTGGTTTCCACAACTAGAGGGGCTGAGCTAATGACACTTGCCTCGATGGCTCAAGTGTCATGCTCGGTGAGCTCACTAACAGGCATGTCCGAGTGGAATCCGGGTCCATCATCTGTTGACGGGGTCGGTAGAGCCCTCATATGACATTCCACTACTTCTTAACCCGCCTCTCGGTAGATCCTCAAGCCGTTCGATAGGCTTGGGTGGCCCGTTGGCCTCTCCTCAATGGAGATTCTATGAGCTTGGCTCAAGGTTAGAATCAAACAAGAAAAGTTGAGATGTCCCTATCCTTTTCTGAGCGAGCTTGGGCAAGGCCGCTGGGGCTCATCTCGGTTTTTCTCCCTTGGCTCTGTTTGACATGAGGCAGCCTCGAGCCCTTCGCGGGCTGGCCTTCGAACCTCGGTCAGTTGCCGCTCATATCGAATGAGATGACTACTGCTTCATGACACGCCGCAAAGCGTTGTGATGTAGCAATCGCATATGCAGTGCTTGGATATATGAGATAAGTGTATGAATGATTATATAAAGAAATAGTGGGGGTCAGTAATGTTACCTCGATGGCACGAGTAACAGGTTCTAGGAGATCTTACCAGATATGTTCGTGCGGGGGTCTGGGTCTAATGTTCATGATGGAACCTGTGTAACCTGCATGAGCCTCCCATTCTTCTATAACTATCATTCGGTAGTGGCTCGAGCCGTTCAATCGATTTGGGCAACCTGACAGCCTATCCTTGATGGAGATTCTATAGGTAGGCCCCTCCAAATCCTTCTCAGGAAGGTGGAGGTTAAGGTTTGGAGTGCAAAGACAAGGACTCTGATCGTGCTAGTGGATAAAAAACACCGTAGCCACTGGGGCATAGGGTCCTAGCGGTCTGACCAGGCTTACTCAGAATTTGTGCCCACACATCGTGCCTCTAGTTTTTTAAACGTAAGGAGGGGCTAGGCAAAGAGAATGTCTAGCGAATAGACACCCTTGCCAGCCCCTGAGCAATTCCCGACCCTCTGCCATTGCTAGGGTAGGAGGCTCGGTAATGAAATTAATATGTAAAGTAAGTAAATGATGATGCTTTTCTTTCGGCAGCGGTCTTGAGCCGTCTGATCGACCTGGGCACTAGTTTTACCTCGATGGTAAGAACGGCTCCCCTAGATATGAGTGCGATACTATCTGCTCCTTATCCACTTCTTGTTGGTGGCCAAGCCGTCCGATTGACTCATGTTACCTATCGAGACAAGATTTCCCTACGGAAATAGAGGATGAGAACATCCTACGCAAGCCAAGCGTCCAATTTGTGCAGAATGGATGAGCTCTTCATTATAGCGAACCACCTTTTAGCTCTTCTCCCTCTTTTTGTAAAAGAGGTTTAGTGCATTCTGACCCTTCCCATAGTTAAGGTCATAAAAGCTCGAAGTGTAGGTGAGCTAGCTCTGATCATGTTAGCGAGCAAAGGCGCCATAGCCACTGGGGTGTAGGTGTCTCGCAGTTCACCTAGTTTTACTCAAAGCTTATTCCCGAAGACCTAGCTCTTAGGACTTATCATGAGAAAACAGGGTAGGCATAGAGAATGTTTGCAGGATAAATGTACTCATATCAGCCCCCGAGTGAGGTTTGACCCCCTGCTGTTTGCTGGGGTCGGATGTCATGAAGGATCAGGGAGTTTTGATAATAAAACTGATAAGGAAAAGTGTGCATTTATTAGGGATAAAAGCGACATAGCTGCTCGATGTTCTAGGCATTGGTGAAGATTTCGCCGTCGATGTTTTTGAGCTTGTAGGAGCCTAGACAAAGCACCTCCACAACTACATATGGTCCCTCCCATGGCGGCGAGAGCTTGTGGCGGTCCTTGTTGCTCTATACGAGGAGGAGGACTAGGTCCCCGACGTTGAAGTCTTGGCCCCACACTCGTTGGCTGTGGTACTGTCGCAACGCCTGTTGGTACTTGGCCGAGTGGAGGAGGGTGACATCACGCACTTCATCTAGCTGGTCCATGGTGTCCTCATGGGATGCCTCGGCTCCCTATTCATCGTATGCCCTGATCCTTGGCGCTCCATAGTAAAGGTCGGTTGGGAGGATGACCTTAGAACTGTAGACCATGAAGAAAGGCGTGTAGCCGATGGCTCGACTGGGGGTTGTCCTTAGGCTCTAGAGTACTGAAGGAAGTTCAGCGACCAAGCGTGCACCGAATTTGTTCAACCGGTTGAAGATCCTAGGCTTGAGGTCCTATAGGACCATGTCATTCGCACATTCTACCTATCCGTTCGTCTGGGGGTGCGCTATGGAGGCCCAGTCGACACGAATGTGATGTTCATCACAAAATCGGAGAAATTTCTTGCCTGTGAACTGCATGCCATTGTCTATGATGATGGAGTTTGGGACTCCAAAGTAATGGATGATGTCGAGGAAGAACAGTATGTCCTACTCGGATTTGATCGTGGAAATCGATCAAGCTTCTATCCACTTTGTAAACTTATCTATGGTGACAAGCAAGTGGGTGTAGCCCCCGGGTGCCTTTTTGAGTGGTCCAACCAGATCAAGTCCCCAGACTATGAATGGCCAGGTGTGGGGATCGTCTGGAGTGCTTGGGCTCATAGGTGAGTCTACCGAGCATAGTACTGGCACCCTTCACAGGTGCGTACGATTTGCTTGGCATCAGCTACCGCAGTAGGCCAATAGAAGCCCTATCGGAATGCATTTCCGACTAGGGTTCTAGGCATAGCATGGTGACCATAGACTCCACCGTGAATATCGCTCAGCAAATGCTTCCCCTATTCAAAGGGGATGCAGCGCTGCAGGATCCAAGTGTGCCTTCGCTTGTAGAGTTTGCCCTATACAAAACAAAGGACTTGGCATGACGTGCGAGCCATCGAGCCTCCATCCTATATGTCGGTAGTGTGTCATGGAGGACATAGTCGAGGTAGAGTGTCCTTCAGTCAACCAGACGGTCGAGCTCTATTGTTGGGTCCTCTTTGAGTTCCATGACCTCAGAGCCAGATGTAGCTGATGGTTGGTTAGCCCCTAGGCTAGGATTGGATGGACCATCATCACCATGTTCTGACTCCTCGTAGCAAACCGAGGGCTTGTGCTGGTCGCTGACAAAGATGCCTGTTGGCACCGGCTCTTGACTGGATGTTGTTTTCACAAGCGCATCAGCCGCCTCATTGAGACGCCTCGGGATGTGGTTGAGCTCGAGGCCATCAAACTTGTCCTCCAACCGATAGACTTCTCAGCAGTACATGGTCATCTTAGCATTGTAACAGTTTGACTCCTTCATGACCTAGTCGATGACCAGCTGGGAATCTCCTCGAACATTGAGGCATCGGACGCCCAACTCGATGGCAATGCATAGGCCATTGATGAGCACCTCATATTTGGCCACATTGTTAGAGGAGGGGAAATGGAGATGGACCATGTACCTCATGTGTACCCTGAGGGGCAACACGAAGACCAGCCCCATGTCGGTGCCCTTCTTCATCAGTGATTCGTCAAAGTACATTGTCCAATACTCTTGATCGATGACCGCCAATGGCATTTGGACCTCAGTCCATTCCATGACAAAATTAGCCAACACCTGGGACTTGATGGCCATCCAGGAGGCATACGCAATGCTCTGACCCATTAGCTCAAGTGCCCATTTTGCGGTTCTTCCCATGGCGTCCTAGTTTTGGACGACCTCGCCAAAGGGGAAGGACGTCATGACCGTCACTGGATGTGACTCGAAGTAGTGGCGTAACTTTCTCCTAGTGATGAGGACAGCATACAGAAGCTTCTGGATTTGGGGGTAGTGGGTCTTCGAGTCGGATAGGACCTCGCTGATAAAGTACACAGGGCGCTATACTTTGAGGGTGTGCCCCTCTTCTTCCTACTCCACTACTAGGGCGACGCTGACCACTTGCGTGGTGGCCGCAATGTAGAGCAAAAGGGGTTCTCCCTCGGTAGGAGGAACTAGGATCGGGGCCTTTGTCAGGAGCTGTTTAACCATGTCAAGTGCTTCCTAGGCCTCGGATGTCCATTCAAAGTGACTGGCCTTATTTAGAAGTTGATAAAGGGGGAGACCTCATTCACCAATGTGTGAGATGAAGCAACTGAGCACGGTGAGGCACCCTGTAACCCGCTGTACCCCCTTTATGTTCTGAATCAGGCCCATCCTTGTGATGGCTACGATATTCTCTAGGTTGGCTTCGATGCCATGCTCGAAGACGATGAAACCAAGCAGCATGCCCCATGGGACCCTAAAAACACACTTCTTGGGATTGAGTTTGATGTCATTTGCTCAGAGTTTTGCAAAGGTCTGCTCAAGATCAGCTACCAGGTGGTCAGCCCATTTGGATTTGACCACAATGTCATCAACGTAGGCCTCAATGGTCCGTCCGATGAGGTCTCTAAAGCACTTGAGCATATAACGCTGGTATGTAGCCCCAGTGTTCTTCAGACCGAACGGCATTGTGATGTAGCAGAATGATCCGAAGGGGGTGATGAAAGATGTCGTGAGCTAGTCAGACTCTTTCATCGCAATTTGATGGTATCCAGAGTATGCATCAAGAAAGCAGAGGATTTCGCACCCCGAGGTAGAGTCAACTATCAAGTCTATATGTGGCAAAGGAAATAGATCCTTTGGGCATGCTTTGTTGAGACCTAGATAGTCAACACACATCCTCCATTTCTCACTCTTCTTTCGAACAAGAATAGGATTGGCTAACCACTCTGGGTGGTACACTTCCTTGATGAATCCGGCCACCAAAAGCTTTGTGATCTCCTCACCAATGGTCCTGCATTTTCCCTCATTGAAGTGACGCAGGTGTTGTTTCACTGGCTTGGAGCCTAGGCAGATCTTCAAGGCATGCTCAGCGACTTCCCTCGGAATGCCTGGTATGTCCAAGGGTTTCCACACAAAGATGTCTTTGTTGGCATGGAGGAAGCTGATGTGCGCGCTTTCCTATTCAGAGGAAAGTGTGGTACCAATGTGCACCGTTTTGCCCTCGGTGCTCCCAGGGTCTATGAGGACCTCCTTGGAGTCTTCCATTGGCTCAAAGGACCTGGCCGACAGCTTAGGATCGGGTGCTCTTTGGTGACCTCCTTTCTATGGGGCGCGAGCTCTACAGAGGCAATGATTGCTGCGATGTGATTGTAGCACTCAACCTCGTACTCATAGGCGCGCTGAAAGGAGGTGCCGATAGTGATGATCCTACCTAGGCCCGGCATCTTTAGTTTGAGGTAGGTATAGTTGGGGATGGCCATGAACTTTACGTAGCATGGTCGCCCAAGATGGCATGGTAGGTTCTATGGAACCCAACCACTTCAAAGGTGAGGATCTCCGTCCTATAGTTGGACGGATCTCCAAAGGTGACGGGCAAATCGAGATACCCAAGTGGCAAGGCCTGCTTTCTAGTCATGACACCGTGGAAAGGTGCTCTGGTCGACCAGACACACGCATGGTCGATGTCCTTAGCATCGAGCGTCTCGACGTATAGGATGTTGAGGCCGCTGCCCCCATCCATCAGTACCTTGGTGAGGAGCTTCGTACCGATGATCGAGTCAAACATGAGCGGATATCTCCCTGGTTGTGGGACATTCTCCAGGTGGTTGGTCCGGTCGAAGGTTATGGTGGATTCTGACCACCAGAGGAAGGCGGGTGTGGCCACTTCGGTCGCATAGACCTCGCGGCGTGCAATCTTCTGGCGATGCTTGGAGTCGTAGGCCTCCGATCCTCTAAAGATCATAAGGCAGCCATCCGGTGTTAGAAAGCCATCGTCCTTTTCCTCAGCATCGTCCATGGTGGGGTCAGGGTCCTTTCCGTGCTCCTCTTTGTTGGAGCCTCCAGACAAGAACCATCGCATGAGGCTACAGTCCTTGTATAGATGCTTGATCGGGAAAGCATGGTTTGGGCATGGCCCCTCGAATAGTTTTTTGAAATGGTTTGGAGTGCCCTCCATGGGCTTCTGACCACCCCTCCGATCAGCGGTGGCCATGAGCGAGCCCTCGTGCTGCTGCTTCTTATTCTTCTTTTTGGCAGGACGATTGGAGGTGCCTTCGTCGGCGTCCTCATCTCGCCTCACCTTGCCATTGAGGTGATCAAAGATGGCTCCGACTGCTTCTTCATTGAGGCATGGCTGGTGACGATATCTAGGAGTTCCTTGGTGGTTTGTGGGCCCTTATGTTCTAGCTTGTGAACCAAGGACTCGCAGGTGGTCCTAGATAGGAAAGCCCCTATAACATTGGCGTCGGCGATGTTAGGGAGCTCGTTGCATTACTGGGAGAAGCACCAAATGTACCCACGGAGGGTTTCTCCGGCCTTCTGTCGATAGTTCTTGAGGTCCCATGGGTTTCCAGGATGCTTGTATGTGCTCTGGAAGTTTCCCATGAAGATCTCCTTCAGGTCCGCCCAACTTTGGATTCTATTGGACGGAAGGTGTTCCAACTAGGTTCTGCCCAAATCGGCCAAGAACAATGGAAGGTTGTGGATAATGAAATCATCATTATCCACACCACCAGCTTGGCAGGCAAGCCGATAGTCTTTGAGCCATAGTCCTAGATTTATTTCCCCATAGTACTTTGGGATATTGGTTGGTGGTCAGTACCTTGGCGGGAAGGCAGCGTTGAGGATGTGTCGACTAAAGGCCTGAGGCCCTGGTAGGCTGGGGCTTCAGGCTTCGGTCTTCGCTGCTGTCGTATCATCCACCACAATGAGGGTGATAGCTACGTCTAGCTCCCTATCTCGGGTCGTCCACCGGCTTGGTAGGCAAGCCGATAGTCTTTGAGCCATAGTCCTAGATTTGTTTCCCCATAGTACTTTAGGATATTGGTTGATGGTCGGTACCTTGGTGGGAAGGCAGCGTTGTGGATGTGTTGGCTGAAGGCCTGAGGCCCCGGTAGGCCGGGGATTGAGCTTCGGTCTTCGCTACTATCGTATCGTCCACCACAACGAGGGTGATAGCTACGTCTAGCTCCCTGTCTCAGGTCATCGTAGGCGCATCTACGGCTGTTGAGGGTGTTACGCGTGTCACGGTTGCAGACAAGACACTAATGCACTGGGACCATGGTGCGTTGCCTACTTCCTTGTGTTTTCTGGTGGACCGATGCGTCCCTACCTAGACGCTTCGAGGGCGTGCGCTGGCTAGCATCGAGCTCATGTCATCGAGACAATGAGCTTTTGGCCTGCTACGCCGCCACACGCTCGAGCAGCATGCGAATCTCATGGTGGGCCCGATGATCCTTGGGCGTTGTGGCTTCTTAAAGGCCATGGAGCAAGGCTGCCATGGCGGTGATGTTTTGGCTCGTCCAAGCAAAGCAAGGGAGGGCTTCATCATCAATGATGATCCTCTGGTTCACGTCATGTGCCATGGCACGGGCATGCCCATAGTCATTCCTACTCGAGCTGGACTTGCGCTTCCTCGATCTCTCGGGGTTGGGCTTTTAGCTGCTCCATCGGTATGCATGGCGAGGCCGTTGTTGCCCTCTCGGACTCATCGTCAAGGTCGTTTGTTAGGGTAGCTTCCTCCTCGTGGATGCTTTCGACGTGCCCCTCGAGGGTACCCATCATGAAGCACTCACGAGAGGGGTGATGGCCTCTCCTGCTAGAGTTAGAGCTAGAGGGCGACTGTGGCTCCTCTGCTAGGAGGTCATGGAAAGATTTTGTGACATGTTCGATCACCCCCATGAATTCATCATTCGTGGGAGGTGGGACCATGCATTGGGCCACAAGGTGGCTAACGGTTGCTATGGCGTTGCGGAGACCGAATGGAAGCACTGTTGGGGCGCTCCATATGAGGTGTTCTAGGGAGAGGGGTTCCCCTTCGGCGAGCCATGCCTTGATGTTGGCGTCAGAGAAGGGGAGGCGGCACGGATCCACCCTAGACGACTAGGGTCCTAGGAAGACGCCGAGCTAGCGCTCAAGCCTCCTGTAGTCGAGGTCGATGGAGGGGAGAGGTTGGATAGCCGTGTAAGCCAATGCCAACCCTCCTCCCACTGTGATGATGAAGTCTAGGTCCTCAAAGCGCACGTGTATGCCCGAGACCCAGCTGATATCGTGGCTAGCCATCTATGGCCTGATGTTAATGTCGAAACGCGCAAAGGTCCTCTACCTGGCATGCCAACTATCGGTGTTTTGAGTAAGCACCAACGAGTAAATTTGTGTTATTGCGCATCTGGTCTAGATGGTGTGCTAAAAAGATACAAGGTTTATACTAGTTCGGGCAGAATATCCCTACATCTAGTTCGTGGCTACTGCTTGTGTTATTTGCAATGAAAAGTTCATAGTAGGGGTTACAAACGGGCGAGAGAGGGAAAGATCTCAAGTCTCTAATGGAAAGGTCGAATAGATGCTAAGAGCTTGATTGCTGCTCAGCTATGTGTAATGTGATGTGTGGTGTGTTCAATTGATCCGTCCCCATAGTGGGGCACCCTACCTTCCCTTTTATAGACTAAGGTGAAGCAGGGATTATAGATGGGAGAAAGAAGAAAAACCAGAGGCTAAGGAGGTCCTTTAAAGATATCAGGTCTTCCTTTTCCTCTCAGTGAGCCCTCCCTGACACGGCAGATGATGCCAGGGATAACTCCATGTCGAGCGCATGTCCATTGATCCTGATAGGGCCATGCTGGGCATCTATTCACTGATGACGCCATGTTTTGGCTTTGATCAGCAAGTGGTCACGTCCCATCCCGCCTCATCGGGCGGCGTGATGGACCAAGGTGTTGATCCACGACCCTACGAGGAGCAGACAGTGCAGTGACCGCATGTCCATCACTGTAGATGATGCGAGTCTCCTCCTGGAACATAGTGGTTGTCGTATTCTTTAGTTAGGATCCGCGCCCAAGGGCAAATGGTGGCGCCCACAATACTGTAAGACAAATGTCGGCGCCTACAACACTGTTCGGGCTCTAACATGCCTGGAAGGGCTTAAAGCGCCAGTCTTGTCATATCCCGATGGTACTTTCCTACAGACGTGCAGGGTATGGTCCTCGATGTTGCGGTTGACTTGAGTGCCCTGCCTTATCTGCGCGCGTAGTTATGAAGGAGCAACGCGCAGAGGTCGAGCGAGGCAGAGCCAGCCCCCAGTCGTTGGGTGAGGCGAAGACAGCCCCTGGACGTCGGGCGATGTGGAGTCTACCCTCGAACGTCGGGCGAGGTAGAGCCAGCCCCCGGACGTCGGGCGAGGCGGAGTTTGCCCCAGATGTCGGGCGAGGCGGAGCTAGCCCCCGGACGTCGGGCGAGGCGGAGTCTGCCCTCAGACGTCAGGCGAGACGGAGTCTGCACGCAGACGTTGGGTGAGGCAGAGTCTGCCCTTAGACGTTGGGCGAGGCGGAGCCAGCCCCCGGATGTCGGGTGAGGCGGAGTCTACCCTTAGACATCGGGCGAGGCAGAGCCAGCATGCAGACGTTGGGTGAGGCAGAGTCTGCCCTTAGACATCGGGCGAGGCGGAGCCAGCCTCCGGACGTCGGGTGAGGTAGAGTCTGCCCTTAGACGTCGGGCGAGGCGGAGCCAGCACGCAGACGTTGGGTGAGGCAGAGTCTGCCCTTAGACGTCGGGCGAGGCGGAGCCAGCCCCCGGACGTTGGGTGAGACGGAGTCTGCCCTTAGACGTTGCCCTTAGACGTCGGGCGAGGCGTAGCCAGCCCCCGGACGTCGGGCAAGGCGGAGTCTGCCCTCAGACGTCGGGCGAGGTAGAGCCAGCCCTCGGACGTCGGTCGAGGCGGAGCTAGCCCTCGGGGGTCGGGTGGGGCGGAGTCTGCCCCTAGACGTCGGGCGAGGCGGAGCCAGTCCTTGGGAATCAGCTTGAGGCGGGGCCCATGGTCTCGGTGGACCGACGAGGAGTGACACGGCAAGCGGTGTAGTCGCGCTCTTGATCGCGCGGATGAATCATTGTTGACGGTCATTAGCTCCTCCTCTTCAGGTATCCTAATATTGGTTCCCGACAAGTTGCTACAAGTACAAAGCAATAAAGTCCTGGACCAATATCTATTTCAACAGAGAATGATCTGCTTTGATAAAATTTATTACATCAGCCCATAAAAAACTTGAAATCCTACAAATTTTCAGGCAGATTAGGCCTCCTTTGGATCGCATGAGAAACATAGAAAAAAAATCATACGAATTGGATTCCTATAGAAATGGTTACTATTCACCCATTTGGTTCACAGGACTGGGGCAAAGGAATAAGGCCCCCTGGGTTCCTATAGAAATACTCGCCCTTTTGACTCATAGGATCGGGGCACAAGTAGACAGTGACGTAGAAATAATAAGCCCCTTTAGAACACATAACCTAAAAAAATGCATGAAAACACAAAAGTAGTATAGGAATACATATGCAAAACAGAGAAATGAAAAACATAAAAATTTTGTAGGAATATGTGCTGAATGAACTGAAAAAATACAGAAAATAAAAAGGCTTGATGTTGACTGTATGTTCCTGTCTATATTTTCCTATGAAATAAAAAAAAAACTTTCCTATGTTTCTACTGCAGGCGATCCCTCCAGACCAAAGGAGTAACTCAAGCCATAGGAACAAGAATCCGGTATCTTTTTCTTGATGCAATCCAAAGAAAACGTAACTCTACGAAATTCATGTGCAATCTTCAGCATGGACCCCTTCCTTAAACGGTGTCCCTTCGCTTTGTTCATGGCACTGTAGAGTAGCAGTACTAGAGCACACCTGCGATGTGTGCAGCGGCGGCGGGGGGGGGGGGGGGGGGGGGGGGGGGGGCAGGTCGGCACTGCCCATGCACGGTGCAGCGGCAGCAACGGCGCAGTGATGATTAGACACGGGCAGTGAAGCAGGAGGAGGCGCAGGGCCACCGGGCAGCCTCATTCCGTAGCATAGCAATGTAGGAGTAGTACTCCTACTACTAGCATGCATAATGCATTGATTGTGTAACAGTAACGCCAGTGGTGCCCACGCGACGCCCCGGGCCCGCCCGCGCGTGTGTGACTGGTGAGACTTACACTGGAGCCGCCCGGGCAGGGCACGTATGCGTTCGTCGTCGTGAGCCACACCACCACCGTGTCGCGAAAAAGATATTATATATATATTTGATTTGTAGCCGTAAAGATTTGAGCTAACAATATTGATTTAATTAACCTTTTTTACACTTGAGTGTAATTCTTGACACTATTTTTAGTTCTCCTTGACTTTAACTAGTGTTACGTCACAATAGAGTTACTTGAAAAGCGATTTATATCTATTCTTTTTAAGTATTTAGGAACGAGATATTATGGAATTTTGTCTAGGTCAAATATTATAAAATTTAGAATACGGATCAAGACACTAACAACCTTCAATACTAGTGTATCATTTTTTTTGCTCGTTTCATACCATACCTTGGTCAATTTTGTATCCTGCTCCAACATCTTGGTAAGAGTTGTTACAAAAGCGTCTGATCAGCAAAGCTTTCATGGTAGTTTCTATACTGAGTTTAGCTAGGAGGAGCTCATCAGACATTTATGTATATAAAATTGATTATATGGCCCTATTCGTTTATCTTATGATCCGTACTTTTCAGTTTGTTTTTTCAGCCAGAATAATGTTTTGGCTTGTTTTTTCAACGAAGCGAACGGAGCCATTGAGCCTATTTGCTGATTGGTTTCTGGACTGATAAGCCCGACTGATGCTGGTTTGTTGTGAGAGAAAAACACTGTTAGTTGGCTAATAAACCCTAGCTGAAACCAACAAACAAACAGGCTGATTAATTCTTCTCTCAATGAACTAGAAGGCTAGAGGCTGAAAAGGTAGCATGTCTTGCTTTACTAATCATAGAGGATCACTTTCTGCACAAAAACTTTATCTTAGGATCTATTTGGTAGATCTTATCTCTACAGTTCTTACGTTCATCTCCTTATTCTCTAATGGAGTAATTACGATAGAGCAGCAGTACGGGGAGTGATTTTGGTGGGATTAACGGGGAACGGTTATAAAACATGTTGCTAGCGGTTATAACCTTTTCTCTCCGTTTCTCATGATCAACACAGTAGATAAAAGTAGAACACATAGACATAAAAGATAGAGAGATTATTCTTTATTCATCTCAATATTGGTGATTACACCACAGAACTCCCACGTATATATAGTCCTGCCAAGACCTAAGAGTTTGATAAAAGGTCACATATAAATGGACTAGGATTAGGATTTCTCCTTCTCCTTTCCTTATAGGATACAGTCCGTATGTTTTACAAACAACAAGAAGTGGGTTTTTTTAGGACCTCTTTGGTAGAGCCTCTCATGCTCCTGATTCTCTATGGGATTCTACGAGAGAAATGATTCATTGACTGAAAGTGATTTTCTATGATTTGTTATGATAACTACGTGCATAAGTAAGTTATTTCTTTTATAGCTCCTACCCTTCTAGTTCATTTAAGAGAATCACTTCATAGAACTTGCATAGAATCTCTTCTCATCAAAAAAAAAACTATTTAGCAAGGTTTGTCCTAAATTTAGCTTAGAAGGTACTCTGGGATCTCTATCAAATAGACTCTTAGCTCGCTGTCTTTCAATGTAAACTGAGGAGTGATTCTCGTCTGATTTCGCTATAACCTGTGTAATTTTTTGTTGTTCGATTGAGCAGAACTGAGTGCCGCCAGACAATCCCTCGGAGGATCCTACAAAATTAATTTCAGCCACAAATCATTTCTCTCAAAGAGCACGTCAGCGTCAGGAGTAGAATGAACTCTCCCAAAGCTTCAACAGGAAAACTCTCGAAATTTCTTCTGCCAGTTTGCCTGGAAAAGAGAGAAATATCGGCAGCTGCAGCTTCTCTCAAATTGTACCGTGGCCCTGTTTGGTTTTGAGGCTGTTCGCTGGTCTGAAATTTTCAGCCAGGCGGCTGATTCCCACTCAAGTTACTGTTCACTAAACCAGTCAAACAGTATTTTTCTCTTACAACAAATCAGCCGGAACAGTATTTTTCAGCCAAGTTTCAGACCAGCGAACAGGGCCAAATTTCTGTCACATTGAATGTTTAGACACATGCATAGAGTATTAAATATACATTAATTACGAAACTAATTACACAACTTACGACTAATTTACGAGACGAATCTTTTAACCCTAATTAGTTCATGATTTGACAACGTGGTGCTATAGTAAATATGTGCTAATGGCGGATTAATTAGACTTAAAAAATCGTCTCACAAATTAGCCTCCATCTATGTAATTGGTTTTGTAATTAATCTATATTTAATGTTCTTTATTAATACATAAATATTTGATGTGACATAAATTTTAGGAGCGACCCAATAACCAAACACCCCCTATATCAAACCGCACCAGTAGAAGGCTGCGTCTTTCTACAGCCGAATACGCCGACCATCAGTCTATTTGGTTGACTGATTTATATCGTTGCTGATTCATTTGTGTAAGAAAAAAGTACTATTAACTGATTTATATAAATAGTATATGTGAGGGGCTGGCAACGGTCATCGATTTGCCTCTGAATCTGAGGGAGAAACCGGCGAAAACTCCATTTTGGCGTCTTCCACACAAGCTGCGGAGAGGCAGAGAATCTATCGTAGGCCAGGTAGTACAGGCATCCTATTGCTCCGGCCCGACCTGCCCTACCTGTGCAGTGGCAGTGGCAGTGCAGTCCATCTTTTGATGGGTCTGGTTTAGTTTACGAAATTTTTTGAGAAATGATATTGTAGTATATTCGTTGTTATTTAATAATTAGTGTTTAATCATAGTCTAATTAGGCTTAAAAGATTTGTCTCGTGAATTTCGTCTAAACTGTGTAATTAGTTTTATTTTTTATTTATATTTAATATTTTATGCATGCGTCCAAAGATTCGATGTGACGGAAAATCTTGAAAAATTTTGCAAAATAAAGTGCAACTAAACAGGCACTTGGATTGGATTAGGCGCCCAAATCGAACATTAACCAAAATTTAGTGCGTGTTTAGTTCGTGAATTTTGGGAATTTGGCTACTGTAGCACTTTCGTTTTTATTTAGCAATTAGTGTTCAATCGTGGACTAATTAGGCTCAAAATGTTCGTCTCGCAATTTTCAACTAAACTGTGCAATTAGTTTTTTTTCCGTCTACATTTAATGCTCCATACACGTATCGTAAAATTCGATATAATAGCTACTGTAGCACTTTTTGAAAAACCTTTTAGAACTAAACATGCACTTATAAAAAGTTTGGGACCCCATCCGATCCACAGACGTTTTTTCTTTCTCGGTTTCAGAGATAGTACTACAGGGAACCTTCAGAATGGGCGTGGGATAATATTTTGCCACTTGCGGCTGTCTCCCTTACTACCTTGCAACAACCGGCACCTGGGCTGGGTCTGGGTGCCTTGCACAGTACAACCACCTTAGACCCCGTTTAGTTGTCAAAAAATTTTGCATAGTAACTATCACATCGAATCTTGCGGCACATACATGGAGTACTAAATGTAGATGAAAAAAAAATTAATTACATAGTTGGTCGAGAAATCGGGAGACAAAACTTTTGAACCTAATTAGTCCATAATTAGACACTAATTACCAAATACAAACGAAATGCTACAGTGAGCCAAAATCCAAAATTTTTTGGATCTAAACGCACCCTTAGATTTTCCTTCCATTTATTTACTCATTTATTTATTATCTACCAAGAGAGGTTGGAGAATATTATTTTTTCTTGCAGAGCATATGCCAGGCGACAGTTCGACATCCTAATCTGGAATTCGGAAGAATTGCATCTTCTCCAAACGCCCAATTGGCCTTTATAATCTAATAGACAGTATCTCATGGGCAGCCAGGCAGGGTTTGTTTACTGCTATATAGGCATCCAGTTAGCATTGCGTTCACAACAGTTAGAACCAGAAGATGTCGACCTGTTCGCTGGTTGGTTTCTAGGCTGATAAGACCGGACTGATTCAATCAACATCCCCCAAGCTAAGTCTGCAAATTGCAGGCTAAAAGTCAAGAGAAATGTAGTCTCTTCCGGTTAAAAACGAAAGAAATACTCTACTTTCGTCCGATTCGTTTGGGCTTGTTTGACTTATAAGTCATGGCTGAAAATACTGTTAGCTAGTTTGGTGTGAGAAAAAAATATTGTTTGTTGACTGATAAGCTATGGTTTATAAGCTAAATACGACCAAACGAACAGACTGTTTTTCTTGTCCAGGTAAACTCAGTTTGTAATTTGTGCGGTGCTCTGAGAATCCGAGAGCGCGCAAGCTTCCACAGCCGACAACTGGCAATTTTCACTGGGATTTTAGTATGTAACAATATCAAATCATATCATGGCAAGTTCCATGACTACACAAACAAACATCATTACCAAAAGTGGATGCTAATCCGATATTTTCTATTACTTCTCTTCCTAAAACTAGCACTACACTACATACCTCTCTCGCCTTCATTTCGCGCAGTACTAATAACCTCTCTCACATCGCAGTCCAAACTACGTACCACCCATAAAAAAGTTAACGGCAAATTTGAAGAGATTTCTAGCTTTTGCAGATAGACCCTCCTCCAAGACAAAAATTGCAAGAGCGTCCTGTCGTCACGCGGTTGTTCCGGGTCCCTCCCCGTGTTCCTCCTCGCCCGCTGCGGCGGCGTCGGCCGGCGGCGCCTCGCGGTCGTAGGGGGAGAGCCACTTGGCGCGCATGTACTCGGGCTTGCGCCAGGGCGGGAGGTGGAGGCCGCGCTTCTTGAGGCTGGCGCGGGCGGCGTCGGCGGCGGCGGCGACGAGGAGGCGGAGCCTGTCGTCCTTGCCCACGAACACGGGCGGCAGGCACTGCAGCAGGGCGCGGTACGCCTTGGTGGGGCGCGCCACCTCGAACGCCGACCGGAAGTCCGCGTCCACCAGGACGCGCTCGCGCGCGCCGCGGTCGGAGGCCGCCGGGAGGAGCACGTCGATGTACGCGTGCTCGCCGGCCGGGTGCGACGGGGACTTGTCCCATCGGGAGACGCACACGGCGGCGTCGTGCCCCGCGGCGCGGAGCGACGAGGCCACCAGGCGGAGGAGGTCGCGCCGGCGCGCACCCGCCGCGCGGTGCCGCTCCAGGTGCGCGCACACGTCGGCGAGGAGGTTGCGCTCCCGAAGCGTAGCGCAGTGGACGAGGCCCTGATCGACCACGGCGGCGCGAGCGAGACGGTTAGAAGAGAAATCACTTGCCGCGCTCTGTCTCTCTCTCTCTCTCTCTCAAAGAAGAAGAGAATCGATCAGGTGTGTGTTTAGGGAATCAAGTGGCTACTACCTTGATCGTCTCGGCGACGTCGGAGGCCGCCGCCTCGTCGTCCTCCTCGTCGTCAGAATTATCGCCTCCGTGGAAACAGTTGCAGTACCGGCCGCCGTGACCCGCCTTCTCGCCGCCGACGCCGTCCTCCATGAAGCTGCGCACCATGCCGTCCAGGCACACGGAGCTCGGCTCCGCCTCATCCTTCTCCCCCGCCCCTGCCGACGGTAGACGATCCGCTGGCGAGATCCGCAGGAGCTGGCGATCGAACAGCCGCTTCAACATCGACCTCGCCGGAGCCGTGGGCGGATCGGCCGTAGCGGCCCTCATATCCCAACGCAAAGAAATGAGCGCACGAGTTGTATCACCAGGGGAAGCGATCTTGGGAGGGGATGGCGGCGGTTGCCTGAGACATGGCCTCGTCGGGCTGCTGCGGGCCTTGGATGATTCGATTCGATCGCAGCGGTTAGGGTTTTTTGATCTTTTTCGATCGGCTCGATTTTTTTGGGTGCGAATGAATTCCGGGGGCGGGGGGAAGAGGTCGAGGGGGAGGGGACCGGTTTTAAAGCAGCGGAGGAAGCCGACGTGGACAGTTCGATGGCGTGGCGGCCAACATGGCTGTTCTTATCTGCATGCTGTCCGAGGTGGCCAGGGGCGGGGTGTACACTGTACACCCAATAATTTTTGCAAAGTAATCGAAGTTATAAATAAAAGCGAAATACTCGGGGCAAATTATAAATGAACCAAATCATCTACAATGTTTAGTAGAAACACCAGAAGTACAGCAAGGGAAAGTTTCGCGGCAATTCTAGATATTCCAACTGAAGCTAGAAGCGAAAGGTACCTTGGTTTATCCATATGTACGTGGGCTATTCTAAGAGGAAAACTTTTAAATATTTGAAGGACAGTGTACGGAGAGGAGGATCCAAGGGTGGAAAGAGAGACTGTTGTCTCATGCTGGTAAGGATATTTTGATTAAGGCAATTGCACAGGGGATCCTAACATCCGCTATGTTGTGTTTTGATCTAATAAAGCCATTATGTGATGATATCGGGAGCATGATAAATAGATTTTGGTGGGCTCAACAAGAGAAGAAAAATAGAATCCATCGGCTCGCTTGGGGCATCCTGTCGCTACTAGAAATATCCACTTCTATAACCAATAGCTTTCGTCACTGAATGAGCTAAATTCGTCGTAATTTCAGTTCTATGACGAATTTATGACGAAAAACAGTTCGTCACATAAGTCGTGTCACATTTGAACTTTTATGACAATTTTCGTAAATCGTCATAGAAGTGACTTGATCTATGACAAAAAAACAGAACGTCATAAAACTGTTTTGGAATACGTGACAGGGGGTTGCCACATTGGTGGGTGCTTCCAGTTGGAGATGCTTTCCATGTGTACATGCTTTAGCCGGTTGCATTGGTGATAGTCCGGGTACGTGTCACCTTCTTATTACACAATGTGACCATCTCTAGTTCTCGCACGTTTTAGGTTCTAACTGGACCACGTGTAGGTTCTCTGTTGTTCCACATATCAGTTTTCTATTGGCACACGAGTCGTGTTGCTGTTGGATCACGTGTCGATTCTTTATTGGACAACGTGTCGTATTATTATTGGTCCACGTGTATGTTTCTTTTTTGACCACTGAAAGGTCCTAATGGCTAAAGGAGGTGAATAGCCTATTAAAAATTTCAACAACAACACTAAGACAAATGATTAGTTAATAAGATGGTGAAGTGAATTTTGCTCTAGCACTATGTCGGGTACCTTAGAACGGGGTACCCCGAGCGAACATCAAAGGGGTCACTTAAGTCCCATCAAAAAACAAAGCTAGAAGGTAAGCCGTGGACCCCTCACCCGCCACATTCGAGCCCGCCAGGCTCTCCGCCTCGCCTCGAGTCTCGCGCAGAAGGTCTCGGCGTCCTGACGCAATCTTCGTCTCGCGCGAGGCTCTTCACGGAAGGCCTCGGCAGGGGGTGCATCCTCCGTATCGCGCAAGGCCTCCCTCGGAAGGCCTCGGCGAGGAGTCCGATCTCCGTCTCGCGCGAGGCTCCGCTCTCCGTCTCGCGCGAGGCCTCACTCTCTGTATCGCGCGAGGCCAGCTTATCCATAGTCCGTCACCCCCGCCTCGGCCGGTCTTCCCGACAGTACGTCATGTCCCATTAATACTTCAACCACTCCCGCAATCTCAGCCGAACGATGGCTCGACACCACAGAATGGCCGACGGGACATGAGGTCGCATCAGCCCCATACCGGCTGAGACAGGGCACGGCGGGGATTACCGGTCACTGTATCCTGACGCTGTGCCCACGAACAGCGCCCACACTGGACTGTGTCCCGAGATCCCCGCCTCAAAAACAACATCGCACTGACAACTTGGCCCGGGTCATCACTGCCTCCAAGCCAGCGCACCAGATCAGCCGCCCTCTTAGGGCCTCGGCACTGTGCACCAAGGTCTCGGCTATCTCGGGGTTCGTGCCCGCCGAGACCCCCACTGCGGTGCAGCCTCGGCACCGACCAAGCCTCGGCCTCGCGCACAGTCCGTCCACAGCGGCTTGCATGTTCACCACTGCACCCACTCTGAGGCAGCCCAGGGGCTCCCATGACGCACAGGGTCAGACGTGACCAGCACGTCGCCCCAGTGCTCCAAGGACGGACCACTCCGACGACCATGCCGCCATAGGAACAGGCCACAGGGCTTGGACACACCGCCCCTGTTGGCACGACGCCGTATAGTCAGCACATGTACTGTCCTTGTCCTCCCTTCAACTATAAAAGGAGAGGACTTGGGCCACTTAGACGGGGACTCAAGGAGAAGAACACCTGGGAACACACACACACACACACGCACACATCCCAGTCGCCTAAGAGCAACATCTTAAACGGCCCACACGACACCTCACCGAGACCTGGGATCAGCTCCCTCTCTCACCTAGCTTGTAACCCCCTACTACAAGCACTTCGGTGCAAGGAATACAAGATCGATCTCTTAGACTGGACGTAGGGCATCGATTGTCTGAACCAGTATAAACCTTGTGTCTCTTTGTATCACCATCCTGGATTAGGGACACGCAGTTCACATTACTGGTTGGTTGAGGACCCCTCGGTTCGAAACACCGATAGTTGGCACGCCAGGTAGGGGACTTTGCATGTCAGTTTCGTCATCCCAGCAAGTTCCGGATGGCAGACCCTGTACAACCATTGCGTCTTGGCACGGTGGTTTGGTTTGGGAGCCTAGAGTTCATGTCTCTAGGGCATGAGTACGACATGGTACTCCTCACTCCTCGAGCCCCACCAACCGACGATGAAATCACGCACCAGCAGCCCAGGCGCAGGCGATGCCCGGGCGGCCGCTCTCGCCGTGCTCGCTAGGCATGATGCGAGCAAGACCACCTCGACGCTACGTGAATCCGGGGTGGCACGCCGCTCCCCGCCGATATCCTATGACCAGCTGTTGGCACAGGGTCCCTGGCTGGGGACCTGTCTAGCCTGAGCTTAGACAAAGGAAAATCGCCGGTGGCACGCGGTGATGCCCAGTCGTCAAGCTCCGCTCCACCACTCCCTGAGGAGCCGATCCTGGCGGAGTAGAGTCTGGCGACGGCACCATCCCCATGCCCCTTTGGGTTGAGAAATGTCGCCGCCTTTTATGCCTACGCTTACGCTACCACTCACAAGGATCCCTCAGAACACCGCCAGTGCTTCACTCTCGACCTAAGCACCCACGCTGACTCCTCGGAGGAGGACGAGGCATGGGCCAGAGTGGATTTCTCCAGACTCCACGACCCTGGGGCTATGTGCCAGTTCTTGGCCGCAAGCGACTACTGCTTAGGCTACTTTGACTCCGACGACGAGGGCACCTACGACCCCACTCGTGAGTGTTTCCACGTCGGGCTCGGGATGCCAAGGGCGGGCGAGGAGGACGAGGGGGCAGGTAGCCGTTCCCCGCTTCGCCCAGGTACAGGCGCCACCACACCTCCACGCATTGTCCTATCGGCCGCACGAAACGAGAACCCCGCCCTTGCGCGACCTCAACGCCTAGACCTGGAACAACTCCGTGAGCTCCAGGCCAAGGTCGAACAAGACCGACTTCTTCTACAATAGCTTTGAGACTCTCTCGAACAGGAGCAGCGAGGTCGCGGTGAAGGCGAAGGAGCCCGACGAAGGGCCCGTGATGTGCATCACCGCATCCATGACGACGAAGGAAGTGAGCAACCCCTAGTCTTTAATCGTGCTAGCCAGAACATCGCAGCTGCGGCAATGCTGGTCCGCACAATGCCCGAGCCTTCTACCACGGAAGGGCGGCGGATCCACGGTGAGCTCCGGGATCTCCTAGAGACTGCCGCGGTACAGCAGGCCGAAAGTTCTGCCTCCCGATGGCATGGGGGCGCCTCGAACTTGCCCATAGCCCTACCTCGGTAGGATAGGGAAGCCTCGGTTCGTCCCAAACCCGCTCGAGCACCAATAGCCCACAGGGCCCCCGTGCTTCTGGACCGCCTCGGCCATCGACGTGAGGCGTAGGGAGACCATGAGGTGGTCAGCAGGCGACGATGCCACGATAATGAAGGGCCCGCTCGGGGTTACCACCCGCACCGAGGCGGTTGCTATGACAGCGAGTTGGACCGTAGTCCTTCCCCTGAACCGCCAGGCCCTCAGGTCTTCAGCAGGGCCATCCGCGCTGCTCTTTTCCCCGCCCGATTTCAGCAACCAGCCAATCTCGCGAAGTACAGCAGCGAGACCAACCCTGAACTCTGGCTTGCCGATTACCGCCTGGCCTGCTAGCTAGGTGGCGCGGACGATGACCTACTCATCATCCACAACCTCCCCTTGCTCTTGTCAGACTCAGCGCGAGCCTGGCTCGAGCACCTTCCTCCCTCACAAATCCACGACTATCGCGACTTGGTTAGGATCTTCGTTGGGAACTTCCAAGGCACATATGTGTGCCTTGGGAACTCCTAGGACCTTAAAAGCTGTCACTAGAAGCCAGACGAGTCTCTCCGAGACTTCATCCAGCGCTTCTCCAAACAGTGCACCAAGTTGCCCAGCGTCGGCGACTCGAAGATCGTCTAGGCTTTCCTCTCTGGCACCACCTGCCGAGACTTGGTTCGAGAGTTAGGTCGAAACGTGCCACGCTCAGCTGCCGTGCTCCTCGACATCGCCACCAACTTCGCCTTGAGTGAGGAGGCTGTCGGAGCCATCTTCCCCGACAGTGACACCAAGGGTAAGCGAAGGGACGAGGCCCCGAGGCCTCGGCCTCCCACCTCCCGAAGAGAAAGAAAAAGGGGCGCCTAGGGAAGCAGGAGGTCCTAGAGGCCGATCTGGTTGGGGCCACAGAACGCAAGAATCCCTGAGGCCCCAGAGGCCCTAGGCCTTTCGACGACATGCTTAAGAAACCCTACCTTTACTACCAAGGCCCGGTCAAGCATGCCCTCGAGGATTGCTCCATGCTACGACATTACTACGCCAGGCTCGGGCTCCCCGACGATGATGCCAAGTAGAAGGGCGCCGGCGACCGGGACGAGGACAAGGACGACGGGTTCCTCAAGGTACGCAACGCCTTCATGATCTTCGGTGGACCCTCGGTGTGCCTTATGGCATGGCAGTGCAAGAGGGAACGCCGAGAGGTCTTCTCGATCAAGGTGGCCACCCTCTAGTACCTCGACTGGTCTCGGGAGGCAATCACCTTCGATCAAGATGACCACCCTGACCATGTTCCGAATCCTGAGCAGTACCCACTGGTCGTCGGCCCGATCATCGGCAACACTTGACTCTCTAAGGTGTTGATGGACAGAGGCAGCGGCCTCAACATCCTCTACGTCAATACCCTGGAGCTCTTGGAGATCGACCGGTCGAGGCTCCGAGGCAACATCGCACCCTTCCATGGCATCATGCCAGGGAAGCGCATGCGACCCATCGGGCGCATCGACCTTCCCATCTGCTTCGGCACCCCCTCCAACTACCGCAAGGAAGTCCTTACCTTTGAGGTAGTCGGGTTCGGGGGAGCCTACCATGCCATCCTAGGGTGGCCGTGCTACGCCAAGTTCATGGCAGTCCCCAACTATACCTACCTCAAGCTCAAGATGCCAGGCCCCAGCGATATCATCACGCTTGAGTCCACGTACGAACATGCATACGACTGCGACGTTGAGTGCATCGAGTATGCTGAGGCTCTTGTAGAGGCCAAGACCCTCATCGCCCATGTCGACCAACTCAGTGGCGAGGCGCCTGACTCCAAGCATCGCACGGGGGCATTCGAGCCCGCGGAAGCCATCAAACTCGTCCCAGTCGACCCCGCCTGCCCCGACGACCGAGCGCTGAGGATCAGCGCCACCCTCGACATCAAATAGGAAGCCGTGCTCGTCGACTTTCTCCATGCGAATGCCGATATATTCGCATGGAGTCCCTCAGACATGCCGGGCATATCGAGGGAGATCACCGAGCATGCCCTGGACATCTGGGCCAGATCTAGACCGGCTAGGCAACGCCTGTGCCGCTTCGACGAGGAAAAGCATAGGGCCATCGGTGAGGAGATACAGAAACTCTTGGCGGCCGTATTCATCAAAGAAGTGTCCCACCCAGAGTGGTTGGCTAACCCCGTGTTAGTCAGGAAGAAAAATGGGAAATGGAGGATGTGCATAGACTACACCAGTTTGAACAAAGCCTGTCCAAAAGTTCCCTTTCCATTACCCTGAATCGATCAAATCATTGATTCCACTGTAGGGTGCGAGACCCTATCTTTCCTTGATGCATATTCTGGTTACCATCAAATCAAGATGAAAGAGTCAGACCAGCTCGCGACTTCTTTCATCACACCATTCGGCATGGACTGCTATGTGACTATGCCTTTCGGCCTCAGAAACGTAGGTGCCACATACCAGCGATGCATGACCTAGGTCTTTGGCGACAACATTGGGCGGACCATCGAGGCCTACATAGACGACATCATAGTCAAGACCAGAAAAGCCAAGGATCTCGTCGATGACTTGAGGATAACCTTCAAATGCCTTAGAGAGAAGGGCATCAAGCTCAATCCCGAGAAGTGTGTGTTCGGGGTCCCCCGAGGCATGCTCTTGGGGTTCATAGTCTCGAAACGCGGCATTGAGGCCAACCCAGAGAAAGTCTTGGCCATAACTAGCATGGGACCAATCAGAGACCTCAAGGGAGTACAGAGGGTCATGGGATGCCTTGCGGCCCTGAGCCGCTTCATCTCACGCCTCGGCGAAAAAGGTTTATCTCTGTACCAACTCTTGAGAAAATCCGAGCATTTTTCTTGGACCCCCGAGGTCGAAGAAGCCCTCGACAGGCTCAAAGTGCTGCTCGCAAATCCTCCTGTCCTGGTACCCTCAACCAGGGACGAGGCCCTCTTACTCTACGTCACTGCAATGACCCAAGTGGTCAGCGCTGCCATAGTAGTAGAGAGGCAGGAAGAGGGGCATGCTCTGCCCATGCAATGACCTATTTATTTCATCAGCGAGGTGCTCTCCGAGACCAAAGCATGCTACCCCCATGTCCAGAAGTTGGTCTACGCCATAGTCTTGGCCCGGCGCAAGCTGCGTCACTACTTCAAGTCTCACCCAATGACTGTAGTGTCATCTTTCCCCCTGGGTGAGATAATTCATAACCGGGAGGCCTCAGGCAGGATAGCCAAGTGGGCCGTCGAGCTTATGGGGGAAACCTTGATGTTTGCGCCTCGAAAAGCGATCAAGTCTCAGGTCTTGGCCAATTTTGTGGCTGAGTGGACAGACACCCAATTACCACCAGCTCAAATTCAGACGGAGTGCTAGACCCTGTACTTTGACGAATCCCTAATGAAAACTGGGGCAGGCGTAGGTCTGCTCTTCATCTCGCGCCTCGGAGTACACATGCGCTACATGGTGCGACTCCACTTCGCCGCCTCCAACAACGTGGCCGAGTACGAGCCCCTCATCAATGGCTTGCAAGTCGTCATCGAACTTGGGGCACGGCGTCTCGACATCCGAGGCGACTCGTAGATCATCGTGGATCAAGTGATGAAGGAGTCAAATTACCTTGACCCCAAAATGGAGGCTTACTACAAATTGGTACGTCGCCTAGAAGACAAGTTCGACGGCCTCAAACTAAACCACATCACGCGGAAATACAACGAGGCCACCGATGAGCTGGCGAAGATGGCCTCGGCATGAGCCCTGGTCCCCCTGAACATCTTCGCTAGAGACCTCCACAAACCTTCCATTGACTACACCTCGACGATAGAGGTGGGCCCACCTGTGGGACCCACGGCAAAGCTCGACACCCCCTCTGCTGCCGAGACCCCCTCGACCGAGCCCGAGGTCATGGAAGTCAACACCGAGCCTCCATAGACCGATCAGGACGCGGATTGGTGAATCCTGTTCCTCGATTGGCTTGATCGGGGGGAGCTTCCTAGCGACAAGACTGAAGCACAACGGCTTGCGCGCCGAGCCAAGACCTACGTCCTCTACAATGACGAACTATACAGGCAAAGTCCCTCAGGTGTCCTCCAACGATGTATCACCACCGAGATGGGCCGAGCCCTGCTTTGGGACTTGCACGCAGGCGCTTGCGGGCACCATGCGGCGCCTTGGACGCTCATGGGGAACGCTTTCTGCCAAGGGTTCTACTGGCCAACAGCGGTCGCCGACGCTACCAAGCTAGTACGCTCCTATGAAGGTTGCTAGTACTATGCTCGACAGACACATCTCCCGGCCCTGGCCCTGCAACACGTGGCCGTTCGCCGTGTGGGGGCTCGACATGGTCGGGCCTCTGCAAAAGGCCCCCGGGGGCTACACCCATCTACTGGTATCAATCGACAAGTTCTCCAAATGGATCAAGGCTCGTCCGATCAATCGAATCAAATCCAAGCAGGCATTGCTGTTCTTCACTGACATTATCCATAGATTTGGGGTCCCCAACACCATCATCACCGACAACAGGACATAGTTCACCGGCAAAAAGTTCCTGACGTTTTGCGACAACCACCACGTCCGTGTGGCCTGGTCGGTCGTAGGACACCCAAGGACCAACGGCCAAGTAGAGCGTGCCAACGGCATGATCCTACAAGGCCTCAAGCCAAGGATTCACAACCGGTTGAAAAAGTTTAGCAAGAAATGGCTCGCCGAACTCCCATCGGTCATCTAGAGCCTGAGGAACACTCCAAGCCGAGCCACGGGGTTCATGCCTTTCTTCCTGGTCTATGGGGCCGAGGCCATCCTCCCCACTGACTTGGAATATGGTTCCCCGAGGCTACAAGCCTATAATGAATAAAGTAACCGCACCACCCGAGAGGACACCCTTGATCAACTAGAGGAAGCCCGAGACGTTGCGCTACTACACTCGGCCAAATACCAGCAGAGCCTATGGCGCTATCAGGCCCGACGCGTCCGAGGCCGAGACTTGAAGGTAGGCGACCTAGTGTTGAGGCTAGCATAGAGCAACAAGGGCCACCAGAAGCTGACCCCGCCATGGGAAGGACCGTACATCATCGCCCAAGTACTGAAGCCCGGGACCTACAAGCTGGCCAACGAGAAGGGTGAAGTCTTCACCAATGCTTGGAACATAGAACAGCTACGTCGCTTTTATCCCTAAATTTCCAAGCATTGTATATGTCGTTTCTCGAAATACAATTAAAAAGCGTTCTTTAGTTGGTCTAATTTTTTGAGAAACCCCCCGAGCCCATCGTAGGTCTCGGCAATACAGTAACACAGTAAGGGAGACTCGGCTCTACCTCGGTAGAACCAAGCCTCCCTCGGGGGCTAGATGGGGGACTCCCCCCTAGGTCCCACGCACCATTCTTCAGTTGTTTTTTGCAAAAATTCCTATGCCAAGACTCTAGTAGGCTCTGACGAATTAGTTGTAAAAACCCCTCGGACCAAGGTCTGTTTCCTAAGCAAGAGGCCGGTAGAGTCGCGAGACGGCCTAAGCCTCCGGGCTATGGCACTCCCTCACTACCTCTCGCCCAAGGGATGGCTTAGGCCCCAAGGGGGTGTTTTGCAAACGAAATCTGATCAGGAGCAACAGAGGGCAGAGGCTCGGAAACATAAGAAAAACAACTAAGAAACACAAATACTTCAAAAATAAAGGACTCGACGGCCACAAGCATTACGATACAAAAATAACTCCTACTCTATTTTTACATAGCCCCCGAGGCCCAGATCAAGGCTCAGGGCCTTCAGCACCGGCAGATGATAGGGGAGGAACCACCTCCTCTTCGAAGAGCGTCGCCAGTGCCGTGCCAGGGCCTTCCGCTGCCTCCATCAGCTTCGTGACCACCGCGTCAGCCTCCTCCTCCTCATCAGGCAGGACATACCCATCACTGATGGCCAGGAGGTCGATGCCGGCATAGTGAGAAGAGATGACAGCCAGCGCGTGCTTGACACCCGTGTGTAGCGCTCCTTGGAGCCGCTCGTGCATCTGGTTGCTCAGTGCGATCAAACGGCACCCCAGGGAGCTGCCTGACTAAACCCCTTCAACCTCCAAGGCCTCGTAGGTGGAAAGGGCAGCACGTTTCAGCACCTCATGCTCCCCGATCTCGGTCTCGAGCACTGTCTGCACTACGCTAGAAGCCTTAGCGGCCCGAGTAACCTCCGCCTCTGACTCTGCACCGCAGAAAATTTAATGAGGTCGAGCAAGGGAAAAAACAACCTAAGTTAGGGGCGGAAGCCCATGGAACTCACCCTTGGCCTTCTGCTCCCAGCGTCGGGTCTCGACCTGACAGGCCTCGGCTCTCTCCTTCCAACGCAGGGCCTTGGCCTGAGAAGCCTCGGCCTCCTCCTTCAAGCACTGGGCCTCGACCCGAGAAGCCTCGGCCGCCTTGGAAGCTTCACTCCCTAGCTCTGCGTCACACAAGGGAGTTAGGGAGCAAACATAAGGAAAAGAAAACAAAATGAGGGGACTAAAACTCACCCTCAATCGTCCCCCTCCAGACCACAGCCTTGGTTCGCGAGGCCTCAGCTGCAGCAAGGGCCTCATCCAAGGCACCTTTCATCAGCTGGTGCGCCCTCTATTCTGCCACCAGCTGCCCCACAAGAGCCGCGGCCGAGGTCGTAGCTTCAACAGCTCGGCCCCTGAAGGCATCCCGATTGCTAACTACGCGGGTGAGCTCCTCCTCCAACTCCTTCACCCGCGCCGCTAGAGGGGCGAGCTGCATCTAGGCCATGGCCGCCTCGACCTTCGCATTGGCACAACAAAGGCAGAGGTCCTCTACCTCCGCGCTTCGCGTCGATAGGAGCTCGTTGGCGCTGGCAAGACGGTCCTTCTGCCGCTGAAGCTGGTCCCAGATGCCCCTCTCCCACCGTAGAAAGACCGACTTCCCAAGGGACTGGGTCTCGAGCTCCTGGGGAAGCAGAACAGGGGTCATTGATTGCAACAAAACTAGAAAAGGACAACATCGCGCGAGAAAGGAAAACGCGAACCTAGGCGACTCTGGGCAGTTCGTCGGCCACCACGGATAGGGCCGTCTGTAGCGACCGCTCCGCCAGCTGGCGGTATTGCTCGAAGGTGCCCCAGTGCTCGCCCTCGGCTACGTCCTCAAGGGCGAACAGAGGCTCCCCCTCAGGGTCGTCCCAGCTCCGCCACAGTAGCCGCATGAGGGCCGAGCTTCCCTTGTCCAAGACCGGCGCTGGCTGTTCCACGGCACTAGCATCCTCGGCGTCGACCACCTCCCACGCCTAGGAAGTATCGTCGGAGGAGATCGGATAGACCTCCGCCTCCCGGGCGCTCTCTCGCAACAACGGTGACCCTTGAACCAAGGGCGCCACCAAGGCCTCCGCCGCCTTCATCTCCGCCTCCTGGACAGACGGCCTCGCTGCCATTATGATGGCCTTGGTGATCTTGGGGGCTCCAGCCTCTGCAATTATGGCCTCGACAGCCTCGGGGGCTCCAACCTCCGCCATCGTGGCCTCGGAGGACGCAGAAACACCGACCGCGGCCATTACGGTCTCGGCGGTCTTGGGCGCCCTGTCCTCCATCGCCTCAGCCTTGGAGCCCCCAGGGGCCTCGGCAACCAAGGGCACGCTGGCCCCATCCGACTCGTGAGCCTCGCCCCCATGGGGTGGAAGCGCTCCCTCCCTCGTCTGTGTAGGGGCTGCCTCGGCAGCCCCTCCTTGGGCAGCCGGCTCCTTTGGGTCGACCCTCGCTGACGCCGCACCGTGTTGGATAGCGGCTTGTGCCTCTGCCACCTAGTGGGCGAAGGAGCCGGGGCTCGCCTTAAGCACCTTAAGGGGCGCCAAGGGGAACTCATCCGCAGGCTGCTTCTGACTAAGGAAAAATAACCTACAGGGTCAGCACGAGACCAAAAAAGCGAACGGAAGGCACTATGACCCTGCCAAAAATACACTTACCTTGAACGGGGCAGCAACCGCTTCACCACGGCAAACCTCGTCGGCAACGGCGGAGGCGGCGGCAGAGGCGTCGCCTCCGTATCCATCGGTGCCGGTCGGTCCTCAATGAACCCCGGCGCCCCTTCGGTCCTCTACGGGGGTGGTGGCGTCGTCTCCATCGCCACTTGCTCCACCACGGCCGCCGAGCCCACCGAGCTAACGGCGCATTTGCCCAACGCCCGCGCCTCGGGAGTGTCGGCCTCGGCCTTGGAGCGGGCAACCATCGGCCCTAGGTCCACTTCTCCTCCTCCTCCCAGGAGTGCCAGGCTGCTTGCCGACCCCCCGGGCGCCACCTCCACTATGTCAGGAAGGTGGTCTAGGGGACCTCACCCCACCTCACCCCCGTCATCCCCGTCCGAGGCCTCCATCGACAGCGATGTCGATGGGGATTCCTCCAACGGGAGACCATCCTTTCGTTGTTGGTGGCGGCGCTTATCCAGCTCCTCGTGCGCAAGGATTTGCTTCATGCGCTTCGCCGCCTTAGCGTCTTTCCGCTTTTTCTGTGCGTCGGCGTGTGCGCGGTTGATTGCTCACCGCCTCGTGTCCTTGGGAACGGGCGGCGGAGAGGAGCGCACGTCCCTCATCCCCTGCAGGAACGACGAATGCGCATAAAGAAACAAGGGGTAAGGGGAGATTGAGGAGGCTCAGAGGCTATAGCGGCACATGACTTACCAGCGAGAGGAACCCCCATGACGGCCGCATCATGATAGGGGTCAAGTTGCTGCCCCTCAGCTTCGCCTCTACTGTCTCCCCCACCCAACGAAGAATTTCCTCGTCGGAAAGGGCAGAGGAGGACATCTGGGTGTCCTCAATGGGCTCACCCGGCTTCATCTCGAATAGCCGCCGCCGCCGAGCCATCAGCGGCAGCACCCTCCGGTAGTGGAAGGCGGCCACAACCACAGCCACGGTGAGACCGTGGCCCCGCAGCCTCGCCAGCCCCTCCAGAAGCGGCTGCAGCTTGGGCTGGTCGTCCTTCGGGATGCCGTACTTCCATCTCTTCGGGCAACTCCCCACAATCCGCCCAGTGTAGGGGGGAAGTCCTCCGTCATCGTTGTGAAGGTAGAACCAACTCGTGTACCACCGGCGATTGGAGGACGCGAGTTGGGCCAGGATATAGAGGTGCAGGCGGTCCTGGCGCACTTGGAGAGTGCAGCCGCCGGCCCTCGTCGCCTTCCTCGTACCCGACGTGCTCGTCGGCTTGGTAGTGTGCCCCGCCCAGAATAGGTGGAGCCACAACTCCCAATGGGGAGCAATCCCCAAATACCCCTCGCAGACGGCAACAAAGATAGCCGCCTGAGCGATGGAGTTGGGATTGAAGTTGTGGAGCTCCACGCCGTAGTAGTACGGGAGCGCCCGCATGAACCGATCCACTAGGACGCCGAGGCCGCGCTCGTGAAAGGAGACGAAGCTCACGACGTAGCCGTCATGAGGCCTCGGCTCTGGCTCGCCGTATGGAGCAATCCACTCCGGCCTAGTGGGGTCTGTCACCGGGCAGAGGAGTCCACTATCGACAAGCGACTGAAGCATCTCCTCAGTGACGTCAGATGGATCCCAAGGGTCCGCCTCAACAATGATGATGTCGCCGGCCATGGGTGCGACGGAGGAATCGGGTGCAGCGGTGAGTTTTTCTCTCTCTCCCACGCTCTTGCTTTTTTTTTTCTTGCTTTCTCCCTAGGCTCGCTCTTCTCCCCTCTTCTTCCCGGCACCCGCTGCTCTAGCGATGGCTCGATGGAGGCAGTGCTAATGCAGGCAAGGTAAGACGAGGAGGGGCGAGACTCTTTGGGTATTTATGCAGGGGGAAGCGAAACAAACGGGCGTTGAAATCGGGAAAGTTTCCCCCCCGACCCGGCGCAGTTAACCACGAGCCGATTTCGCCGGCCCACGCGCCCACGTCTTCCTCATTAAATGTGAGAACAGTTATGTCCCATCCACCACGTCGCGCTCGCCCACTATGGCAGCAGGCGTTGTTTCGCCTCCCTAGAAAACCGCCTCAAAAGGCGCACCACCCATTGCCGAGCCAATAGGGAAGATATTCCCCCTGGCCTATTCCTTTTCGTATGAAGGAACCAAGCTCTGAGCCTATTACGGTCCAGGGGTTCGAAGGCTAGGCCCCAAGGGGTTTCGACAGCCGCCCCAGGATAACAGAGTCAGGGACGACTGCGGGCGAGCCTATACAGGGCCGAGACCCAAGCAAGCGAAACGCTTGGGACACCCAAAGTCGTGTCCAAGACCGGTAGGAAGGTCTCTGAATGGGATCCCACCGTAGGGAGGCACCAAGCCACCGAGGCCCAGTGAACGGCCTCAGCACCCACTAGAGAAATCCTTTGGTACTCTTGGAGTGTGTCTCTGGACCACTAGCCATCCCCTAGCGAATGGGGTTTGGGCCTCCACTCGAACTACCCGATAACAGCTCACTAGAGGTGCCACCGCTCGTACCCACCGAGGGTAGCGAGGCACATTCCACCCCTCCTTCCGAGCGAAAAGGAAGCGTGAGGGTCGTACAAAAAGTCAGGGGAACCCCTGATAGCCTTCTCGCTCTATGCAGAGGCTAAGGGGCTCTTCCTGCAACCTTGCCGAGACCCAGCGACCTCGGCTCACACTCGAAGGGGCTCAGCAAAACAAACCCTCCTTCTGAGCGAAAAAGAAGCGTGAGGGTCGTACAAAAAGACAGGGGAGCTCCTAACGGCCCTCTCGCCCTGTGCAGAGGCTAGGGGGCTCTTCCTGTGGATACGCCGAGACCCCACGACCCGGGTTCGCACCCAAAGGGGCCTCGGCAAACAAACCCTCATGCGCGAGGGGCGTATAAAAAGCCAGGGGAACTCCCGACGGCCCTCTCGCTCCGCGCAGAGGCTAGGGGCTCTTCCTACAACCTTGCCGAGACCAAAATGGGCTCGGCAAACAAACCCTCCGTCCGAACGAAAAGGATATGTGAGGGTCAGATGAAAAAGTCAGGGAACCCCTGACCGCCCTCCTGCTCCTGGTGGAGGCTCGGGGGCTCCTCCTGCACCCAAGATAAGGACAAACGGTCTAAGTCCACGCTGGAAGTTTTGTTACAAATACATTAAAGGGCACCGAGCCTGTTACGGTCCAGGGGTTCGAAGGCTGGGCCTCTAGAGGTTTCGACAGCCGCCCCAGGGCAACAGAGTCAGGGACGACCTTGGGGCGAGCCTACAAATGGCCAAGGCCCGAGCGAACAATCACTCAGGGCGTCCTAAGTCATGTCCGAGACCGGCAGGGAAGTCTCTAAATGGGATCCCACCGTAGGGAGGCACCGAGCCACCGAGGCCCAGCGAACGGCCTCAGCACCCACTAGAGAAACCCTCTGGTACTCTTGGAGTGCGTCTCTAGACCGCTAGCCGTCCCTTAGTGAACGGGGTACGGGCCTCCACTCGGACTCACCCGATAATAGCTCACCGGAAGTGCCCACGCTCGTGCCCATCGAGGGTAGCCTGGCACATTCCACCCCTCCTTCTGAGCGAAAGGGAAGCGTGAGGGTCATACCCAAAGTCAGGGGGACCCCTGATGGACCTCTCGCTCCGTGCGGAGGCTAGAGGGCTTTTCCTGTAGCCTCGCCGAGACCCCCGCAACCCGAACTTGCGCTTATGGGCTCGGCAAATGCGATAAAAACTCCTCGCTCAAATGCGAAAACAAAAAAAGCCCTTGGAGGAGTAACTCCACTCCTCCAGGGCCTCGGGGGCTACACCCGGCGGGTGCGCTCGCGCGCACCCACCGAAACCTCAAGAAACAAAACCCAATTCCAACGGGAGCGGGTATAAACCAAGCCTCGGCAAACCCTCAGGGAGAGTGCGCGCACTCCCCCAGAGGCTCGGGGGCTACTGTCGGGTACCTTAGAATGGGGTACCCCGAGTGAACATCAAAGGGGTCACTTAAGTCCCATCAAAAAACAAAGCTAGAAGGTAAGCCATGGGCCCCTCACCCGCCATGTCTGAGCCCACTAGGCTCTCCGCCTCGCCTCGAGTCTCGCGCAGAAGGTCTCGGTGTCCTGTTGCAATCTCCACCTCGCGCGAGGCTCTTCACGGAAGGCCTCGGCAGGGGGTGCATCCTCCGTATCGCGTGAGGCCTCCCTCGGAAGGCCTCAGCGAGGAGTCCGATCTCCATCTCACGCGAGGCTCCGCTCTCCGTCTCACGCGAGGCCTCACTCTTTGTATCACGCGAGGCCAGCTTATCCATAGTCCGTCGCCCCTGCCTTGGCCGGTCTTCCCGATAGTACGTCATGTCCCATTAATACTTCAACCACTCCCACAATCTCAGCCGAACGATGGCTCGACACCACAGAATGGCCGACGGGACATGAGGTCGCATCAGCCCCATATCGGCTGAGTCAGGGCATGGCGGGGATTACCGGTCACTGTATCCTGACGCTGTGCCCATGAACAACACCCACACTGGACTGTGTCCCGTGATCCCTACCTTGAAAACAACATCGTATGGACAACTTGGCCCGGGTCATCACTGCCTCCAAGCCAGCGCACCAGATCAGCCGCCCTCTCAGGGTCTCGGCACTGTGCACCAAGGTCTCAGCTATCTCGGGGTTCATGCCCACTGAGACCCCCCACTACGGTGCAGCCTCGGCACTAACCAAGCCTCGGCCTCACGCACAGTCCGTCCACAGTGGCTTGCACGTTCACCGCCGCACCCACTCCGAGGTAGCCCAGGGGCTCCCATGACGCATAGGGTCGGACGTGACCAGCACATCGCCCCAGTGCTCCAAGGATGGACCACTCCGACAACCACGCCACCACAGGAACAGGCCACAGGGCTTGGACACACCGCCCCTGTTGGCATGACGCCGTATAGTCAGCATATGTACTGTCCTTGTCCTCCCTTCAACTATAAAAGGAGAGGACTTGGGCCACTTAGATGGGGACTCAAGGAGAAGAACACCTAGGAACACACACGCACGCACACATCCTAGTCGCCTAAGAGAAACATCTCAAGCGGCCCACATGACACCTCATCGAGACCTGGGATCAGCTCCCTCTCTCACCCAGCTTGTAACCCCCTACTACAAGCACTTCAGTGCAAGGAATACAAGATCGATCTCTTAGACTGGATGTAGGGCATCGATTGCCTGAACCAGTATAAACATTGTGTCTCTTTGCATCACCATCCGAGATTAGGGACATGTAGTTCACATTACTGGTTGGTTGAGGACCCCCCCGGTCTGAAACACCGACACACTATACTTGGGGTTGCAAGCCACCTACCCAATTCTATTTTCTATGATCTCTAGTATATCACCAACCTCCGCTCGATGATCCTCGCTGCTCCAAGCCATCTAGATGGCAGCAACCACCAAGAGTAACAAGCCAAACCCACAGTGAAACACGAATACCAAGTGCCTCTAGATGCAAACACTCAATCAATGTACTTGGATTCTCTCCCAATCTCACAAAGCTGATGAATCAAAGATGGAGATGAGTGGGAGGGCTTTGGCTAAGCTCACAAGGTTGCTATGTCAATACAAATAGCCAAGAGTGTGAGCTAGAGCTGGCCAAATGATATTTATAGACACCCCCAAACAATAGAGCCGTTGGCTCAATTATTGAGCTGACTATGGGACGACCGGACACTCAGGTCGTGTGCACCGGATGCATTCGTTGTGGTGACCGGATGCGTTCGGTCACTGCGTCCGGTCCCAACCTAACCGCCATGTGTCCCTTTCAAATTGGTTAGCCATTGACACCCAACGTCTATCTCTATGCATAGTAATAATACGTGATTGGACGTGTTGTTAGAAAACGACCGGACCTGGGAGACGCAACATCAGGTCAAGTCTAGAGAGCTCCCAGAGCCGATCTGGGACGACCGGATATGTCTGATGACTCCGGACCGGACGCTCCCACCGTCCGATGAATTATTGCGCTGAAAACCCAAGACTTGCTAGTTCACACTGGACGCGTCCGGTGTGGCGATCGGACGTGTCCGGTCGCTCTCTGTAGACCTGCATCGAGCTATATCACTTTGACCTCATGTTGAACAGTAACTCATCAGCGTCCGGTCACTCCATTGAGCCAGAGTCCGGTCACTTTCACTTAGTTGCTCACCTCAGGTCCAAATATTGAACGTGTCCGATCACTTCTGTCTGACTATCCCAAGACTGGATAAAATATTGGACGTGTCCGGTCCCAATTTTGGACGTGTCCGGTCACTCTGTGACCAGTGCGACTAACTCCTTTTTAACTCTATCTTCTTTACCCTTGCTCAAATATGCCAACCACCAAGTATATCACCTTGTGCACATGTGTTAGCATATATTTAACAAATGTTTTCAAGGGTGTTAGCACTCCACTAGATCCTAAATGCATATGCAATGAGTTATAGCATCTAGTGGCACTTTAATAACCGCATTTCGATACGACTTTCACGCTTCTTAATAGTATGGCTATTGATCCTAAATGTGATCACACTCACTAAGTGTCTCGATCACCAAAACAAAAAAGCTCATATCAAGTTTCACCTTTGCCTTGAGCTTTTTGTTTTTCTCTTTCTTTTTTTTTCAAGTCCAAGCATTTGATCATCACCATGCCATCACCATCATCATGATTTTCACCATTGCTTCATCACTTGGAGTAGTGCTACCTATCTTATAATCACTTTGATAAACTAGGTTAGCACTTAGGGTTTCATCAATTTACTAAAATCAAACTAGAGCTTTCAATCTCCTACTTTTTGATAATTGATGACAACCCTTTCATAAAGATATGAATTAAAATTTATTTGAATCCGTGTGGCTTGCCCAAGTATATTTACCATTTGTAAAAGGATATAGATAAGTTTCATGAATCCCAAATGGTAGCAATTGCTCCCCCTATATATGTGATAAGAGTTTGGATTGTAGCTTGCACATATGCTTAGATAGGAAATATAGAAGACAATGTCTATCAAATGATGCTAAGGTATAAGAGTTGGACCTTTGAAGTGTGATACCAATTAGAGTGCACCAATATACCATCCTTAGCACCATTAGTAACTAGACATACACAAAAACTAGAATACCACATGAGATCAACATTATAAACAAGGGTCTAGTTTCCATAAAATGAACATAAGTCTAGTTTCTTAACCTATGCATGCTAGTTTTTCATTTCATCATTCAATCCTATAACTAGCATATACCACACAAGCATAAATATTTAAATTTAAAACTTATGCCATGCAAGCAAACATATGAAATGCACATTCAAATGCATCCACCAAGTTTATGAGATTGCTCCCCCTACTTGTGTGTTCAAAATTTTAATTGATCCCTTACTTTATCATATCTCTCCCCCTGTGTCGGTTTCTCAATTTCTCCCTCTTTGTTATCTTTTCACTATCTTTGTACACTATTTCTCCCCCTTTGTCATCAATGACCTCAAAGGTTTAATTTTAAATAGGTTGAGATTATCAATGTCAATCAATGGGGTGAGGATCATTTTCCTAAATTTGGTCCAATCTATATCGCTTGCCAAAGATATTTAACTCAGTTTGATCTAAGGACAAGCTTCTTCACACCTTCAAATAAGGGTTATCTTGTACCATGTTGAGTTAAACACTTATAGCTCATTTTCTAGATTAAAAACTAGGTTTACAAGCCCACAAATATGCCATATGCTACCACTAGACCAAATTAAGCATAGAAGCAATAGTGGTACGATACAAACATTAAAATCATTTGATTTTTATGAATGAGCCTATTAAATGTGAAAAATGACTAGATGCACTAAACATGTCCTCAGTAAGAATGTATGCCATGTCAATCAACTTTTACCTTGGATTGCTCGAAAGAGAGGCATATCATATACGTGAGGAGGTGCATCAACACATATTTGAGAAATCTAATATGTTCAACTCATTTCTTAGCTTGCAAAACCTTTTATCATCTAATGATTTGGTGAATATTATCAGCAAGTTGATCTTTGGTGCCTACACTCTCAATGCAAATGTCCCATTTTTATTGGTGATCTCTTATGAAATGGTGGCGGACATCAATGTGCTTTGTTCTTGCATGTTGAACTGGATTGTTGGTTAACTTGATTGCACTCTCATTGTCACATAGCAATGGCACTTTCTTGAACTTTATTCCAAAATCATTCAAGGTGGCCTTCATCCAAAGTATTTGTGCACAACAACTACCGGCGGATATGTATTTGGCTTCGGCGGTTGATAATGCAATACTATTTTGCTTCTTTGATGACCATGAAACAAGTGATCTTCTCAACAATTGACATGTGCTCAAGGTGCTCTTTCTTTCAACCTTGCATCCCGCATAATCCAAGTCAGAGTAACTAACTAGCTCAAACTTTGCTCCTTTGGAATGCCACAAACCAACATTTTATGTATGCTTCAAGTACCTCAATATTCTCTTTGTAGCCTTCAAATAACTTTCTCTTGGTGAGGCTTGAAATCTTGCACACTTGCATACACTAAACATGACATCCGACCTTGATGCGGTCACATAGAGTAGGCTTTCAATCATAGACCGATACAATTTTTTATCCACCATATTGTCACTTGCATCACTATCCAAGTTGCAATTTATCCCCATTGGTGTGCTAATGGCTTTGCTATCACTCATGCCAAACTTCTTAAGCATGTCTTTGATGTACTTGTCTTGACTCACAAATGTACCATTCTTCAATTGCTTGATTTGAAGACCCAAGGAAGTAACTTAACTCTCCAATCATGGACATTTCAAACTCATTAGCTGTCATCTTTCCAAACTCTTCATAAAAGTCTTGATTGGTTGATCCAAATATGATGTCATCAACATAGATTTGCAACACAAAAAAGTCTTTGCCAATCTTCTTGGTGAAAAGAGTGGTGTCAACCTTTCCCATCATGAATCCTTTAGAGAGTAGAAAATCCCTCAATCTCTCATAACATGCTTTAGGTGCTTGCTTCAAGCCATACAATGCATTCTTCAACTTGTACACATGGTCGAGCTTCTTGTCATCTTCAAAACCGAAAGGTTGCTCAACATATACTTCTTCATTGATGTAACCATTGAGAAATACACTCTTGACATTCATTTGATAGAGCTTGATGTTGTGGACACAAGCATAGGCTAATAAGATTCTAATTGCTTCCAATCTAGCAATCGGGGCATATGTTTCTCCAAAGTCAAGACCTTCAACTTGTGTATAGCCTTTTGCTACCAATATTGCTTTGTTCCTTACTACTATCCCATCTTGATCTTGCTTGTTTCTAAAGACCCATTTGGTTCTAATCACATTGTGCCCCTTTGGTCTCTCTATCAATTCACATACTTGATTTCTTGTGAAGTTATTCAATTCTTCATGCATAGCATTCACCCTATCAACATCCTTCAATGCTTTATCTATCTTCTTTTGTTCAATGGATGACACAAATAAGAAATGCTCATAAAATGAAGCTAATCTTGATCTTGTTTATACACCTCTTGAAATATCACCAATGATAGTGTCTAATAGATGATCCCTTGCAATATTGGTTGGTTGGAGTATTGAAACTTGATTGCTTGCACTTGCTTGATCATTGGGTTGAGATGATGCACTAGCCACTTGATCTTATTCATTATCATGAGAGCCATTTGTACTAATTTGATTTGTATCATCTTACAAATTTATGTTAGAGAGCACTTGCACTTGATCATCTACATCATCATTCACTTGTCTAGGCCTCAATTCACCAACATCCATGTTCTTCATGGCATTTGAACTAGCATCTTCCAAGTTCTCATTCTCTTCTTGTGAAGCCTTGGTTTCATAAAATTCAACATCATGAACTTCCCCAAGAGTACCACTATCTAAATTTCAAACTCTATATGCTTTGCTAGTAGTTGAGTATCCAAGTAGGAATCCTTCATCATATTTCTTGTCAAACTTGTCCAATCTAGTGCCTTTCTTCAAGATATAGCATTTGCAACCAAAGACCAAAAAATATGCAATGTTGGGCTTTCTACCATTCAAGAGCTCATATGGTGTCTTCTCTTTCAATGGGTGACAATAGAGGCGGTTGCTACAATAGCATGTCATGTTGATAACTTTGGTCCAAAAAGATTGACTCACATTGTACTCACTAAGCATAGACCTTGCCATATCAATGAGTGTTTTATTCTTCCTCTCAACAAGGCCATTTGATTATGGAGTGTACTTGGCCGAGAATTGATGTCTAATTCCAAATTCATCACACAACTCATCAATTCTAGTGTTCTTGAACTCTCTACCATTGTCACTTCTAACTCTCTTGATGGTTGTTTCAAACTCATTGTGAATGCCCTTAATAAATGATTTGAATGTTGCAAACACATCACTTTTGTCCACTAGAAAGAATACCCAAGTGTATCTAGTATAATCATCCACTATCATAAAGTCATATTTGTTACCACCAATGCTAGTGTATTGAGTTGGCCCAAATAAGTCCATGTGCAATAACTCAAATGCTTTACTAGTGCTCATCATACTTTTCTTAGGATAGGTGTTTCCAACTTATTTTCCGCTTGACAAGAGCTACAAAACTTATCTTTCTCAAACACTACATCTTTTAAGCCTTTGACCAAGTCATGCTTGACCAATCAATTCAATTGTTTCATTCCAACATGACCAAGCCTTCTATGCCATAACCAACCCATGCTAGACTTAGTGAACAAACATATAGATAATTGAGCTTCACTAGCATTGAAATCAACCAAGTATAGATTCTCATATCTAGAGCCCTTGAAGATCAAGTTAGAGCCATCTACACTTATGATCTCTACATCTTCTACCCCAAATATGCATTTGAATCCAAGATCACACAATTGAGCCATGAATAGCAAATTATAGTTCAAGCTCTCTACTAGCAACACATTGGATATGCTCATGTCATTGAATATTGCAATCTTACCAAGCCCTTTGACCTTGCCTTTGCCATTATCACCAAATGTGATACTATCATACCAATCATTGACATTGGTATTGATTGAGTCGACCATTCTTGCATCACCGGTCATGTATTGAGTGCACCCACTATCAAGAACTTAATACCTTTCTCCAGTTTTGTAATTGACCTACAAAAGAAGATTAATTCTTTTTAGGTACCCAAACTTGCTTGGGTCCTTGAAGGTTAGTGACCAAGCTCTTTGACACCCAAATAGCTTTCTTCTTTGAGCCCATCCATGGTGTACTAGTGAATTTAGCTTTCACACCATTTATACCCTTAGTAAACACAAAGAAAGAATTAATCTTAATTGAGGATACATTAGCAGTTTTGCTCTTGTTCTTACACTCATGCTCTTTATGACCAACTTGCTTGCAACTAGTGCAAAACCGACCATTGTTCTTCACAAAACTATTATTGTGAGGAGCAAAGGCTGCCTTACCTTTCTTGGGGGTATAGCCCAATCCCTCTTTGTAGAGAGAAGCTCTTTGGCAACCTAAGCACATAAGCAAGCGGTCCTCACCAGCATAGGCCTTAGCCAAGGTGTGAGTGAGCTCATTGACCTTTTTCTTGAGGGTCTCATTCTCAACCATTAGTGAGGCATTACATGTGAAACCATTCACTATTAGATGAGGTGGAAGTGGAAGTGCTACAAGAAGCGTTAGTGGGAGCAATAATGATAGGCTTATATAATGATTCATCAATTAGGTCACAAGTTAACCCTACATTACATGTCTTAACATGCTTCTTCTCATTTTGCTCATCAAGCAAAGTGAAATGAGCTTTTTCAAGCTTCTTGTGAGCCTTGTCAAGCTTCTCATGGGCTTCATCTAGCCTCTCATGAGATGTATTGAGCTCACCAAAGGCTTGCTTAAGGGCTTTTAGTTCCTTACGCAAGCTTTTGCATTCCCTTCTCTTAATGTCAAAGTGTTCTTTAGCATCAGCTAGCATGTCAAGTACTATTTTTCGTTAAGTCAGCAAACACTTGAACTTATGTTTAAAGTACTATTTTTGGTGATTTATTATGGGTGAAATAATTAATTAATGCTTAAATATTTTGTTCCTATGGGTTAGTATGAAGTATGGACCATTGCATGAAATACTTTTGGGTTGGAGTTAATAGGGTTTAGGCCTTTTAAAAAATGTAACAAAAGTGTTAATGATTGTTAGTTCGAACTGAACCTTAACTTTTCTAAGAATGGGAAAAGTAGTAAGACAATGCTATCTTGATATTTAATTTCTAACAAAAATGTTTAAACACTAGCTGTATGTTTTGGTATTGTTGATTGCATAAAGTGAGTACTTGAGCATGGCATAGGTGGTTGTTGTGTTGGGTGTCACGTTGCTCTCATAAAATTTACCCAAACTTCGTTAAAACAAGTTGTGACCTATGTCGTTGATGTTCTGTTCATGAAATGGCACTTCGGGGTCGAGCTCAGGTTGGCATTCGTTTATCTCCCTCCCTAACTGCTCTTTGATCTTGATGATTGCTTCGTTAGCTAATCGGTAGTGTGGACTTTAGAGTAGTGAAATTGGTTGAGTTCCAGACATGAAGATCAACAACTCTAGAGCCACTTTAAAATGCGTACGTGACACTGGTGGTGGTCGATCGGCCTGAGTCCACAGTCACCACGCGCACACGTTGTCGATGCCTAGCCGCTTCTAGCCACGATCATGCTCGTGGCTGGCTTGGCTGGCTACTGGCCCCGCATCGGGCTAGGGGTTGGCCGCGGTCACCTTTCATGGCGCCGGGCTACTACTACATAGTTGTCGCGTGTGCGCTGCCATTCTAGACGTGCATGGGCTAGACCGATGTCGTGGCGGTCTTTATCTAGCCGACATGGCACTCTTTCTATCGCTCAAACCACCTACTCACCGAGCTACTGCCTGCCTCTGTAGTCACATCGCACTAATGCCCATGTTGCGGTGCCACTGCCCTCCCTCGCATCGTTTTGTTGCACCGGCCCTACGCACCATCGCTGCTTCACTGCTGCTGCCCGCATCCTGCCATGGCCGAGTAATCCCATCACAGCGCTCCCTGATGCTCTCTTTGAGTCTTCCCTAGGTAGACGCCTCGCTTAATTAATGTAGCCTCGACTGAAGCTAGCACAACCTTGAAGAGATGTTGTCCCCGCCTACCCTTGTCGCTGACTGAATTGCCTCGCTTTGCACACTAAATACGTGCGATTCGAGGCACCACACCTCAATTCGATGTTCCAGCAGTTAGACAGGAAAGACAGCTAGCAGCCCGACCCTCACCTTGGTGCAACCGAGCACTACTAGCCGCCAATTTGGTGTTTTTCTCACCGCCGGTCCGGTGCACTGCCGTGCTAGTGAAATTAGGGTAAGGTCCGAATGGGTTCAATTGTTTGTATCCATGAGCTTGCTTTGACCTCCTCTATCTAGTGCTCATGCCATTTGGCTAGGGCACTTGCCAGGACATGGTGACACATGGGTGTCCATCCTGAAGCACCGCCGCCCCAGCAGCTCACACGTAGCCAGGCCACCTCGGCACTCCTCCACCTCAATTGTCACCGCAGCACGAATTCTGGTGAGCTACTGGTGCTTACCCGCTATCTCTACCACCTCGATAATTTCTTAGGCCACCAGAATAGTCGTGCCATCACACGGTTCTGCCCATCGTCGAGACCAAGCCTCAGTAGTGCACCATTAAGCTCCCAATCGCCACCATCCTTGCGTGTTTGGCCATAGAGCTCAATTGACCCCTTGGTCCCACCGAAGCGCCGCTAGGTTGCCCAGTGTAAAAGTCGTATGCCATCGGTGAGCCATGCCATCATGTGCACGCACCTAGGGGCATGCCATTGCAGAGACAAGTTATTACAGGGTGTTAGGTGCAATGCGTGTTTCTTCTACAATAGTGCTCATAGTGCAGTGTAATAGCTTGTGAGACTGAGGACTCTTTTGCAAATGCGTTGGAGCACTCGCGCAGCGGGCCAGTTGGGCCAGCCTGCTGGCGCATGGCCACGCTCTATGCGGGTCGTAATGGGCTGCTAGGCCAAATGCTTGTCGCCGGCCCTTTTTGTTTTCTAAAGCATTTTTCTAATTTAGTTTCTAAGCAAACTTGTAATTTCAATATCAATTTATGTACCGGTCCAAAAATTTTGAAACTAATTTTGTTAGGTTTCTAAAATCATGATCTATCTGTTGGTATGTCTTGTTCACATAGTTTCATAGTATTTTTAGGGGCTATCTAATAAAATTGGGATGCTTAATACTATTAAGATATAAACTTGTTGGAATTTTTGTGATAAATTGGTAATAGTGTTGGCTCTGAAACTTTCACAGTGAATTTCTACCATTATTAGGTGCTCACTATAATTTTTTAGCTCCATAATAATTAGTTTGCTAAGGTAGCTAAATGAGCCCTATTTCAAATATATATATTTAATCAATAAAATGCCAAAACATCTTGGGGTTGTAAAACTAAAACATTCTTTGGAAACGAAGCCTTACTTGACAACGTGGATACGTAGCCTAGTGTGTTAGTCATTAGAGCTAGCTCGTTAGCTTGCGAAGCATAATAGTGTTTTTAGAGTTGCAGTTGCCGTTGGTTAATTATGTTTTCTGCGCTGCATCTACAAATATCATAATAGGAAAATGATGGATCTAAAGTCGATTGGAGTAGCAGGAAGATGGTGCCTTGGTGATCGTGTAGTCACGATGGAATGCTAACTTTTGGTTATATCTTGCCTAGGCAAACCCGGTGCATAACCCCTATTATTCTGCACTTTATCTTATGTTTGTGCATTAAGTTTTAAGAAAATGAATGAAACCCACTTGCATATATATATATATATACTTATCCTATGAGTCCTACTAGTATGTCAGGATCATGTAGATTGCTATGCTTAAGGATTCCGATAGAAGTCGAGTGATTACCTGTCACTCGTAAGAGATAGGAAATATATTATTATTGTTATTATCATATTACTATCACATGGAAATATATATATCAGGATGATAATTGGAGATCGAATGGAATGGTACTTTGGATCTGAACTTGGTTAGGCATTCAAGCGAGGCTCGGGTTGCATTTGTTCCGCCTATGTCGATTAAGGACCATCTGTTGCTGTGGATGGTAGTTAGGTCACAGACTTATTATCCTGAGCACATACTTGCTTATGGGAGCGGGAAGGCTCGTTACACTCTTGTCGTGGGTTCTAGCTCTTTTCGGACCAACTAATTGGAGGCGGGGAAAGGTGGAGGTCTAAGCACCATACTGAGATCGGGTCTCAGGTGTTGGAGGCTTGGAGTCCAAGTTTGGACCAGGATCTAGACCCCTTGACAGGAGTGGAATGGGTTGGTCTTGTTTGTGCCTAGGGTACAAGCGATGCGTGTGTTTTGGGGTACCCAGCTAGGATATATTGATTCGTGAATCGTTGTTTCTGTAAGATGATACGACTTGGCAATGGTCTAGCACCATAGTAACAACTGGAATATAAAAGATGGTAAAATGGTTCTGATTGCTTACCACATGCTTGAAAGTAGCATAGGTGCTAACATAGAATGGTTAGTTAATGAACTAATGATGACTGCTAATAAAATTTAATATAAGGACGCACGTTTAGTAATGCTTCCATAGATGTAATAACCCACAAGCCAAATAAGCCTTGCATATCCTTAGAGTCTTTTATTTTCCTCCTATCGGGTAAGTCTTACTGAGTACAATCGAGTACTTAGGGTTTTATTCTCCCTGTTGTAGGTGACCGATGGATGGTAGATGACTTTTGTGTGTGGAAACCTCCTAGTGGGCTCAGAGAGGATTCCTTTCATGCTACGACCATAGTGTTTATTTATAACCCTCACTATAAATTTTTAGAAGAAAAGGTTTATGATTCACCATTAATCTTTATTTCCACTATAATTCTGATCATATGTTGTTCTCCGCTGTAAGATAAAAATGTAAACCTAAAATGTATAAACTCTTTTACATGTAAAACAATCTTAATTTCACTACTACATTCAACTTGTTTAAGTACTCTAATGTTGTAATAAAGTGATGTAAGAAATGGTTAAGAATGTTGTAAGCTTTATTATCTCATTTATGATCCTGATGAAAAAATATGGATTTTTGAGTTCTTCCTTGGGGTGTGTTTGATGGAACACCACGATTTAGTGCACTCTCTTAGGTACTGAGTGTCTAATGGAAGACAAGTACTCTTGGGAGGGCATTAGATTAGGTGGTTCTACCACAGTCGTAGTACTCCGGATCGTCCTCCTCTCTAGAGTCACAGTTGGTGCTGTACATGCCATCGCTCGAGTATGTTCCCATTGCTCGTCGTTGTTACTACTAGAATCGGTAGTGTAGTAGTCAAGGGATTGACGTGTTTTCCTGCTCTGATAACAAGAAAGTCCGTAGCTCTGTGTATTTAACACGCTGGACTTTCTCGTAATTAGAGCAGAAAAATGCGCCAACCCCTCTACTACTACTCTGACTGCTTGTATTCACAATCTATTTTATTAGTAAATAGTAATGCTACAGGGACTCACATCTTCTAATGTTTGTTAGTGTCTACATCGAGTATAAATATCCTTCCTAGTCTCTTTTACTTTTCACTTGCAAGTTGCTAGCCAAGGAACGGAGGCAGTGTTACAACTTCGTTAGCAGCTGTTGTCCATAGAACAACAGTGATCGTCCTTGTTAAGGTGAGTTTTAGTTTGTTTGTCATTTTATTCTAGTCAAGATCTCAATTGAGGCTAAGATACCTAGGCAATATTCTGTTGCTTTGTGATGGTTCTTGCTGGTTCAAGGTGTAGTGTTTCATATGTGGTTTTTCTAATGATTTTTTCCTTGTGTTTTTTGTTGTGTATGTATACAAAGAGATGTCGTCGTACCACAACACCCATGTTTACTCCATCAGCAAGCTTGTGCTTTGGTAGCTAGGAGTGTCACCAAGCATCGTACAAGGGGTGCCTGTTTCTTGGGGACATCATGTTCATGAACAGCCCTGATAGATCATTGTTGAAGGTGCAGTTCGTTATATGCTTGGTAAAGATTGCTTTGTTACAGTTATCGAAGACTATGATAGTGGCGAGTTTTTTGTCTGTGTTAGGAATTTTGAGCAAATGAAAAGACTTGGTAGTGTTACTATATTTGTGGGAGGAGACTCTGTTATCTTCACTCATGTTGATCGACTGAATGCAATTTGTCAACCATCTGACATGAGTCCCCTTAGGGAGATGAGTACTTTTAGATATTAGAGATTAGAGAAATACTACATAATGTACTTTTATATATAATGGAATGAAGTTTTTATGTTAGGCTGATCGCAACCGTTAAAGGACGGATGCACAGCTATTGAAATGTTTCTGCACCCTATAGACAGAACGATCCTTTAAAATTTTCACTAGCCGGACACTAATGAAGCGATAAGGTTTATCACAGAAGGTTCGGCGGTTTGAAATCATGACTACCCAAATAGTTTTGATGAACGACATGTGACATCCATTTTTGTTTTGTTGGCTCCAAGATTCCTACGCAGGTGCATGTGCGTGGGTGGCATAAGCAGGTAGTTCTAGCAAGGACGTCGCCTCGTGGTCCGTCGCATTGATGTGATGGGGCAAAGCCGAACCGCTCACCCACGCAAATGTGTTAGTGGTTGTGAGGCATGGGGTGGTTCCATGGCCCCCAAACTATAGAGGACACAAGGACATGAGAGGGAAGGTTATCTGCTGCCTTCTACGATCATCTACCATCCCTCCCTAGATCACCTCCTTCCATCCCAAAGCTTTTGCCCTCCACACTACTGTGCCCTTTGCATTGCCAACACCTTCTATGAGGACCATGACCATGTTGTGGATGAAGTCGTCTGTCGATCGCAAGGCGTTTGACAAGCTATGATCGAACGCGGTGATCTCAGAGGCCACCGACAGCTTCTGCGTTCACAAAGATCGACATAGCCAGATAGAGGGACAAGTTCATTCCTAATGGCAAACCCTAGCAGATTAGATTCAGCAAATAGAAAATGGGCACTTACCAATTTTTCTGCATACATTCTAGGACAAAGGATATTCAAGCACTCCAGGCAAGTCTGCCTCGGTCCTGCCATGTCTTCTTGCATCCCCGTCGTGCCAACTAGGGAACTTGACAATCTTGAGGAATCCTTGCTAATATATTTCTGTTCTCATTCTCCTCTAGTGGGTGGCTTTCTTTTTCTATGTTTCTAGTGTTGTCACAAAAGCAAGGAGTGCACGCACTGATGGGGCATTAGTGGAGGAGCTAACATGTAGTAAAAACCAGCACCGAGGCTCACACCGTCTCATCGGCGTAAATAGAGGAGACGTGCTCTATTTTGATTAGTGTACGGTTGGGAACATCAATGCTCCTGCATCTTCGGTTGACATATGCCTTCTATGATTTGACAGGTTGCGATTCCCCAGGGAGCGCAATGGCACCCAATGCAAAGCACACCAGTTGGAAAAAAAAATCTTTATCTTGCCTTGCCCTAGAGTCCTAGTGATGGTCCGAGCAATGTAAATATGACCGAGCCAGACACGCCTTTAGTCTACCCCTTGACTGTTGTGACTGCTTGGATGGGAATCAAATAATTATAGAAAAGACCTATCACAACCGCACCAGACATTCAAGTCTCAAGCGTGTCAAAAGCTCCTTTTCTTGAATCACTTCTTGTGTCCAGCCTTCCTGATGCATTCGCTTCACTCTCATATTTTACTGCGCTCGCAAGAAAGTCCAAAATATGACATATTTGATCTCATTAGACACTATACACTACAGAGCTATGAGTAAAACTATTGCCTATGGAGTGCACTCAGTCACAACATTTGTATCAGTAGTAGTAGTAGTAGTCATGAGTGGCTTTGATCTGTGTTGAACCCAACTCATCTTATTTTCATGTATTTGATAAGATTTGTTGAACTTGCAAGAACCATGCATCAAGGATTATTTTTATTCAGAAATTTTATACTTTACAGCATCACACAAGGTCCGTCCGTCTGAAATCTTGACTACCCAAACGATGTGTTGCTGCATTCCCATGTAGGCGCATGCGTGTGGGTGGCATCAGTAGCCTGTTGCAGCATGGGACATCGTCTCCTAGCCCTTTGCATTGACATGACGGGGCAAAGCCCCGCTGCCCACCCATGCAAATGTCTTAGTCATGGGGTGGTCGATGGCCCCCAAACTATAATAGCAGAGACAACGAGCGAGAGGGAAGGTTATACCTACTGCCTTCTCTCTCCAAAGCTCCTAAATCCATCTCAAAGCTTTTGCCTTCCATCCTACTGCATAGCTAGCTCCTCCTGCCAGGACCATGGCGGGACGAGGTCATCTGTCGATGTGGAGTCCCCGTAGTCCTTCAATGCCAGTAATCCTCCATCGACAGTCCCTGGATCCCTCATCGGCCTGCTCTCTAACTCGCCAGTTCCCCCTTTGGAGGTGGATCATCACCGCTCTTCATGTTGTTTATCTTCATTTAACCATAGTATGCGAGCAATGCTCACACTGGTATTTGTAATCATGCTATTTAATTTAACTAGTATTTAGAATTTGCCTACTATCTCAACAGGTGATCATGGGCATCATGGTGTCCTAAGCCTTGTTGGCCTTGGAGCCTGGTTCTTTGTCCATGGTCGTGCTCGGAAAGCAGCCCCGCGAGGCATCCCCCGATGGAGGCAGCCACCCATGATTCCGTGCCATGCTGCGTCGGTTAGTTTGGTAAAAGTGGTTTGCTTTCTCAATCAGATCGCTCTCCCCCTTATCCTATATAGGCTTGAACTTGGCTTGCATTGTGTAGCGCTTCCTCCATGGCAGCGTCATCTTCGGTCATGGGGCTTTCCCCCAGTGGTGCTAGAGAGTTGTCCCATCGCCGCTTGCCACCGCCAAGCCTATCTGTCCCCGCACAACCCTCTGGTTCTAAAGTAGGCGAATCCTCAGAAGAGCATGAATCCTCAGACAATGTAGACTACCATCAATTATTGAAGGATTACCACAAGGTCCAAGTGGTTTTGTCATTGACCAGGCTGAATGCCGAGATGTTGTGCGGTGAGCTAGATGTCGCTCACACTTCAAGATTCCAAGAATCTAGCCTCCCAGGTGTGAGGCAAATTGGCAGTCGCCAAGGAGTAGGCCCAACACATGATGAACCTTACTATGGTACTAAGCGTGTGGGTCAACACCCTACAGCAGTCTATGCTAGCCACCTATAACGTGGCCTTCCCCGTTGGAAAAGTGGATAATCTGTTAGCCATAGAGGAGCACCTCCAAGCCCTGCCGGCCCGCCATTGAGTCATGGTGACTGAAGCCATTCGTTGGGGGGCTGCCACAGTGCTGGCTACTACCCAGCTTTAGATTGTCACAGCGGTGAACCTTGGAGTGGCGGAGCAAGGTTTTCCACCGCATTTGATCGACAATGACATCGCCTATCTGATCGAGAGTTTTGAGCCAACTACCAATGTCATCTTATCAAAGGTGGACGTGGATGAGATCCTGCATGCCAACCTTGACCCTTGATCTATGGGACATATCAGTAGTATTAGTAGCCATGAATAAGTTTGATCTATAGGGCGTCCTTACAAAATATGTGAACTCTTATTTGCATGTTGGTGTTAACTTTTGTTGAACTTTGTATTAGGCCTTGTTTGGATGCATGTGTATCCACATCAATCTACATGTGTTGGAGTGGAATGGAATAGAATTTAGTTTAATTCCACTCCAATCCACTTCAACACGTGTGGATTAAGATGAATACATGCGCATCCAAACAAGGCCTTAGGTGGGTTAAACTCTGTTGAGCGTGGTGTAGCTCAGGTCCTTTGGTCATTTTGTAGCTAGTTTGTAGCCCCTGTATGTTGCTTTTCACTGTAGATTTCTTTCTAGTTGTCTTTGATCTGATCTATAATATGTTAAACATTCATGACTACCTTTAATCTCTGTTGAGGCCAACTCATGTCTTTGATAAAATTTGTTGAACCTAAAAGAACCTTGTAGCGAGGAGCAAGTCTTGCCTCAGTCTAATGCAGAGCAGAGGAGCCATTGGTGTTGAAATGTTATTGCACACGTAAGAAAGTCCGACCACAAGTCTCACCTTAGTCTAGCAGAGCAGAGGAGCCATTGGTGTTGAAATATTATTGTACATGTAAGGAAGTATGACATATGTACATTTGACCACATCTGACAGTATCCTCGTAGTTTTCCTCGTCTTCCTATGATACTTGTTACAATGTCGTTTATGATTTTAAGTTTGGCTAGCTTAATAGTAGCATAACCTAGTAGTACAATATGGCGGGTGCATTATAGTGCTTTTGAAGTGACATTTTTGTGTATTTTGGAGTGCCCTCATCAGCATACCCTATGTACCTATGACATTAGAAATCAATATAAGTATTCTACTATAGTTGAATTAATGGATGAAATGGCGACGGGAGCTATAACACCACCATAACACATGTGTGCACCAAACAAATAATTCAATTTGCAAACAAAACAAACATGGCATGCTAGTTTAGCTGAAATGATGACAACATCCATCATTGAGGAAATTAACATGTCCATAAACAAGCAAACAACATTGGTTCATTTAAAATACATGACAAGAGATACATCAATTGCAACTTAATTTACTGCTCTGCTAATGAATCCAAGAACAAGGGGACATAAGGAAGATAGAATGGTCTGTAGATGAACTCTTTTTTAATGGTACGTCTACCATATCAAAAGACACGGGCAGGGATGACACGAACACTTATGCGGTCCATGTCATATGCGATGATTGTTCCATCCTCCCTAGCAAAGAAAATCAAATTCCATTCTGGGTGAACTGTAATAACTATGTCCTCGTCAACAAAATCTGGGAAACCAAATCTAATATTAATCATTCCAAACATGATCCGCGTGGTGATCATATGCTTCAATGTCCAATTATCAGTACCATAGTCTTCAAGGATCCAGATTGAAAGCTTGGAATCATTGGGACCATGAATAGTACATACACATAAGTGACCCTAAACTTGATGCATGGAGTGTTGAAGACCACTAGGCCCATCAATTTTCTTCCATGTGTTTCCCTCTATATCCACAAGTATCATAGGGTACTCCCCAGAGTGCCCCATAATGTGCAGACAATCGTTAAGAAACATACTTGGTTGTCTATAAAATATCACATCAATATGCTTGTCCCATTCAGATTCCTTATAGATTCATGCTATAGTTTGAGATGAGTAGATCTTCATACATGTGCACACAGCGTTGACATCCACATATTCAATCACATGGAAGTGCGAGGAGGTTGTTGGATCGAACGCCAAGCGAGCCTCACCAACAGCATGGCCAACATCATCGGTGCTAGGCGGTAGAATTTTAAACTTCTAGGTCATATTGCAGACGACATAGTGGTATCCATAAGCCCCAAGGCACCAGCATAGGATTAGGCCATTGTAGTAATCTAAGATAGCTATATTTTCAATGTTGAAGGGCAAGAATTCCAAGGAGCGGGGGGCGTACACCACGGACGATGCTGGTGAAGTTTTGATTGTTGTTCTCACTGTCATAGAAGAAGCCAGCCATAGTCTGGGGCAGCTTCTTATGGTTGTTGGGGTCCGAGATGATGTTTTTCTAGGAGCGACAGACATATTTGTAGTAGAACAAGGAGGGGGTGGGGAGGGGCGTAGGATCTCAAAAACGACATCCTCTATGAGGCTAGTCAGTGCATTCCTCTTGTTGGGAGCCTCCTCCATTTCATCAGTGTGCAGTATGATGAGAGCTTCCTTAGTAATGAGATCACTGATGAGGAAAATAATCCAACAAAGATTCATCAGTGAAGTCCACAACTCATACCAAAGTGCAACTTTAACAACCATTAATAATTTTTATGGTACGACCTCATGTAAATTTAGAGTAGCACCACATAGATATATATAACTCAAACTAGAGTAGTAGTTAATGGAGCTGTAACCATTACAATTTCAGTAGTTAATTGAGCTTCCTCAGTTTTCACCAGTACAATGTCAGTGAACAAGTGGTAGTGATCATCATTGGCATCAGTAGCAACATGTGCAGCTTATTATTATTGGCCTCAGTGATGTGAATGATGGACACAAAGCATTGATTTGCTTTCGATGCCTTCCTCTTGTTTGGAACCAAATGGATAACTTGGTTGTCAACAAGGAGAAGACACATAAAGCAAACATATGAGCTGCATCCTAATAAATCCAGCAGCCATATAGACATCATTGGCACAGAAATGTGGCCTCAGATATATTACAAGTTCAAAATACCATAAGGACTCACTGGTGGCACTGGAGCATATGAAATAGTGCCACCTCTTAGTTTTTTTCATCAGCATTGGCCTAACCAAATCTACAATGCTATAATGTTTCTTGTATACCTCATGTTCAAGCAAGGACCAAAATAGTGAAGCGAACAAGAAAAGGCAAGAAAGGAGACATGCGGATCAGATTTGTCGCCTCTACCGTGGCACACGATGGACATAGATGCCAATGCTGCTGCGCTCCACTGACAAGACCCACCACCTAGCCTCCAAAAGGATGTCTGAGCCACCATAGTACACCAGGGATCTTCTGCTACCACCGCCGCCGCAAGTCAAATGGGCACAGATTTGTTTCCACTTTGTAGGGGACCGTGATGCCTAAGAGGGGGGTGAATTAGGCAACTTAAAAATCTAACTCTAAACTATGGCCACTTTTTCTAACCTTAGCAAAACCTATGCAAAAGATAAACTATCTAAATGTGCAACTATGGTTTTGCTAGTGTGTTGATATCTCTACCGTAAAAGGAGTAATCCAATTAATGTAAATACAGAAGCTAAATAGCAAGGTAGAGATATGCAAACTCCCGTTGACGACTTTGGTATTTTTACTGAGGTATCGAGAAGCACGCAAGCTTTCCACTAGTCCTCGTTAGAGCCCCTTGCAAGGAATCCCTCGTAAGGGCCAAGCTCCTAGTAGGGTAACTCCGTGGATAGCCTCGGGCCTTCCTCACACGCAAGTGGGTCTCTGACGTGCCTTCTGGCAAGCCTCTTCCGGATGCTCCCCGCCATCTTCACTATCAAGCTTCCAGCTAAAATGCCGTAGGCCTTGTTCCATCCGGTAGACGGTGGAGGCCACACCACATCTACGGTTGGTGTGATCTCACAAGACTGCAAGCCCCTCCAATGTACAACAATGGTGCACACAAGCACCGAGTGGTAAGAGGTATGCAAACCTCACTAAACACTAGGCCTAAACCTAGAGCAAGCGATAAGCAGTGGTCTAATCAACCTAAGCACTTCGCAAAGCACCTACGCTAATCCGAATCACTAAGCACTATGCAAGTGGAGATCACTAAAATGGTGTATCAACACCCTTGATATGTTTCCTTAGCTCCACACCATTCAAATGGTCGGTTGGGGGTCTATTTATAAACCCCACTGAAAAAGTAGCCGTTGAGGATGAAATCCCGCTTTTCTGCTACTGACTGGACGCTGATCACATCCTGACCGGACACGTCCGGTCATCTCAACCGTTAGAGCCGCGATCAGCTGATCGGACGCTGCCAGCATCCGATCACATGCCACCAGACGCGTTTGGTCGCAATTTTGCCGCTCTAGACCCTTTTTGTACTTGATTGGATGTTGCAGTCCTGCATCCAGTCAATTTGTCGCCAGCATTTGGTCACGCTTGCTATTGCCGAGCCTCTTGATCGGAGCGTCCGGTCACCTCTATGAGCTCGTTTCTTCACGATCTTGCGTCTAGCTTGGTTCCTATCTTCGTTCTTGGACTTTGCTTGATATCTTAGGTCTTCTCTTGTGCTCCTAGGGTCTTGCTTATGGTGTTGATCATCGGATCATCATGTCGCCTTCGTCCAAGTCACGTCTTGCACCCTATTGAACTACAAAACAACCACTTGCAAATTCATTAGTCCAATTTGGTTGTGTTGGTCATCAAACACAAAAATCCAAAGTAAATGGGCCTAGGGTCCATTTTCCTTACAATCTCCCCCTTTTTGGTGATTGATGACAACACGACCAAAACAAGCAAATAATAAAAATTTGGAATTTAAAAACTATCTACTTGCTAGGATGCAATACAAAGGGCAAGGTTATATGATGCTAAAAGATACTACTTGTAAGACTAAAAGAAACCACTTAAAAACTTATCTTGCCCTTGCAAATGTCCCCATGTGGCATTATGGATTTAAGCCTTGCTTTCTACAAATTGTCCCCATTACATAGACTAATCCATAATCCACTATCCTCCCTTTCTCAGACCATTACCACTTGTGGACCATTACCACTTGTAAATTATTATGATCTAGCTTTTGGTCCTATAAATTAATGCTTGCTTTTGGTCCTCTAAATTCCCCCCCTTTGGAATCAAACACCAAAAAGGAAGACATTAGTAGCACAAGGGAGGGTCAAACTTTGTGATCCTTTGTGTAGAGTGGAATACGTCACAAAATTTGACTCTCACATTATATAGATTAAGCTCCCCCTAAATATATGCATACATATGGTAGAAGGCAAAGCATATGCATAATTGGCAAATTATTGCTCAAGAGAATTTAATCTACATAATGCATGGAGAAAGCATATAAATATCAAAATGAAACCAACATGATGATATCGGTTTAGAAATACCACATGTGGAAATCAATTTGATTTCTATCTCTTGCAATAGGTGGTGGATATTTGAAGTATGATGCTTAACTCCGGGGACTCCATTTTCCTTGCAATGAGACTACTACACATATGATAAGCTTGAAAAGGTGTTAGTCTCAAAGCATCCAACTTGTAGAGTAACCTCTCCCTAAATTTGTGCACACAAGTATGGAATACTTGTAGGAAACATGCACATTGATTTTAGAATAAAAGATACCACTTGAAAGATGACATCACATGAATGTGAGAGTCATTTTCGAAGGCGAAATTCAGGAGAAATTATCTACTATTTGGACTTTGGCACATATTAGATGAACAATCGAAAGACGAGCTATGTGCCGTGCTCCTAAATAATTTTAAACCATGTAGGTTTGCTCCAAGGGTTAAGAATGAAACTAAGCAAGCCTACCATAAGATATACCTAGTGTATGCATGATAAAAGATATAAGCATGCAAATGCAAACATAGGCATGAAGAGTAACTAGATGCTTGAAGATGCTAGTTGTAGGAAATTAAATCTATTACCACTTGAAGCAAATTGAATCTAGTTACCTAACATGGGAAGGAGAATTTTGGTCCATAGTATTCACTAACCCACTTGGTAATGATTTTGTCCATCATGATGCACCCCATGAAATGCATCCAAACTTTACCAAGTCTCCAAATTCCCCAAAGTTCATCGAACTTCTCACTTTCCTTTCAGGATCCAAACCTTCTTGGTGCTCTTCATGTTGGAAATGATTTCCTTTGGCACCCAAAAGCGTTTGACCCCATTGTTGGCTTGCTTGTTTACTTTGATGGCCGCCACACTGTTATTTTTCTTCTTCTTTAACAAGTATGGTGTGGAGGCCTTCTTGTCCACCTTGTTGGTGTAGGTGTTGGAGAGCTTGCTTATTTGCTTTTTCTCTTTCTTCTTTGCTCCTCCCCCATTCTTCACATTGCACTCGTAGGACTTGTGACCTTCCTTGTGGCACACGTAGCAAACCACAGTTTATCCTTCATCAAGCTTTTTCACTCCCTTGATGGTGTTATCTTGATGAAGTTGGGCTTGCTTTGCCTTGCCTTTCACTTGAGTCAAGTCCTTGGTGAGGCGAGCTACTTCTTGCTTGAGTTGCTCATTCTCCTTTGTAACCTCTTGTGTGCATGTATCTACAATAACTTTCTCAACACAAACTTGGTTGCACAAGGGTGAGTCCAAATGTAAATCAATACAAGAAGTAGAAGCATCCTTTTTAGACATGTTAAAGATAGAACTTTTCTTTTTAGATGCCTTGGTGGGGGTTGTACCGATGGCTTCAAGATTAACAACTTTATTAGTTAGATCATCACAATGTTTGACATGGTTTCCATTTTAGCAAGCAAACTTTTATAAGCATCTTGTGATCTAACTAACTTTTCTTTTAATTTTTCATTTTTCTTTACAAGTTGCTCATCATTGATTGTGCATGCATTTGTTGTTGCACTAGCCTCAAGTTGCTCAATTTTAGTAGATAGTTCAACATTGAGATTAGCAAAGTTCTCATATTGTTCAAGCAAGGTTTTGTATGCTTCCTGTGAACTATCTAGCTTTTCTTTTAATTTTTTGAGCGTCTTTTGTTGACTAGTGCAAACTTTAGCATAATTAAGATTTTGTTGCATAATTTCATCATAAGAAGGCATTTCATCATCACTATCACTCTCACTAGAGGATGTGCTTTTGTTACCTTGTGCCATAAGGCACATACGAGAGGAGCTTGATGATGAGTGCTTGCGGCCTCGCCTCTTGTGATGGTGTTCTTCTTCACTTCAAGAGTCATTCTATGACCTTATTGATGTGAGGGCTTGGTTTTTGCACGCCTTCTTCTTTATCTTGGGTGTGGGCTTGTTTGGATAAACTTTCACAAAGTGCCCCAACTCACCGCATCCATAGCATCCTCTCTTTCTTTGCTCATTTCTTTGATTAGTGAAGATGATATCTTAAATTTGGATGGGAACACCCTTGACATTGAGCCTTTGGATCATCTTCTCCACCTTGTTGATAAGTTTGATTAATTCTTCATCAAGGTCGGAGGCAGAGGAGGAAGATTGATCATCATCACTTTAATCATCATCATCATCATCATCTTCTTCTTCTTCTTCATCTTCACTTGAGGAGCTTGAGCTTGAGCTTGTCTCAACTTGCTTGCCCTTCATCTTATTTTTCTCACTACATGTGAGAGCTTTGCCTTTGCTTGATGAAGAGGCTTCTTCTTGACCCATCTTACGTGATATTTCAAATGCCACTATCTTGCCAATGACTATGCCCAGGGTCATGGTGCTTAAGTCCTTCATGTTGTGAATGATGGTGATGATGCTTGCATATTTCTTTTGTGGTAGCACGGAGATGATCTTCCTCATGATGTCCGCATCATCTAGCTTTATTAATCTTATTGAATGAAGCTCATTGATAATTAGATTCAAACAAGAATACATATCACAAATAAGCTCATCATCATTCATTGTAAAGGAATCATAATTTTGTTTAGCTAGACAATGTTTTGCTCACGGATATTAGATGTGCTGTCATGGAGCTCTTGAAGTTTTAACCAAATTTCATGTGCCGTATCTAAAGTGAACACTTGGTTAAACACATCCATACTAAATGATTCAAATAAGTAATTTTTAGCTCTAGCATTGAAATGAATTTCCTTTTCTTCACTCTTCGTGGGTTTATCAGGATTCTTAATGGGTTTCATCCCATCATGAGTGACTCTACAAACATCCAAATCAACTACCTCAAGATGACAAGCCATTCTAGCTTTATAATAAGGGAAGTTAGTGCCATCACAGTGCAAAAGCCTAGAGGTATCCCTTCCAACCACTCTAAATAGCATCGGCTCAATAGCGGTTAAGCCAAAGGTCCAAATTGAGCCAACCAGCTCTGATACCATTTGTAGGGACCGTGACACCTAAGAGGGGGGTGAATTAGGAAACTTAAAATGATAACTCTAAACTATGGCCACTTTTTGTAACCTTAGCAAAATATATGCAAAAGATAAACTATCTAAATGTGCAACTTTAGTTTTACTAGTGTGTTGATATCTCTACTGCAAAAGGAGTAATCCAATCAATGTAAATCCGGAAGTTAAAGAGTAAGGTAGAGATATGTAAACTCCCATTGACGACTCTGGTATTTTTACCGAGTTATCGAGAAGCATGCAAGCTTCCCCCTAGTCCTCGTTGGAGCCCCTCGCAAGGAATCCCTCGCAAGGGCCAAGCTCCCGATCGAGTAACTCTATGGATAGCCTCGGGCCTTCTTCACGCACAAGTGGATCTTCGATGTGCCTTTTTGGCAAGCCTCTCCCAAATGCTCCCCGCCATCTTCACTATCAAGCTTCTAGCCAAAACTCCATGGGCCTTGTTCCCTCCGGTACACGGTGGCGGCCACACCACATCCGCGGTTGGTGTGATCTCGCAAGACTACAAGCCCCTCCGATATACAACAATGGTGCATGCAAGCACCGAGTGGTAAGACCTATGCAAACCTCACTAAACACTAGGCCTAAACCTAGAACAAGCGCATAAGCGGTGGTCTAATCAACCTAAGCACTTCATAAAAGCACCTACGCTAATCACCTAATGAATCACTAAGCACTATGCAAGTGGAGATCACTAAAATGGTGTATCAACACCCTTGATATGTTTCCTCAGCTCCACTCCCTTCAAATGGCCGGTTGGGGGTCTATTTATAAGCCCCACTGAGAAAGTAGTCATTGGGGATAAAATCCTGCTTTTTTGCTACTGACCGAACACTGATCACGTCCTGACCATTAGAGCCACGATCAACTGATCGGACGCTGCCAGCGTTCGGTCACATGCCACCGGACATGTCCGATCGCAATTTTGTTGCTCTGGAACCTTTCTGTACTTGATCGGACGCTGCAGTCCTGCGTTCGGTCAGTGTCTGGTCGCGCCTGCTATTGCCGAGCCTCTTAATCGGAGCGTCCGGTCCAGCGTCCGGTCACCTCTATGAGCTCGTTTCTTCGTGATCTTGCGTCTGGCTTGGTTCCTATCTTAATGCTTGGACTTTGCTTGATATCTTGGGTCTTCTCTTGTGCTCCTAGGGTCTTGCTTATGGTGTTGATCATCGGATCATCACGTCGCCTTCGTCCAAGTCACATCTTGCCCCTATTGAACTACAAAACAACCACTTACAAATTCATTAGTCCAATTTAGTTGTGTTGGTCATCAAACACGAAAATCTAAAGTAAATGGGCCTAGGGTCATTTTCCTTACACATTGTTAGGGGATACATCCAATATATAAGTCAACCTATCCAGACAGAGGACATATACTACTATTAGGACTCTAAAGACATGTCAACACAACCAGGCATCTAGCGCAATGGTGAAGATGGTCTATTCCTTAATCTGGGTCCCAGGTTCGAATCCCAGCACTCATGTTTTTTTTAGTTTGAATTTATTACACCCCGATGGCAACAAGTGACACGCAAGCCATCGGGTCCCACAGGTCGGATGGAGATGGAGAAAGGTCCCACAGGTACACGTGACACGTAAGCTATCGAGTCCCAAAGGTCGGATGGTCCCACAGGTCGCATGGAGATGGAGAACGGTTCCATAGGTACACGTGACATGTAAGCCATCGGGTCCCACTGGTCGGATGGAGAAGGGTCCCGCAGGTACACGTCGGATGGAGAAAGGACCGAGTAGAGACTTTTATGATGAATTGCAAGCGTCACAGATGAGTAACTACAGGTCCCATAAGTACACGTTAGATAGAGAATGGTCCCACAGGTACATGTCGGATGGAGAAAGGACCGAGCAGGAGACTTTATGACGAATTTCAAGCGTCACGGTCCCACAGGCACACATCGGATGAAGAAAGGACAGTGTAGAGATTTATGACGAAGTACCATTTGTTACAGATCGAAAACTTCGTCACAGATGTGTAATTAGTTTAATGATGAAGCCCTGGTCGTCACAGTTCTAAAGAGGATCATCACAGGTGAGTCACGCGAGTGATCTGTGACGAAACCATATGCTCTTCTATGACGTTTCTTGTGACGATATCTGATTTCGTCATAGATAACGAGGGTTAGAGGATCATTACCACTGATCTATGACGAAACATAAATATTTGTCATAAAAAATGATGTTCTATGACAATTTTGGATTCGTCATTAAGATGTACATCATAGAAGTGGATATTTCTAGTAGTGTGTAGTTGAATGGGGAAGGGGGGGTCTGGGGTACATAGATCTTTGTCTTTTTTAACTTGGCCATGCTGGCTAGGCAAGCTTGGAGGTTAATCAGAAACCCGGACTCATTATGTGCTAGATTATTAATGGCCAAGTATTGCCCGGACGGTGCTGTTACGGAGGCATAGGAAGGGTCGGGTATCTCTTATTCATGGACAAGCATTGTACGGGGGATCAAAGCAATGAAGGAACAAAATATTTGGCGAGTGGGCAATGGTGAACAGATTAGAATTTGGGAAGATCCTTGGATTCCAAGGGGAAGGACACGCCGGCCAATTACCCCAGGAGGTGTTGTACTTCTAACTAAAGTTTCAGAGCTCATTGATCCCATCACCGGTTCTTGGGATGTCCAGCTCCTAAACGATGTTTTCTGGGAGGAGGATGTGGGTGACATTTTTGGCAATTCCTGTGCGACCTGGTCACGAAGATTTTATAGCTTGGCATTATGATGTAAAAGGAGTCTTCTCTGTGAAATCAACATATCATGTTATGGAAGACAGTAGGGAACTTTCTACTGTGCGCCAGCAAGGAGAATCATCGGGGTCAGCTGCAGTGAACTATGAACCTTTCAGTTGGAAGAAAATCTAGAGACTCCCAATTCATCCAAAGATCAGATAGTTCATTTAGCAGTTGGTACATAATAGCCTACCGCCGAAGAGGAATATTCAGAGATGGATTGGATCGATGGAAACTTTTTGCTCCATATGCAGAAGGTTTGACGAAGATGGGGGTGCTGCTTCCTCAAGTGCAAAGTTGTACGCAAATGCTGGATGGAGCTAGGGGTAGGAGAACTAAGGGTGGAGTTGCTTGCTTCACAATCCCCAAATGAAATGGTGACCAAAATTTTATCGCTGCACGAGGGGACCTGCACGAAAGTGTTGATGTTCCTATGGAAGTGGTGGAGCGTGCAAAATGTAGTGAACGCTAGAGAAAGGATGTTGGGGACCTCTGAGATTGACCACGCTATTGGGCACTTGGTTGTTGAAAGAAGCAGAAGGGAGAAGTTGATGGCCAGCGGCTCAGAATCCAAAAGGCAAAGCTAGATGCCACCGCCATAGGATTTGCTAAAGAACAATGTGCATGGCGCTTTTGTCCAAGCAACAAGGTACGACAGATGGGGATTTGTGGCACGAGATCACGATGGGGATGCAATCTTGGTAGGAGCAGGCAAGATCACGGGCATGCATGAAGTACTGAGAACGAGTACAATAATTGGCTTGTTTGTCTTAATAGCCAAGCAAATACTGATACGAAGGAGAGAAGAGAGGAGAGATAGGAGAGCTTAGCTCTCATGCAAGCTCCAAGCTAGGCACGGAAGCCTATGCAATTGTGGGCCTAACATTAAGTGAATGTGAGGAGGGTTAGAAAACAAAAGGTGAGATTTGTATAGAACTAATCTCTACACCTAAAAAGATTCTAACGTCATCATCTACCCGGTGATACCAAAGTCTCGATCCATGATCACACGGACGAGTCCAATAGGAATCATTCCCCATTTGAAGCTCACGTGTCCATTTCCTATCTGGTTCCGATACGAAGACCGGATCTATATGTCCGTGTCCGATATAAAATTCTTGGAGCTCACGTGTTCACATCACATTATGGAGCTTCAGTCAAAAATCATGACCGCGGTGTAACGCACGGGCATGTATCTGTAATAAAAAAAAATTCTTATAGACAAATAAGAGACCATTGTTGTGTGGCTGGACACTTACAACTTGGCTAATAGCCATGTACTTGCTTTATTATAGGGCTTGCTCTGATGGCTGAAATCATGGCCTGCTGGAAGGCAGTGGAGGCTGCTGTGGCACATGGCATGTCCAGGGCGCAGGTGGAAACGGACTCCTTGCTGCTTCAGAAAGGGGTGCTGTCAAATGAACTGGATCTTGCGTCAGCAGGGATTATCTTTCAAGAAATTCGCACGTTGATCTGTGAGCAGTTTTTACATTTTGAATGCTTTCCTCACATTTGTAACTCGTCTGCGCATGAGATTGCCGCTGTAGGCATGCGTAGGAGTCTAGGGTCGTCGGATGTCTAGGAATATCTGGTCCTAATCTTTGTACAAAACTTGGTGGCTCACGGCCTCGCTGAGCAGTTGATTATGATGGGGAGAGGAGGCGATCGCCGCCCTCTGCGGATGGATCGAGAGTAGGAAGAACTGGCCATGGAGAGAGAGAAAAATAGAAAGACTATACACTGACAGATGGATCGACATATAAGTATGGCATCCCATATTTTTTAACAAACTTGAGGAGCATCATGTGTATTCAAAGGAGTGATGTTCTCATAAAAAATGTACGAGATGAAGCAAGTGCAGAACTTGTCACTAGGATAGGAGGCCAAGATGGCAAGGCATAAAAGAATTAAAGATAGTATCATACACGACTAATGGAGATAAGTATACATTAAACGATAGTGCTAAAGATAGCGATGCATATTTATGAAACTTTCTAGAGAAATAATGAGCATACATGAGATATATTTTTCGTGTTTCATAGCAAAAACTAGGATACTCTAGGTTTAGATATTCTTGTATGCTAAAAATATTGAAGAAATAGATAAGTATTAAAAAATATAAAAATATTTTCGCAATACCATAGTGACCATGAGCAACTACAAATAGGTGTGTCAATTGATGTGTTCCATTCACATCATAACAAGCCACCATAAATAATAGAGTCATAAGATAGCCATATTTACCTTATTTTTTAATATGATAAGATTGTCGTGTTTGTACTAGAACTTATATATGAACGTACATGAGTCCAACATATGAACAGGTTGTTAAAAACTATTAATAATGACATATGTGTTATTGTTAACATTTATTTATTAGACATAGTTTTAAAAAAAAATTCTAAAAATATTGTGTACACCTAATGTTATGTGTCTGCCATTGGAGGTGGTACTAACTTGTAGGCCCTCTATCCACCCTGCAACCTGCGTATTATGTAGAGAAATCGGAAATGGATATCCAAGCAGCGGTTCGTTTTGGGATACTAGCATCTTAGAATTTTCTTCTATTGTTTTGAATAAATACATATTTTATGTGTCAATATGGATGCGGTCTCAACATGGTAATGTGAAGAAAATATTGTAAACTCGTTCTTCACAATCAATGCAACAATCAGCCTGTTCGCTTGTTGGTTTCAGCCAGCCTAAACCAGCCAGCCAACAGTGTTTTTCTCTCACAACAAACTAGCACCAGCCAGCCCAAACCAGCCCAGAAACCAACCAGCGAACAGGCCGAATACCATTTCCATCTAGTAAGGCCGTGTTTAGTTCGCGAAATAAAAATTTTTGAATGTCACATCGGATGTTTCGGGGATGTTGGAAGAGGTTTTCGGATACTAATAAAAAAACTAATTACATAGCTCGCCTGGAAACTGCGAGACGAATTTATTAAGCCTAATTAATTCATCATTAGCACATGTTAGTACTGTAGCACTTATGGCTAATCATAGACTAATTAGTCTTAAAACATTCGTCTCGCGATTTTCAACCAAACTGTGCAATTAATTTTTTTCGTCTATATTTAATACTCCATGCATGTGCCGCAAGATTCAATATGGTAGTTTGGGGTGAAAATTTTTTGGAACTAAACCAAGTCTAAGTAGACGAGTAGTATAATTTATAGCCTTAGGCTGTCATAGCTTTTAATACTTGCATGCAGTGTTATTTTCACCACACTATGTGGCGCTAGTTTTCCTTGCCTCCCTCGCAGCCCGCCATAGTTTGGGGTGGTGTATCTTGGCTGGGAACAAAGCAGCCCCCTAGGCATATGAAATCGATGGCCTGGTACCACGTCTCGTTCTCTAGCAGAGCTCTAATGGTGTCTTTAATCAAATAGTAACATGCAGTCAATAGTCTTACCAGGTAATTGATCTAAGCCTTGAAACAAACAACCACCTAATGCAAGCTGTTTTTTGTTTGGAAAAATTCAAAAATTACAAACTTTTGGCCAAAATATATTATTAATAATTAGATTAATATTCAAAATACTTGTAAGAAATATTTCCTCCATCCTAAAATTCTGTGAGAAGGTACTCCCTCCCGAATGTATCTAGACAAGTGCTTGTCTATGTACATGACCAGAAGTTAGTTTATTTTTGGACGGAAGGATACCGATTCTCGTAGCTTGAGAGAAGTCAATGGTCATAACCTACTTTTGGTTACTTTTTGTGGGTTTGTATCGACACAACTAGTAATTTGAAAAGTGGATTGTGCGGTTAAGAGACAATGGCTACGGAAGATCCTCGTGAACTGTGCGGTTAAGAGACACAGCGTGTTCGCTGATTAGTTTCTGAGTTGGTTTGGGTTGACTGATGCTGGTTTGTTGTTTGAGAAAAATATACTGGTTGAATAAGCCTGACTAAAACCAACTAACCAACATGGTGATGGCAACAGAAGATGAGCAGGAAATCTGTGTAGTAACAGGAAAACAGGAAAACGAATTCACTGCTACAGCTACCGTATTCGGTGATGCAGTACCCAAAAAGATTTGTAAAATCGCATCATTACTTCCCGAGATTTAGTACTCCTGAAGTTATCCAGGGGTCTTTCGTTGTTCCTTCTAAATTTTAGTCGTTGTCCTATCAGATATTTAGACACATGCATAGAGTATTAAATATAGACTAATTACGAAACTAATTACATAGTTTGCGACTAATTTGTGAGACGAATCTTTTGAGCATAATTAGTTTATGATTTGACAATGTTGCTACAGTAACATGTGCTGATGATAGATTAATTAGGTTTAAAAAATTCGTCTTGTGGAGTACTGACGGATTATGTATTTTTTTTATTAGTATCCAAACACCCTATGTAATATCCTCCTGACACACCTTGTAAATTTTAGTAGCTGGATCCAAACACCCCTTACTACGAGGAGAGGCCTGCGGCTAGAAGCCTAGCTAGAATGACTATGTGTTCTCACCCAAATGTAGGTAGGTGGTTTCTGCGGCTAATAAGTCGACTGGTGCTGATTTGTTATGAGAGAAAAATACTATATCATGATAAGGGGGTGTTTGGATCTGGTGACTAAAATTTAGGAGGTGTCACGTGAGGGTATCGTATGGGGTGTTCGGATACTAATAAAAAAATAAATTACGGAATTCGTCAATACTCCACGAGATAAATTTATTAAGCCTAATTAATCCATTATTAGCATATGTTTACTGTAGTACTACATTATCAAATCATGAACTAATTAGGCTTAAAAGATTCGTCTCGTAAATTAGTCGCAAGTTGTGTAATTAGTTTCGTAATTAGTCTATATTTAATACTCCATACATGGATCTAAACATCCTATGAGACAGCGACTAAAGTTTAGAAGAAAAACCAAACACACTCTAGGTCATGTTAATAAGGCTATGTTTAGTTCGCGAATTTTGAGAATTTGGCTATCGTAGCACTTTCGTTTTTATTTGGCAATTAGTGTTTAATCATAGACTAATTAGGCTCAAAACATTCATCTCGTAATTTTCAACCAAATTGTGCAATTAGTTTTTTTTTTGTCTACATTTAATACTTCATACACGTATCGCAAGATTCAATATAATGACTACTATAGCACTTTTTGAGAATTTTTTTAGAACTAAACGAGCACTAAGTTCAAGCGAACAAAGCTGTCCATTTCATCAAATGCTAGTAGGGAGAATCAAGGCAGTGCATTTTTATTTTTTAAGAGAAGACACTATTTGATGTGACTCCTAACGGTTTCAGCTTTCTCACCAAAGATCTTTTTTTCTCTCCCTAGCAAGAGAATAAACTGGTGAAGCCAGTTTTAGAGGAGTTGAATCTGAAGCGACGGTAAACTCCTCAAAGAGACCATAATAAGGGCATGCCCATGTTGCAGTGAATACTTTGGAATGACCGTGCTTATCAGCCGACTTATCAGCTAGAATCTACATTATTTTTGTCTCACAACAAAACAGTTTTAACCGATTTATCAGCCGACTTTAATACGAGCTGAACAACCCCAGGAACAGGTAGGAATTTCCTAAAAAAACTGAAACCGGTATGATGTGCATCCAAATCCAAGGAAGAAAAATAAGAGCCATCCACGCATGTTGCCATCCTCGCGTAATAATGCAATATGCCTCCATTCTTATACTAATTGACAGGTTATGCAATCAATCATATGCAGCCCGTTCTGCTGGTAGGGTCCCAGCTCGTTTCCACTTGTTTTAGCTTGTTTCAGCTTATTCTCTCTCACAAAATACTATTCAACTATCCAAAATCATCCAAAACCGGCCAAAACCGTACCAGCCGACAGGGAAGGTATGTGCATGCAGCACAGCAGCAGGCCTTGGCCATAGAAAAAAGCGGTGGCACGCGGCACGCCCAAGCCCCCCCAATCAGTGAGGAAAGCTTCCACTCAAGCAATTGCTTGCCACAAAACATGCCAAGATGCCGACGAGAGGAGAGAGGTAGCCGTAGAGTACTAGAGAGAAACAAATGCTTGGCAGGAGTTGAATAGTAGTAGTACTAGTAGTATCCCATGCCTCCCTGCACAAGCCACCTCAAATGAAGATGAAGCAGTGCAGTGCAGTGCAGGCAAGGCACCTGATTGAGCTCACCTGCTGGAGCTGGACCTCCCCTGTCTTATCCTGACCGGCAATTTTAATTTAGGCTCTGTTTAGATCCCACCCAAAATTCAAAATTTTTCAAGATTTTTCGTCATATCAAATCTTACGGCACATGCATGGAGTATTAAATGTAGGTAAAAAGAATAACTAATTGCACAGTTTACCCGTAATTGGCGAGACGAATCTTTTAAACCTAAATAGTCCATAATTGGATAATTTTTGCCAAATACAAACGAATGTGCTACAGTAACCGAAAGCTCAAAAATTTTCATACCTAAACGGGGCCTTAGTAATATAATATGTTACGTGGCCTGTTTGAAACAAACCATTTGATGGGTTGCTTGATGCTCTCCTCACCTTTCTCAATCAGATTAGATTAGCGTGTTTGTGTGTTCGTCTCAAGGCTGAACTGGACCACAAAATTCTTGGCTTCATCCCTGCCCTGACCTTGCAACTTGCAAACAACCCTGTTTCCAATAGTTCCTTTTTTTTTAAAATTTTGTCAATAATTTGGAAAATCATGAGGGCACACAATTGGTGCCTGGTCCTGGTATCTTGATTGTAGGTTGAAAACAGCGTAAACGTCGTTATGCTTTTTACACGGGAAAATGACCGCAGATGCATCACATCAACTGAGAGCTCGCCTAGAAAGAAACACTTGTTACCTCTCCGTAGCCTCAACTTCGGGACTATAATCCTTTTGCCAAAAAATAAAGATGCGAGCAAAAATCAGCAATACAGATCGATATGTTTGCTTAATGTTAGCTTTAAAATCTTTACCAAAGTGCTTGCCAATAGAATCATAAAAATTGCAGATAAAATAGTTAGGCCTTCCTAGACGGCCTTTGTTCCTGGTAGAAATATTATGGAGGGAGCAGTGATTCTCTATGAGACGCTACACAAACCCCACTCTAGAAAAAAGATGGAGTGATTTTTAAGATAGATTTTGAGAAGGTCTATGACAAAGTAAATTGGAACTTTTTGTAACAGGCCCTTAGATAAAGGTTTTCATCTGACTTGGTATGAATGGATTAAGATGGTGGTTCAAGGAGGAAATGTAGGAATTAAAATAAATAATCATCTTGGACCTTACTTTCGGACCAAGAAAGGCCTCCGACAAAGAGACCCTTTATCTCCAATCCTGTTCAACCTAGTGGCAAACATATTGGCAACTATTTTAAATAGGGCCAAACAAGAGGGTCTTATTAGGGGAATAATCCCACGTCTAATAGATGATGGACTATCAATCTTGCAGTATGCTGATGATACAATTATTTTTTTAGATCACGACATCGACTCAGCAAAGAATATGAAATTATTACTTTGTATCTTTGAACAAATGTCTGGTCTAAAAATTAACTATCACAAAAGTGATATCTTCTGTTTTGGGCAGGCTAGAGAGTGTGAGGAACAATACTCGCAACTCTTTGGTTGCAAACTAGGACAACTCCCCTATAAGTACTTAGGTATCCCAATGCATGTTAGAAGATTATCAAATAAAGACTGGAAAGTGATAGATGATAGACTTTAAGAAAAAATTAAGCAGCTAAAAAGGTAAATTGTTGTCAGCTGGGGATCGTGATAAATTCTGTTTTGTCTAGTCTACCAATGTTTATGATGTCTTTTTTGAGATCCCTAGGGGTGTTTAAAAAAGATTGAATACTTTAGATCTAGATTTTTTTTTGGCAATATGATCAGGGAAAAAGAAGAAGTATAGGCTAGTCAAATGGCCTATTCTTTGCCCGCCAAAAGACCAAGGTGGGATGGGAATTATGAATTTAGAGCTGCAAAATAGGTGTCTGTTGAGTAAATGGTTGTTTAAGTTATGTAACGAAGAAGGCATGTGACAGGATTTGATTAAAAACAAATACCTAAAAAACAAAACGTTGAGCCAAGTTGAAAAGAAAGCAAGGGTTTCTCATTTTTGGGCTAGCCTTATGGGTGTCAAAGATCAGTTTTGGGAAGACAAGTGGTTGGGACACCAGGCATTTAAACCCCAATATCCAAACCTATACAGTGTGGTGCGCAAAAAGCTAGCAACAGTAGCCAAGGTTCTACAAACTGCTCCTCTAAATGTGTCCTTCAGAAGGGCTTTGGTGGGAACAAAATTAACAGAACGACATAGCCTAGTTGCTAGTATTGTGCATGTTACGCTCAACAATACGCCAGATAGGTTATTTGGGGTTTACATAAAAATGGGTCCTTTTCCGTGAATTCTATGTATAAGTTCCTTGTCAGCAATGGTTTGAAAGTCACGCAGAAGATATGGCAAATGAAGATACCCCTGAAAAACAAAATCTTCATGTGGTTCCTGAAAGGGGGGGATAATTTTAACAAAGGATAATCTAGTAAGAAGGAATTGGAATGGTAGTAAAGTTTGTTGTTTCTGTAATAAACTTGATGTCGCAGAACCGACCAATTTATAAGAGTACAAGTACAATGGCGGCCCGCAAGTGGTCGCACTGTCATACTTGAGCCCATATAAACCCGGTAGTCTGTCGAGTACCACAACGGGTCTCGATAAACTATTCACAACAACCAAGATCGTATATGATTCAACATACATGTCACATATTACATAAAGTTCACAGATACATTTCCATCATCAGAGTATGAAACAAAGTTATTGCAAACCAAGTTTGAGAGATAATAGCAGAAGCAAATTAAGTACATATTTTGCGGGTTCGCCCAGCGCCGCACAATCAGGGACAACCAAATGCTAGGATGTTTAGGCCCAGCCTGCCCTTGGGCTCAGTCTGGCTCCCCTCACATCCTTACTACCATCTAGAGTGCGCACTCATATAGAGAGGATCCCGGCCTAAGTTGAGCTACTCGGCTTCGCGGTCGAAACGAGTTATCTGGCCAGCTAAGTGATAGGCATGCGTTTAATCTTGTCAAAATGTCCAACAATGGTACAGTCCTTAATCGGTACAGACGGAATCACATGAGTCAAACTACCATAGACTCCATCCGGCCTTGATTTACATTACCCCATGGTTTTTTTCTATGATAGCAAATATAGTCAATCGTGCTTCGGTATCCACCTATATCTCGCAGGTGACAGGAAATCACCCGACTTCTATCGGTCTAAGCATGCCTAAGCAGATACTCGATCCTGGACCTACATAGGGTTAAAGGTAGTATTTCTGGACAAGGAAATCATATGCATCAAATGGTTCCAATTAACTCTTATAACCTAATATATCAATCATAAAAGATCCGAGTAATATTTGGTAAAATACTGTGAGACTTAGAATACTCCGGGGCTTGCCTTTTAGAAAGGAAGTGGGGCGGTGGTCAGAGCACTTTGGAAGCTCTTCTGGGGTCTGCTCCTCGCCTTCAGGAGCTGCAGCTTGAGGAATCTCCTGCTGGTCCCCTTCCTCTCCTTCGTTGAACTCCAGCGACGTTATCTCCTCTGTCAATCCTAGATGTATGAGTATGGCATAAGATATTACGAATGCATACATGCCGATAAGTATAGTATGATGACACATGATGAATGGATTCTTGTAAGTATTTTTAACAGCATGGTGTTAAAGTAATAACAAGTGCATCACATTTTACTGAGTATGTGCATATCTCTTCTTGATTACTTAATCAAACATTTCAAAAATTCATTTACTATACCACAAAACAACAGCTACTTATTTTACTCATAACTAAAGTTCTACTTATCCAAATGCTATGATCTTGGACTTTCTAGAAAGCTTATAAAATTATCTACAACTTTTTTAATACTTTTACTGTAATTCAAGAGTTATATAGGGCAAACAAATCATTCAATCAAATCTGTCCAGAAGGTAAACCTTTCGGACAGCAAACTTGTAACAGCTAGAACTCAAAAACCCTAAGTCCTATGACTGTGAAACTTTAACACAAGGTAGATTAGTAAGTTATCTACAACTTTGTTATTAACAAGTTTTACAGCAGAGACAATTATCCATATGAAATCATCCACACAATCAAAACTATACATGCAGCCTTGTATTTGAATGATAAAGCGATAATTAGTTATTTGCATACAATCAATGGCTTCTAAGCCTTACCATTGACATCAACAGTTACTATGCATCATAAGAACCATAGAAAACATCATGCTTAATCAAAATCTAATTATTTAAATAACTTTATTTATTTAATTAAATAATTATGGTAATTAATAAACATATACTAAATGTACATAATAAATTCTTAGAAATTTACAGTGGCTTACTAGTTCTACCAATAGACTACAGTAAAAGTTCCATGCCATTTTACCAAGTAAAACATCCTATGCAAAAATGACAATGCATAAAGGCTTAAAATAACATAATTAGGAAACCCTAGTGAAAAGTGTCAAGCAACAGATTTTATATTTTTCTTAGCATCCATCATGTACTAGGACAACCTCCAATAAATTTCATGAGTATTGAATTCATAAATAATTTATAAAAATTGACACAAGGATTACCTAATTATAAAAGAAAAATCTATAACTCAAAAACTATTCATGCAGTGACCCTCAAATTTTTACCAGAGCTTACACTTATCAAGAAAAGCTCATCATATGAATTTCATAATTTTTTGAGCATAGGAACTCTAGATATAAATTAAATAAGTTTGTATACATTTAAAAACAAATTTCAAGTTTTATTTTAATTCTTTCAGAAACTCTACTATAAGTGCTAATATTATATTTTTCCTAAATACTAAACTTCACTAAGATCCTAATAAAATTTGAATCACCAAATTTGGATCTATCAAACTCCAGATATAAATTTTACAAAACAACATGAAATCTGGAATTAATTGAGCTATCCTACAACTCTACAGTCACTGTAAACTAGGACCCGCATGTCAGTTGACCCCATCGGTCAGTGAGACAAAACAGGGCAGCGGCGCTGGATCGACGTGGCTCGGCCAAAGTTCATCACCGGCGAGCTCTCCGGCGAAACCAAGTGCATCTACGAGATCTACAGACCAAAGCGCATTGGGTGACCTAGGTGGTGGAGGTGCGCGTATGGCGGAGCGTGCTCGTCGCCGGCCATGGCGGCACGACAGCGCTGCTCTGCGGTGTGCCGGCCATCACCGGCCATGGCGAAGCCAGCCGAGGAGCGCACAAGATCTGTGGTGACCTAGTGACACTATTTCTACTTCCTAAGCCCGATGAAAGGCTTCGACGAGCTCCGGCCACGGCGCAGTGGCGCGGAGGTGAGAGTGCGGCGGCGCGGGTCATCGTGTGCCACACCGACGAGACCACTAACGGTAGTAACACCATAACACAAGCTAACACCCATCCTAACCAAGCCCTAATGCAATTAACCAGAAGCAATGCGCGCATGAGCCATGCAGTGGCGAGTTCGCCGTGGAGGCGGCCATGGCGGCTGAGATCTCCTACGAGAGGGAAACGGTGAATACGCCCTCACCGAAGCTCTACTGATGCTGCAAACACGTCGAGATAGTGGAGGTTGACATGGCGTAGCTATGGGCGAGATGGAGGCGATGGCGGTGCGGTGGAGTGCATGTGAGGCGACGGCGGAGGTGGTGCTGTGCTCGGTGGCGTGGCTTGGTTCCGCGGTGAGAGCAAGGGAGTGCGCTGGAGAGGGAGAGAGCGGGCGGGAGTGAGTGGAAATGGAGCGTGGCGTGGTGCAGAGCGTTGAGGCCAGGCGTCGGCCGATGGTGGCCACATAGCGGCCATGCTTTGTCCATGGTCGGCCATGACAGAGCGCGGCGCGGCGTCGATCAGGGCCTGAACCCGAGCCTGACAGTGGAATTTGATGAAGCTCTATCTCCTAATCCGTGGAGCATTAGCGCACCCAAGCTAAATCAAAGTTGTAGCTCTATGTACCAGCTAAAATTCTTCTTAAATGATAAAGACCCAAATTAAAAAGGTTAGTGAGTAAAATCATCTCAAAGATGGCTGCATCGGCACTATCAGTTAACTGACTTAGAAATTTTTTGCTAAGTGTTGAAAACAGTGAATCATTGTATCTTGTGAGCCTATTTCAAGCATGTTAGGAGCTAAAGTAGTCTATGACCCAGAAATAAAAGTTGTTCCCCTTATCAAATACTACAACTTTGCTTTTGTGACCACATCCATGCAAGGTCTCTAACATATAGTTCAAACTTGGTCAAACTCATTACATTCAAATGATGACTTGTACTTGAATTAGGACTTAGTGACCAATTTAGCCCTAGCCATGAATACCAAAGTTGTTCATAATGACCCTCTAAACATGTGTAAGCTATTTGTAAGGTCACACAATCATTTCATACATTAGTTACACATAAAGCTTTTTAGGCCAACATATATAGCATTACTTAAGAGTTGAATCATGCAAAGTGATTTTCAAGAACTATGTTCCATTAGTTATCCTAAGTATAGCTATGATGTTTTAGTGACTCACATCCACCATATACATGTATTCACCCATGATCACATGCATAAATACAAAGAAACATAAAATATCAAGCATGTTTCATATGTTTCAATCACATGTTTCAAATGCAAAAGCTTAAATATGAATGCTTGATGCTCATGCTCATGCAATGTAAGTCAAATTATGCAAACTCAACACCTAGGGTGTTACAGCCCCTCCCCCTTATAAAAATCTCATCCCGAGATTTGCAAGGCCTATCATTCTTGGAAAAAGGCAGGATAAACCTCTCGTAAATAATCATCTCGTTCCCACATAACATCTTGTTCACTGTGATTGTTCCACACCACCTTATAGAACTTAATGATCCTACTCTGTTTTACTCTTTCCATCTCTTCTAACACTCGGATTGGCTTTTCTTCATAGGTCAAATCCGATTGAAGCTTTATGTTGGTGGGTGCAATAGCTTCTTCAGGTACACGAAGACATCTCTTCAACTAAGAAACATGGAAGACATCAAATATTGCACTCATCTCTAGTGGAAGTTGTAGCTTATAAGCGACATTCTCTTTTTGTTCTATAATCTTGTATGGCCCTACATATCTAGGTGCAAGTTTTTTTCACTCCAAATCTCTTCACCCCTTTCATGGGTGACACCTTCAAGTATACATAGTCACACACTTCAAAAGTCAGTGGTCTTCTTCTTTTATCAGCATAACTCTTTTGTCTTGATTGACCTGCCTTCATATGCTGTTGGATAATACGCACTTGCTCTTCAGCTTCAATTATAAAGTCAATGCCAAAGTATCTCCTTTCACCAGGCTCAATCCAATTCAACGGAGTTCTACATTTTCTACTGTATAAGGCTTCAAACGGAGCCATCTTGATGCTTGCTTGATAACTATTGTTGTAGAAAAACTCAGCTAAAGGTAACCATTTCTACCATGCACCTTTGGAAGATATAACACAAGCTCTTAACAAATCTTCTAAGATTTGGTTCACTCGCTCTGTCTATCCTAAAGTCTGTGGATGGTTTGCCGAACTTCTAATCAATTTAGTTCCCAAAGCCTGGTGCAAGTGTTCCTAGAAATGAGCTATGAACTATGGTCCTCAATCTAAGATTATGGTCCTGGGTACTCCATGTAGTCTCATGATCTGAGAAACATATAGTTCGGCGTATTTCACTATGCGGTCTGTTGTGTTCACCGGTATAAAATGTGCTGACTTGGTGAGACGATCTATAATGACCCATATTGAATCGTGACCTTACTGTGTCATTAGAAGGCTTGTGATAAAGTCCATACTGATTTCTTCCTATTTCCAACCTAGAATAGGCAATGGCTGAAGTAATCTGACAGATTTTGTATGAACAGCTTTCACTCTACTATAGTTATCGCACCTAACAACATAGGCTGTGATCTCTTTCTTCATCTTAGTCCACCAAAAATGGGTTTTAAAATCTTGATACATCTTACTACTACCCAGATGGATAGACAATTTGGACGAATGAGCTTCCTCTAGAATTTGATTTCTAAGCTCATGGTCTTTCGGTACCACAAGTCGGTCCTCAAACCATAGCACACCCCTTTTGTCCAATCTGAAATGCTTGGTTTCTTGCTCTTGCATCTTTCTTTTGATGTGACCTATACCTACATCTGTCTACTGCAGCTCTATGATTTTGCTCTCAAGTGAACAACTGATAGTGATATTGTGTAGTATAACAGGATGTAACAAATTGAATCCATCTTCCAATAATGCTCCCATAGTGTTACAATGAGCTTTTCGACTAAGTACATCGGCTACAACATTGACTTTCCCCAGATGGTAGTGCACTTCCAAATTGTAGTCCTTAATTAGCTCTAGCCATCTTTGCTGTCTCATGTTCAGCTCTGGTTGGGTAAAGATATACTTGAGACTTTTGTGGTCAGTATATATATGACATACATTGCCCAACAAATAATGTCTCCATATCTTTAGTGCATGAACAACTGCTGCAAGTTCTAAATCATGTGTGGGGTAGTTGACTTCATGTTTTCTCAACTGCCGAGAAGCATATGCGATAACTCTTCCTTCTTGCATAAGCACACACCCCAAACCTATACCTGATGCATCACAAAATACATCAAAAGGCTTTTCAATGTCGGGTTGTGCTAAAACAAGGGTTGTAGTTAACGGAGTCCTAAGGGTGTGAAAAGCTACTTCACATTCTGGTGTCCAATTGTAATTCTCATCTTTCTGAAGTAGCCTAGTCATGGGCTTAGCTATTTTGGAGAAATCTAGAATGAAATGATGATAATATCCTGCTAACTCTAGAAAACTCCAAACTTTATGAACCGAAGTCAGGGCCTTCCAATCCATGACCTCTTGTACCTTTGATGGGTCTACAGATATTCCCTCTCTTGATAAGATATGACCTAAGAAAGGTACTTTGCTCAACCAAAATTCACACTTGCTAAACTTTGCATATAGCTTATGCTCCCTCAATCTGGATAGAACAATCCTCAGATGCTCTTCATGATTTGCCTCATTCTCCAAATAAATCAATATATCATCGATAAACACGACCATGAACTTGTCGAGCTCGGGCATGAATACCAAATTCATCAGGTACATGAAGTAGGCAAGAGCATTCATTAGTCCAAAAGACAACCAAATACTCATATAAGCCATACCTAGTGGAGAAAGCAGTTTTAGGTATGTCCTCCGGTCTGATCTTTATCTGATGATAGCCGGATCTCAAATCAATCTTGGAGAATACCTTTGCCTTCGCCAACTGATCGAACAAGATGTCGATACGAGGCAACGGGTACTTGTTTTTAATGGTCACGGCATTAAGTGGTCTGTAATCCACATACATTCTCAAGGACTTATCCTTCTTCTTCACAAACAATGCTAGACATCCCCATGGAGATGAACTAGGTTGAATGAGACACTTGTCCAACAGATCCTGTAACTAAATCTTAAGTTCTGCTAATTCATTTGGTGGTATCCTATAAGGCCTTCTTGAGATAGGTGCCGTACCCGGCACTAACTCAATCTTAAATTCCATATCCATATCCAGTGGTAAACCTAGTAACTCCTCTGGAAATACATCTAGAAACTCACAAACCACTGGGATATCACAAAGGGTAGTGGTTTGGATAGCACAAGCTAAGTGTTGGAGTTCAAAATTTTAGGAGAGTGGTACTAGAAAAGCATTTCCTCCCTTGGGTTCTCTCAACATAATAGTACGAGTGCTAGTGTCAATGAGAACATCATGATCCTTCATCCAATTCATGCCTAAGATTACACTTATGGATAACTCGGGCAATATTATCAAATCCGTTGTATACTCCCTCTCTAATATAGAGATGAGCACATTTCTGACTATCTTATTTGTAGAAATAGTAGCCCCCACTGAACTTATATTATAACCACCGTTGCTTACTTCAATGATTTTCTGATCATGTCTAGATGCAAATGCTTGACTCATAAATGAGTGAGAAGCTCCTAAATCAAATAAAACAATAGCGGGATGCTGGTTGACAAGAAACATACCAGCTGTGATAAGTTCTCCAGCGGGCACTTCCTCAATAGTGGTATAGTGCACGTATCCAGGACGTGCCCTTGAGTTTGCCTGCCTCTGATTGTTCTGATTCTGATTGCCATTCTTCTTCGGGTGGGGGCATTCTTTGGTCCAATGACCCACTTGATTGCAGTTGTAGCAAGGTTGATTACTCCTAGGTCCTATGGAGTTTCCTTGACCACCATTTCCTTTAGGTAAGGCAATAGTGAATGCCTTATGGAACACTTTCTAAGGCCTGCTGTTCTGAGCTTTTGGGGGTGGAGGCCTAAACTTAGGTGCAGGTGGGCAGAACTGTGGCCTAGCTGTGATAGGATCTCTAGACTATGAAGATTTGGAGGCACCTGCCTCAATTGCCCTCTTGCGACCCTTAGCTGTTGCATGCATGTTGTTATGGTTTTCCTGAGTTAAAGCATCACTAATAAACTCATTATAGGTGGTGCACTTGGAATTGGCCATAGTCTTCATCAATTTTGTGTGAAGACCCCGCTTGAAGCTCTCTATCTTCTTCTCTTCGGTATCAACAAAACCTAGAGCATACCTGGATAGGTTGTTGAACGCATGTATATATTCTGTAAGGGTCTTTGTCCCTTGTGTGAGCCTCATAAATTTAGCCGCCTTCATGCGCATTAGGCCTAGGGGAATGTGATGTCCTCGAAAGGCCAACTTGAACTGCTCCCATGTTACTCACGCATTAGCAGGTAGAGAGGACAAGAAATGTGTCCACCAGATCCCTGCTGGTCCCTGCAACTAATGGGACACATACTCAGCCTTTAGGTGCTCGGTGACTCTTAGCAGATGAAACTTCTGCTCAATGGTGTTGAGCCACTCGTCCGCCTGTAGCGGTTCCTCTGTCACCTTGAAGATAGGAGGCTTTGTATCTAGAAATTTCTTGAAGGTACTGTGCTGATTAGGCTTAGGCCCTTGTTGCTGTGGGTGGGCACGAGCTGTGTTCTGCGCAATGAGGCGCATAGCTTCCTCCATTGTCCTTTGGCTTCCCAAGAATTGGGTAAAGAACTCCTGAGCAGACGACGGTGGCAGTGGTGGTAAGTCACCGTTGTTGCCATCATGGCTGCTACTAGCTCCTGCACAGGTGCGAGTCATCTGCGAAGTTGCAACAATAAGCGATTATTAGTTGATGTCAAGAGATTGCAGATGAATTTATAATCACGCCAAACTGAAATTACTGGAGACAATCTCAAATTCATACAATAAAAACAGAGGCATAATAATTCATTCTCATAGCATGACACCACCAATTTGATCCCTTATCGGACTCATAGCACGTTAACATTCAAATCATGATCACTGATAAATGAACTAGAATTTGCATTAGCGTTTAACCAAACATGCGATAACATGCAATTACCAATATTACATGATAGTCCAATCACCAACACCAAATTCAAACTACAGGTCCATTACATACTAGCGATGATACATCAATCATTTCTACTAAGTACTAAGCGATCTAATCCTCATCATGGTCACTATCGAGGTCAGAGATAGGATCATCTCCCTCCTCTGGCTCCACTTCCTCCTCGTCCTCGTCTTCATCTTCCTCCATATTTGGACCATCTTCTTCCCCACCAAGGATTGGGTTTAGCTGGTTGTTCAAATAATGCACCTCATGCTGAAGGTCCATTACTCAAAGCTGAGCCTGTGCAAGCTGCTAATGTAAGCCCCTTTTAGCACGGTCCTGTGTGTTACTCATGTCGCAATGTCTATCTCGTTCTATCCTTGCTGTAGTGGCACAGTTGTTTGCTATGTCTCACTGGCGTATAGCTGTGGACGCCTTGGCATGGGCAACCTCCAACTGCTCCCACAGTCCTACAAGCAATGCTTGATCATCAGCTCTTGCTTCTTGGGCTACTGGTCTCTATTGATCTACTTGCTCCATTTGGGTATGGAAATGGCCCAAAGCTACATAGGCTTGGTTAGATTTCCATCGAGCTTTACTTGCTGCTTTCTTATGCTTGCGCACACACTTCTAGAGCTTATGTTGTGTGGCTTCAGCTCTCATGAGCTTGTCCATGCAAGTGGTGTATGATTCCTACCAGAAATCTCTGGTGTCCTGTCGTGTACAAAACATCTTCATCACCACAAACATGGCACTCATAGCGGGACTAGAGCTATTTGCCTGCTCATCTTAGTCTCGAATCAATGCATTGTGGTTGCATTGTTCCCATATTGCTGTGGATGGATCCACCCAAGGAAACATGCCCGCAGCACTGCGGGTAAGTGCATCCCCATGCTGCTGACAGATTTGACTCAAAACCTCAAAGGCCACAACTTGGGCAGTCTCCCAAGGAGTTTTCCCTTCAGATTCCGCCTTCCACTCCTGCCAGAAGGGTGCCTGTGTGTGGGCTGGTATAGTTAGCCGCACCTCGTACCATGGCTGTCCCTCCAAGTACTCTTCATTCCAATAATAAAGGGGCGGTTCAGGGTACCCTGCAAAGTGCAAAACTCTCCACAGTAGAGTAGGCATTCTGAAAACCATCAGGAAATTCTCACATCCAACTAGTGCTGCCATCTATACCATCAACATGTACAACTTTTTGGTGAGACAAGACCATAATGGATAAGAGTTACATAACCGAGTAAGAAATTTATAAGGGGAGGAACAATGTAATTATTTAAATGATGATTATCAGGATGCATGCACGTTCCGTACGTCCTCACAAACTTAGGAAAAATGATTTCTAACGATATATACAGTGGCATACATGCGTTCTCTCATATATAGCGTAACTAGTTGAGCTACACATTTCGTTGTTAGTGTACCTGCATAAGAGTTTCATTTCAGCCCAATCCCATAATTAAATATGCAGAATGTAAATCTAAATACTTCCATATATGTATACCCATATATATACTTCCGTATCAAAGATACCCGATAATAGTTTATATCCATAATTAAATACGCACCACATACACATGCAAGCATGCATACATAGTCGTACCAAAACTAACTCTCCCCAATCGCATGCTCATATCTTGCGGTCATGCTACTCATCAACTTACCTTGGTGTAGAGGCATTTGATCCATACATTACCATTCAAATGAATAGCATCCATACAATAGCAAACCCCCATGTTAGTACTTAAATAGGCACCTAATAATCCTTAATTTGGGCATAAGGAAAGTGATCACTGGCACACTTTAGATTTCAAATACCTATTTATATAGCTATTAGTTGCTAGAAAAGAGTTTTGGAAAACAAAAACCTTTGTTTTAAATACACATGTGACAATTTATGTTGAACCTAGCTTTGATGGCAGCTGTCACAGAACCAACCAATTTATAAGAGTACAAGTACAATGGCGGCCCGCAAGAGGTCGCACTATCATACTTGAGCCCATATAAACTCGGTAGTCTGTCGAGTACCACGATGGATCTCGATAAATGATTCACAACAACCAAGATCGTACATGATTCAACATACATGTCACATATTATATAAAGTTCACAGATACATTTCCATCATCAGAGTATGAAACAAAGTTATTACAAACCAAGTTTGAGAGATAATAGCGGAAGCGAATTAAGTTTGAAAGTAGCATTTGCTAACATAGTTTAATACAGTGCCAACACACAATCACAGTCCACAAAAGCATATAGAGGGATTAATAAAGAAGCCTGCCTAAGGCTTACTCCTCATCCACAGCGGGATAGAAGCAACTCTTGCAATAACCATGATACATAGTGCCATCTGCAACAATGGGAAAATAAAACCCTGAGTACGAGAAGGTACTCAGCTAGACTTACCCGTCATAAACCAGAAATAAATGGACTCCAAGGATTATGCAAGGCTATATAAGTGGAGATAGCTTGACAATATTTTGCATAAAAAGATTAACTCAGTTATACAATGATAATTCTGTTATCAAGTTAATTATGACTATCTATCTCTAAATTAGCAACTATCCTATGCCAAACATGTGGTATATCATTTTAAGAGCATGCAATAGTAACCATAGTAGGTATTGTAATTCTATGTTTATTCAAACCATCATGTTCCATAATACAGTTACTACGAGGTTGGAGCTAGCCAAGTTTCTCACTATCCGCGAGAGACGGCGATTCGAATCGATTTCAACTAGCTGGGAATTTATTCCTAACACAAACCTGGGTAGACCAGATCAATAGTCACCTTAGGTCACCTTTGGTACAACTCAAGTACATATTTTGTGGGTTCGCCCAACGCCGCACAATCAGGGACAACCAAATGCTAGGACGTTGAGGCCCAGCCGACCCTTGGGTTCAGTCTGGCTCCCTACACATCCTTACTACCATCCAGAGTGCGCACTGTTATAGAGTGGGGCCTGGCCCGAGTTGAGCTACTCGGCTTCATGGTCGGAATGAGTTATCCAGCCAGCTAAGTGATAGGCATGCATTTTGGAAGGATCAAGATGCCCAAGAGGGGGGGGGGTGAATTGGGCTAATTCTAAATTTTCTTGCAATAATCAAATCCTATGGATAGCCCAACTAACCCCTTGTACCTAGAAAAGTGTTTCTATCAAATTAACGCACAAAAGACTTGCAACCTATATTCCAAACTTACTCTAGCATGGCAATTCTATGAATGTAAAGACAAGTATTGAATTGCTCAAAGTAAATACTTAAAGTAAATGCTCAAAGTAAATGGAAAGAGGAACGCGGCGATGTTTTGCCGAGGTATCGGAGAGTCGCCACTCCCCACTAGTCCTCGTTGGAGCACCCGTGCAAGGGTGTAGCTCCCCCTTGATCCGCACAAGGATCAAGTGCCCTCTGCGGGTTGATTCTTTGACACTCCGTCGCGGCGAATCACCCAAAGCCGCTCACAACTCGAGTTGGGTCACCCATAAGCTCCGTCAGGTGAACACCAAGCTCCCAATCACCACCAAGCCATCTAGGTGATGGTGATCACCAAGAGTAACAAGCACGAACTCTCACTTGACCATGCGAAGCCTAATGAGAAGATGGATGCACACTTGTCTACTCTTGATTCACTAATGAGGTTTCACTCTTGGATTCTCAAATCACAAACACCTCACTAGGACCTTGCTCTTCTTGGCACTCACAAACATGTTTCTCAGCTGTTGGAATGAGCAAAAGTAACTCCACACATGAGTGGAGCTTCTATTTATAAGGCAGCCTGAAAAACGAACCATTATGAGCTTCTGCGGGGTGACCAGATGCTCCGATCGTGATGACCGGATGCTCTGGTCAGTTCAACCCGCGAACCAGTAGTAATGAGTTGATCGGACGCTGGCAGGGTCCGGTCAGCACTGATCGGACGCGTCCGGTCGCATAAAACCCTTACTGGAACCTTACTAGACTTGACCGGACGCTGGATACTCAGGGTCTGGTCAGTATTGACCAGGCGCTTCCGGTCACACTTTCTCAAGTCTGGACTCTTACTGGAGTTGACCAGATGCTGGCCCTCAGCGTCCGGTCACATTGACCTTATAGTGTCCGGTCACACCAGACTTGGTCTCCACGGTCAAATGAACTGACTGGACCCTACGGCTAGTGTCCGGTCGCACCGGAGCTAGCGTCCGGTCAGTATTTGACCCTCCATTCACTTCCAACTCTCGATCATTTGTGAATGAAGTTTGCTCCATGGGATCAAAGGGCTTCTTAGGAGCTACCTAGAGCTAGTTTTAACAAGTGTGCACCACACCTAACTCACTAGACTCAACTAGGTCAAGCTACCCATCCATACCCCCCTTAATAGTATGGCCAAAGGAAAAACAAAGTCCTAAACTACTCTAAGTGTCTCTCCAACTCCAATCGACACTTAGAACTAGTCATCCTTAACCTTGTCGTCCATCCTTTGAAAACTGAAACGATTTCCATCGTAGGGGCATGACAACTTTGATTGCCCGATTGATCTCCATTACCATGACCTAACTTAATTGCATCTGTAAAACACACATTAGTCATAGTAATCTTGTATTGTCATTAATCACCGAAACCCTACTAGGGGCCTAGATGCTTTCAATCTTCCCCTTTTTGGTGATTGATGACAATACCACCTCGAGTATGTGAAAGAGTGAGGTTTTTGACGGGCTTGGTTCATATAAGATTTTGTCAATAAGAACAAAAGTGTTAGTCAAGCTTATATGACCCAAGCCAACACATTATACTCAAAGGATGTGAATTAAGCATGAGTACGATTAACAAAGCTCATTTGCATCAGAGTATAAATGCGGAAGCAAAGGCAAATGAGCATGACACAAGTGATATGACATTTAAATAATGCAAAGTAGAAGGCACACATGTCATATATCACAATCACATAGATAGCACTATCACATATATATAATAGTATGCATGAAAGTAAACACATGAATGTATAAGTAATAGTGTATCACACAAATAGAACTCCAAATGTATATAATAAGCTAATACTAGATAACTAGCTCCCCCTAAATGTCGCTCCCCCTGAGTCTACATACTCAAACCCTCTCCCCCTTTGGCGTCAAACACCAAAACCTAGGGGTCGGTCGGTGGGGCTGCAGCGGACGAGCCGGGCACTGAAGAACATGGGGCAAGCTGGAACTGGGCACCATCATCATCTGACCCTGAGCTCTGAACTGACTGACCCTCTATGGCAGGAAGTGTCGCTGAAGCGGTCTGGGTCTGAGCTAGGGCTGGTGCTACCTGTGAAGCTGCTAGAATGTCTATCATAGGATCTGATAAGGCGACAGACAAGGGGAGCCTCTGAGTAGTCACTGTGACTGGAGCTGCTGTGGAGGGTCCGGTAGTATGCATATGAGGCGGTGTAGGCATGCCGGTCAGCTCGCTGAAGGATGCTCCAAGACTCCTAGAGACTGACGTGTCAGGCACGAATAGCGAGGAAGACTGCTCTGGTGTGAAGCCCGTCTAAAGTGGAGTGAACTATGGGGCTACCACAGGTGAAGCTAACCACTGGGACACCTATACAAGAGGTGAAGCAAACTGAGCTGGAGGCTATCCCTGACTCTGGAGCCCACTGGGCTGTACTACTGGAGTCATCGAAGTGGTAGTCGGCTGAGCAAGCTGGGGCGAAGGCTATGGCTGTGGGGCCCCAAGAGCTGTCACTACATGCTGCATGAAACCCATAAGCTACTGCTGCAAGTGTATCTGCTGCTGATGCATCTACTGCTACTGCTGCATGACCTGCTACTGCCTCTAGAACTCATCCTGTCGAGCCTAAAACTGGGCAAAAGTAGCAACTATCTCCTGTGCCTATCTATCCTGTGTCTACTACATCCACTCAAGAATAGCAATGAGAGTGGGGTCTATCTGTAGAGCAGGTGGAGCAGAACTGGAGCTACCGGCCTCTACATCGTGTCTGCGTGGAGGCATCTGAGGAATAGGCTGGTAGTCATCGTCAGAGCTATCACTATACTCTCTCACCTCCTGCTGTGCCTCTAGCTCCTCCTCCTCAGTGGCTGCAATCCCTCTAATAATCTCATCCTGCTGAGCTGCGGACTCTAGCACGTCGGGACGATGGCTAGGCTATTCGGGTGCCTAAGGAGTGTTGTGTCTGATCCTCTATGATAGGTTGTAAGTTGGGAACTCTGTGGTGGCACTTGTATACTTGTCCATCATACCTAGGGGCTTATCAAGCACTACTCTGCAGATGAGAAACGTGATCCAGTGAGCATAGGGAAGCTGCCTGCGACCCTTGAATCCCTCAGCTATTGTATCCTCCATCTCTGAAAGAAGAAGATCCTAGATATCAAATATTGTCTGCTGCATCAGGGCATTGAGAAGCCAGAGCTGTAAGTGAGTCAGGCCCTCCCTGTATCCCAACCTAGGAAGCAGTGTCCTCCTGATAATGGCCTCTAGCACTCTCGCTGTAGGAGTCAAGTCACTAGGGTTTCTGCTCGACCCCTCACCAAAAGGCTCCTTGAAGCAATGTCGCACTAAATCTGTAGGGGGCACCAACCCTCCATGAGGACGCCTGGGAGGCTCCTGCTGTCCATAACAAACCTCATGCATCTTGATAGGCTAATCCTGTAGCCTCAGTATCTCTCTGGCCCTACCACTCGTCACTCTGTAGTCTTTGCCTCTGAAGGCAAAGTGAATAAATCTATGATGTGGATCGATGAAGAGTGAAGCATAAAACTGACGAACCCAAGATAGTACATATATTCCTGTCTGTCCAATCAAATCTGTCAACCCTGGCAAATATGATAAGTAAGGCCAAATGTGCTCTCCAGCTACTACCACAATAGATTCTATCCGATAGACTCTCTGAGATCTAAACACTGCCCCACTATTGAGATAAGCATTGTAGAAATCTTCCTGCAGTGGCGTGTAGAAACCCTCAGGTGCTCTCTCATCCCTCCTCGGAGGAAACCAAACCTCAAACTCTACAAATCGCAGCTGCTGAACCTGTCTAGCAGTGGCGGCCCTCAAGTCGAGATGCACCACTGGAGGTGGACCCTGTGGTCTAGGTGGTGGACATGATCCCCTCCATTGTGTCGGCGGCCTCGACAAGACTAGTACACAGGTCCATCTAGAGCAGCGAAGCTGGGGTGCTGGCTCTGTCCCCTCGGTCTCCTGGGTCTGCTGAACTGGCTCCTGCTCTGCTAACTGACCCTCCTCAATGGCAACTCGTCATCCTACAAGTGTGGCAGTCCCAGCTGGACTACCGTGATGATGCTCAACCTCCTCAAGCGCAGCTCTCACTACTGGTGAAACCGACTGATTTGCAATGACAACTCCGTTGTGGGCACCACCTCTCTCAGCGCGCTCTGCGGCCTCTATAACAGCTGTTGCTCTCGCTGTCTCTGCATCAGGGTACTTGCGCTTCTTGGATGTCACCTGCTTGGTGGACTTGCCCTTCGATCCTGCTGGCTAGCGAGGCGGGGGCCTCTGATCATCATCACCTAGGCCACCACCAATGTTCTTGGTGCGAGCCATCTGAACTGACAAGATGATGAACTATCACTGACCAAGATTAACTGTCAAACTACCGCTTTTGAGGCTTGGCCTCGATCCGTACTCGCGAGCTTGGCCCCGAGTTATCTGACAACTGTCACACAAAACTTAGCGGCACGACACGCTACACGATAGAATAGATGGATATACAAATAAATACCATATGTCTACTAGATGCGAAACCCTAATAGAGAAAGCAATGTAGATACGAGCTTGAATCGAATGGCTTTCTACCTGACGAACAGCGATCCGAGAAAAGATGAGATGTCACGTGGGGGATCCTCGGAACCGGCTCGGGTTAGGTCGAAAACCCTAAATGTGATTTGGAATCAAAACAATGCAGTTGATCTAGGTTCACAGGCAAATTGAATTTGGAGCATTGATCTGGTCTTACCAATGATGGAGGAGGTAGGGCTAGGGTACACGATGCTTGATGACCAGCAGGAATACTGGAGGCGCGCGGTGAGCCTTGGTAGTGGGCTCGGCTTAGGCGGCGCGGTGGCGAGAGGGCCGGGCGAGTGTGGTGGTGAGAGGGCCGGGCGAGCATAGGCAAGGGAGGCGCGGTGGCATGCGTGACCGGCGCAAGGAGCTCGGCTACGGGCTAGGCTACGGCGGCGCAGCGTGCTAGACGGTCACGGGTGAGCAGCGGCGGTGACCTGGCGGCGGCAAGGGCTAGGGCTAGGTCACGGGGAATCAAATCGAAGGCAGTGGTTATATGAGGGTCCCAAACATGACAGAGAAGGAAACGGAGAAAAGAGTCCTGAAGCCGCGCAAGATCCACAGACCAGACGCTCCGGTGGTAGCGGTCGGACGCTACCACCCAGCGTCCGGTCGATTCCAGAGAGGTCCAATTCCTCTGGAATCAGGACCGGACGCGTCCGGTGGTCCATGACCGGACGTAGGTAGGGTCCGGTCAGTACTGCCTTTCCTTCCTTCGATCGACCGGACGCTGAAGGTCCTCCTGACTGGACGCACAGATGCAGTGTCCGGTCACTCCTTTGGCAGCAGTTCACCTCCTATGAACTGACCGAACGCTGGACAGCAGCGTCCGGTGCAGCGTCCGGTGCACTTTTTCCAGCAAAACTTCAAACTTCCTTCGCGCTGCCTGTTCCCAATCAAGTCCCAACTTGAATAAGATCCAAATAAACACCAATTGGGACTGATGTGAGTGACCTCTCTCAAACCCTCATATTTTTCAAAATATTTTGCCTTAGGCTATAATTCTTTTTAAGAAAATAGGCAACAAGAGGGCAAATGGAACAAAATGACAAAACAACATTCATGCATATGCAATACTTGTAAGTAAATCTAGTTGCTTGTCAAGTTTGATCCAAGGTTAAGCTTCTTCACACGCTTTTCGGCGGTTATCTTAACCATGTTAGACAAGCCCTATATGCATTACCACAAATTAAGCATATTGTATATTACAATGAATGTAAGGGACAACACAAGCTCAATTTTAAGTGAAGTTACTAAAATCAAGTACATTGAGCTCATTTCGCAATCTACAAAATATAGCCTCATCTAGCGGTTTCGTGAAGATATCCGCTAATTGATCTTCTGATCTTACACATTCTAGTGATATATCATTTTTAGCCACATGATCTCTTAGAAAGTGATGGCGGATATCTATATGCTTGGTGCGAGAGTGTTGAACCGGATTATTTGCAAGTTTTACCGCACTTTCATTGTCGAACAAAAGAGGTACCTTTTCTAGAACTACACCATAGTCTAGCAAGGTTTGTTTCATGTATAAAATTTGTGCACAACATGCACCCGCGGCAATGTATTCCGCTTTAGCGGTGGACAAGGCCACACTATTTTGTTTCTTGGAGGACCATGACACAAGTGATCTATCAAGCAAATGGCACCCTCCGGATGTGCTTTTTCTATCAACTTTGCATCTAGCGTAATCCAAATTGGAATAGCCAATTAATTCAAATAAAGCTCCTTTGGGATACCAAAGACCAATGCTTGGTGTGTGCTTAAGATACCTAAGGATTCTTTTTACGGCAATTAAATGTGTTTCCTTAGGACTAGCTTGAAATCTAGCACACATACACACACTAAACATGATGTCGGGCCTAGATGCGGTTAAATATAACAAGCTTCCAATCATAGAACGGTAGAGAGTTTGATCAACCAGGTTACCTCCCTCATCTAGGTCGAGATGTCCATTTGTAGGCATTGGTGTCTTGATTGGCTTACATTCATCCATCTTGAATCTCTTGAGAAGATCTTTAGTGTATTTCTCTTGAGAGATGAAGATGCCTTCTTTCATTTGCTTGACTTGAAAACCAAGAAAGAATGTAAGCTCACCAATCATGGACATCTCGAACTCCTTTGACATCAATTCACCAAATTCTTTGCATGAGTCTTCATTTGATGATCCAAAGATGATATCATCAACATATACTTGACAAATGAAGATATGCCCATCAAGCTTCTTGGTGAATAGTGTAGTGTCGACCTTCCCAATGGTGAAGCCCTTCTCAATAAGGAAGTCCCGAAGGCGCTCATACCAAGCTCTTGGGGCTTGCTTAAGCCCATATAGTGCCTTGGACAACCTATAAACATGATTAGGATATCTAGGGTCTTCAAACCCGGGAGGTTGATCAACATAGACTAGTTCATTAATAAAGCCATTTAAAAATGTACTTTTCACATCTATTTGATATAGTTTTATTTCATGATGTGATGCATATGCAAGTAGGATACAAATGGCTTCTAATCTTGCAACCGGTGCAAAGGTCTCTCCAAAATCTAAGCCTTCAACTTGAGAGAACCCCTTTGCAACTAGTCTTGCCTTGTTCCTCACAACAACACCTTGATCATCTTGCTTGTTGCGGAACACCCACTTTGTTCCAATGACTCTTGCACCTTTTGGTCGCTCTTCAAGAGTCCAAACTTCATTGCGAGTGAAGTTGTTCAACTCTTCATGCATGGCATTGATCCAATCTGGATCTTTAAGAGCTTCTTCTACCTTGGTAGGCTCATAGCAAGAGACAAAAGAGTGATGAGCAATAAATAAAGTAAGTTTTTGAGATCGAGTCATTACACCCTTTGATGGACTCCCTATGATGAGATCTTGTGGATGATCTTGTAGGAGAGGTGTATTTCTTCTATTGACCACTTGAGGAGGAGGTTGTGGAGCATCAACATCTTGTGCTTGTACCACCATTTGCTCATGGGAGATATGAGTATCTTCATTTTCTACTCTCCCATCTTTTTCACCATCTTGTGGTACACTTGATGAAGAAGGTTGGTTAATGACTTGTACATCATCTTCATCATCTTTTGGCTTGATGTCTCCCACCGGAATATTCTTCATAGCCTCTCTCAACGGTTCATCACCTACATCATCAAGATTCTTATGTGCTCCTTGGGAGCCGTTAGATTCATCAAATTCCATATCATATGTTTCTTCAACCAAGCCGGTGGCATGATTAAATACTCTATATGCTTTGGACTTCAATGAGTAACCAACAAGAAAACCTATATCACAATATCTTTGAAACTTCCCTAGGTGTTGCCGCTTCTTGTAGATGTAGCATTTGCAACCAAACACCCTAAAGAATGAGACGTCCGGCTTCTTCCCATTGAGCAACTCATAAGGTGTCTTGCCAAAGAACTTTTGAAGGAATAGGCGGTTGGATGCATAACATACGGTGTTGATTGCTTCCGCCTATAGAGCTTCAGGGGTGTTGTACTCATCTAGCATTGTCCTTGCAAGAGTGATCAAAGTCTGGTTCTTCCTCTCAACTACACCATTTTGTTGAGGAGTATAAGTTACGGAGACTTCATGTTTGATTCCAACTTCATCACAATAAGTTTCTATATTTGTGTTGTCAAACTCTTTGCCATTGTCACTTCTTATCTTCTTGAGCTTCACTTCAAATTCATTTTGAGCTCTCTTGGCAAATTTCTTAAAACAAGATGCAACTTCGGATTTGTCATGAAGGAAGAACACCCATGTATACCTTGAATAGTCATCCACAATCACAAGACAATAGAGATTTCCTCCCAAACTCTTGTATGTTGTTGGTCCAAATAAATCCATGTGTAGGAGTTCTAGCACTCTTGTGGTTGACATAAAAGCTTTGGTTGGATGAGTGTTTGCAACTTGCTTGCCGGCTTGACATGCACTACAAAGCTTGTCCTTCTCAAACTTTACATCCTTCAACCCTCTCACCAAATCATTCTTCATAAGCTTCTTGAGTGAGCTCATCTCAACATGAGCAAGTCTTCTATGCCATAGCCACCCAAGTGTTGTTTTGGTGAATAGGCAAGTCTTCAAGTTTGCATCTTCGGAGGTGAAGTCAACTAGATATAAGTTGTTGTATCTAAATCCATTGAATATCACTTGATTGTCATCTACCTTGGATATAACAACCTCCTTCGCGGTGAATAAGCATTGAAAGCCAAGATCACACAATTGCCCAACGGATAGCAAGTTGAAGCTCAATGAAGCAACATAGAGCACATTGGAGATGGAATGATCATTTGATATTGCCACTTTGCCCAATCCTTTAACCTTGCCCTTTGAATTATCTTCAAATGTTATTTTCTTTTGTCCATCTACCTCTTCATCTAGTGAGGTGAACATACAAGGATCACCGGTCATATGTTGAGTGCAACCACTATCAATAACCTAATGACTTCCACCAATCTTGTAGTTCACCTACACACAAGAGATTCAAGCTTTAGGGATCCAAACTTGTTGAGGGCCCTTCACCTTCTCAACAAGTGACTTAGCCACCCAAATCTTCTTAGGCCTACTCTTGTTGGGGGTCCTAAGAACATGACTTTCATCTTTCCACTAGAATCTTTTCTAAGCATGTAGTGAGAATTGAAAGCAAAGGGTCTAGCATGCTTGGGCAAGGGTTGTGGTGGTGGAGTTTGACACTCATGAGCAAAGTGGCCTTCTTGTCCACACTCAAAACATCTCTTTGGCTTTGGCTTTGGCTTTGATTGTTGGTGTTGAGCTTGGGCCTTCATCTTCTCTACACTTGCCATATATCCAATGCCACTTCTATCCATCTTCATCACTTGAGCTCTCATACTCAAGTCTTGCTTTGCCCTTATCTTGGCTAGCCCTGAATGCTAAGTCCTTCTCTTTCTTCTTTGTAGAGGATGAGCCATCTTGTGGGGTGATGTGCATGTACATCTCATGAGCATTGATCTTTCCCAAGATTTGTGTCGGTGTAGCGGTGGAAAGATCACCTTGGTGTAGCACGGTCATAATATGGCCATATTTGTCAATGGGGAGGACACTCAAGATCTTTCTCACAACATCGGATGGCGACATTTGAGTAAGTCCAAGCCCATTGACTTCCTCTACAAGAACATTCAAATATGAATACATCTCATTAGCACATTCTTTGGGAAGCATCTCAAATGAATTTAGCTTTTTAATCATAAGATGATAGCGTTCCTCACGCTCACTCTTAGTTCCCTCATGGAGCGCACAAACGTCCGACCATAGTGCATGGGCGTCTTTGTGGTTCCTTACACGATTGAACACATCAGATACTCGATCCTAGACCTACATAGGGTTAAAGGTAGTATTTTTGGACAAGGAAATCATATGCATCAAGTGGTTCCAATCAACTCTTATAACCTAATGCATCAATCATAAAGGACCCGAGTAATATTTGGTAAAATACTGGGAGACTTAGAATACTCTGGGGCTTGCCTTTCAAAAAGGAAGTGGGGCGGTGGTCAAGGCACTCTATAAGCTCTTCTAGGGTCTGCTCCTCGCCTTCGGGAGATGTGGCTTGAGGAATCTCCTGCTGGTCCCCTTCCTCTCCTTCGTTGAACTCCAGCAACGTTATCTCCTCTATCGATCCTAGATGTATGAGTACGGCATAAGATATTACGAATGCATACATGCCGATAAGTATAGTATGATGACACATAATGAATGGATTCTTATAAGTATTCTTAATAGCATGGTGTTAAAGTAATAACAAGTGCATCACATTTTACTGAGTATGTGCATATCTCTTCTTGATTACTTAATCAAACATTTCAAAAATTCATTTACTATACCACAAAATAGCAGCTACTTGTTTTACTCATAACTAAAGTTTTACTTATCCAAATATTGTGATCTTGGACTTTCTGGAAATCTTATAAAATTATTTACAACTTTCTTTTAATACTCTTACTGTAATTCAAGAGTTATATAGGGCAAACAAATCATTCAATCAAATCTATCCAGAAGGTAAACCTTTCGGACAGCAAACTTATAACAGCTAGAACTCAAAAACCCTAAGTCCTATGACTGTGAAACTTTAACACAAGGTAGATCAGTAAGCTATCTACAACTTTGTTATTAACAAGTTTTACAGCAGAGACCATTATCCTTATGAAATCATCCACACAATCAAAACTATATATGCAGCCTTGTATTTGAATGATAAAGCGATAATTAGTTATTTGCATACAATCAATGGCTTCTAAGACTTACCATTGACATCAACAGTTACTATGCATCATACGAACCATAGAAAACATCATGCTTAATCACAATCTAATTATTTAAATACCTTTATTTATTTAATTAAATAATTAGGGTAATTAATAAATATATACTAAATGTACATCATAAATTCTCAGAAATTTACAGTGGGTTACTAGTTCGACCAATAGACTACTGTAAAAGTTTCATGCCATTTTACCAAGTAAAACATCCTATGTAAAAATGACAAGGCATAAAGGCTTAAAATAACATAATTAGGAAACCCTAGTGAAAATTTTAAGCAACAGATTTTATATTTTTCTTAGCATCCATCTGGTACTAGGACAACCTCCAATAAATTTCATGAGTATTGGATTCATAAATAATTTATAAAAATTGACACAAGGAATACCTAATTATAAAAGGAAAATCTATAACTCAAAAACTATTCATGCACTGACCCTCAAATTTTTACCAGAGCTTATACTTATCAAGAAAAGCTCACTATATAAATTTCATAATTTTTGGAGCACATGAACTCTAGATATAAATTAAACAAGTTTGTATACATTTAAAAACACATTTGAAGTTTTATTTTAATTCTTCCAAAAATTCTACTACAAGTGCTAATATTATATTTTTCCTAAATGCTACACTTCACCAAGATCCTAAAAAATTTGAATCACCAAATTTGGATCTACCAAACTCCAGATATAAATTTTACAAAACAACATGAAATCTAGAATTAATTGAGCTATCCTACAACTCTATAGTCACTATCAACTGGGACCCGCATGTCAGTTGACCCCATCGGTCAGTGAGATAAAACAGGGCAGCAGCGCTGGATCGACGTGGCTCGGCCAAAGTTCATCGCCGATGAGCTCTCCGGCGAAACCGAGTGCATCTACGCGATCTATAGACCAAAGCACATTAGGTGACCTAGGTGGTGGAGGTGTGCGTGTGGCGGAGCATGCTCATCGCCGGCCATGGCGGCATGGCGGCGCTGCTCTACGGTGTGCCGGCCATCACCGACCACGGCAAAGCCAGCCGAGGAGAGCATGAGATCCATGGTGACCTAGTGACGCTATTTCTACTTCCTAAGCCCGACGAAAGGCTCCGATGAGCTTCGGCCATGGCGCGATGGCGCGGAGGTGAGAGCGCAGTGGCGCGGGTCACCGTGTTCCGCTCTGGCGAGACCACTAACGGCGGTAACACCATAACACAAGCTAACACCCATCCTAACCAAGCCCTAACGCAATTAACCGGAAGCAATGCGCGTGTGAGCCATGAAGTGGCGAGTTTGCCGTGGAGGCGGCCATGGCGACCGAGATCTCCGGCGAGTGGGAAATGGCGAATACGCCCTCACCGAAGCTCTGCTGATGCTGCAAACACGTCGAGGCAGTGGAGGTGGACGTGGCGCAGCTATGGGCGAGATGGAGGCGATGGCAGTGCGGTGAAGCGCACGCGAGGCGACGGTGGAGGTGGTGCTGTGCTCGGCGGCGTGGCTTGGTTTTGCGGTGAGAGCAAGGGAGTGCGCTGGAGAGGGAGAGAGCGGGCGGGAGTGAGTGGAAATGGAGCGTGGCATGGTGCAGATAAGGGCCGCCAATGCGCGGCGTTGAGGCCAGGCGTCGGCCGATGGTGGCCACGCGGTGGCCATGCTTTGCCCATGGTCGGCCATGACAGAGCACGGTGCGGCGTCGATCAGGGCCTGAACCCGAGCCTGACAATGGAATTTGATGAAGCTCTATCTCCTAATCCATGGAGCATTAGCGCGCACAAGCTAAATCAAAGTTGTAGCTCTATGTACCAGCTAAAATTCTTCTTAAATGATCAAGACCCAAATCGAAAAGGTTAGTGAGTAAAATCATCTCAAAGATGGCTGCGTCGACACTGTCAGTTAACTGACTTTTAAGTGTTGAAAATAGTGAATCACTGTATCTTGTGAGCCTATTTCAAGCATGTTAGGAGCTAAAGTAGTTTATGACCCAAAAATAAAAGTTGTTCCCCTTATCAAATACTACTTTGCTTTTGTGACCACATCCATGCAAGGTCTCTAACATATAGTTCAAACTTGGTCAAACTCATTACATTCAAATGATGACTTGTACTTGAATTAGGACTTAGTGACCAATTTAGCCCTAGCCATGAATACCAAAGTTGTTCATAATGATCCTCTAAACATGCGTAAGCTATTTGTAAGGTCACACAATCATTTCATACATTAGTTACACATAAAGCTTTCTAGGCCAACATATATAGCATTACTTAAGAGTTGAATCATGCAAAGCGATTTTCATGAACTATGTTCCATTAGTTATCCTAAGTATAGCTATGATGTTTTAGTGACTCACATCCACCATCTACATGTATTCACCCATGATCACATGCATAAATACAAAGAAACATAAAATATCAAGCATGTTTCATATGTTTCAATCACATGTTTCAAATGTAAAAGCTTAAATATGAATGCTTGATGCTCATGCTCATGCAATGCAAGTCAAATTATGTAAGCTCAACACTTAGGGCGTTACACTTGAAACCATCCAACATCTTTTCTTTGATTGTCATTATGCTCGTTTTCTCTGGCGTGCAGTTCATTGGGTGTTTGGTATTACCCATCCAACAAGTGTATCTCACTTGTTTGGGGGATGGGCAAAATTGGGCCGCCCCAAACAATTTGCTCATTTTGATAGGAGCATCGCCCTGTGCTGGGCAATCTAGCTCACAAGAAATGATTTCATTTTTAACAAAAGCCAAAAACAAACTTTTTTTTGCAGGTACTGTTCCGAGGGACATATTGGCTCCGATTCTAGACTCAATTACAACGCTTGATGAGCACAAGACTTCTACCGTGGAGGCATGCAGGCTTTTAGAGTCTATGTGCTATGTTTGTGTTTGCTTCTCACAGGCGGAGTTTCTCTTATCGCTTTGGACATTATGATTGGTACCCTGGTTTTATTTTAAATGTGAGTTTATAATAATTGGTCTGATTCTTCCTCCCAAAGGAACGATGAAGCCGTAAATTTTGTTTCCATTATTAAAAAAAGAAACAAACACTTGTACTAGTTCAAAGAAGCCACTACATTTTGAGGGAAATCTAACCGTGAGGCCATGCCATGGGCCGGCGCGGCAATCCATTTAACAGAGTCATGGCCCATGGACAGAAAAACAAGGGTTTATATTATTTCCCTTCACAAAATATTGACTTTTACATATTTGTATTATATGTAGACAATATATTTATATGAAATAAAGAGAGTATTTGGCAGGAACAAGATAACGTTATGGAGACCCTTTCAAGGTTTTTTATTTGAGAAGGCCCTTTCTAGGACGTGTCACGTGTGTGGGTGCATGATTGAAGTCAATGCAATGCTTGTGGTGAGGATCGAGGAGCAGGCAGGCGGGCAGCCACTTTATGGGCATGGTCCAGGTCCAGGTCCAGGGACCTGACCTGCTAGTTCCTGTGATCAGGATTACGGGTCCAATCGTTGCCTCTGTCACCAGTAAACCCTACCCCCATCGTATCAGCAAAAAAGAGAGAAAAAAAAGGTGAGGCCAAATCTACATTTCCTAATCCTTGTGGTTTGACGAAGGGGGAGGGAGAGAGAGCTAGTGGTGTCAAGTCGCTGCAAATGCGATGTGATGTGACCGTGGGAAAGCACAGACTCTGACACGGAACTGAAAGGTACACCACCACCTGCCTTATCGCTTCGGCACTCGGCAGCACACAAAGGAACGGGCGAGCAGAGCAGGTCATAACACCCATCTCCATCTTTATCTTTATTGTACTACACCCACCTGTAACAGTACTCTGCTACAAAATCACCCATCAGTCGAGATCGTTGCTTTGGTTACGTGACACATCACCTATTCAATGTTATCTTTTAAGTAAAAAAAATACAACTATAGATTAAAATGACTCCTCCGATCAGGAGAGAATGCAATCGTACGTTGCGTACTCGTTAAAGTGATTCATGTTTAATTAAACTTTTAATAAATTGTATTCAAATTTATAGTTTCAAATTAATTTATTATAAAAATACATTCTATAACTAATGTAATATTTTTTATCTATAATTGGCTAAATTTAGTGTAATAAAAACATGACACTGTGTCTCTTTTCCGGAGGAAGGAGTAGTAGAGTACTCCTATATACTATAATATAAGATGACTCACCGTGTTGGGGCATGGGGAAATAATAATAATAATAATAATAACGAAAATAGGATCAGTACATACGTACGGAGTATGTGACGGACCCGGACCCATTCAGTGCTATCCTAGTCAGTAATTGATGGTGGCACCGGCACGGCACGCAGAGTGAGAGGGAGAGTCCTGTTCCTGCTGCTGCTGGTGAGCTAGCCAGCCACTCCAGCACCACACAGACAGAAAGACAGGGCATATTCGTTTGTCCTCGGCGGTGTTTGAATCCGGCTATAGTAGCTGTGTCAAGAGACTGATGTATGGGGTGTTCGGATATTAATAAAAAATCAAATTACATAATCCGTCAGTACTCCACGAGATGAATTTTTTAAGCCCAATTAATCTGCCATTAGCACATGTTTACTGTAGCAACATTGTCAAATCATGGACTAATTAAGCTTAAAAGATTCGTTTCGCAAATTAGTCGGAAACTATGCAATTAGTTTCGTAATCAGTCTATATTTAATACTCTATACATGTGTCTAAACATTCGATGGAACAGCCACTAAAATTTAGAAGGGGCAACCAAACACCCGCTTATAATGTGTATTTTTTAATTGGAATAATATTTTTCTTTAATACAGTGTTTCGGTTTATTTTTTCAGCGAAACGAACCGAGCGGGTTTGCAACTTGCAACGGCAAGGCAAGCGAAACGAATCCTTTTCCCCACGGCAGCAGCCGTACGTTCTCATTCAGTTTCTTCAGTCGTCGCGAGGCCGAGCGAGGTGCCATTTAGGATAATCTCTGCTCTGCTCTGAATGTGCCCGTCGTTTTCTGTTGGCATCGGATTCTGAAACCAGGATAATCACAGCTCAACACGAGTCCAGTCGGTCCTCCACTCCATCTCCAACTCAAATTCTCCATCCCATCCCTGCGAGGAGAGCAAACAGAGGCACCAAGGCATCCATCAGGATCAGACGTTTCTCTCTCTCAAAAAAAAAAAAAAACCCCGATGCCTATGGCTTGGGGTTGGGCTGGCAGCCGCATCCCTGAAACGTGCTGGGCTGCGTGAAACCCGGTGTTTTTTGAGGGACAAAATTTCCTCACCTCCAGCACGAGCACTTTGCCGACTTCCATCACGGCATCCACCTTTACTACCGCCAATGGCGGAGCTTCATGGCTCGTGCGCGTATGTTTTCAACATTTACTTACCATTCTCTTTTTTCTTTTAGCGTATGCCGATTTCTCGGTATAGACGATTTATTTTTTTAAAGAAAAGGTTGGCCCCGCTTTATGATCGTTGATCATAAAGTGTTCAGAAGTTTTAAGCTCACAGCGTTTAGGCGCGCCCACTAGAATTCAATCGTAAAGATAAACCAGCCTAACAGCTGATAAGAAGTTTTCTTTAGGAAACACGGGTGGCTCCTCGCTAGCACAAATTAATAACCGCGTGAAAACATGATCACTTGCTTATAGATGATCATAGATTATAACTTTTCGACACGTGGCGCAGCAGAAGATTTAATAGAACACGCGTAGTCAATGTAGTTGACGTCGAGGAAGTAGTCGTTTCGTATGACGTAGTGCGCAATGTAGCAGCAACTCTATGGACGTCCACACGTACGGAGAGACGAACGGCGGCGATGTAGCATGCTAGCGCTATGCGGAGTGCAGAAGGGGTCCGACGGTACTGGCTTCCCACCCGGCGGCGCACGCAAATGCAAGGAGCAGAGAGCGGCGGCGGCGTGGATGCCTACGTACTGGCTAGGTTAATGACCCTCTGGCCGGTGATTAGCTTATATATAATAAGCACATTAATGGGCCTGCCAAAATGGGCCATATCGGGTTGCATTGGGCCAATATCTAAAGTGCTTTTGGGCATTAACTAACAATCTCCCCCTTCACTAGAGACAATTAGAATTAGTATGACCACTTAATGTAATGTCACGGACTCAATCCAATTGATCCATTCATCCCTTTCAGTTCTCTCTCCATAAGTGTGTGATCCCGTAGGTTCATGGAACCAACGGTCATGACGCAGAAACCATTTCCGATCAATAGTTAGCATTGGCTCTAGCAAGGCATACTAACTCCCGAAAGTCCACGAAGATCATATCTTACACAACCTATAACACTCGCCATTACTATGTTCTTCTGCCACATGACACCTAGCCATGTACAAGGCGAGTGAAGTGCTATCCTTGATTCTCAGCCATTTCTTCCTCCGTGCAGAACTTATTTTATTGACTAACCATTAATCAAAGCATGGCCATGCACTTTCAGTTCCTACACATTGAGAGGGCCCAGAGGAGTCTCTCCTTGATACAGGAGGGGCATATCCCATCTTGACTCGACGCACCTTGTAACTTGCTTTAGATCATACCCAAAAGCTACTTTTATGACTACACAGTTACGGAGTAGTGTTTGGAAGCCCCAAAGTATGACCTACACAATCCGGGACTCTACGTCGATCTCAGGTCAGAGGACGTTAGTATGTGTGTCATTTGTGAGACAAACTGATAGCACATATTCGCGGTGTCTCATAGTGGGTCGATTCGACACTGTGTTCCCAACACATATCTACATTGTTGGTGCCATATCCAATATCGCTATGACCCGTGAAACATGATCATCCACCCAACACGTGTACCAACTTATCTCTACGTCACAGTCCCACATGATGGATAGAAAGTTGGGGATCTCATTCAATACGTCTTCAATTTAAATCATGGAGTTTCACTAACGAACTACACATTCGTTAATCACATATAATGAAAAATGTCATGGAACATCTCACTGAAACATGCAAATTACAAATGTTGACATGATGTCATCATCCTATGACAACTGTTAAGGTATACATCATCATAAGCCTCCCACTCACATTAGAGTTAATCATGCCAGCATCTTATGCCTATCGCTCTTATGTGTGTCTCATGCTTTGCTTGTGGTAGCGGCTTGGTCAATGGATCTGCCATGTTCAGGTCAGTGTGCACCTTGCATATCTTCACATCTCCTCGATTAACGATCTCTCGGATCAGGTGATAGCGCCGCAGTATATGCTTGGATTTTTGGTGTGACCTAGGCTCCTTTGCTTGTGCAATAGCACCATTATTGTCACAATAGAGGTCTATGGAACTGGAGTAGCTAGGGACCACACCCAACTCAGAAACAAATTTTCTGATCCATATAGCTTCCTTTGTAGCTTCCAAAGCCGTGATATACTCGGCTTCTGTTGCTGAATCTACGACCGTCTCTTGCTTGGAACTTTTCCAACTTACTGCCCCACCATTAAGGCAGATGACATATCCTGACTGTGATTGCCTATCGTCCCTGTCGGTTTGGAAACTAGCATCAGTGTAACCATTTACAGCGAGCTCTTCTGAACCTCCATAGACTAGGAACTTATCCTTAGTTCTTCGCAAGTACTTAAGGATATTTTTAACTGCTACCCAGTGAGCATCACCTAGGTTTGATTGGTACCTACTCGTAACACTTAGAGCATATGAAACATCTGGGCGCGTGCATATCAGGGCGTACATAATAGAGCCAATAGGCAAAGCATAAGACACTCTACTCATCCTTTCTTGCTCATCAGGCATCAAGGCACACTCAGTATCGCTCAAGGTTACACCATGTGACATAGTGTAGGGTCGAGATGGCAGACTAGAGGCGCGGGGGGGGGGGGGGGGGGTTTGAATAGTCCTTTCTAAAAATAATTGCGCCGGCTAACTGAAACAAATACGGAATTAAAACTATCGGTCTAGCCAAGACTACACCCCTCTATCTAAGTTCTCAAGCACTTTACAAAGATTCTAATTAGATCACAAAGATGTCGGGCTAGCTAGAGCTCACCTAATCAATTTTAGAGTAAGGTCACACAATCCTATGCACTAGTACTTTGGCACGGGGGAGTTCCTACATAACTAGTATGCAAAAGCACAAAGCCTAAGCTCACTAGCAATGCTCAATAACAAGGCAACTAATGCTAAATTATAGAGCGCAAATTACTTAGCTACACATACTAAGCAATGCAACTAACAAGGTTACTCAAAACGAATTAGTCACGCAAGGGAGCTACTTCTATGCTACACAAGCAAGAAGGTAACTAGCAAGCTACACAAGCTACACAAGTTTTCAAGTCTGGTTTGAATCAATGACAAGCTTCTTCACAGCTCTTGTAAGGGTTATCTTACCAATGTTGTACTTGTCACTTGTTAGCAATCCAATTAAATCAAGTACTTGGGTTCACTAGCTCATGAACAAACTCATACACCACCAGTAGATCAACTAATCATTCAAGCAATAGTGGTAGGCTATGAATTTTAAATTTTCATTTGTTATGCATGATCCCATAAGCATGTACTATATGCACTGACCGCATACTAGTAAGGGATGAAAATGATCATGCACATCACAATGATACCTTTGCTATCTTGGAGTAGAGGATAGTCAATATATTCCAATTAAGCTCCATAATAGTAATGTGAAGTCCAATCTATAGCTTGGTGAAGACCAATCATCAATATTGAAATCCATTCTTCACCCATATGAATTGTGAACCACTAATATGATCAAGTGCACTATCTTAAGTTGTGGTTGGCTTGCTTCTTGTTTTGATCAATGCTTGCATGAGAATATCGCTAGAATATTCATGAATTGCTCTCTTTTTGGGTGTTGCTTGCTCTCTAGATCAATCATTTGATTGTTCAACTAAGCATCTTTTATGTTCCTTAGATCACCACTTTCATGTTAGGCTTCTAAGTACCACACTCGGTTTACCTACAAAAGGCGGCAAGCCCCTACACTAGGGAGAGTGACCTCTCTTCAAAGAACTATTCTTGATACTCTCTTGAAATGACTTGATTGATTGATCCATATGATGGACTTAACTTGATGTGTAACTTTGAATCTTTCTTCAAGTCCTTTTGTTTCTATTTATTTAAGTCTTTTTCTACCAAATGATCTTCAATTGTCACATGAACCTAAACTTCATCTTTATCTTGAGTTTGATCTTGATCTTCTAATTTGAGTACCAAGTATGTGCCAAAGTACACTCCACTATCAAATGGCCTTGTACTCTTTGCTTTTCATGCCTCTAGCTCATCTTAAAACTAAACTTAGGTACCTCAACCACTTGTAAACATGTTTCCAACTTGAGGACCTCTCAATCAAAGTGACTCTTGATTAATCCAATAATTGTCACTTTTCTGGCAGATTCTGTACTCTTCAAAGAAATATCCATAACTCCTAATGTACAGATCCAAATACCACATAATTTGGTGGAGATGTGCTTTACTAAGTCATATAGCATCTGTAAAAATTTGAGCATTATTTGACTTCTAGAGAGCTACCAGATTTCATTTCTTCCACCACTGCTACATGCTGAAAACTGCTGCACTATAGCCAAAAAGATCCACTCCAAAACTGAAGAATCTCTTATCCAATTTTCATGAAATTAATACAGCATCTAATATCATAAGTCTAGAGTATGAATACAAAATTTCAAACCAATATAAATAGATTTGGTTACTCAAACTCAGACTTGATCTCAGCTAGCTTAGTTTTTCAAATGTAGGACATATTTCTTCGCATGAGCTATTCTTTATCAAATGTGAATCAAACTTGAAACTAACTTGTTTGAATACTTTCACAAGACATACATCTATTCAATCCACTTACTAAATGTCATCTTATGAACTTATCCAACTCAAATCAATCCAAATTTGATTTCTAATCAAATAATCCATTCAATCATCTCATAGCAAGCAACATATGCATATATATCCAATTCAATTATCTTATATGCACTCAAATAAATAAGATCAACTAGAAATATACCTTGGTTAGCTCATGATCATCTAATTAGCAAGCTTCAACTCTCATATTTGCAAGCCATCAAATAATCTAATAAATCACCATAACTTGAATTATAGCACTTGTATATTGATAGCACTTTGACTTCACTCAATTGTCATGGCATTGGGTTTGGATGTGCACTAAGCTTCATAACTTGACTCAACATATGATAAACAATAAGAGTTCCATTGAATCAAGCCTCCAATGTCAATGGTACCTGATGAGGACATCGCCAAGATGGAGTCGAGGATGACTCCAATTCGAGAAGGGGAGGATGATGAGGACATCGCCACGCTGGACACACCGACACCATGGTCTTCCCCAAGTTGCAATTCGTTTCCAACTCAGCTGCCACGTCGTCCTCGGATTCAGCAGACATGTCGTCGCTGTTTCGGTCATAACTTCCTCATACGACATCGAAATGGGCCGTTCTTGGATGCGTTGGAAAGGGGACGACGACGCCGTCGTTTTGGATCTGGTCCCAGCTCCAGAAGGTCCGTGGATCATTCTGTGTGACCATGGCAAGGTGCTGCGTCACCTATTTGGGCCAACTTGGCCATGTATCGTGTCAGGCCTTAAGCCCAAGTTGTGGGCGCCCAACCCTTGGCCGTCCCCAACCCTAGGTCGAGTCTTAGACTATAAACACAGCCGCTGCCGCTGCTATACAATTGGGTTTTGTTTAGAGTTTAGTTTTCCATTGAGGAACTGAATCGTTCATTGTAACTGTGGTGACAAATCCTTTTACAGTGATCCAGGGCCCCCGTTCTTGATCTCCTCCACTGTGTCGATTAGTCCTTTGGAACCGAGTTCTTAAATCCTTTATTGATATTCATGTCATTCATATTTGTAATTTCAGATTGCGTGTTTTACCTTCTTGCTTGTGCTCTTCAATTCGCTTGCAGGAAAAGCCTTCTTGGCGAGGTCAATCAAGTTGTGCTTGGTTGATAACCAATGGAGTAGTGGTGTAACGGTTGCAGGGTTCGAATCGTGTCTGATTTGAAGCCGGATCGCCAATGTCAAGATCTCCACAAATCGAACTTACCGGCTACCTCTCGGAAGATCGGGCCTGTACTCATCAATACCTACACATTCATTCACTTTTTGATGGTACCCAAACTAGTTTGAGTCCTCTTAAGTTAGGGGCAACATACTTAGGCATAGCCTTAGTATGAATAGCGGGATATTTTGCAATTGCAACCAATGAGGTACTTTTGCCATCCTTTCTAAGCATAATATTTGCATCAATTGAAATAAGCTTAGGAGAGTTACCTAGGGGACATGAATGTGCCATGTGTCCCCTTTTCCGGCATGAGTAGCAAATTTTCTTGGTTAGAGCCTTCTCTTTCTTGCTCTTGTATTGCTTCTCATTGCCTTGCCTCTCATGAGTTGTTTGAGCCTTCTTCTCAAGCTTGGTTGGACACTTCGAGGCAAAGTGTCCCATATCTTCACACTTGAAGCACTTGATGTGAGCATAGACTTTCTTCTCTTCTTGATTCTTGCTCATCATCTTAGCATCTTGAATAAGCATTAGATGCCTTGCTCTTCCACCCCTTCTTGTTTTCTTCTTCTTCATCATCATGTTACCACCATCTTCATGGTTGATCTTGATTTGCTCTTGGGGTGTCCTCTCTTGCTCAACTTGTGGCTTTGGTTGAGGCTCTTCTTGTTGCTTCACCAATTGCTTGAGCTTCTCTTCTTCTTTCTTCAACTTGAGCTTCTCTTCATTGGGGCAACCATTTACAAGATGTCCCATTTCATGGCATTTGAAGCACATGAAATGAGATAGCCTCTTTTGTTCTTGCTTCTTCATTTTTCTTTCTCTTTTTATTTCCCCCTTGGTCATGCTCTTGTTGAATCCAATGCCACTCATATCACCATAGCTTCTTTTGTTGCTCAACATGCGCTCGAAGGTGATTTTGGTGTTGTAGCACCTCACTAAGTTGTTGCTCAAATTCTTCACTTTATTTTTGAGCCCATTGTTTTCCTTCAAAAGGTTAGTCTCACAAGCATCTATATGTTAATAACATGACATAGCTAATAATTCATCACAAGAGGTGGATACATGCTTCTTTCCTACATCACAAGGGTTAGCAACAATATGTGATTGCTCAATTGACCCATGTGATGAGCTCTCACTAGTTTTAGATTTTTCATTTGAAAGCTCTTTAGTGAGAAAAGCATGGTCTTGTACCAAGTTGTCATGAACAACACTAAGTTCCTCATGAGCCAATTTTAGCTCCTCATGTGAACAAGTAGTAACATAAAGTAGATGCTTTTGTTGTTTACATGTGTTCTCTAGAAATGAGTTTTCATTTTCCAATTTCAAGGTTTTAGCTATCTCATTTTCTAAATACATGGTCATGCAAGCAAGTCTACTCACAAGTTCATCATATGAATCAACATGATCAACTGCATTATCATTTTGTACCTTTGTGTCACCTTGTGACATGAAGCAATGTGGTGTAGTGGATGGGCTCGTAGTAGCATCACAATCATAGCCCGAGCATGAACCATCATCATCATGATCACTACCAAGTGTGCTTGAGGTAGAATCATCACGTGCATCACTTGTGGCATTATCAATCTTGTCAAGTGATCTTGTTGTAGTATCATCATCATCATCACTTAACCATGAGGTGGAGCAACCTTCCAAAATCACCAAATTATGGTCATGCATGACACACTTATGCACCTCCTCCTTGGGCTCCTCCTTGAACTTTCCATCATCCCATGTGGAGGAATCACTGAAGGTGTGCTTGATTGATTCCCATATCTTATGAGCGGTTCCCACATAGTTTATCCTTTTCATCAAATCAAAGCTCAAAGCATCCATTAGATAACAAGCATGTGCATCAAGTTCAAAGAGAACTCTTTGAGCTTTGGTGAGATTTCTATGGTCCAAGACATGAGTGAGACCACTAGTGACAATCCACCAAAACTTAGGTCCCTTTGCACGAAAATGATCAAGCATGTGATTTTTCCAATGTGCAAAGTTTGTGCCATAAAAATGTGTGAGTCACAATCATCTAGCCCACTAATCGCCATCCTCTCGGGTCAGTGAAGACCACAAATGAGAGACCTAGTTCTGATACCACGAGTAGGGTCGAGATGGCGGACTAGAGGGGTGGTGAATAGTTCTTTCTAAAAATAATCACACCAGCTAACCGCATTAGTACTTTGGCATGGGGGAGCTCCTACATAACTAGTATGCAAAAGCACAAAGCCTAAGCTCACTAGCAATGCTCAATAACAAGGCAACTAATGCCAAATTATAGAGCACAAATTACTTAGCTACACAAACTAAGCAATGTAACTAACAAGGTTACTCAAACTGAATTAGTCACACAAGGGAGCTACTTCTATGCTACACAAGCATGAAGGTAACTAGCAAGCCGAACAAGCTAATTAATTACAAGAGCAACTACACAAGCACAAGGTACAAGAAAGTAAATACAAGCTTGTATAACGGGGATGCAAACCAATAGGAAGAACAATGTTGACATGGTGATTTTTCTCTCGAGGTTCACGTGCTTGCCAACATGCTAGTGCCTGTTATGTTGACCGCTCACTTGGTGGTTCGATGACTAATTGACATCACCCGCTAAGACCACACATTGGGCACTGCAAGAACCTATCCACAAGTCAGGGTAGCTCAATGACACACTCTAGTAGTATTGCTCTTCGCAATCCCCATGGGGTGAGCACAATCCCCCTCACAAATCCTCCTCCAGAGCACCGCACAATCTTCTCACGTGCTTCAACAGAGTCACAAGCCACCAAGCCATCTAGGAGGTGGTAACCTCCAAGAGTAACAAGTACCACCGGCTTACAACTCGAACGCCTAGTGCCACTCAGTGCAACCTCACAATGCAATAAGACCAGAATCACACTCACACTCAATCGGATGATCACTATCAAGCATATGTGAGTTAGAGGGCTCCCAAGCACACCTACACAAGCCACCAAGGCTTAAGGGTGCTCAGCAATTAGCCCAAGGCTGAGCTCCACCTCTATTTGTAGATCACAAGCCAAATAGAGCCATTGGAGCTGTTAGGCTGCTGTCTGTGAGGGCATCGAACATGGCGGTGTGGGCACCTGACAAGGGGTGGTGGTGCCCCTCCAATGGTCATCCAACTACTAGTTTCACTAGCCATTGGGGCACCAGTAGGCGGTGGTGGCACCGGATAGGGGGTGACGATGCCACCCCGGCCAACACCTTGAGAAACCACCTCTCTGAGAAATAGGGTGGTGCACCACCATCACCATGGCTATCGATGAAATCTAGTCGGCAGTTTACCGAGGGGTATACCCACAGTAGTAGATGAATCAGTGGGGGTGCGTGTGATATGAACTAGATGGTAATACAAGCACCGATACACAAGATTTAGACAGGTTTGGCCGTCAGTATGACGTAATACCTACATCCTATGTTCTGATGTATTGCATTGAGATGTATCTAGATGTCGACTAGGGGACCCCTGCCTCTCCTTATATACTCTAGAGGGGTAGGGTTACAAGGAAAGTATCCTATTTAGTATTATACAATATCTTGCGGTGCACGTCGACCAGTGCCGTGCACGCCTTGATCTTGTGGGCTGGGCCACCTCTGATGGTGCGGCCATGTCTTGTCTTATGGATACCGGGGGCCATACCCCCATAGCTAGTCCCCGAGCATCTTGTATCCTTTGAGCAATGCTGTCTTAAACAAGTCCAAACAGTTTGACGTGAAGCAGACCAGTTTAATTGGTGATTCGAGTAGTGGAACTCGAAACTGACCAGTTTAACTAGTGACCTAGGCAGTGAAAGTCAAAGCCGACCAGTTTAACTGGTGACCTGGGTGATGAAAGTCAATGCCGACCAGTTTAACTGGTTAGAAGACCTCGGACTTAGCCAAGTAAGGCTTGCTAGAAGGATGTAAGGGGCTCAAGATAACATTTGAAAATTCTTCCACTTAGGAGAAGTGTAGCCACTTAGACTTCGTCAATAAGGAGGGTAAATCAAGAAATAAGCACTACATTCACCGCTAGGTGAAGTGTAGCCACTTAGTCCCCAAGCCTGCTGGAAGGTGAAGAATGAATTTTGTAGCAGGGTCAAAGAAAAGAAGTCTAAAAGCTTGCCGACGTCATCTGACATGTGCGTATCAAGACCCAAGACATGCTGCCCGAGATCAGTAGCCTGATTCAAACAACATGGAGTAGCTTGATAGCACACCGATGAGACATAGCAAGATCCGACCACCAAGGGAGTCCTCAGCTTAGCTGGTGATGCTTGCACGAAGAATCCAAACACCGAGGAGTCCCCAGCGTAGCTGGAGATGTCCAAGCACCAAGGAGTCCCCGGCGTAGCTAGCGATGTCCGAGCACCGAGGAGTCCTCGACGTAGCTGGCAATGTTCGAGCACCAAGGAGTCCTCAGCATAGCTGGTGATGTCTAAGCACTGAGGAGTCCCCGGTGTAGCTGATGATGTCTGAGCATTGAGGAGTCCCTAGTGTAGCTGGCGATTTCTGAGCACCGAGGAGTCCCTAGCATAGCTGGCGATGTTCGAGCATCGAGGAGTCCCTAGTATAGCTGGTGATGTCCGAGCACCGAGGAGTCCCCGGCGTTGCTGGCGATGTCCGAGCACTGAGGAGTCCCCGATGAAATGATCTAATTTCCACGAAGGAAAATCCACAGAGTCGAAGTGTAATAAGACCATTGTAGATCATATTACCCAAATTCCAGTCGAATATCACATCCATATAACGTAATATCAGAGTACAAATAGTGCAAAATTACATAAATTATTATATCGCCGCATTGGCGGAATCAAAAGTAGCATTCATTCAGAACAGCTTGAAGATAAGATCACCAAACTCGAGCATAGGAACAAACCCCTCAACTATCAAACTCCTCAAAGCTATACTCCTCAGTAGAACCTGTGTGCCAAAGTTTATCAGTATGATTTGTACTGGCCACTCCCACCCTATGAGCATTGCTTTATAGAAATTGGATGCAAGTTGGATATAATCAAAAGGAACCTATAAGGCTGGGGTTTCCTATGTATTAGCATATCAACTATATAATAATAGTTGGTCAAGTTTTAACACCATTCCCACACCCATTCCACCCCATTTCTGTTCAGAGCCGGGTTTCGATCCTAGGATTGATATACCACCATCTCCACATCATCACCACATCACCACCATACCATCGCTCAGTCGATAGGCCAACTCCCTCTTGGCACTATTTCATGGTCCGTAGCCCCTGGCTATGGCCGAACACTCACTCATAGGGGGAAGAAGAGAAGGACTCATCTCACTATCTAGTTTAAGCGAAACCCAGGAAAGGTCCATAGTCGACAAGTCGGCATATGTATCGATCGATCAACCATATACTCTACAAAGGTTTTACATAACCACAAGATCCGCCTTCCTCGCTGACCGTCGTCAACTGGGCTAATTCTGGCCGCTTGCTAGCCTAGGATAATGCCACTCTACCATTCAGCCCTAATACAGCCCAAGTCTAGTCTGGGGTGGCTAAAACTATGAGTCACGAGCTAGGTCCACAAGGTCTCCATGAAGTCTCAGAAGGGTATGGGGGAATCCTCCGCGCCTCGTACCTCCTCGCACTGTCCGCTATCAACCTAGCAGTAGTGGCAATAACCTACCAAGTAGTCTAGCCGTCCCGCACCATATAGGGCGAGTGGTACGTAAGGCTTCCCGGTGAATCTGAGTACTAGTAAGTCCTTAGGGATGACCAAGCCAGAATGTCTTCATCAGGGTTTTCATTTACCGTGCCACCACAACACCTCCACCCTGGGCTCCTCCCATCATAGGTTCACACCTAGGGCCACCTCATATACCATTTACCCACCACAAGTATCCATTTCTAGGGGTGCCCAGGTAGCACCCCACGACAAGACTTGCCCTAGGCTCATCGTATATTCTAACTTGGTCAACACAACCCTCACCCTCCACGCACCAAAGTCACACACGTAGCACTCTCCCCATAGTCCAGATAACACCAGTTTCCACCACGCATCAATGTAGTACAAGCGTAGTAGAAGTAATAAGCAATGAAATATAGCAGTAAGCGTGTGTCTAGCCTAATAGCAGGGTAAGTAGGGGTAAGGTTGCATCAAGGTAAAGGCCATCAAGTAAGCATACTACCATGCAAGTCCTATCATAGTGTGAATATAACAATAAAGTAAAGCAATAGCAGTTCTATTTTAGCCATGTGTAATAGGTGCTATGAGGTTGGGTGGGATGTGGCACCTTCAGTGAAGTTGTCCTCGCACTCCTCACGGTACTCATGATCCTCGTCTGTCTGGTTCTCCTATGAGTCTGCATACGATCGAATTATAGTTGCATTAGCGACGTCTATAGAATAACACAAAGAAGTAATGAAAATTCAAAAGAGCCAAATGCACTCAAACATGGGTTCATTGCGTAGAGCTCAATTTTAGATGAATTTTGGTCCTAGTTTCATATTTTTCTAAGGTCGTATGAATTAGTTTTGAATTTCTGAAGATTAAATCCATTTCTGAAAATGACAAAGGTTGATTAATTCAGGGCTGACACGTGCCACACTATGACTGGTTCACATGGCATGCTGACGTTAGGACGTCAGCATGGCGTCATCAGAGCTAAACCGTGGCTGACAGGTGGGTGTTGCTGACGTCAGCATGACATCATCATCTCGGTTGGTCACTGACAGGTGGGTCCAGGGTCAAACGGTCACTGACAAGTGGGTCCAAAGTCTCTGTGTCGCTGACATGTGGGCCCTAGTCAACGGTCAACCAAGCTAGGTCCAAACTGGGCCGGTTGGGCCTAGATACGGGCTTGGATTTGGGCCGGGCTTGGCCCACCACGTGGCATGCTGTGGCGCAGCCACGTCGCAGCCTAGGGCCTCCACTGGGCTTTGGTCCACAGATCGGCCCACATAGCGTGGCTCATGGTAGACTTGTGTTCATGGTCCATGGACCATAGGCTGGGTCTTCGGTGGACCGAGTCCATCCCTTTTTCCTTTGGCATGGTCTACGTGCACCGGGTGCATGTGAGTGTGGCTGACGAGGGGAAATTTCCCCATCTTCTTCCCCGGTGTGCTCCCACCGGTGGTGAGCTCCCCGGCGAGCCTCACCCACGGTGCTGGTGTTCAATTTAGGTGGGCAAAAGCATCGCCCCGCTATGGCTAACATGATGGTGAGGTCGAAGCGACGAGTAGGGTTCCCCATGGGGCTAGCCATGGCGGTGGAGGTTCGGCTGTGGCATGTCGACGGCGGTAGGGCGATGTGGTGGCTGGGAGCATGCTTGGTGGGGCATGTGAGCTTCCCATGGCTCTAGTGAATAGGGCAGGCAAGACAAGGAGGCGCTAGGTTCTCCCAACGGTCCTAGCCATGGTGGAGTCGAAGCGGTTGCGGTGGCACTCCGGTCGCGGCGTGGTGTGGTCAAACGGGGGTCCTCCGATGGCCTTCGTCTACCTCGATCGTGAGCATGGCATGTTCCATGGCGAGGTGGGGGCCAGCCAAGGTGGTAGCATCACCTCTACCATGGTGATGCGGCCACGGTGGATTCACCACGGCCGTGTTAATGGCTGCGGTGTGCGCGCCCATGTGTGCTCGCGTGCGTGCTCATGTGTGTGTTGCAACACGTTCTCATGCTGATTCGACTCGACATTGCGTGCGGCATGTGGTGGTGCAGGGCGTGTGCGTGCATGTAGGGCATCGCGTGTGTGGCTTGCGTTGGTGTGCTTGGCGTGTGTGCGTGTGTCAGCGTCCATGGGGCTAGGAGGAGGTCTCAGCAGCTAGAGGCTCACCATGCGATGCTTGGCGGCATTAGGTGGTGGTGCGGTGGCGAGGTGCTGCCTAGTGGTGGAAGCCGCGTCGTCGGAGTAGGTGCTCAGGGCGATGCTCTGAGCTCCGGTGGTCGATGACTCTGAGCTCCCTGCTCACCTCCCTCCTCTGGGTCCTCCTCTCGGCCCTCTTCTCTCGAAGTGGTGTGGGCAATTAGGCCACCAAACGGTGGCAGTGGGCTGAGGAACCCTAGGGCCCTCTGGGCATCGTTTTATAGCCCCAAGCTCCAAAGTTCACCAATGGCGGACGAGATCGGATGGCGATCACGGCTTGGCGTGATCAAGTGGCCTAGGGTGCTCTTGCTGTCGTTATCGCCTGCAAGTGGGCTCCGCTTGGCAGCGAGGGTGCGTAGAGGATGCGTTGTGGCCAAGGAAACACAGGACGGGGCCACGACGATGATGGGCGGGGCACATGCGAGGGGGGGGGGGGGGGTAGGGTCACGCCGTGGGTGTGGCCCTGTCAGACTTGGTCGGTCCAGCTGGCGTCCTCGAGCGTGTCCGATCGGTTGGTGGTGCGATCGTGCGGCCGAGGCAGGTTGCGTGGAGCTCCCGCTCCCATCTCTACCCTATGGTCGGGGAAAGCAGGGGGGCCGAGGTGGGTGATGACACCTGGGTCCCGCTTGGCAGCGGCTACAGTCGGGTGAAGGGCGTGCTAGCGTGGGCGTCCGGCTAGGCTACCTTCATGGGTCGGCTTGGTGGGCCGCAGTGCGTGCGCAGGGTGAAAGGCGGGCACGAGTTGGGCCGAACAGACTAGGCTACGAGGCCTCCTTCCTTTTCCTTTTCTTTTTCTGTTTGTTTCTCTTTTCTTTCTTTTGCTTCGGTTCAAATTTAGTTAGAGTTTAAACTTGAGCTTCGAGTCATGTAGTGGGTCCCACAAGGTGTTTCAAATGGTGGTCAAAATACATCCCATATATTAGGGATTATTGGCTATTTTTGTTATACAAAAATAGTTGAAGTTTTTATATAGGGGTGTTTTATTCTTCCAACAAATAATTCATTATTTAGGGTTTATCATAAATATTAAGTAAGTTAGTTAAACATCACATAAGGCAAAAGAATCCAAATCACAAGTGGGTTTAAGGATGCATGCATGATTTATTTATTTAGGAATTTAATTACACGTGTGGCATAAAACCAAACTATGCTTATGATTTTAACTAGGGTTTGTCTTCTACATGTGTCACTCAACATCACATAGGGTTTAAACAAAAATTTTGTAGTTGTGATTTTTGGTATGTGGATTTTTGGGTTGTTACACCCATCGTAGCTGGCGATGTCTGAGCACTGAGGAGTCCCCGATGTAGCTAGCGATGTCTGAGCATCGAGGAGTCCCCGACACAGCTGGCAATGTCTGAGCACCGAGGAGTCCCTGGTGTAGCTAATGATGAAGCATGAGCGATGAATAGTTCGGTCAATTGGGCGGCGGTGAAGTGAGCATTGAGTAGAAGCAACCGGTGAATAGTTCGATCAACTGGTCGGCGATGAAGTCCATGAACCTAGCGGTCCGACCAGTTGATCGGTGGAGAAGTCCGGGCACCAGGTGGTCTGATCACCTGGATGATGATCCTACATTACAAATATGTAGAACAGGTAGTACATGATGTAAAAATATATGAACTCCAGAGAAGAATCAACAATAGCGTATGTAGCTCGATGATCAGTTGGTGTGAAGATGTATTTATATTTAATATAAACCACCCGACCATTTAGTGTGTAGCTGAGTCTCTAGCCCTAGCTAGCCCGTTAACCATAAAGCGGAGCGCGCAACCCATGTGTGTGTAGGAAGAACAAAGCATCGCTAAGGAGCCACTACCGACCACCCATAACGCAGAGGGTAGATGCTCGTGCACATGTAGGGAGGAGCCAGAGATAGGTCCATCTCTAAGGACATCCGAGCGTCAACATGACTGTTCAAGGGTTCGCCTTAGACTAAGTTGTATGTCATCTTTAAGATGGTATACATGAAAGAAAATTGTTTGGAGAGCAAACATGGAGAAAACAACCCAGAAAAACATTATGGCGATATACAAAGATTGGAGAATATTTAGAAAATATTAAAGCATGACTTAGCTTTAGACAGAACATCTGGTTGGCGGCATATGGCATTATCTAGTCGGTGTTGACGAAGTTGCATGGCCCTCGAGCTTTCTGAACTATCGTATGGTGGCGGTCGTGGTTGTCATGGTGCTGTTCTTCACGGCGATCATCATTGCGACGTGTTAGGTGGTCAGAGTAAGTAGTTCGGGCAGCTCGCCTAGCGGCTCACTTGGCAGCTCGGGTGGGCTTGATCTCATGTTGGAGCCATAGTCGGACGAGTATGTAGAGCTGTAGTCGACTTGGTCAAGGGGTGAAGCGTCGATCAATCTGCTCAAAGTTCAATCCGTATGTGGGATGCATGTGCCCATGCACGCAAGGCTAACTTAGTTGTCTTGCATGCCTTGATGTGTATGTGCTCTTGTTTGCTGGTTGAGCATGACTTGTACTTGACGTCATCTCGTATGGTGCTGCGTGGTGTCATTGCCAATGGCATCAAATTGGGATCGCATGGAGATGCTCTGGGTCGCCGGATTTGCTTCTTCGGTAGATGCTTGCCAATCTGATCTAGCAGGAAGGCTCGCACGGGAAGCACAGTGAGTCCCGCTATAGGTCGTAGTCACTGTTGCCGAAGGACATTGTCACAAACAACATTGATCTTGAGGTACGCCATCTAATTCTCCATGGAATTAGCACGCACATGCCCCACAGTGGGCACCACTATCAATGAAATCTAGTCAGCAGTCTATCGAGGGGTATACCCATGGTAGTAGATGAATCGGTGGGGGTGCACGTGATACGAACTAGATGGTAATACAAGCACCGAGACACAAGATTTAGACAGGTTCGACCATTAGTATGACGTAATACCTACCTCCTATGTTCTGATGTATTGCATTAAGATGTATCTAGATGTCAACTAGGGGACCCCTGCCTCTCCTTATATACTCTGGAGGGGTAGGGTTACAAGGAAAGTATCCTATTTGGTATTATACAATATCTTGCGGTGCACGTCGACCAGTGCTGTGCATAACTTGATCTTATGGGCTTGGCCACCTCTGATGGTGTGGCCCATGTCTTGTCTTATGGATACTGGGGCCATACCCCCACAATGGCAGTGACCCCCTCGCTCAACCACTGAAATAGCCAGCCTCAGGTAAAAATTGGTGGTGCCACGACGGTTCATCGGACAACCCTTGGTGGTGCTACCGCCTTCCCACGTTGGTGCACACCGGACACGGCGGTGACACCTCCACTGCTGCTGCTCTGAACCGGGGTTAGGTGGGCACCACCCTAGTGAAAGGTCCTTATGTGGTTTTAGTAATTGAGTGACAACCTAGGTGGACTAATTGCGTTTATGTGAGATACACAAGTGATTAGTCCATAGGTACATGTGTGTGAGCAACATATGCCATGAAGGTGGAAATGGCTCAGAGATGTTGCAAAGCTCACACATATGATGATGTAGGAGCTCATTGCACAAGAGACATGACATTGAGTCATGTGATCAAGGTGGAGAAGATCAAGACATGACTTGGCTTGATGGACCGGTTGCAAGCGTGAAGGGCAAGTTGGAGGCTTTGGAGCGATGGACCACATGGTGGTGAAGCTTGAGCAAGACTTGGCACCGATGGACGAAGGTAATGGTGAAAAGCAAGTGAAGTCAAGATCGATGAACCAATATGATCATGTGATGATATGAAGTGGATCATATCATTGTTGATCGTGTTGGTGCATGTGTTGCATCGACATTGGAGGAAATGGAATGGAATGCGCAAGGCAAAGGTATAACCTAGGGCATTTCATTTCACTGGTCATAGGTGTGTAGAGAAGTTGATGATCGGGTTTAGGATAGATGGCCGTACTATCAAGACAGGCAAACTTGTTTGCATATCGGTCATCTAGTGCCACTCGAGTGATCTAACTTTGCATTGTCCCTAGGATCGAGTGGCGTGGCAAGTTGAGTAGCTAATCCTTTGGAAAATGTTTATGTAAAGCTAACACACATACACATGGTGGTGTACACTTGGTGGTGTTGGCACATTTGCATAGGAAAAGAAGTTAGAGTTGATAAGGACCAACTTGGTGAAGAAACGAAAGCGAGAAGGTGTCACTATGAGTGATCGGACGCTGGTGTCGGCAAGACCGGCGTGTCTGATCAGTGAAAGCAGAGAGCGTGCAGTCTCGGTCATGTGACCGGACACTGGCGTGAAGAGCTACCAGACACGTAGGGCCTACGTCCGGTCAGGCTGACATATGCTGATGTAGGCAGCGCTGGTGTTGGCGCATGGGCACAGAGCAGATCGGACGCTGGTCTGTGTCTGGTCGGGCATGATCGGACGCATTCGGTCAAAAATCAGAGGCTCGGGGAGCTCTCTGGAAACAATCGGACTCTAGCCATTCTACGTCCGGTCATCCTCACTATGCTACGTCCGATCGTCATGTGACTAATGGCGTGTGAAGTTACCATTGAGATTGGGCGGCTCCGATTGAACATAGAGCGACACATGGATGGCGTAGCACAATCAGACGCTGGTCTACGTTCGGTCATGAAGCATCAGACATGTCCAGTCACATAATAGAGGCTTGGGGAGCTCTCTATAAACGACCGGACTCAGATGTAGCAGCGTCTGGTCATCCTCGTGGTGCGTCCGGTCGTAACTTAACCATTGAGATTGAGCGCTTAGTATTTGAAGCCAGGGATGATGTGGCAGCCATCCATTGACCAGACACTGGTAGGGTGTGTCTGATCGATCTGATCGACCATCTGGTCAGCCCGAAAAACGCCCAGTGAAGGGGTAACGGCTATTTTAGCCTGTGGGGCTATAAATAGATGTGTTGGTCGGCCTTTGGCCGGTAGCTTAGCAGAGCTTAGCACACTAGAGCCTTGGTGGCTTATGTGGTGGTGCTTGGGAGCCCTCTAACTCACTCTAGCTTGATAGTGTTCGTTCGATTAAGTGAGTGAGCGATTCTAGTGTGGTTGCATTGTGAGGTTGCATCAAGTGGCACTAGATGGTCGTCTTGCAAGCTGGTGGTGCTTGTTACTCTTGGAGGTTTCCACCTCCTAGATGGCTTTGTGGTGGTCTCCATCGAAGCCCGCAAGAAGCTTGTGCAGTGCTCCGGAGAAGAGCTTTGTGAGGGGCATTGTGCTCACCCCACGGGAGCTGCGAAGAGCAACTCTAGTAGAGCGAGACGTGAAGAGCAACAAGTGGTCTGGTTGGGTCAAGTGCTAGAGCTTGTGGTAAGCACTCCACATGGGAGAGTGTGACTTGTGGGTCACCACTAGCAAGAGGACCGGTGGCAACCTTGGAGCTTGTCTCAATAGGGACATAGCATGTTGGCAAGCACGTGAACCTCGAGAGAAAATCACCGTGTCAATATTGTTCTTCCCGTTGGTTTGCAATTCCCTTACACAAGCTTGTAATTACTTTCATATACATTGTGCTTGTGTAGTTGCTCTTACAATTTGTTAGCTTGTGTAGCTCACTAGTTACCTTCTTGCTTGTGTAGCATAGAAGTAGCTCCCTTGCATGGTTAATTTGGTTTGTGTAACCTTGTTAGTCACATTGCTTAGTTTGTGTAGCTAAGTATTTGTGCTCTCTAATTTTTCATTGGTTGCCTTGTTATTGAGCTTTGCTAGTGAGCTCCCTGGTGTGCAAAATACTAGTGGCATAGGTTTGTGTGACCTTGCTCCTAGAATTGGATAAGTGAGCTCTAGCTAGCCCGACACCTTTATTGCCTATTTAGGATCTTTATAAGGTGCTTGTGAACTTCAATAGAGGGGTGTAGTCTTGGCTAGACCGATAGTTTTAATTCCGCACTTGTTTTGGTTAGCTGGCGTGATTAAATTTAGAAAGGACTATTCACCCCCCTCTAGTCCACCATCTCAACCCTACAAGTGATATCAGAGCTAGGTCTCTCATTTGTGGTCCTCACTGACCCCAGAGGATGGTGACTTATGGGCTAGATGTTGAGTGTCCACACATTTTTGATGGCACACACTTTGCAAGGTAGAAAAATTGGATGATATGCAATTTTAAGTTTATTTGCCCTCAAATGTGGTGGATGGTAGATGTAGGCTTTTCTCATGTGTTGGATGAAAATAATCTAACTCAAGCACAAGAGAAATGCTTAGATCTCGACACCCAAGATATTGACATCATGTATAGATCTTTGGATGATAGCATATTTGGAGAGATCATTGACATGAAGACCGCCCATGAGATTTGGAGTTATCTCAATGAGAAGTATGGGACAGTCTCCGATGATGATGATGAGCCCAAGAAGGAGGCACATGAGGATGTTGAGCATGACCACAACTTGGTGATTGTGGAAGATTGCTCCACCTCATGGTGAAGTGATGATGATGATCATACCACAAGATCACTTGATAAGATTGATGATGCCACAAGTGATGCCAATGATGATGCTACTCCATGCATACTTGATGGTGATAATGATGGATCATGCTTGGGCTATGAGAGTGATGCTTCTTCAAGCTCTCCAACTACATCACATTGCTTCATGTCACAAGGTGACTGAAAGCATCTAGGCCCCTAGTTGGGTTTTAGTGATTAATGATAATACATGATTACTGTGACTAACATGTGTTTTGCAGAGGCAATTAAGTTAGGTCACGGTAATGGAGATCGATTGGGCAATCATGGTGGTCATGCCCTACGATGGAAATCGTTTTGATTTTCAAAGGATGGACGGCAAGGTTAAGGATGGACTAGTTCTAAGTATCGATTGGAGTTGAGGAGACACTTAGAGTAGTTTAGGACTTTGTTTTACCTTTGGCCATACTATTAAGGGGGGTATGGATGGGTAGCTTGACCTAGGTGAGTCTAGTGAGTTAGGTGTGGTGCACACTTGCTAAATCTAGCACTAGGTAGCTCATAAAAAGCCCTTAGATCCATTGGAGCAAACTTCATTCACGTATGATCGAGAGTTGGAAGTGAATGGAGGGTCCAATGTTGATTGGATGCTGGTTCTAGAGTGACCGAACACTGGTGCAGAGTCCGATCAGTTCATTTGATCAAGGTGAAATCATCTGGACGTGATCGGACGCTAAGAGGTGAGTGATCGGACGCTGGGTGCCAGCGTCTGGTCGACTCCAGTAAGGTTCTAGAGAGGGAAAATTGTGACCGAACGTGTCCGGTCACAACTTAAACACTGGTGATCGGGGAGAACTGACCATTGCATCCGGTCAACATGACTGGAGCGTCTGATCACCCCGCAGAGACACATAACAGTTCGTTTTTCAACCATGGTTATAAATACTTCCTCCATTCATGTGAGGGGGTACTTTTACTCATTCCAACAGCTGAGAAACACCTTTGAGAGTGCCAAGAAGAGCAAGGTCCTAGTGAGGTGCTTGAGATTTGAGAATCCCAAAGAGAGCCCTCATTAGTGATAGCAAGAGTAGCAAAGTGTGCATCCACCCTTCTCATTAGGCTTGTCATGGTCAAGTGAGAGTTTGTGCTTGTTACTCTTGGTGATCACAATCACCTAGACTGCTTGGTGGTGATTGGGAGCTTGGTGATCATCTGGCGGAGCTTGTGGATGACCCAACTCAAGCTATGAGCGGTTGTGGGTGATTCACCACGACGGAGTGTCGAAGAATCAACCCATAGAGAGCACTTGATCCTTGCGCGGATCAAGGGGGAGCTACACCCTTGCGTGGGTGCTTCAACGAGGGCTAGTGGGGAGTAGCGACTCTCCGATACCTCGACAAAACATCACCGCGTTCCTCCTTCTCTCTTTACTTTGAGCAATTCAATTCTTGTCATTTACATTTATAGAATTGCCATGCTAGTATAGGATTGGAATATAGGTTGCTAAACTTTTGTGCGGTAGATCAATAGAAACACTTTCTAGGCACAAGGGGTTAATTGGGCTAACCGTAGGACTTAATTATTGCAAAGAAATTTAGAATTAGCCCAATTCACCCCCCTCTTGGGCATCTTTATACTTTCAGTGACACTAAGGTATCTAATGCAAATGTGATTGATCTTGATTCTTATGAGGAGCTTGTAGATAGATATGGTTGCATGATCAAAGCTTTAGAAAAAGAGATTGCTAAAACCGAAAAATTGAAAAATGAAAACTCTTTTCTAAAGACCACTTGTGAACAATAAAAGCATCTACTTTATGTTACTACTTGTTCACATGAGGAGCTAAAATTGGCTTAGGAACTAAGTGTTGCTCATGATAACTGGGTACAAGATCATGCTTTTCTCACTAAGGAGCTTTCCAATGGAAAAACTAAAACTAGTGAAAGCTCATCATATGGGTCAATTGATCAATCACATATTGTTGCTAACCCTTGTGATGTAGGCAAGAAGCATGTATCCACATCTTGTGATGATTTATTAGAAATGCCATGTTCTTCACATATAGATGCTTGTTCTACTTCTATGTCTTGTGAGACTAACCTTTTGAAGGAGAACAATGAGTTCAAAAATAAAGTGAAGAATTTGAGCAACAAGTTAGAGAGGTGCTACAACTCAAAAGTCACCTTTGAGCACATGTTAAAGACTCAAATAAACTATAGTGACAAGTGTGGCCTTGGCTTCAAGAAGAAGATGACAAAGGGAGAAAGAAAGATGAAGAAGTTACAACAAAGAAAGCTCTCTCATGCCATGTGCTACCGGTGTCATGAAGCGGGACACCTTACAAATGGGTGCCCTAACATTGAGAAGCTCAAGAAGATAAAAGAAGAAGAGAGGCTCAAGCATGTGAAGTGCTTCAAGTGCCACACTTGAGGTCATCTTACCTCAATGTGCCCAACCAAGCAATTGGTGAAGCAACTAGAAGGGCCTCAACCGAAGCCACAAGTTGAGCAAGAGAAGACACCCCAAGAGCAAGTCAAGATCTATCATGAAAATGGTGGTGACTTGATGATGATGAAGAAGAAAACAAGAAGGGGTGGAAAGGCAAGGCATCCAATGCAAACTCAAGCTAAGATGATGAGCAAGACACAAGATGAGAAGAAAATCTATGCTCACATCAAGTGCTTCAAGTGTGGAAATATGTCACGGTTTGCCTCTAAGTGTCCTACCAATCTTAAGAAGAAGGATCAAGTAATCCATGAGAGGCAAGGCAATGGGAAGCACCACATGAGCAAGGAAGAGAAGGCTCAATCAAAGAGAAAGTGCTACTCATGCTGGGAAAAGGGACACATGGCACATTCATGTCCTCTAGGTAACACTCCTAAGTCTATTTCAATTGATGATAATTCTATGCTTAGGAAGGATGGTAATAGTACCTCTATGGTTGCTATTGCAAAATATCCCGCTACTCATACTAAGGCTTTGCCTAAGTATGTTGCTCCTGACTTAAGAGGACCCAAACTTGTTTGGGTACCATCAAAAAGTGGATGATTGATTGTAGGTACCATGGCATTAGAGACTTGATTCAATTGATTTCATGTTGATCATCATATGTTGAGTCAAGTATTGAAGCTTAATGCAATCCTATCCCAATGCCAAGCCAAGAATTAGTGAAGTCCAAAAGTGCCACAATATACAAGTGTCATATTCAAGTTGTGGATGATTTATTTTATTATATATATATATATATATATATATATTTGATGGCTTATAAGGATTTGAGTTGAAGCTTGCAAATTTATTGATCATGAGCTAACCGAGGTATATCTCTTGTTGATCATTTCATTTGGGTGCATATGAGTTGATTGAATGGATAATTGCTTAGTAATCAAGTTTGGATTGATTTGTGTTGGATAAGTTCATAAGATGACATTTAGTAAGTGAATTGAATGGATTTATGTCTTGTGAAAGTATTCAAATAAGTTGATTTCAAGTTTGATTCACATTTGATGAAGTATAACTCAAGTGATTGAAATCTGTCCTATATTGAAAATCTGAGTGATCTGTGATCTTAGCCATGTTTGAGTGACCAAAACTTATTGGATTGGCATAAAAATTGCTGTACATACTCTAGACTTATGGTATAAGATTATGTAAAAAATTCATGAGAATTGGATAAGAGATGCTTCGGTTTTGCAGTGGATCTTGTCAGCTATAGTGCAGCAGTTTTTAGCATGTAGCAGTGGTGAAAGAATTGAAATCTGATAGCAATCTAAAAGTCAAATAAAGCTCAAATTTTTACAGCTGCTAGATAAATTAGTTAAGCACATCTCTACCAAATTTAGTAGTATTTGGATTTGTACTTTGGGAAATATGTATTTTTCTTTGAAGAGAACAGAATCTGCCAGAAAAATGACAATTATTGGATTTGTTTGGTGTCACTTTGATTGAAAGGTCCTCAAATTGGAAACATGTTTATAAGTGGTTGAGGTACCTAAGTTTGGTTTTGAGATGATCTAGAAGCATGACAAGCAAAGAGTACAAGGGCATTTGATTGTGGAGTGTACTTTGCACATATTTGGTACTCAAATTGGAAGATCAAGATCAAACTCAAGATGAAGATGAAGTTTAAGTTCTAGTGACTATTGGAAATCATTTAGTAGAAAGAAAATGACTTAAACAAGTAGAAAGAAAAGGACTTAAGGAAGGAATCAATGTTACTCATCAAGTTAAGTCCATCACTTGGATCAATCAATCAAGTTATTTTAAGTGAGTGTCAAGAATGGTTCTTTGGAGAGAGGTCACTTCTCCCTAAGTGTAGGGGCTTGCCGCCTATGTGTAGGTAAATCAAGTGTGGTACTTGGAAGGTTAACATGGAAGTGGTGATTCGAGGGACATTTGAGATGCTTAGTTGAAGGAATCAAAAGGGTTGATCAAGAAAAGCAGGCAACACCCAAAAGAGAGCTAGTCATGATATTTCAAGTGGTATTCCAAATAGTTCTCTCATGCAAGCATTGATCAAAAGATGAAGTAAGCTAACCACAACAAGATAGTGCTCCTGATCATTAGTGGTTCTCATTTCATATGGGTGAAGAATAGACTCTATCTATGATGATTGATCTTCACCAAGCTATAAATTGGACTTCACATTGCTATTGGAGTAATAAATTGGAATCTATGTGACTATCCTCTACTCCAACATAGCAAAGGTATCATTGTAATGTGCATGATCATTTCATCCCTTACTAGTATACGATTAGTGCATATAGTACATGCTTCATAGGATCATGCATAACAAATAAAATGTTTAAATTTATAGCCTACCACTATTGCTAGAATGTTTAATTGATCTAGTGGTAGTATATGAGTTTATTCATGAGCCAGTGAACCCAAGTACTTGATTTAATTTGGATTGCTAACAAGTGACAAGTACAACATTGGCAAGATAACCCTTGTAAGAGGTGTGAAGAAGCTTGCCATTGGTTCAAACCGGACTGAGAAGCTTAGGCAAAACAATTTAGTTCAAGTCAACTTAGAAGCTCATGATAAATAACAAGAGTACAAGCATAAGACAACAATGCAATTGGATATCTAGTTTGTTTCAAGTAGTATCTAGACTCAAGTATTTCATCAAGAATTTACAAGTGATGTCTAGAACAACTCACAAGTGATATCCTATGAGTGGTACTCATGAAGATAGCAAATGTTCAAGAAATGGTTTTTATTGATAAATCCAACAAGTGGTTCCATACAAGAAAATTCTTTCAAGTGGTATCACATCTACATGTGGTATCAATCATGCAAGATGATGGTTCCACAAGTGATCCTCAACTTTAAGTGATCATCAAATGAAGAATGAATCCATCACCTATAAGAGCTCAAGTTTATCAAATGAATGACCCATGCTATGACATAGGGGAAGGTGTCCCACTAATTGGTATCAAGGTCAAAGATCCTATGCATGGTATCTCAAGAAGCTATACAAGTGGTGTCATTCCAACAATCAAGTGATGTCCATAAAAAATACAAGATTCAAGCCTCAACCATCTACCCAAATGCAAACATTTGTATCAATAAGAAGCACACCTTTTATGGAAATTGATGACAAAGGGGGAGAGATTGTACAAAGATATGAAAGCTTTAGGAAAGATTGAGACAAAGAAGTAGAGGTTGGACAGCTTTGGTAGAGATTGAGACAAAGAAGTAGAGGTTGGACATGGACATGGACAAAGAGGGAGCAACATTAAAGAAAAGAGATGGATCAAAATTCTTGGACAAGAGAAGCACACAAGTAGGGGGAGCAAGCTCATGAACTTTGATTGGTTGCATTTGATATGTGCATAGTCATGTGCTTGCTTGCATTGCATAATTTTTTTAAATTTGATATGCATGTTTGTGTAATGTATGCTAGTTGTAGAACTTGAATGATGATTTGATAACTAGCATGCATAGGATGGTAGCTAGACTTGTATTTTTACACGTGGTACTAGAACCTTGCTTATAATGTTGATCTCACGGAGTTTTTAGTATTTTTGTTGTCTAGCTACTCATGGTGCTAAGGATGGTGTCAAAAGTTCAACTCCAATTGATATCACACTTTAAAGGTTTATTCTATACACCTTAGCATCATTTGGTAGTAATTACTCTCCCACAATTCCAATCTATGCATATGTGCGAGCTTCAAATCAAACACTCTAGCTCATATGTAGGGGGAGCTAATACTACCATTTTGGGTTTGTGGTACTTGTCCAAAATCATTTACACATGGTAAAATTATTTGGGCAAGCAACATAAATCCAAAAGAGCTTAATTTCCATATCTTTGTACAGTTGTCATCAATTACCAAAAAGGGGTAGATTGAAAGGTCCTTGTGTGGTTTTGGTAATTGAGTGACAACCTAGGTGGACTAATTGTGTTTATGTGAGATACACAGGTGATTAGTCCATAGGTACATGTGTGTGAGCAACATATGCCATGAAGGTGGAAATGGCTCAGAGATGTTGCAAAGCTCACACATATGATAATGTATGAGCTCATTGCACATGAGACATGACATTGAGTCATGTGATCAAGGTAGAGAAAATCAAGACATGACTTGTCTTGATGGACCGGTTGCAAGCGTGAAGGGCAAGTTAGAGGCTTTGGAGCGATGGACCACGTGGCGGTGAAGCTTGAGCAAGACTTGGCGCCGATGGACAAAGGTAATGGTGAAAAGCAAGTGAAGTCAAGATCGATGAACCAATATGATCATGTGATGATATGAAGTGGATCATATCATTGTTGATCGTGTTGGTGCATGTGTTACATCGACATTGGAGGAAATGGAATGGAATGCGCAAGGCAAAGGTATAACCTAGGGCATTTCTTTTGACCAGTCATAGGTGTGTAGATAAGTTAATGACTGGGTTTAGGATAGATGGCAGTACTATCAAGAGGGACAAACTTGTTTGCATATTGGTCATCTAATGCCACTCGAGTGATCTAACTTTGCATCGTCGCTAGGATCGAGTGGCATGGCAAGTTGAGTGGCTAATCCTTTGGAAAATGTTTGTGAAAAGCTAACACACATACACATGGTTGTGTACACTTGGTGGTGTTGGCACATTTGCAAAGGAGAAGAAGTTGGAGGTAATGAGGATCAACTCGATGAAGAAATGGAGGCAAGAAGGTGTCACTGTGAGTGACCGGACGTTGGCCTCGATAGGACCGGTGCGTTCAGTCAGTGAAAGCAGAGAGCGTGCGGTCTCGGTCATGTGATCGGATGCTGGCGCAAAGAGCGCCCGGACACGCAAGGCCTATGTCTGGTTATGTTGACGTACGCTGACGTAGGTAGCGCTAGTGCTGGCGCGTGGGCACAGAGCTAATTGGACGCTGGTCTGCATCTGGTCGGGCCTGATCAAACGCATCTGGTCAAAAATTAGAGGCTCAGGAAGCTGCCTAGAAATGACCAGACTCTGGCCAGTCTATGTCTGGTCATCCTCACTGTGCTACATCCGGTCATCGTGTGACCGATGGCACGTGAAGTTACCATTGAGATTAGGTGGCTCCGGTTGAACTCAGAGCGACACGTGGATGGCGTAGCATGATCAGACGCTGGTCTACATTTGGTCGTGAAGCACCGGACGCGTCCGGTCACAAAACAGAGGCTCACGGAGCTCTATAGAAATGACCGAACTCAGACGTAGCAGCGTCCAGTCGTCCAGTCATCCTCACGGTGCGTCCGATCATAACTTAACCATTGAGATCAGGCGCTAGGTATTTGAAGTCAGGGATGATGTGGCAGCCATCTATTGACCAGACACTGGCATGGTGCATTTAGTCGATCTGACTGACACGTCCGATCAGCCCAAAAAGGGCCAATGAATTGGTAACGGCTATTTTAGACCATGGGGCTATAAATAGAAGTGTTGGTCAGCCTTTGGCTGGCAGCTTAGCAGAGCTTAGCACACTAGAGCCTTGGTGGCTTATGTGGTGATTCTTGGGAGCCCTCTAACTCACTCTAGCTTGATAGTGTTCATCCAATTGAGTGAGTGAGCGATTCTAGAGCGGTTGCATCGTGAGGTTGCATCAAGTGGCGCTAGGTGGTCGTCTTGCAAGCCGGTGGTGCTTGTTACTCTTGGAGGTTTCCACCTCCTAGATGGCTTGGTGGTGGTCTCCGTCAAAGCCCACAAGAAGCTTGTGCGGTGCTCTGGAGAAGAGCTTTGTGAGTGGCATTCTGCTCACCCTACGGGAGCTGCGAAGAGCAACTCTAGTAGAGCAAGACGCGAAGGGCAACAAGTGGTCTAGCCAGGTCAAGTGCTAGAGCTTGTGGTAAGCACTCCATGTCGAAGAGTGTGACTTGTGGGTCACCACTAGCAAGAGGACCGGCGGCAACCTTGGAGCTTGTCTCAATGGGGAATTAGCGTGTTGGCAAGCACGTGAACCTCGGGAGAAAATCACCGTGCCAATATTGTTTTTCTTGTTGGTTTGCAATCCCCTTACACAAGCTTGTAATTACTTTCATATACTTTGTGCTAGTGTAGTTGCTCTTACAATTTGTTACCTTGTATAGCTCACTAGTTACCTTCTTGCTTGCATAGCGTAGAAGTAGCTCCCTTGTGTGGCTAATTTGGTTTGTGTAACCTTGTTAGTCACATTGCTTAGTTTGTGTAGCTAAGTATTTGCACTCTCTAATTTGGCATTGATTGTCTTGTTATTGAGCATTGCTAGTGAGCTCCCCGGTGTGCAAAATACTAGTTGCATAGGTTTGTGTGACCTTGCTCCTAGAATTGGATAAGTGAGCTCTAGCTAGCTCAGCACCTTTGTTGCCTATTTAGGATCTTTATAAGGAGCTTGTGAACTTCGATAGAGGGGTGTAGTCTTGGCTAGACCGATAGTTTTAATTCCACACTTGTTTTGGTTAGCCGACGCGATTAAATTTAGAAAGGACTATTCACCCCCTCTTGTCCACCATCTCAACCCTACACCTAGGGGTGGCGGTGTCACCAGATAGGGCATGGTGGTGCTAGCCCTAACTCCTCTTTCTTGGCCAAGGCCAGGTGGGCACCGCCCTAGGGGTGGCGGTGCCACCGAACCGAGGGTGGCGGTGCCACCGGACCGAGGGTGGCGGTGCCACCCAGGCACCCCCTTGAGCCCAGTTTCACCTCCTTTCTTCACCTTTTCCAACACCTTTGCAAATGTGCTAACACCACCAAGTGTTCACCACTAGGTACACATGTGTTAGCTTTTCACAAACATTTCCCAAAGGGTTAGTCACTCAAATCACCACTCCACTCGATCCTACTAATGATGCAAAGTTAGATCACTCGAGTGGCACTAGATGACCGTTATGCAAACATGTTTGCCCCTCTTTATAGTACGGCCATCTATCCTAAACCCGGTCATAAACTTCTCTACTCATCTATGACCGGTGAAATGAAATGCCCTATAATTTATACCTTTGCCTTGCGCATTCATTCCATCTCCTCCGATGTCAATGCAACACATGCACCAACCATATCACAAATGATATGATCCACTTCATATCATCACATGACCTGTAGCACCCGGTTTTAAGAACAAAACCAGATACACACCATATGTGAGCCTAGGAAGTCAAATCTCACATATAGCTACAAATAAGGGTAATATAAAAAACAATGCTCAATATATAATGTACTTAGTATAAAGGATATAACCTTAGATAGCAAATGGTGGAAAGACAACTCTGATCTTCGAGTGAAGGCTCCAATCCATAGGGACATCTGACTAGTTGATCACAAGCCTAACTTCTTCAAACTCTAGCAATCTGGTACCCATCCAGGATTTTTATCCAAATAATTGAAAAGTAAAGCAAGCGTAAGTACATGTCATACTCAATAGATATAACATGGGGTTCATGAGGCTCAAAAGGCTAACACTGGGTTAACTGCAATTAGCTTTTAATGAGTCATCTTTTAGCAATTGGGTGGCAACAAGTTTATCCACAAGCCCATATAAACACATGATTAGGTAAACATGAATAATGAATAGCATAAACAATAATCATTAGTGAGCATCTTCATCATCAGTATTAGTAGTGTTCATCATCTATTCCATAAGGGTTCCAAGGCTGCTTGTGACCGTGAGCACGGCTAATATACCAATTTTACACTCTGCAGAGGTTGTACACTTTCACTGTGAGTCGTGATTTACCCTTTCGCCCGAGGTAGCTAATCTCTTGACCTACTTCCAAGGAAGGTCGACAGGGTTCACTATGAAGCCTTTGAAAGGTTCGTCTAATAAGTTGGGGCCATTAGATTCACTCGACAAACAGATGTAGAGCCCCCCTTCCTGATGGCACAATGACGCGTAGCCTATACATAAGGGGACAGAGGTCGCACTATACCCAATTTGTCAAGCCATTCTTATGCCAATAAAGGTAAACACTAACAAGCTAGAAAATGTTCTCATACTAATCTAAAGCCAGAGCCATGTAGCCCTCATAGCTATACAGTAAGTCTTGGATGATCACTTATAGATAAGTCCTTAGGGAGAGGAATCTAGAGCACCATAAAAACAGCCTAATGCTGTAGCCCCCTGGCTCCATGTTGCTAAAAAGCATCTTTTAGTGTTTATTGCATATACCATTAGTCAAGTTACAAGATCATGGTCTTTAATTGAGCACTAGCATCATACTACCCAATGCAATAACCCAAAGGTGTCAAGGTACAAGTTCAAGTGCTAGGAAATCCTTATAGGAAATAAGGTAGACACGTGCATCATTAATTAAATGATTAAAGGTGTATTGGACAACAAGGATGATTCCATGCTATACTTGCCTTAAACTTAGATCCTTCTTCTAGTCCAAACCTTCAATGGTGAACAAGATCATTAAGCACCACACAAGCATCTGAACAAGCATGCATAGCATTCAAACATAACTATATTAGAATAATACACCAATCAGTGAAAAAGAATTTGAATTCAAATCTACGCATTGCTACGATCCCACAAACGTGAAAAGCACGCTAATCGAAGCTATGGTGAAAAAGCTACATCTACCGATAGATTTGCTTCGAAAAGAAACTATAGGATTTATTTATTTTATCTATATAATCATGTAAAAGATACTTTATAGAAATACCTTAATTGAGTTAAGTCAAATTACACTTGATTCTAAAAAACAAGGTAAAACTAATCATATAATTGACCAAGGTAAAAAGCCTAAGTTACTTTTAATTAGAAAAATCCAATTGCATAATCATTATTCAAGTTAGGCGTTAAACCATAAAATTCTAGAGCTCTTGACATGGAAACATTGATACTAATGCATAGTTTATGTCATTACGAATCTAACGCAACTTGAATGAGTCAAATCAGAGTTAAAACGGAGAAGATATGGCCTACTGAAGGTAGTGGCAATTTTGTAAATAGATGGAACTTGATTTTTGAATTTTAAAAATAAAATCTGATTTTAAACCTGCCTAAGGATTGTGGATACTATTTAAAGAAAAGCCAGGGGCTCTTTAGAAAAATTGTAGGGACGACGGGTTCTATATTAAAAATCCATGGGGGTTTTGGCAAAAAGGCATGGGCAAAGGGGTACGGGCTAACTTGGGCCGTTGGATCTGATACGAACGGTCTAGATTATAGCAGAGAGAGACAACGATGGAGAGAGGCTACCAGCGGTGAGCTTTGGCAACGGCGCCATGGCCGGCGGCGAGCGGTGCATGTGGAAAATGGCCTATGAGCCATGGTTCGACTTGGGAAAGATATAAAGAGCAAGAGGAGGCCAAGGCGAACTTACCACGACAAAAAATGGTGGCGCAGAGCGGATGAAGGTGGCACGTGGCTCGAGATGGCGGACGGCATCGACGGCGGCACCTAGGGCTGCAGCGGCGTGGCGACTCAACGAACGTGGCTTGCTCTAGAGCTTGGTGGGGAGACGGCACTATGCGGCTTGGTATTTAAGAGGCTGGGAGACTTGGGGCGCATGCCAAAATAGGCAATGATGGGGTGGCAGCGGACACTGATGCAGTAGTGATGTCTGGCTTTGTGATGTCGCAGGAAAGAAGAAGGCGACTAACAGCTAGGGCCAGGCCATTAGCATCACAGGGGAGAGATGAGAGCAGCGCCCGTGGCTTGGTTGGGCCGACCTAGGAAGAGAGAAGGAAGGCTATGTGGGATAGGGAGCAGTCTGCGGTAGGAGAGGAGGAGCTGGGCTGAGCGGTTTTCTAGGCCGGCTAGGCTAGAAGAGAGGGAGAAGAGTTCTTTTTTTTTCTAAATTCTATTTTTAAATCGATTTTCAAACTATTTCAAAAGCATTTGAAATTATTTTGAATTTTGGACAAAACTACTCATCAAAAAAATAAGTATGCATCAGCATGAATACACAAAAATATTGCTAAATTCCTATGATAAATTTTAAAGTAATGAAAATTATTATTTTTCCTATGTTTTTATGAACACAAAAATACGAAATTAAATATTTTTAATCCTATTTCAAAAAGAGCAATTTTTAGGGTGTTACATGACCGTATTGATTCATCGATCTTGACTTCACTTGCTCTTCACCGTTGCTTTGGTCCATCGATGCCAAGTCATCAGTCAACTTGTCCTTCACACTTGCAACTGGTCCATCGAGCCAAGTCTTGTCTTAATCTTCTCCACCTTAGTCACATGACTCAATGTCATGTCTCATATGCAATGAGCTCCTTCATCACATGTGTGAGCCTTGCAACATATCCAAGCCATCTTCCCTGACATGACATGAGTTGCTCACACATGATGTACCTGTGGACTAATCACCTATGTATCTCACTCAAACACATATTAGTCCACCTAAGGTGTCACTCAATTACCAAAACCAAACAAGGAACTTTCACATAGGTATGAATCCCCTTTTGGAATCATTCATGTTGAACCTATTCAACACACTACTACGCTCGCACCTTTCACAGCCACATCATAACCCACATCGTAGTCCGATTTTGGCCTCGGCAGTAAGCTATTGACAGTGATGGTCATAGCCTTCTCCGTCAGTATATGGGACCAACTATGGTGTACACTAACACCGCTGATTGGCTTTTGACCCATCCATGAATAGGTCCTTACTTCGGTCGCATTAGAGCATGACCCGGCTGTGGATGTACACTAACACCGCTGCATTAGCAAATGATCCGACTGTGTCAAGGCTATCAAAACTGTCATGTGGGCACATCAACCGCATATGTAGTGGTCACCAGCACCGTCACCTTATACTTTGACCCAACTGTCAGCGGTGCGGGTTCACTGTTAGTTCGACTACCGAGACGCCTGTGTAGAGGTTAACACCACCGTCGCTTCAGCGTATGATCGCTAGTATAGAGGTCATGGTCACCATCGCCTTACACCATGATCCGCCTTTGATGATCATTTAGTCGGTGTCGGATTACTAAATGAGTTGGCGGTGATACACTTTGATCCCTGCTGCATAATACATATAGCGATGGTGTTGGACGTTTGCACCACCAACGGTGGTGGTGATAACAAAACAATAAACGACCCTTAATAGCTTACTAAACACGAAGCATACAAATATAATTATTGCATCCATAAATCATGTTCTTACAATAACAATGGATGTTTACCATAATATCTTTCTCAACTAATGTCCTAACACAAGCGGTACATTGATTGCAAACTAAAGGTACTGATCCCTACAGGCTTACATAACGAAACGACGTAGCTATGCTCCTCCTATGTGGCACTCCTACAAGCTAGGCAAAAATAAATATAATTAGTGCATCCTTAGAATTGGTAGGCAATGCACCATGAAACCCCTCTTCTTCCTCCTAGCCAATGCCAGAAGATTATTTAAAAGCACTCAGACTCCACTAGCACAAAATAACACAATTAATAATATTCAGCACGCCATTCTTTTAGTTACAAAGTCCAAATTGGCCTATATATAGAATCAAAACAACTATATACCTAAACAAAGGCATGACATAATTACAACAAAATACAACATATGCACCTTTACTGCTCTGCTAATGACTCCATGAACAAGGGAACATAAGGAAGATAGTGAGGTCCGCCGCTCATACATAATAGTTTCCTGGTACTTCTAGGATAGCCAATGGCCTGGGTTGGGAGGACATGAACTTTACTGTGGTTCATGTCATATGCAAGCAGTGATTTGTCCTCCCCAACAAGGAAAATCAAATTCCATTCTGGATGAACTGCAATCACTCTGTAGACCGCATCACAAACCTCGATACTAATTTCAATATTCTTCTTTCCAAATAGCTCTAGCGTGGTCACCTTATGCTTCAATGTCCATTTACTAGTACCATAGTCTTGAAGGATCTAGATTGAAAGCTCATACCTTTTCAAAGTATCAGCAGTACATAAACACAACTAACCCTAAGATTCATGGATGGAGATTGCATCACCAGTTGGCCTACAAATTTTCCTCCATGTCTTTCCCTCCATATCAATAGCAACTATCTAGGTGAACTCCAGCATGTGCATAAAACCATTAACAAACACACCTTTCCCATATGTGGATACTACAATACCCTCTCCCCATTTAGATTCTTTAAAGATCCATGCTCTAGTTTTAGATGAGTAGATGTTGACACCTAAGGAGTCATCATCGTTGATCCCATATTCAAACACATGAAAGTGCGAGGAGACTGTCAGATCAAACCCCAAGCGAGCTAAACCATAAGAATAGTTTCTACCTAATAGTAGCAACCATTTCTTCATCACCAAATTGTAGACAACATAGCAAAACCCAGAGTACCAGAATAGAATGAGGCCCTGGGAGCAATCTAAGATCATGACATCCTAAATGGGGAAGGGCAAGAAGGATAAGGATGGGTATTCACCATTGACGCTGGTGAAGTTGCATTTGCATTTCCAGCTGCGGTAGAAGAATCTGGCGAGAATCTAGGGTAGCTCCTTATGGTACTTAGATCCCGAGATGAGGCTATTCCAAGAGCGACAAACACACTTGTAGCTGCACAAGGAGCGGGCTATGAGGCAGCTAAGGATGAGGACCAAGACATGGTCTATGAGGATGGCTACTCCATTCCTCTTGTTGATGGCCTCCTCCTCCATCTTGATGAGGATTTGGTGGAGTGGGGACAATGATGGAAGTGGCAATGTTGTCACCTAAATCAAAGAAGGAGCGACTATGGAGATGTGTTCATGAGCTCATTAATAATTAGATGGAAGCTTCATTCATACTCAGATGTGTGAAGAAGGGAATAAAAATCCAAGAATAATGCATAAGGGAAGTGCGAAAGCATTACCATTGCCTTTGTATCTTGCAGCATTGAGCTTGAGCAGTGATGGTGATGATGAGTACCACCCTGGTCATCGATGGATCTGTGTTGTCTACCTACCGGTGAGGCATACTGGCATGGAGCACTAGCTTGTCAGTGGTGACTGGCGGCTTGCACGCCGTTGAGTAGGGGCGGTCGCATAGTTTGGCACTGGGGAGCAGGGGCAGTGATGAGGAACAGCAGCACTAAGGAGGAGAATGATACGGTGGGGAGCATCCTTTGTAAGTAGCTATATCAGATGTGGGAATGCAAATTTCTGCAAAACTTTGTATATACATGCCGGAGTGATGTGTAGGAGTCACGCGCGGGCTTGGAAATTGATGAAAGCGGCGGTGAAGGCTACCAGTGGTGATGATTGGGAGATGTTTGCACCAACTAACAACGGACATGTCATACGGTCTATGAACTCTAAGGCGCATAAATGGAATGTTCAAGTCACAACAAACAGAAATGAACTCAAAGTAATAACTACAAAATAAATATTATGAATATTTTTATTCAGAACGCAGAGGCATGTTACAATCAAACTACTCATGGGGAGCATTACGAATGATGTCCTCTACATCCACTGCAGCCAAGATGCCATCGCCTATGGCGGAGAACTCGCCGATTAGGTTCTGTCACTACCGATGGCTTGTCTCTCCTAGGAACCTCGGCTCCACCATGGTTAGGCCCTCACCCAGCCAAAGTTGGGCGATGGCCATGGCCAAAGGGGACCCTAGGCAAATGTAGTATGTGTCCACCTCCATGACGCATGGCAGCACAGTGCGGAGGCAGTCTGCCAGGGTCATCCCCATTGGCATAGGAGGCAAAAGCACAAAGACGACATTGTCCACTGCCGCATGGAGGTCCTAGTAGCGCCTGTCGCTCTTGGCTGCCATTCGGGAGGAGACTTAGGCGTTATTGTCGGCTACCTGGTGAAGGTGGATCGCCTCTGCCGCCTCACCCTACGTGGCGATCAGCTGCTCCAAGATGACTAAAAAGGAGATAAGAAAATGCTACAACTGAAGACATGACATCGCATGTAGAGAAATAGCAAGATCATATCATGCTGAATGCCTTACTAGCATGGCGTGCCTAGGCCTTGGTGGCGGCAAGCTCCGCTGTGGTTGTTTCCCGCTTCACGGCCACAACAGAGAGGCACCGCCGGTCTTGTGGCAGAACCTCCTAAGTTATAGGGCCCACATGCACCTGTCACTGTCCGACGACCTTTGACATTTATGCATATGTTTCCAATAACTTAAAAAGACTGTCGGGTGTCCTCGGGGAACCCCGAATCATCCACGATTTCCGAGCAGGATCACGTTACAGAGTCATTGCAGTATTACAACATTTATTCAAATATCAAAACCAGAGTAACAACAGCGGAAGTCTTATGATAACATAGTTTACAAACTAGTTATTTCAAACCTTACAAACTAAGTTCTTTAATTATTACAAACCATAGTAGTAGTGGAGTGGCATAATTAATACACACATAACACCCAAAATAAACATCCTGCCCAAGGATCACACTTTACTTCTCATCGTCAGAACGAACGATAGTCATGCAGCATAATCCAAAACAGATCTGCTCATGAGGCTCACCTGCAACAAGGGGTCAACGAACCCTGAGTACGAAAGTACTCAACAAGACTTATCCAAAATATTAACTGATAAACTCAGTAATGCAGGCTCAGGGATTCAAGGTATAGCTTTAACAATGATCAAAGTTCTTTTGCGTAAAAGCTCTTTTAACAACATTCTTTATATAGAAATCTTCTCAAGAATTATATACAAAGCTGACACGATCCGCACTGAGATCATGAAACTTCATATTCAGCACCTTCATAAGCCTTATTCAAGTTCCGGTTATTAATTCTACGATGATGAACAGTGAGTTGAGTCTCCATAACCGAGGAGCAACGATGATTCGAACCGATTAAGCCCAGCTGGGGATTCCAGACCACACGACATATGCAGGTCCCCGACTCACATATATCAACCTACCCTTGGATCCTCTAAAACAAGAACGGGTCCGCGCCACCCGAGAATACAGCACACCTCAAATCCGGCCACATTCCAGCCATGAGGGTACACGCTATTCCCGCCATCTCTCCACTCCCAGTGCGCGAGTAGCCATTCTCTTAATAGAATTTCCAAGTTCAGGCTTACCGGAGTATGTGGTTAGTACTACAAATTCTCACCTCATGCAATTCAACAACGGACGTGCCTTAATCAACACAGGCGGAAAGAACCCGCTCACAAGACCTCCATGTCTTGTGGCTCACACACACCGAGTACGCCCGGTCTAGATTTATTACTCCACATTCCCATATCACAGGCAAACATAATTAACCAATGTTCCATTTAAAACTAGCAGATGGCAGGTAGTCACCCGACTTTCATCGTTCTACACATAGCTAAGCAAAACTAGGCATATACGAGTTTAAAATAGGTAATATGGTAAATATGGAATAACAAGGGTGGTAATGCACCAATTAGGCTTTTACTTAACTCCTAATCACTTAATGCAGTAACAGAAAGCAAAAGCGAAATCAATTTATAAAATACAAGGTAGGGTTGTATGCATCCGGGGCTTGCCTTCGTTGACGGAAAAGTCCGATTCCTGCGACGTTTCACAAGTATTCGATCCAACCTCAACAGACGGATAAACTTCTTCCACGACTTGATTAACTACCACGTGTTCACCTTCGTTCACTACACATAATAGCAATGCCATGTTTAACATGATGCGGAATACGAAATATGATGCTCGATGATGGATGCAAAGTTAATAATTTGAATACAACTTTCCTTCGCGGTACAGTTGCAAGTCAAACAAACTATCTCTTTTTTCGTAACACATACCTCAACGGCCAAGGATCATTAACAACAAACAACCCGAGGTCATCACTCAATCCAAAAGTCCAAACAAAAACCTAAATCATTAAAGGTTACTATTTGTTTTTATGAATTAATTATTTAATTCAAAATTATGAAATAAATCAACTTATTCTATTTGAGCTCAAAATTTTAGTACATGTTCATTACATGTTAACTATGTGGCAAAACAAATTTCATAATTTTTGGATAAATAAATAAGCCTAGAAAAATCATGGAAATCCATTTATGAATAAATTGAGCAATTTTTATCACATTTAAAAATTACTTAAAAACATTATTTCATATTTTTCTTAAATACTATACCTCACAAAGAAGTCACTCAAAAATTTTCATAATTTTTGGAGCTCTAAATAAATCTACACAAAAATAACAAAAACAGACACTATTCATTCAAATCTGAAAATAGAAAAATTCATTTTGAACGTTGAGTCACTGACATGGTGACCCCACCTGTCATCTTCTACCTCCCGCGTGTTGACTACGACGACGACGGCGTTGATCGGCACAAACTCACCGACGGCGAGTCCAAAGGCGACGGTCAAGGCACCAAAATGACCACATCATCCCGGCGCATCGACTCAAGGCGCTAGCTAGACGAATTACTACGAGTTACGAGCTTGGCGTCGGCCATGGCGGATGCGGTGGCTCGGCGACGTTACGCCGGCAAAACGAAGCCAAAAACGGGGAAACAGAGGGCATGGGAAGATCCAGTAGCTCACCACGAACATGCTCAAGCAAGAATTAAGGCCGGAGAAGCAACGGTGAAGCGGGGCGGCGTTCACAGCGATCACGGCGGTGCGAGCAATAACGACGGTGGTGTTCCAGTGGCTGTGGTGGACAAAACGAGCAATCAACAAGATATTAAGCACCACGGCATCACAGAGAAGCTGAAACAATGCTTCCCGAGATCAGAAGCTCACCGTAGAGTACTGGCCACGACGGCGCTCGCTCGACGGGAACTCTGCCGGCCGCGAGGAAGAAGAGCGTGGTCAGCGAGTTCTCGGCAAAATCAGCCGACCACAGTTGGCTGGGTGGATGCGCAAGAGAAAGACGGAACTGGAACGGCCTTTACCAAGACGACCGCGGCGCTAGGGAGACGGTGCGGGCTCGCCGGAGCTATGACGGTGGTGTCGGGAAAACAGAGCAAGAGAACGGGGCCAACGGCGACGGCCTGGGCTAAATAGAGCAGCTCAGAAGCGCAAGGAAGCTGCGCTGTGGCCTTCACCGCGCCAGCGCGACGCCAAAGACGGCCACGACCGCGCCTGGAAGCAAACCGAAGGTCGCCGCCGGTGTAGCTTTGAGCGGTGAACACTGTTCATCGAAATTACAAGTTTGCCATTCGCCAAAATTCACAAATTACTCCCAAATTTTCATAACAACTCAAAAATCTCCAAACATAAAAGTTGTTCAAAATCAAAAGTTCTACAACTTTGCTTTTATAACCATCTCCTAATTCGGTCTAGATTTTGAAATGAACTTTTGAATTTGAATAGGGAAATTTACCGAATTACGCCTTTTTGATTTACTCAAAAATTTTCTAAACAACTTGAAAAACTCCAAAAACAAACTTTGTATAACTTGCCAAGCTCTACACTTTTGCTTTTGGGCCCAACCCCAAAATATGCTTAGATTTTGAAATGGATTTTCAGGGTAGGGTTTAAATGTTGAAAAGCGGGGTTTTCTGGAAAAATTCCAAATCCAAACAAACATTGAACTTAAGTCAAACAATACATTGCAACACATACCACATAAATATAAACTTGTTTTAGTAAATGCACATCAAAGTTTTCACCAAATGCCAAATGCTTTGCAATGCATATGATGATATGTCAGATTTTAATATTTAAACACCCGAGGTGTTACAATCCTTCCCCCTAAAAGAAATCTCGCCCCGAGATTCAAAGCCATAGGGTAAGTAATGGAAAAGGAAATGTGTTGCGAGAATACATACAAACTCTGTCCGTAAAACAGCTGAGGTCCCTTTTACAAAACACAACATGTACTACCGAGCTCAACTAACATTACTCGATTCTATATTGACGCTAAAAATTCGGGAAACTTTTCTAACAAGTAATCTTCTGATTCCCAAGTAGCTTTCTCTTCTGAATGTTGATTCCATTGTATTTTATAGAACTTGATTGTCCATCTTCGAGTAACATGATCTTTCTGATCTAACACTCGGATAGGATATTCGGAATAAGTTAAATCCGGTTCTAGTTCCACTCCTTCAACTTCAATATTCTGTTCAGGCACTCGGAGACACTTCTTCAATTGAGAAACATGGAACACATCATGCACAGCTGCAAGATGTTCAGGTAATTGCAAGCGATATGCCACTTTTCCATACCTTTCCAAAATTTGATAGGGTCCAATGTATCGGGGTGCCAACTTTCCTTTAACACCAAAACGGTTAACTCCCTTCATTGGTGATACTTTCAGATATACAAAATCTCCTTTGTTAAATACCAATGGTTTCCGTCGTCTATCCGCATAACTCTTTTGGCGGGACTGAGCTATCTTCAAATTACTCTATATTTGCCTAACCTTGTCTTCTGTTTCTTTCACAAGGTCAACTCCAAAGAATCTTCTTTCTCCAAGCTCAGACCAACTCAATGATGTTCTGCATCTACGACCATAGAGTGCTTCAAATGGAGCCATTCTAATGCTTTCTTGATAACTATTGTTGTATGAGAACTCGGCCAAAGGTAAGCATTCATCCCACTTATTGGAATAGTTAAGGACACAACACCTTAACATATCTTCAAGCACTTGATTAACTCTTTCAGTCTGTCCATCAGTCTGTGGATGATAAGCTGTACTATATAGAAGTTTAGTACCCAATGAAGAATGCAATTGTTTCCAAAAGTTGGAGACAAACTGTGTACCTCTATCTGACACAATAGTCTTGGGTATTCCATGCAAACTCATGATTCTTGCTAAGTACATCTTGGCATATTGGATCATAGGATATATTGTCTTAACTGGAAGAAAATGTGCTGACTTAGTGAGTCGATCTACAATAACCCATACTGAGTCAAATCCTCTTGATGTTTTGGGTAGACCAACAATAAAATCCATACTTATATCCTCCCACTTCCAAGATGGAATAGGCAATGGTTGTAATTCACCAGCAGACCTCAAATGTATAGCTTTCACCTTTTGACAAGTATCACACTTCGCTATATATCTGGCAATCTCTATTTTCATTTTAGTCCACCAAAATCTTTGCTTCAAATCATGGTACATCTTGTTGCTTCCTGGATGGATAGATAACCTAGTAGCATGTGCCTCATCTAGAATTGACTGCCGCAACTCAGGAACTTTTGGTACCACCAGGCGATCCTTGAACCACAACACATCTTCATTGTCAATGCTAAAGCATTCCGCTTTTCCATTCTTGACTCTTTCCTTAATATGGGCTATACCCTTGTTTTCCTTCTGAGCAACAATAACTTGATCTCGAATAGTGACTTCAACAATTATGTTGGTCAAACTTCCTTGTTGAATTACTTCTACATTCAACTTTTCCATTTCTTGACATAAATTCAAACCCATTGTTCTCACCGTCAGACAATTGCAATAACCTTTGCGACTGAGGGCATCTGCAACTACATTTGCTTTACCGGGGTGATAATGTACTTCCAAGTCATAATCCTTAATCAGTTCTAACCATCTTCTTTGTCGCATGTTCAACTCTGACTGAGTAAAGATATACTTTAAGCTCTTGTGGTCTGTATACATATGACACGTATTACCAAGTAGGTAATGCCGCCAAATCTTCAGAGCATGAACCACAGCTGCTAACTCCAAATCATGAGTCGGATAGTGTTCTTCATGTTGCTTAAGTTGCCGGGACGCATAAGCAATGACTCGGCCTTCTTGCATCAACACACATCCAATACCAATACCTGAAGCATCACAATAAACATCAAATGGCTTCTCGATGTCAGGTTGGGCTAATACTGGTGCAGTGGTTTACAGTCTCTTCAAAGTCTGGAAAGCCTCCTCACAATCTGATGACCAGACAAACTTGACTTGGTTCTTCAACAATTCAGTTATGGACTTTGATATCTTTGAGAAATCTGAAATAAACCGATGGTAATACCCTGCTAGACCCAGAAAACTCTAAACTTGATGAACTGTGGCTGGCGGTTTCCAATTGAGCACATCTTTCACTTTGCTGGGATCAACTGCAACTCCTTCGGCTGACAAGACATGTCCAAGAAATTACACTTCCTTAAGCCAAAAATCACACTTGCTGAACTTGGCATATAGTTGATGTTCTCTCAAGTGGGTCAGAACAATTCTGAGATGTTTCGCATGTTCTTTCTTATTCTTGGAATATACTAAAATGTCATCAATAAACACCACTACAAACTTGTCTAGCTCAGGCATGAATACTGAGTTCATTAGATACATGAAATGAGCTGGAGCATTTGTCAAACCAAAAGACATTACCAAGTATTCATATAATCCATATCTTGTGGTAAATGCCATTTTGGGAATATCTTCAGGCTTTATCTTGATTTGGTGATATCCTGATCTCAAATCTATCTTGGAGAAAACTTTGGCTCCGGCCAATTGATCAAAAAGCAGATCTATCCGAGGTAATGGATACTTATTCTTGATGGTCACTTCATTCAATGGACGATAGTCGACACATAACCTCAAAGTCTCATCTTTCTTTTTTACAAAAATTGCCGGACATCCCCAAGGTGAAGAACTAGGTTGGATAAACCCTTTCTCAATCAATTCTTGTAACTGAGTTTTCAGCTCGGCCAATTCCTTAGGTGGCATCCTATAAGCTCTCCTAGAAATTGGAGCTGTTCCAGGTTGTAACTCTATATTGAACTGTACATCCCTATCAGGTGGTAGACCGGGTAAATCTTCAGGAAACACATCAAAAAATTCACACACTACTGGAATATCTCTAATCTCTTTGACAGTAGTTGCACAAATTTTGCCCACTGATCTTCTTAGGGTTGGAAGTTGGATAAGAAGTTGAGAATTACTATCAGGCAAACTCACTTTTAAGGTCCCATTCAAAGCATCTATAACAGCCTTATGCTGATACATCCAATTCATTCCCAAAATTACATCTATATCCTGATTCTTAAGGATAATCATGGTAGTGGGAAAAATATGCCCACCCAGTTTTACGGGTACTTGGTATACCATTTCCTTAGTACACAGACGTCCCCCGGGCGACTGTATAAAGAAACTTTCCTTTGTTGCCACAATTGCAATTTCATGCTTCACGACAAATGTTCTATTGATGAATGAATGCGATGCGCTAGAATCAAAAAGTATAACTGCAGGGTGATTGGCAACAGGAAACATACCCATCATCACTGGCTCCCCTTCCGGAATTTCTCCAGCTTGAATATAGAACACCCGTCCTGTCTTCCTCTCATCTTTGCCGTTCTGAGCATTCTGATTGGGGTTCTTGTTTGGTGCCTGACCCTGTTGTTGATTAGCAGGGGCCTTCTGATAATTTTGATTAGCCTGCCTAGGATATGGACATTCCCTAGAGAAATGACCAGTTCTTCCACAATTGTAACATGGATAGTTGTGACCCTGGGTTGTTGGAGCATTGCCACCAGGAGCATTGGTTGATTGTGAACTCAGATAGGTTATAGCAGGACGGACATTTGACTGTTGCCCAGCTTGGAACTACGGCGGACGATAAGGAGGACGATTATGATGTACTGGATGATAAATCACCCTCTGCCTCTTCGGATTTCCCCCAAAAGATCCAGACGGCACACTCTTTTTCTTTTTGAGCTCCTTATGCTGCCGATACTTTGATTCTGAAGCGATTGCAATATTTACTGCCTCATGGTAAGTAACATTGGTGCAAGTGGTCATCATAGTCTGCAACTTGGTATTCAGGCCTCTCATAAACCACCTCTTCTTCTTGGCATCAGTATTGACATGTTCGGATGCATATTGGGACAGATGATTAAATTTTCCCACATACTGCATCACGGTTTGATCTCCTTGTTTCAAAGCAAGGAATTCCTCTAGCTTCATAGCCATCACTCCTTCAGGGATATAGTGGGCTCTAAAGGCTGTACGGAACTCAGCCCAAGTTATCGGAATGCCAGTTGGTTGCATAGCCACTAAGTTTGCCCACCAAGCACTTGCTGCTCCTCTAAGTTGTTGGGCGGCAAACGTAGGTTTCTGATACTCCGTGCATGGGATAAGATCAAATTTCTGTTCCATGGTTCGAAGCCAGTCATCAGCCTCCAATGGTTCATCTGCCTTGGTGAATACCGGGGGTCTTGTGTCTGTAAAATCAACATATGTAGCCTCCTGTCGGTTATGGTGGCATCCACGGTTTCCGTACATCTGATTCTGACTACTCTGAGCCATCTCATGAAGCAAACGAGAATTTTCAGCCGTCACATTGACAAGTGCAGTTATAGCATCAGCTAAATTGATTGGAACTAGTGGCGGATCTAGAATACTGTCCTCATCTTGTGAAGTTCCCGGAATAAACGAACCCCGTGTACGACGCATCTGCTCATAACAAACCAAACTTTATTCACATGCCTTTATTGAATTGTACCAAAGCTTACTCTAGACACCTTACATAGAGTTTACTAATGTACAAACAACCCACGAGTACTAAAATAGAACTACATAACTTAAACTAGAGCTACTATTATACAACTCTACTCTTTTCCTCAATTTCTTCAAACTTCAGACTCGGTATCCATTCCAGAATTATTACCGCCTTCATCATCGCTTTCATCGATCATTACTAATTCTTTAGGATCTTCTTCTTCTTCCTCTCCCGATTCATCATCATCGGCAAGGATGACACCAGGGTCCATGGCATCAGCTTGAGGCTCATGATTCGGATTCAGTAGATTGCTAAGCCTATGAACTTCCTCATGTAGATATGTATTATGTTCTTCTAAATCTTCTACATAGAATTCTAGCTCATGAGTTCTAGCTCTAGCTACATTTTCCCTATGCCAAGCTTCATTTCTTCCCTCCACCGTACGAACTAACATACTTTCACAGTTCCTATGCGCAGTGGTGAGCTGCCTCAATTGACCCTGTAATTCACCTATTTGTATAACATCCAAAGCCCTATCTCTAGTAGATTGTGCTAACTCTGCGGAAATCCTCTGTATCTCTGCCTGGGGATTAGGCCTAGAATTGCTACTGCTAGCACCATTATTTCTAGGGGCAAGTTGGTGACGAGGAACTCCTTTGGGTCCGGTGGACTTACGGGGCGTCATCTTGGCACGAGCCATACTGTAGGTAGCCAATTTAATCCAAGTAAGATCATTGATCAAAATCCAGAAAGTCGCTAAGATGATTTATATTCCTCAAACCAGACTCACTACTTAACTCCAGACTAAGTGGTGAAGGAAGTAACAAGTGAATTATTCCTGATGCATGAATCGTTCTTACGAACAAAAACATCAAAAATTTATAGTGCACATAAACAACATTTATTTTTATATAGGGCATAGTATAATTACTACTCCACCACACAAAAACCTTTTTACTCAAATAGGGAATGGTGAGAAAGAAATAAGATAAGTCAGAAGCAATTTGGACCAAATTAACAAGTTAAATTTAGTCATCCAAATCATTTTGAAGTTTTTGTAAAACAATACAACAAAACCTTGTAACGATGGCTCCGATACCATTCTGTGGCAGAACCTCCTAAGTTATAGGGCCCACATGCACCTGTCACTGTCCGACGACCTTTGACATTTATGCATATGTTTCCAATAACTTAAAAAGACTGTCGGGTGTCCTCGGGGAACCCCGAATCATCCACGATTTCCGAGCAGGATCACGTTATAGAGTCATTGCAGTATTACAACATTTATTCAAATATCAAAACTAGAGTAACAACATCGGAAGTCTTATGATAACATAGTTTACAAACCAGTTATTTCAAACCTTACAAACTAAGTTCTTTAATTATTACAAACCATAGTAGTAGTGGAGTGGCATAATTAATACACACATAACATCCAAAATAAACATCCTGCCCAAGGATCACACTTTACTTCTCATTGTCAGAATGAACGATAGTCATGCAGCACGATCCAAAACAGATCTGCTCATGAGGCTCACCTGCAACAAGGGGTCAACGAACCCTGAGTACGAAAGTACTCAACAAGACTTATCCAAAATATTAACTGATAAACTCAGTAATGCAGGCTCAGGGATTCAAGGTATAGCTTTAACAATGATCAAAGTTCTTTTGCGTAAAAGCTCTTTTAACAACATTCTTTATATAGAAAACTTCTCAAGAATTATATACAAAGCTGACACGATCCGCACTGAGATCATGAAACTTCATATTCAGCACCTTCACAAGCCATTCAAGTTCCGGTTATTAATTCTACGATGATGAACAGTGAGTTGAGTCTCCATAACCGAGGAGCAACGACGATTCGAACCGATTAAGCCCAGCTGGGGATTCCAGACCACACGACATATGCAGGTCCCCGACTCACATATATCAACCTACCCTTGGATCCTCTAAAACAAGAACGGGTCCGCGCCACCCGAGAATACAGCACACCTCAAATCCGGCCACATTCCAGCCATGAGGGTACACGCTATTCCCGCCATCTCTCCACTCCCAGTGCGCGAGTAGCCATTCTCTTAATAGAATTTCCAAGTTCAGGCTTACCGGAGTATGTGGTTAGTACTACAAATTCTCACCTCATGCAATTCAACAACGGACGTGCCTTAATCAACACAGGCGGAAAGAACCCGCTCACAAGACCTCCATGTCTTGTGGCTCACACACACCGAGTCCGCCCGGTCTAGATTTATTACTCCACATTCCCATATCACAGGCTAACATAATTAACCAATGTTCCATTTAAAACTAGCAGATGGCAGGTAGTCACCCGACTTTCATCGTTCTACGCATAGCTAAGCAAAACTAGGCATATACGAGTTTAAAATAGGTAATATGGTAAATATGGAATAACAAGGGTGGTAATGCACCAATTAGGCTTTTACTTAACTCCTAATCACTTAATGCAGTAACAGAAAGCAAAAGCGAAATCAATTTATAAAATACAAGGTAGGATTGTATGCATCCGGGGCTTGCCTTCGTTGATGGAAAAGTCCGATTCCTGCGACGTTTCACAAGTATTCGATCCAACCTCAACAGACGGATAAACTTCTTCCACGACTTGATTAACTACCATGTGTTCACCTTCGTTCACTACACGTAATAGCAATGCCATGTTTAACATGATGCGGAATACGAAATATGATGCTCGATGATGGATGCAAAGTTAATAATTTGAATACAACTTTCCTTCGCGGTACAGTTGCAAGTCAAACAAACTATATCTTTTTTCGTAACACATACCTCAACGGCCAAGGATCATTAACAACAAACGACCCGAGGTCATCACTCAATCCAAAAGTCCAAACAAAAACCTAAATCATTAAAGGTTACTATTTGTTTTTATGAATTAATTATTTAATTCAAAATTATGAAATAAATCAACTTATTCTATTTGAGCTCAAAATTTTAGTACATGTTCATTACATGTTAACTAAGTGGCAAAACAAATTTCATAATTTTTGGATAAATAAATAAGCCTAGAAAAATCATGGAAATCCATTTATGAATAAATTGAGCAATTTTTATCACATTTAAAAATTACTTAAAAACATTATTTCATATTTTTCTTAAATACTATACCTCACAAAGAAGTCACTCAAAAATTTTCATAATTTTTGGAGCTTTAAATAAATCTACACAAAAATAACAAAAACAGACACTATTTATTCAAATATGAAAATAGAAAAATTCATTTTGAACGTTGAGTCACTGACATGGTGACCCCACCTGTCATCTTCTACCTCCCGCGTGTTGACTACGACGACGACGGCGCTGACCGGCGCAAACTCACCGACGGCGAGTCCAAAGGCGACGGTCAAGGCACCAAAATGACCACATCATCCTGGCGCATCGACTGAAGGCGCTAGCTAGACGAATTACTACGAGTTACGAGCTTGGCGTCGGCCATGGCAGATGCGGTGGCTCGGCGACGTTACGCTGGTGAAACGAAGCCAAAAACGGGGAAACAGAGGGCATGGGAAGATCCAGTAGCTCACCACGAACATGCTCAAGCAAGAATTAAGGCCGGAGAAGCAACGGTGAAGCGGGGCGGCGTTCACAGCGATCACGGCGGTGCGAGCAATAACGACGGCGGTGTTCCAGTGGCTGTGGTGGACAAAACGAGCAATCAACAAGATATTAAGCACCACGGCATCACGGAGAAGCTGAAACAATGCTTCCCGAGATCAGAAGCTCACCGTAGAGTACTGGCCACGACGGCGCTCGCTCGACGGGAACTCTGCCGGCCGCGAGGAAGAAGAGCGTGGTTAGCGAGTTCTCGGCGAAATCAGCCGACCACAGTTGGCTGGGTGGATGCGCAAGAGAAAGACGGAACTGGAACGGCCTTTACCAAGACGACCGCGGTGCTAGGGAGACGGTGCGGGCTCGCCGGAGCTATGGCGGTGGTGTCGGGAAAACAGAGCAAGAGAACGGGGCCAACGGCGATGGCCTGGGCTAAATAGAGCAGCTCAGAAGCGCAAGGAAGCTGCGCTATGGCCTTCACCGCGGCAGCGCGACGCCAAAGACGGCCACGACCGCGCCTGGAAGCAAACCGAAGGTCGCCGCCGGTGTAGCTTTGAGCGGTGAACACTGTTCATCGAAATTACAAGTTTGCCATTCGCCAAAATTCACAAATTACTCCCAAATTTTCATAACAACTCAAAAATCTCCAAACATAAAAGTTGTTCAAAATCAAAAGTTCTACAACTTTGCTTTTATAACCATCTCCTAATTCGGTCTAGATTTTGAAATGAACTTTTGAATTTGAATAGGGAAATTTACCGAATTACGCCTTTTTGATTTACTCAAAAATTTTCTAAACAACTTGAAAAACTCCAAAAACAAACTTTGTATAACTTGCCAAGCTCTACACTTTTGCTTTTGGGCCCAACCCCAAAATATGCTTAGATTTTGAAATGGATTTTCAGGGTAGGGTTTAAATGTTGAAAAGCGGGGTTTTCTGGAAAAATTCCAAATCCAAACAAACATTGAACTTAAGTCAAACAATACATTGCAACACATACCACATAAATATAAACTTGTTTTAGTAAATGCACATCAAAGTTTTCACCAAATGCCAAATGCTTTGCAATGCATATGATGACATGTCAGATTTTAATATTTAAACACCCGAGGTGTTACAGGTCTGCCTCCCTACTCTCCTCATAGAGGTTGGAGGTGGCTACGTCTAGCTGCTCCACCAATGTGAGGACATCATCCGCACCCCCATTGTCATCATCGGAGATAGCCAGAAGCGGGGATCGGCTCTCTGATGGCAGCAGCGCCTAGCTGCCCTCAATGTCCCGTTGCAACATCGCACAAAAGTGGGGATGAACAGGGACAACTTTCGATGACTCTTCCATTGGGCGCTTCATTGCCTAATCCACCATTAAATGAGATGTGAAAGATGGGGTGTTGAGGCAGAGCATCGGATGAAGAAGATAGAAGTTTGACAAAAAAGGAATCATGTACTTGCTTCCTCGCCTTAGCCTCTGCTTTTATAGAAGGATGGGCGAGATAGGCGCCCATTGGAGTTGCCTTCGATTGCACTAAGCGAGAGCAAGAGTTAAGGTTATGTCACATCTCGCATGATCTTAGTGGAGCACACTTCTCTTGGTGGAAGTAATGGTGATGGAACGGTGTTGGAAGTTGGATGGAAAAATTGACTTGACCAGGTGTGTGGGGGGCATGACCCTGGATACCCACAGCAAACCACATGAGCTGCACCCCTAGGGGCCGCCTAGCCCACAAGACAAAGCCTTGTGGGGCACGACGCTTCTCGGCGCCTCCTGCAAGACACCGGGAAGATATCCTAAAGATACTATGAGATCTGTTAGGATACGTATGATCCCATGATTCCTGTAATTTGTTATTACTTTATGGTTATCTCCCAGATATAACCGACTTGTAACCCTACCCCCTAGACTATATAAAGCAGGTAGGGATGCCCTCCAAACACACGCAATATCATACGATAGTCAATACAATCCAATAGACCACATGAGTAAAGTATTACGTCATACTAATGGCCTGTACCTGTCTAACTCATGTGTCTCTGTTGCCTTCTTATTCTCGATTACATGCATCTCTGTCGATCAATCTACCTTCATGGGATACCCCTCGGTGGATTGTCGATGATATTCTATCGATAGTTGGCGCACCAGGTAGGGGTGTGCGTGCTGTTTCTATGTCAAACAAGATGGTATTTTCCATAGGCTCTTCGTCCCTCCCATAGCCCAACCAGATCTTCATGGTTGGATCGATCTCCTAGATCATCAACACTGACGGAGTTAGAGAGTTCATCGAGCTGGTGTAGATCGGTATTGTGCCAATCACACCAACACCTGCAACTATAGATCTAATCTCAGAACCACCTCCAAGGTTGCCTTCATCGACAACTCGCCACCCGCTTCCCTGCTACTAGAGGAGACAAATCAACAATGATGATCTAATCGCATCCATCGATCAGGTCGGCCAGAAGCTCGCCGATTGCCTCTCCATCATAGAATCGGCTCTGGACACTTTGGTTTAGCGCCGACCACCCTCCAATCTAGATCTATTGAAGGCTACTTGGGAAACTCCAAGGGTTGTAGCTCTACCCTTCGGGCTCACCAATGTTGCCGCCACCTACCAAGATGCCCTAAGGGGCAAGTTTACCAACCAGGTTGGAGATGTCCAACCTCCCATTGACTAGTTCGCCGACTGGCCTCTATCGGCTGTCAAGATGTTGCATGTCGTTCGATGCCCTAGAGCATCCCTCTAAACCAACTTGGAGGAGAATCTAGACTCCAAGTCCTAGGGCTCTACGGAGACTATCACCGAGACCACCACCGAACTACTTCCTCTCCCTCCTTTCCGTGGTGGCACAATCTTCAATGTCAACATCAATAGCCCCCACGGGAAGGGGAAACTGAGGAGGACCACGCTGCCTATGTCAATAGGAACATCAACCATGCTCAGCACCAAGAAAACAAGGCTGCCCTGGAGATGGCCGAGGCTTAGCTTGTCTCATAAGGAAGGCCACACCAACTCCAACGCAACCTTGACGATGAGTTTGTTCATGTTGATGGCCACAATGTCTATAAGACCCCAAGTGCCAACCTGGCCATGGTCACCAACGAGCTCGCCCAGCTCTCGTAGACACCGGAGGTCGCCAAGGTTGTCGCCATGCTTAAAGCGGTGCACTGCCAGGTCAACGAGATCCACTAGGATCAGAGACCTTCATACCCCATAAGCTCGATTCGCCGATCAGCCACTCCAAGATCTGATTGCCACCCAAGTCACTTCACTGACCAGCACCACGATGATAGGCAACCCCTCTAAGGGGAGCTAGGGGCAACCGCATCGAGCATCACCGCCAACACGACTAGGAAGTTGACCAAGACATTTGAGTGTACCTCAACAATCTCTGAGATGCGCGACAATGTATCGACGAACACCATTTTGGTCACCATGAAGAAGAAGTACATCATCGCCAAGAGTACGAGCAAGAGTACGGTTACCTGGACTCAGCTCTTGAGCTGCTCAACATCGGCAATGCTGCACATCATGGCGCTGATAACCCCGAAGGGCCCCCAACATTCACAAGGGCACTCTGAACACTCTAGCGGCCCCATGGTTTCAAAATCACTGGGGTTGAGCCCTACGAGGGAAGGATGAACCCCACACAGTGGCTACAGGCTTATGCCACTGCTGTGCGCACCGCCAGAGGAGATACCAGTATCATGGCGAATTATCTTCCTGTCATGCTCATGCCAACCACCATGAACTGGTTAACAAGCCTTGCCCCGGATTTCATAAAATCCTAGGAAGAGCTGAAAAAAGTCTTCACCAACAACTATATGGCTATGTGTACTCGGCCGAGTACAAAGCATGATCTGAACCGCATCTATTAGAAGCCATCTGAGCTCCTCCGTAGCTACATCAGACGCTTTTCTGAGATGAGGAACTCTATTCCTAACATCACGGAAGCTGAGGTCATCACTGCCTTCGTCCGAGGACTCCATCACCATGAACTCTGCTCCAAGTTCAACCGTAAGCCACCCATGGGGATTTGCGAGATGATCATGACCACCAACCAGTACGCCGATGTCAAGGAAGCCGAGGTGTGCTTCAACAAGGGTGCGGGCACTCATCGCCCAACTCATCGCAGCGATGATCGCCCCAACGATCGGTGCCATAGTGACCATCACTACAACAACCACAGTCACCATCGGGATAGTGGCCATGACTGGCCAGAAGGATCCAAGTCTAGTCATTATAGCCGCCACCATCCAGACCACATCATCGCCGCCATTGATGAACCTCGTGCCAAGCGTAACTATAACGAGCAATATAAGAAGATCCTCGATAGCCTATGCCCTCTCCACAAGAACGCCAAGCATAAGATGAAGGACTATCTCAGTTTGGCTAAAGTGTTCTAGGCCAAAAAGTCAGACGACGACAACAACGATGGAGTCAAAGGCCACCGACCACCTGGGGGCAATAACAATGTCTTCCAGGATCATGACAAGGTGATCGCCACCATCGTTGGGGCCTCACCTCCATCAAGCACAGAAGAGAATGGAAGCTCACTGCCCGCCAGGTGCTCGCCATCACTATGGAAGACGCCGCTGCCAACCCTAGCTATCACCCTTGGTCTGAGGTCCCTATCACCTTCAGCGGGGCCGACCAGTGGGTGGACATCCCCTACATAGGGCATTTCCCACTCGTCCTTGATGCAACCATCCAAAAAGTGCTTTTCAAAAAAGTGCTCATCGACGGTGGGAGTGCTCTGAACCTCCTCTTCGCTAGAGCTCTAAAGGAGCTAGGCTTTAGGATAATAGATCTCACACTGTCTGACTCCTCCTTCTAGGGTGTGGTACCTGGCAGGGCATCCAAACCGCTTGAAGAGATCACCCTACCAGTATAGTTTAGCACGACAAGCAACTACCATGTCAAGCATATCAACTTCTACATCGCTGACTTCAACACCGCCTACCACGCCATACTTGGTCAGCTAGCTCTAGCCAAGTTCATGGCTGTACCGCACTATGCTTATCTAGTGCTAAAGATGCCTTTACCTATAGGAGTCCTAGCCCTGTGGGCCATCCTCTCCATCACCTATGCCTACAAGACAGAGAGTCTCACCCTCGTTGAAGCCACTGACCTCTCCATCCAGATGGCCAGTGTGGTCACCGATGCCAAGATGGTGCCCACCGACGACCTAGAAATCCCATTGCTGGAGCCTCCTTGCACCTCCACCAAGTCCAAAGAAACCAAGAAGGTCGGCCTCGGCCTCGATGACCCCTCCTAGACCATGAGGATTGGGGCTCACCTCGACCCAAACAGGAAAGCTCTCTCGTCTCCTTCCTATATGCCAACACCGACGTGTTTGCTTGGGAACCTGTAGACATGCTGGGGGTACCATGGGAGAAGATCGAGCACTCCTTGAATGTCTCACTGACCGCCAAACCGATCAAGCAAAAACTCTGATGATTCACGCCAGACAAGAAGGAGGCTATTAGGGTAGAAATAAAATGGCTCCTAGCTACTGGATTCATAAAAGAAGTGTAGCATCCTGAGTGGTTAGTAAACCCTATTCTCATTCAAAAAAAATAAAGAATGGAGAATGTGCGTTGATTACACTGATCTTAACAAACACTGCCCCAGAGATCCCTTCGGTATGCCTTAGATAGATGAGGTTGTAGACTCCACCGCTGGCTACGAACTGCTCTCCTTCCTCGACTGTTACTCCGGCTATCACCAGATCTCCTGTAATAGAACCGCCCAATTTATACAAGATCAAGTATGGCTGTCCCTGCTAACACATTGACACACACATACTTTCACTCATATAAACCCGGTAGTCCGCCGAGTGTCCCGAAAGACCTCGGTAAATCAACATCACAACCAAGATCGCGTGATTAAGCAAATACATGTCACATACATAGGGTTGTAGCGGAAATAATATTACCAATGGGTTCACAAATAATAGTACAAGTTTGGGTTTCAAAACCAATTAGTGCAAACAACATAGCTTTCAAAAGATTACATTAATATATGTTCCAAATACATTGATAGCATAAGTGACATCATCAGACAAAAGCATATAGATGAGAAGTAACTATAGAATCACCGAGCCCACCGACGGTTAGCCACCATCTTCAATAGGCCAAGAACTCCACCTGCAACATGGTGGGATAAACCCTGAGTACACGAATGTACTCAGCCAGACTTACCCGTCAGAAACCAAAAATAAAGTGACACCAAGAATTATGCAAGGCTTTCTTTAGTGGGCTAGCTGACTCGTTTGCGAAAAGCATAAGCTATCATGAAGAAACCATTTTAAGTACTTCGCATCATCTTTATTAAGACCTATCCATCTAGGTAAGCACCTATACTATAGCAATCACTTGATTAACCAATAACATCCAGTTACCAACTTAGATTTAGCGTATCCCATACCATCCAGATAACCATCAGTGTTCCATCATAATTACTACGATGATGTAGCTCGAGTCAAGTGCTCACTATCCAGGAGCGATGGTGATTTGAATTGATTCTTAACTAGTTGATGATTTATTCCTCACACAAACCACACTCACCGATCAAGTGAGCTATAGATCACCAATGACACTTTCCAAGTAGCCGCAGGATAACAGTCAGGGACCGCACTATCCAGTGACCGCCCGACAGCCAGGACGCACCTTGGGCTCACTCTTCGCGTCCCTGTCATACCCCCTCAGCACTAGTCTGCCAATCCGAGTTTATCCTGGCTCGAATAGTGTCACTAGCTTCATGGTCAAAAGGTACTTTATTCGGCCAGCTAAATGTGAGGCATGCATTCAACATGACAAGAGGGACGAGCAATGATCGGTCCTTAATCGACACAGACAGAAACTAACAGCACCCTAGAACCCTATCTGGCTGCGTCCAACTTTTTCGTCCAGTCTCCAATTATCCATCACACATGGTTAATTCTAGGATATCATTCTTTCCATAGCTAAATTCTTCCAGTAACCACCTATAAATGTAGGTGACCGGATATCACATATCGCTACCGGTCTAAGCAAGGCTAAGCAGTTATTCGATCCTGACCTAATAGGTAATAAGGTAGGCAAGGATAGTAATAAATGCATCAACGGTTTCAATCAACTCCTACAACTTAATGCAACAATATATAAACTCGTATATAGGAAGAATTGCTTTTATAAAGTAGGAGACTTAGAAGGCTCCGGGGCTTGCCTGGGATCCGACACAAGTCAGTTTAGTTAGCTTGCACCGTCTTGGTGACATCTCCGGTCCTAGCACTTGCTTAGTCTTTCCATCTTTGGGATAGATCCACCAAACCTAATCTTCGAGTTCGGCTCCACATCACAGCCTTCACGTGGTTCATCTAGCGTACCTAAATGAGATGCAAGATGCATGTGTATGAATGTGATGAATGGTAACACAAGATGCATCACATAAGCATTCAATACAAACACAAGATTATGCAAGACATAGACACCAATGGCTATTTAACTAACCTCACACAACTAACTATAGAGAGCAAGCTATTCACATCAAACCAAACATCGAGATAGCAAGTACATCAAGCATGGCATATTAGTTTACTTAAGTTCTATTCAAATTACTTTAACTTGCCAAGTTTAGACAACCTAATATACAATTGCTCATCTTCAGTTAAGGGCTTGGCACCTGCAATTAACAAGTTATCTTAATTAGCCAAGCATCTGAATCATCACATCAACTCATATCAAGCAAACAAGTTATTCACGGCAATCACAGAGTCAAGGCTGCAAATAGCAGCAGCTAATTTTACTCATAACAGGAGTTGTATTAATCCAAAAGACATGCAACAAGACAATCTGGAAAGCTTATGGAATTTTCTATAATTCATCTTTAATCATCTTATCATGATTCTCAAGTTAACTAAGTCAAATATACTGATTTACAGAAACTGGTCCACAATTTGACAGAGAGCAGCTATTTCTGACACCCAACTTTAAACAGGCATAACTCACAAACTACTTGGCCAAATGACACCAAATTTTAACAGCAGATAGATACATGAATTATATACAACTTCCTTATTATCATCTAGCTGTTATTCAAATCCTAACTAAATCAAACACCAGCATCTTGCAGATCTGCTCTGAATACAATCAAAACTTGACAGAAGATTTAAAAGTCATGTAACTCCTAAACTATTAGGCCTATGGTCTTACAATTTGAACACAAGCAAGATTATGAAATTTTCTACAACTTTTGTATTCACTATAACCATAGCAAACATCATTTACACCACGAAAATGATTGCACAAGCCAAAACTGCAAATCCAGCCCAACAGCAGTGGTACAGAAAACTGATAGGAACTTCAGAGAAGCATAACTGGAGTTCTAGACCTCCAACAAATATGAACCATAACTTTTTGAAAATCTTAGGAAGTTACCTACAACTTTTGTATTCTCATATTAAGATGATTCTACAGTTAGAAGGGTCAATTAATCCAATAATTGCACCTCTATCCAAAACATAGACAGAAACAGACATGCTACTTTAAACAGCTATAAATGGAGTTATACATGCCCAATAAATGTGGTTCTAGACTTTTTAGAAAGCTTAGCAAATTCTAAACGACTTTGTTGTAAACATCTAAAGCTAATTCTACTACTAAGAGGGCCCCACAGTAAGAACAAAGAAACCCTCTCTGGGTTTGGGGCAGAAACAGCCACAGAGATTTAAGCAAGTATAACTCAAGATCTACTTAACCAAAAATCATGATATTTAGCTTTTTGGAAAGCTTAAGAAAAGTACTGCAACTCATGTATTTTCATAAAGTCATGATTCATAACTTAACTAAGCCAATTAATTCAAACATGCAGAACTATTCAGAGTAAGAGCAAAGCAATACGGGGCATTTGTTATTTTTATAACTCTTAAAATATAAATCCTAAACACCTGAAATTTTTACCAGACAACAACAATCACCTTAGTAGCACTCCACAAAAAATTTCACATTTATTTGAGCATAAAAACTGCAGTTATGAAAAACACAAGACATGGCAAGTAACAGGAACCTAGCTTCATAAATCTATTTTGACAGCAACATATTTAAACTAAAACATGCCACATTATAGATCTACTGCATAGACAATTTCACAAGGATTCCAAAAAGTCCTCATTTTCTATTTTACGATTTTTGTATGAATTACTATGAATATTCAAAGTGGAGCATTCAAATCTGCAAAAAATCAGAGAAAGGAAATTTAAATCTTGCATCGAGGTCCCTAGAATTTACACAAATTAAACCCGACAAATATATCCTTATTGCACTATTCATCAGAGTCACTATCTATTCACTTAACCCCCTAGAGAACTTCAAATTCATGCGTGTGGTCCTTGGCCTCTCTTCATCCGGCCGGAAGCAAGACACCTCGCCGGAGCTCCTGATTCCGGCGGCGGTGGTGGTCGTCGGTGTCGGAGAAGCTACGGGGGAGCATCCAAGGGCCGGCGCAGACATGTGGGGCTGCTCATCTAGGCCGGGGGCAGGCTAGGTTGGCCTGGCCATGTGCACTGGCATTCGCGGCGGCCACGGCACCGGTGGCCGCACGCTATGGCGGCGAAGGAAGGCCGGGGAGGGGCGCGCGAGGCTAAGAAGAGGGCGGCAGAGCCGATGGCGATGGAGTCAGGGCTGTGAGGCGCACGGGGGGTGGAAGAACTACTGTGGCATAGGAGCTTTGCCGCCCAGCGATGGCGGCCCTGGTCACAGCTCGGCGCAGAGCGACCGGGTGAAGCGAGGAGCGGCAGCGCGAGTGGGAGGAAGGCGCGGGGCAGGTCTGGCACATGTTATGGAGGAGCAGGGCACGAGGCAGTGCATGGCGTAGAGCTTGGACACGCGTCAGCCATGGCGGGGCACGCTCCAGTGCATTGCTGCCACGACGCCATTTCGTCGAGCACGTGGCGCGTGTCGCGGTGCTCGACTTGGAGGCCATGATAGGGATGCTTGCGTGCTGAACTGGGCTATGGGCCTTGAATAAAAATTGTTCCACTTCTGACAATCTACAAACTTTATTAAGGAAACATAGCCATTGGGGCAATAGATTAGCGGTTAATGACACTCCAAGATGGCAGTGTCAGTGCATTAACGGCGATTAACAACCTCTAGAAATTGATGGGCAAAATGAAGTCAACTGAGTGTCATCTTCATACATGCTCTTCTCCATCATGTATACTCCAACTTTTATTTTGGGACCTGCTCACTTCGCTTAACAAAATCACGAGAACGCAAGATGCCAATGGCGACGACGATGAATTCCAGACTTAGAAAAATTCTAAGTCTAAAAACAGCCGCTGATTCAATTTTTGAGCCTCTGTTTGACTTAGTTCCAAGTTGTTCTGGCTCTTGTTCCAAAAACAAAGTTTGTTCTACTCGACTCAGTCTTCAACTTTTATTTAAGGTGCAACTCCATGCAAGCACTGTAAGTGGTTGGTCAACATAGGTCAAAGTATCATCACTATAAAGCTTAAATTTGAGTTATTGACCGATTGAGGCATTTTTTTGACTTCTGCTCAACATGAACCTTTCATGACTTTTGCTATAGAGTTCCTATAGAGTCATTTGGGCAAGGTTGAAAGGTCTGGTTGATGACCTACATTTCCATTCACTTAATAGTGCAATTCCAGCACTTAGTAAAGTCATTCCAATAAGGATATAACTTATCATTTCATGTGACTTTTTTATTCCAAACTTCATGAAACTTTTCCAGTGACCCATATAGATGGGTATTGATGTGAGACACATGAAGATATTCCAATAACACCAGCCAAGCATATATCTTGAAAAGGGCCTATATGTAAAGCAAGGGTGCAATATCCGAGTTTAGGTTGGGGCTCATTTCCATAGGTTTGACCTTGACATCTTCATCATCACTTAATCTATCATGTTTGAGCTCAAACCCATAGCTTAACTGGTGATAAACACCTGGGGTATTACAACCCTCCCCCTTAAAGGAATCGCGTCCCGAGATTCGGTGCGAAAGACTTTTAAGGGAAGAGAAACATGTCATCCAGTTTCCAACATCAGTGATAGCATTAGGCTACTTAACTTTGGAGTATCAGAGAGGCTAATTTGGTCATGACACTTTCTGATACTTGCTCTTCGTCGTAAGTTGTTGTCTAAAGAATTTCCTTCGTTGGCGTCCATAAAGCATTGTTACATTGGAAGGAATCCAAGATAGCATTGTCCTACGTACTTCATCCTCGATGTACGAAGAGTGATACAAGCGTAGGCTAAATACTTGTAACATCTACTTCCCTAGTGGATATGGCATAGATCATATGGACTTTGCACTAGATCATAATCTTCTGAAGGATACTTGTTGCAATGGTTTCATTTGTGCAGTTCTCTTTCTCTGATAACGATATTGTATGGTCTGAGTCTACCGAGTGAGTGGTAAACATAATAGCTGACTTTGTCGGCTCAACGTTCTCGATGATCATTCCTTAGGGAGCCTTTGGATCCAAGTTGCAACAGTGATCTAGGTTGAATCTGATGCAACCTCTTGGGTAAAACACATGGAAGGCACCAAATGACAAGGCAGCATTGGAAAACATTATCAAGGACGAGGGATAGCGAGGCCTAGAGTGCAATAAAAGTTGCCAGTATTTCCTCAAACAAGGGAAATAGTTCAGTACCATGCATTTTGAGTACGATTCTCCTTCATGGTGCAGTGGCGTAGTAAGTTGGGTTGACTTGCACTGTCGCAAAAATTAGCTTTGTGGGACTAATTTTGACATTGAGGCTTCCTTTCTAATGTCAATCAACAACTCATAAATAAAATTTGAAATTTGTTGTTTGACACCTTTTTTTTAATTATTTTTGACTCGCAAAGGCACAAATTAACTTGTAGAACACCTTGACTACTCACCATAGTTGATACGAGAGGACAAAAGCAAGGCACAAAGGGATGCAAGGAGTCTTCTCTAGGGCATCTAAAGTATTAACAGTCATCACATTGCCAACATGACCTGAACTACAAACACAACCTACTAATATGAGGGATGCAGGTAGTCAGCAGAGAAATCACAGATTCTGTACCTCTCGGTAATCAGTTCATATCCTGCAATCTACTGCTCCATTATGCATGAATTTTGGTAGGAATATAGATCCATGAGTCTTCTAACTACGCACCAAAATTCAGCTCAAACGGACACCGTTTGACTATCCAAACAATTCCTCTACCAAAACTGCTCTGTTCTGAAATGGCAGCAACCGAGCTGACAAGACATCTCTCAAATCTGATGTTTTACTTAACCCATACTCAAACCAACTTGATACATTGAAGGGTCCTAAGTGAGGAATGAGATCACCAAGTTTGGGGCTAATCCAACCACGTTTGAGTCACTAATTGCCGGCTTGAAGATAACCAATTTTAGTGTCACAAAAGCTGGACATATTTCTTGTTCTTCCTTTTCTTTGCTTCACACCTTGAAGTGTGTGTTTTGCACTCTCTAATCTTTCTCATAGTAGCAGCAGACTTTCTCTAGCTGAGGATGCAGGCTAGGGTTGTCCTTACATGCTTCCCAGGGAACAACTTCAACCGCTGATGTAGGCACCAACTCGACGATGCGCAAGCATTGGACTAGTGGGCTATTTTTGTAGGGCATAATACATACTTCATGTGGAGTGATAGTCCTACAGGATAAGGGAACGTCTCTGAGTACCCTTCTGTGCTTCATACCATAGAATGCGGAATAATCCTTTGATAGCACCATATACATAATGATGCGGACTGAGACTAGGGACGTGCTTTCTCTAGCTGTTTACTTAGCTGATACAGCATCCTGCACTATCTGTGTGATTGTCCAAGATGGAATTGACCTGACGACACCGGACCTAGAGAAGAAAGTTGTACTGGTATCGCTGACCGGTTTTGCTGTTTCTTCGCTTAGCATTGTTCTGTGAGATCTGGCCTTCGTAGTTACCAAAAGTTGTTACCTAGCTAGAGATTAACCTTCCTATGGGTAACTAATCAGTTGTCTCTGAACACCCAAAAAGGTTCCAAATCTTCGCTCTTGACAATAAGAATTGTGGTTGAAGTATAAACAAATGGTCGCCATTGAAGTCAGTAGAAAGGGGTCACACCAAAGAAGGTCGGTTCGTCTACATGATCCTTATGCACCTAAAGATTGAGAACTTGGACAGGAACTCATATATACCAGGTGACCTATTACAACACATAATATCCTGGTCCATTTATCATTCGACTGATAACTTGTTCAACATTAAGTGTGGTGCACCTTTCTGATCCAATGAGAATGACATAAGTTGCTCACTAGATGACCGATGTCATTACAGGGACAGCCACGTCGAGTCACTTGTTTACCATCTCTTGCAGTCTTTTAAGTTCATGTCGGTGACCTATTCTTCAAAGGTTATCCTCTGGACGACTTTAGAAGGAAGCTCTACTACATATGGTCCTAATAGATTGATCTTATGATAAGATATGGGGAGATAACCAAGAAAGGATCACAAGAAAATATCACATCAGCTGTCGTTTCATAATGGATCATGACTAGCAACCCTGATACCAGCGCGTGTCGAGCAACACAACCTTGTGTGCGTGCCCACAGGAGGCTCTCAGTTTCATCGCGTCACCATAGAATGTTAATCGTAACACCATTACTGAACTGACAACCAAAGTGAAATTTCTAGTGGCACCAATTAGATTGTAAGAACAAGCATTGTGCAAAAGAGGGATAGCAAACAAGGATAGTCACAAGGTTAGGAATCAACAAGGAGGCGATCTGAAGATCAAAACACAGCGCAAGAGAACATAGCTTAATTGCCAAAGACAACTGAGCAGGGGACTTCTTGCCTAATTTCCATATACGCCTCGTGTCCACCAAAGTGATTACTAGATAATGATTAACATGAGATTTGGTCTTGTCGAGCAGTAACATGAGATCATGACTGATAAACATCCAGAGACTTGAAAGAGTTGGAGACAAAATACACGAGATTCGAGGGACAAAGCCATTGCACTGACTAGGGATTTAGTTGATAAAGCAATGACATGATCTGTAAGGAAAAGGTTCCAAAGCCAGGATAGATAGCGATTAGCGTTGCACCAGATCATCAGTAAAAGGAAGGAGCAATGAGATCTAATAAGGATTTTTGCAGCAGGGTCCTCCCACACAAGAGCGGGACAACCACGAAACATGCAAGCGTTCAAGGGAACTAAGCTTGGGCCTAAGGTCAAGCAAAGGCATTGATAAAGTCTTTGTAGCGCAACGTTCAAGGCTAGCAACCACATGTACAGGCCCAGGCTCCTAAGAGAGAACTTAATGGGAGACAACAACCATGAAATTACCAAAACTTGGACACTGCTCCATGATAGCACTCATCAACACTCGTACGCTTACCGAGGACAAAAGGGTGAAAACTATGGCACTACCTAGATAACGAGCATCCACACCTACATCACGGTCTTAAGCGAGCATTTTGAAACATTCAATCCAATTAGCTTAAATGGCTATTACGAAGCACAAAGCTTGTACATAATAAGCAGTCACCTAAAGTAACACCACTACACATAAACATGCGAACCTGGTGGTAAGGTAATGTTATCTTTTATTTCCTTTTTACTGAGTAGGTGGATATCTCTATAAAACAAGTTTTACTTACATTTAGCAATTTAGTTTTCAAGGGGTGAACCTTTTGTTAACTACTAACTTGTCATCTATTTCTTCTGGCATCCAACATACGAGGCAAAGCTAATCACACACTAACTTCAAGCATAGCTATTCAAGCAGCATAGGACAAGGCATTTTGGCTAGCTTCACAAGGGAAAATAGTGACATCACATTGATCACAAGTTACTTAGCATTAGAACAAGGTGAGGGAAGCATATTTATGCACAAGCACAATCATGATGCATGCTCGTCCTATTCGCCCTCACGAAATTGCTAGCCTAAGGCGGCAATCATGTTCTATGTCGGTGGCATAACATGTACTCTCTCGATATATAGCTAGTTGTCAGCTACATTCAATCTACGCATTCGTGGTTAGCGTACCTGCATGCAAATTCATTGCAGCCCATCCCTATAAAGAGATAAATAAGCACACAATGAAAGCAGTAAACTAAGATACTCTCCATATATACATCCCTAGATATATATACTTCGGTATCCATAGCTACCCAACAGATATACCCACAATTTAGTACCTTCATATATACATGTGTGTAACATATAAATATTCTAGTAACCACAGCTAACTCTCCCCTAGACCGACAGTTGGACGGTCATGCTCTCACAACTCACACTTACCTGGGCATAGAGGCAATTGATCCATACATTACCATTCAAGCGAATGACATCCATACTATAGCACGCCGTATGGACGATGAAAGTAAAACCCCCATGTTAGTACTTAGAAAGCCACCTAATAGTCCTTAACTAGGCATAAAGGAGGATGTCGCTAGCATAGTTTTGCAAATAAGTTTTGACAAATTTCCCTATAGCTAAAGTTTTAGTCAAAATAGACTTTTTAAAACCAAAACTTTGTTTTTAAAATGACGTACATGATGGTATTATGCTTAATCTTGCTCTGATACCAGCTGTAACAGAACCACCCAATTTATATAAGATCAAGTACGGCTGTGCCCGCTAACACGTTGACACACACATACTTTCACTCATATAAACCCGGTAGTCCGCCGAGTGTCCCAAAAGACCTCGGTAAATCAACATCACAACTAAGATCGCGTGATTAAGCAAATACATGTCACATACACATGGTTGCAGCGGAAATAATATTTCCAATGGGTTCACAAATAATAGTACAAGTTTGGGTTTTAAAACTGATTAGTGAAAACAACATAGCTTTTAAAAGATTACATTAATATATGTTCCAAATACATTGCTAGCATAAGTGACATCATCAGACAAAAGCATATAGATGAGAAGTAACTATAGAATCATCGAGCCCATCAGCGGTTGGCCACTGTCTTCAATAGGCTGAGAACTCCACCTGCAACATGGTGGGATAAACCCTAAGTACACGAATGTACTCAGCCAGACTTATCCGTCGGAAACCAAAAATAAAGTGACACCAAGGATTATGCAAGGCTTTCTTTAGTGGGCTAGCTGACTCATTTGCGAAAAGCATAAGCTATCATGAAGAAACCATTTTAAGTACTTTGCATCATCTTTATTATGACCTATCCATCTAGGTAAGCACCTATACTATATCAATCACTTGATTAACCAATAACATCCAGTTACCAACTTAGATTTAGCATATCCCATACCATCCAGATAACCATCAGTGTTCCATCATAATTACTATGATGCTGTAGCTCGAGTCAAGTGCTCACTATCCAGGAGCGATGGCGATTCAAATTGATTTCTAACCAGCTGATGATTTATTCCTCACACAAACCACACTCACCGATCAAGTGAGCTACAGATCACCAATGACACTTTCCAAGTAGCCATAGGATAACAGTCAGGGACCGCACTACCCAGGGACCGCCCGACAGCTAGGACGCACCTTGGGCTCACTCTTCGTGTCCCCGTCATACCCCCCTCAGCACTAGTCTGCCAATCTGAGTTTATCTCGGCTCAAATAGTGTCACTAGCTCGCGGTCGAAAGGTACTTTATTCGGCCAGCTAAATGTGAGGCATGCGTTCAACATGACAAGAGGGACGAGCAACGATCGGTCCTTAATCGACACAGACGGAAACTAATAGCACCCCAGAACCCTGTCTGGTTGCCTCCAACTTTTCCGTCCGGTCTCCAATTATCCATCACACATGGTTAATTCTAAGATATCATTCTTTCCATAGCTAAATTCTTCCAGTAACCACCTATAAATGTAGGTGACCGGATATCACCGATCGCTACCGGTCTAAGCAAGGCTAAGCAGTTATTCGATCCCAACCTAACAGGTAATAAGGTAATAAGGTAGGCAAGGATAGTAATAAATGCATCAATGGTTTCAATCAACTCCTACAACTTAATGCAACAATATATAAACTCATATATAGGAAGAATTGCTTTTATAAAGTAGGAGACTTAGAATGCTCCAGGGCTTGCCTGGGATCCGACACAAGTCAGTTCAATTAGCTTGCACCGTCTTGGTGACATCTCCGGTCCTAGCACTTTCTTAGTCCTTCCATCTTCAGGATAGATCCACCAAACCCAATCTTCGAGTTCGGCTCCACATCACAGCCTTCACGTGGTTCATCTAGCGTACCTAAATGAGATGCAAGATGCATGTGTATGAATGTGATGAATGGTAACACAAGATGCATCACATAAGCATTCAAGACAAACACAAGATTATGCAAGACATAGATACCAATGGCTATTTAACTAACCTCACACAACTAACTATAGAGAGCAAGCTATTCACATCAAACCAAACATCGAGATAGCAAGTACATCAAGCGTGGCATATTAGTTTACTTAAGTTCTATTCAAATTACTTTAACTTGCCAAGTTTAGACAACCTAATATACAATTGCTCATGTTCAGTTAAGGGCTTGGCACCTGCAACTAACAAGTTATCTTAATTAGCCTAGCATCTAAATCATCACATCAATTCATATCAAGCAAACAAGTTATTCATGGCAATCACAGAGTCAAGGCTGCAAACAGCAACAGCTAATTTTACTCATAACAGGAGTTGTACTAATCCAAAAGACATGAAACAAGACAATCTAAAAAGCTTATGGAATTTTCTACAATTCATCTTTAATCATCTTATCATGATTCTCAAGTTAACTAAGTCAAATATACTGATTTACAGAAACTGGTCCATAATTTGACAGAGAGCAGCTATTTCTGACTCCCAACTTTAAACTGGCATAACTCACAAACTATTTGGCCAAATGACACTAAATTTTAACAGCAGATAGATACATGAATTATATACAACTTCCTTATTATCATCTAGGTGTGATTCAAATCCTAACTAAATCAAACACTAGCATCTTTCAGATCTGCTCTGAATACAATCAAAACTTGACAGAAGACTTAAAAGTCATGTAACTCCTAAACTATCAGTCCTATGGTCTTACAATTTGAACACAAGCAATATTATGAAATTTTATACAACTTTTGTATTCAGTATAACCATAGAAAACATCATTTACACCACGAAAATGATTGCACAAGCCAAAATTGCAAATCCAGCCCAACAGCAGTGGTACAGAAAACTGATAGGAACTTCAGAGAAACATAACTGGAGTTCTAGACTTCCAACAAATATGAACCATAACTTTTTGAAAATCTTAGGAAGTTACCTACAACTTTATTATTCTTATATTAATATGATTCTACAGTTAGAAGGGTCAATTAATCCAATAATTGCACCTCTGTCCAAAACATAGACAAAAACTGACATGCCACTTTAAATAGCTATAAATGGAGTTATACATGTCCAATAAAAGTGGTTCTAGACTTTTTAGAAAGATTAGTAAATTCTAAACGACTTTGTTGTAAACACCGAAAGCTAACTCTACAACTAAGAAGGCCCCACAGTAAGAACAAAGAAACCCTCTCTGGGTTTGGGGCAGAAACAGCCATAGAGATTTAAGCAAGTATAACTCAAGATCTACTTAACCAAAAATCATGATATTAAGCTTTTTGGAAAGCTTAAGAAAAGTAATACAACTAATGTATTTTCATAAAGTTATGATTCATAACTTAACGGAGCCAATTAATTCAAACATGCAGAACTATTCAGAGTAAGAGCAAAGCAATACAGGGCATTTGTTATTTTTATAACTCTTAAAATATAAATTCTAAACTCCTGAAATTTTTACCAGACAACAACAATCACCTTAGTAGCACTCCACAAAAATTTCACATTTATTTGAGCAAATAAACTGTAGTTATGAAAAAGACAAGACATGGCAAGTAACAGGAACCTAGCTGCATAGATCTATTTTTATAGCAAAATATTGAAACTAAAACATGTCATATTATAGATCTACTGCATAGACAATTTCACAAGGATTCCAAAAAGTCCTCATTTTCTATTTTACGATTTTTGTATGAATTACTATGAATTTTCAAAGTGGAGCATTCAAATCTACAAAAAATAAGAGAAAGGAAATTTAAATCTTGCATCGAGGTCCCTGGAATTTACACAAATTAAACCCAACAAATATATCCTTACTGCACTATTCATCAGAGTCACTGTCTATTCACTTAATCCCCTGGAGAACTTCAAATTCGTGTGCGTGATCCTTGGCCTCTCTTCATCCGTCCGAAAGCAGGACACCTCGCCGGAGCTCATGATTCCGGCGGCGGTGGTCGTCGTCGGCGTCAGAGAAGCTATGGGGGAGCATCCAAGGGCCGGGGCAGACATGTGGGGCTGCTCATCTAGGCTGGAGGCGGGCCAGGTTGGCCTGGCTACGCGCATAGGCATTCACGGTGGCCACGGCACCGGTGGCCACGCGCTACGGCGGCGAAGGAAGGCCCGAGAGGGGCGCGCGAGGCTAAGAAGAGGGTGGCGGAGCCAGTGGCGGTGGAGTCAGGGCTATGAGGCGCACAGGGGTGAAAAAACGACTGTGGCACAGGAGCTTCACCGCCCAACGATGGCGGCCCTAGCCGTAGCTCGGCACAGAGCGACCGGGCAAAGCGAGGAGCAGCAGCGCGAGTGGGAGGAAGGCGCGGGGCAGCTCTAGCATGCATTATGGAGGAGCCGGGCACGAGGCGGCGCATGGCGCAGAGCTTGGACGCGCATCTGCCATGGCGGGGCGCGCGTCGCGGTGCTTGACTTGGAGGCCGTGATAGGGATGCTTGCGTGCTGAACTGGGCTATGGCCCTTGAATAAAAATTGTTCCACTTCTAATGATCTACAAACTTTATTAAGGGATCATAGCCATTGTGGCAATAGATTAGTGGTTAATGACACTCCAAGATGGTAGTGTCAGTGCATTAACGGCGATTAACAACCTCCAGAAATTGATGGGCAAAATGAAGTCAACTGAGTGTCAACTTCATACATGCTCTTCTCCATCATGTATACTCCAACTTTTATTTTGGGACCTGCTCACTTCGCTTAACAAAATCACGAGAACGCAAGATGCCAATGGCGACGACGATGAATTCCAGACTTAGAAAAATTCTAAGTCTGAAAACAGCCGCTGATTCAATTTTTGAGCCTCTGTTTGACTTAGTTCCATGTTGATCTGGCTCTTGTTCCAAAAACAAAGTTTGTTCTACTCTACTCAATCTTCAACTTTTGTTTAAGATGCAACTCCATGCAAGCATTGTAAGTGGTTGGTCAACATAGGTCAAAGTATCATCACTGTAAAGCTTAAATTAGAGTTATTGACCGATTGAGGCATTTTCTTGACTTCTGCTCAACATGAACCTTTCATGACTTTTGCTGTAGAGTTCCTATAGAGTCATTTGGGCAAGGTTGCAAGGTTTGGTTGATGACCTACATTTCCATTCACTTAATAGTGCAATTCAAGCACTTAGTAAAGTCATTCCAATAAGGATATAACTTATCATTTCATGTGACTTTTTGATTCCAAACTTCATGAAACTTTTCCAGTGACCCATATAGATGGGTATTGATGTGAGACACATGAATATATTCCAATAACACCAGCCAAGCATATATCTTGAAAAGGGCCTATATGTAAAGCAAGGGTGCAATATCCGAATTTAGGTTGGGGCTCATTTCCATAGGTTTGACCTTGACATCTTCATCATCACTTAATCTGTCATGTTTGAGCTCAAACCCACAGCTTAACTAGTGACAAACACCTATGGTGTTACATCTCCCTCAAGGAAGAAGATCAGATCAATACATCGTTTATTATGCCCTTCGACACGTACTGCTACACCACCATGTATGCTGGGGCTATCTATCAAAGGGCCATCTAGATGTGCCTCGATTAATAGATTGGCCACAACATCAAAGCTTACATCGACGATGTGGTCATCAAGTCTAAGATCACCGATAATCTTATCACTGACCTCGAGGAAACATTCACCAACCTTAAAAGGTATTGATGCAAGCAGAACCCTTCAAAGTGCATCTTTGGAGTTCATTCAGTATACTCCTGGGCTACATCGTCAATGCCTGTGGCATCGAACCCAACCCCAACAAGGTCTCCGTCATCACCAACATGAAACGTTCGACCTACGTTAAAGATATACAAAAGCTTATGGGCTGAATGGCTGCTCTAAGCCGCTTCATATCGCGCCTCGGCGAAAAGGGACTACCGTTCTTCAAACTCCTCAAGGCATTCGAGCGCTTTTCTTGGTCGGAGGAGGCAGATACAGCTTTCGAGTAGCTCAAGTTGTTTCTAATGAAACCTCCAATCATGACGGCGCCTCAACCAGATGAAACTCTACTAATCTACATCACCGCCACTTCTCGCATTGTTAGCACAGCTATCGTCGTCGAACCCGAGGAGGCCGGGCACACCTATAAGGTGCAACGTCTAGTCTACTTCATCAGCGAGGTCCTTAATGAGCCCAAAACTCATTATCCTCAAGTTCAGAAACTACTATATGCTATTCTGATCATGTCACGCAAGCTCTGCCATTACTTCGAGTATTACAAGATCACCGTGGTCACCGAGTTCTCTCTTGGGGACATTCTCCGCAACAAAGAGGCCAATGGTTGTATCATCAAGTGGGTTGTCGAGCTCGACACTTACTCCATTGAATTTAGAAGCAGGCCTACCATCAAGTCATAGGTGCTCGTTAATTTTGTCGCTGAGTGGACCAAGATCCAAGAGCCCATTAAAACGACCTGATTTCCACGAAGGGAAATCCACAGAGTCAAAATGTAATAAGACCGTTGTAGATCATATTACCCAAATTTCCAGTTGAATACCACATCCATACAATGATAATATCAGAGTACAAATAGTGTGGAATTACATAATTTATTACATCGCCGCATTAGCGGAATCAAGAGTAGCATTCATTTAGAACAGCTTGAAGATAAGATCGCCAACTCGAGCGTAGGCACGAATCCCTCAACCGTCAAACTCCTCGGAGCTATACTCCCTAGCAGAACCTGTGTGCCAAAATTTAACAGTACGATTTGTACTGGCCACTCCCAAACTATGAGCATTGCTTTGTGGAAATTGGATGCAAGTTGGATATAATCAAAAGGAATCTATAAGGCTGGGGTTTCCTATGTCTTAGCATGTCAAGTATATAATAATAGTTGGTCAAGTTTTAACACCATTCCCACACACATTCCATCCTCTTCCCTTTCTAGAGCTAGGTTTCGATCCAGGGATCGATATACCACCATCTCCATCAACACCATACCATCGCTCAGTCGACAGGCCAACTCCCTCTTGGCACTGCCTCAAGGCCCGTAGCCCCTAGCTACGACTGACACTCTCTCATGGGGGAAGAAGAGAAGGACTCATCTCACTATCTAGTTTAAGCGAAACCCAGGAAAGGTCCATAGCCGACAAGTTGGCACATGTATCGATTAATCAACCATACACTCTGTAGAGGTTTTACATAACCATAAGATCCACCTTCCACGCTGACTGTCGTCAACTGGGCTGATTCCGGCCGCTTGCTAGCCTAGGCTAATGCCACTCGACCATTCAGCCCTGGTACACCCCAAGTCTAGTCTGGGGTGGCTGAAACTGTGAGTCATGAGCTGGGTCCACAAGGTCTCCATGAAGTCTAAAAAAGGTGTGGGGGAATCCTCCGCGCCCCGTACCTCCTTACACTGTCTGCTATCAACCTAGCAGTAGTGGCTATATCCTACCAAGTAGTCCGACCATCCCGCACCATATAGGGTGAGTGGCACATAAGGCTTCCCGGTGAATCTGAGTACTAGTAAGTCCTTAGGGATGACTAAGCTAGAATGTCTTCATTAGGGTTTCCATTTACCGTGCCACCACAGCACCTCCACCCTGGGCTCCTCCCATCACAGGTTCACACCCGGGACCACTTCATATACCCTTTACCCACCACAGGTATCCATTTCCAGGGGTGCCCAGGTAGCACCACATGGCAAGACTTGCCCTAGGCTCGTCGTATACTCCAATTTGGTCGACACAACCCTCACCCTCCACACATCCAAGTCACACACGCAACACTCTCCCCATAGTCTAGATAACACCATGCATTAATGTAGTATAAGCGTAGTAAAAGTACAAGTAATGAAATATAGCAGTGAGCGTGTGTCTAGCCTAATAGCAGGGTATGTAGGGGTAAGGTTGCGTCAAGGTAGAGGCCATCAAGTAAGCATACTACCATGCAAGTTCTATCATAGTATGATTATAACAATAAAGTAAAGCAATAGCAGTTCTATATTAGCCATGCGTAATAGGTGCTACGAGGTTGGGTGGAATGTGGCACCTTCAGTGTAGTCGTCTCCGTTCTCCTCACGGTACTCATGGTCCTTGTCTGTCTGATTCTCCTCCGAGTCTACAAACGATCGCATTACAGTCACGTTAGCGACGTCTATAGAATAGCACAAAGAAGCAATGGAAATTCAAAAGAGCCAAATGCACTCAAACATGGGTTCATTATGTAGAGCTCGATTTTAGATAAATTTTGGTCTTGGTTTCATATTTTTCTAAGGTCGTATGAATTAGTTATGAATTTCCGAAGATTAAATCATTTCTAAAGAGCTGAATTAATCCTAGCCTGACACGTGTCAGGCTATGACTGGTCCACGTGGCATGCTGATGTCAGCATGACATCATTGGCTTGGCTCTGAGCTGACAAGTGGGGTCCTACATGGCGGTGTCACTGACATGTGGCCCCGATCAACGGTCAACGTTTGACCGGTCAATGGTCAATATAGGCTGGGTCCAAGCTGGGCCAGTTGGGCCTGGATACGGGCTAGGCTTTGGCCCACCATGTGGCATGCTGTGGCGCTACCACGTCGTCATACTAGGCCACTAATGGGCCGTGATCCATGGGCGTCGGTGAGGCACGGTTCATGGTGAACCCGCCTGTGTTGGTCCATAGACCGCAGAGCCGGTCTATGAGGGACTTGGTCCACTTACTCCTTCCTAGGGTTTGGTTCACGTGCACAATGCAGTCATGGTCGGAGCTCGGTGAAGCTGCTTGGGATGTGGTCGGCAAGGTCATGGTCGGAGCTACTCGACGGAGCTGCTCAGGACGTGGTTGTCGTAGTCGTGGTTGGCAAGGTCATGGTCGGAGCTGCTTGGCAGAGCTACTTGGGATGTGGTCGACATAGTCGTGGTCGGCAAGGTCATGGTCAGAGCTGTTCGGCAGAGCTGCTCGGGATGTGGTTGACGTTGTTGTGGTCAGTGAGGTCGTGGTCGACGAGGTCGTGGTCGGCGAGGGGGAAAATCCCCTACTTCTTCCTCGGTGTGCTCCCGCCGGTGGTGAAGTCACCACCAAGCTTCTCGGGCAGTACTGGTGCATGATTAAGGTAGGCAATAGTTTTCCCCATGCCTCGGTGAGTGCAGCAGTGGGGTCAAGGTGGCGGCTAGGGCTTCATAGGGTCCTGGCCATGGTGAACGGTGGCGTGGGTTCGTCAGTGTGCATGGACAGGACTGCAGTGTTAGCGAGAGCCCAGTTGGAGGAGCGTGTGAGCTCCCCGGTGCTTCTACGGCCATGGTGGGCGTGTTGATGGAGCTCCTGGTGCTCCCAGTGGCTCTAGCCATGGTGGTGGGGCAAAACAGAGGCGGTGGTGCTCCGACAAGGTGCGGTGCGGCAATGCAGGGCTCTGGTGGCTTCTTCCTTGGCTAAAGTGAGCGCAGTGTGTCTCTCGTCATGGCGGAACCAGTCGAGTGTCAACGTTGCCTTTACCGTGACATAGAAGACGTGGTGGTCTCGCCATGGTTGTGCCCTCGGCCACGGTGAGCGTGTCTGTGCATGTGCGCTCCTGCTCTGATGTACAACATCATGGCTGGGGTCCTCCTTTTGGCTGAGGGCAGCGCACACAGCGCGTCCTAGGTCTCAACAAGCATGGCCATGGCGGTCTCCCTAGCTAAGTAGTTGGGCTAGGCCAGAGCTCGAAGCTTCAACAAGGTTTCGATCATGGCGGTGCATGTTCCATTTGGCTTAGGGAGGTGGTCTCAGCAAGATGGCTCACCGTAGGGTTTGTGGTGGTAGGGTGGTAGTGCAGTGGTGAGGCAAGGCCATGTTGAGGCAATGCAGTGCTGTGCTGAGCAGCTACGTCGCTGTAGCTGATTGGGGCGGCACTCTTGGCTTCGGCGAGGTCCTCCCCGCCGCGGCTTCTTTCTCCTGCTTGCTTCTCCCTCCTCCCTCACTTTCGGCTTGACGCTGCGTGGTGCGGTGCCACCAGCGGCGACAGTGAACAGGCTGAGGGTTAGGGCTCATTGACGTTGGCTTTTATAGCCAAGCCCCAAGGGCTCCAATGGTAGACAGCGATCGAGCGGTGGTGATACGTGCAGCGCATCCGATGGCTCTCGTGCGGCTACATAGGCACGGCGCAAGGGGGAACAAGGTCATGCGATTTGTGTGACCCTAGGCCTGTGCCTGCCATGCTGGTCGGCTTCCGGTCGCATGGGGAGATTGCGTGGGTGAGGGGAAGAAGACGCTACTGTGCTGACGAGCAGGGTCGGGTCATCAGGCGCTTAGCGTGATGTGGCTGCGTGCGGCGCGTGATGGCTGACGAGCGAGCCTAACTTGTCAGCGGCTGTGCGTGTGAAAGGGCAGGCAAGGTTCTGCTAGGCTAGCTGGGCCGGTCGAGGTAGGCTGGGCTGAGCTGCTGCCTCCCTCTTTTCCTTCCTTTCTCTTTTATTTATGGCCAATTTGGTTAGGGTTTGTCATAATTATTAAGTAAGCTAGTTAGACATCACATAAGGCAAGGGAAGAATCCAACTCACATGTGGTATTAATATGCATGCAAGGTTCATTTAGTTAGGGAACTTAATCACACGTTTATGCCAAGAGTTATGCCATGCTTATGTGTTGACTTAGGTTGGGGTTAGACCTAATGCATCTCTTAGGTTGGGTTTCTATACATGAAACTCATCAACACATGGGAGTTTTAAGAAATTTTTTTGTAGTTGGTATTTTTGGTGTATGGATTTTTGGGTTGTTATAGTCCTACCCCCTTAACAGAATCTCATCCCCGAGATTAAAGCATAACATACTCTTCGAAGAGGTAAGGATATCGTAGCCAGAGGTTAGACTCCTTCTCCCACATTGCTTCTCTCTCTGTGTGATTGCTCCATTGGATCTTGCACATTGGAATAGTCTTGCTTTAGGTCTCTTTGGTATCTCTATCTAGAATTCTGATAGGATGTTCTTTATACTCAAGTGTATCTTGAATGTCAAGTGTATCAGTTGGAACTACATCATTGGGCTCTCTCAAACACTTGCGTAGCTGTGAGACATGGAATACAGGGTGTACACCCATCAATTCCTCAGGTAGCTCAAGTTTGTTGGCGAGCTTCCCAATCCTCTTGCAAATCTTGTATGGGCCAACAAATCTAGGGGCAAGCTTCCCTTTCACATGGAATCTGACAGTTCCACGTAGCGAGGATACCTTGAGATAGACGAAATCTCCCACATTGAACTTAAGTTCTCTTCTCCTTTTGTCAGCATAACTCTTGTATCGACTTTGAGCAATTCTCAAATTCTCCTTTACTTGCGCAACTCCTTCTTCTGCATCCTGAATCTTAGCGGAGTCAAATAACGATCTTTCTCCCGGTTGGGACCACATCAGAGGTGTCTTACAAGGTCTGCCATACAGAGCTTCAAATGGTGACATCTTGATACTAGCTTGGTAGCTGTTGTTGTAAGAGAACTCTGCATAGGGTAGGCATTTCTCCCAATCAGAGCCATAATTTAGTACACTAGTGCGAAACATGTCTTCTAAGATCTGATTTACTCCTTCTGTCTGTCCATCTGTCTGTGGGTGATAAGCGATACTGAAATCAAGTTTGGTTCCAATGGACTTGTGTAGAGCTTCCCCGAATTGGAACACAAACTGAGGACCACGATCAGATACAATACTAGAAGGAGCTCCATGCAGTATGAGAATATGCTCAACATATAGATCTGCTAATTTTCTGGCATTGGTCTTGGTCTTAACTGGTATAAAGTGAGCAATCTTGGTTAGACGATCAACAATCACCCAGATGGAATCATTGTCTTTCTGTGATCGGGGCAATCTGTGGCAGAACCTCCTAAGTTATAGGGCCCACATGCACCTGTCACTGTCCGACGACCTTTGACATTTATGCATATGTTTCCAATAACTTAAAAAGACTATCGGGTGTCCTCGAGGAACCCCGAATCATCCACGATTTCCGAGCAGGATCACGTTACAGAGTCATTGCAGTATTACAACATTTATTCAAATATCAAAACCAGAGTAACAACAGCGGAAGTCTTATGATAACATAGTTTACAAACCAGTTATTTCAAACCTTACAAACTAAGTTCTTTAATTATTACAAACCATAGTAGTAGTGGAGTGGCATAATTAATACACACATAACACCCAAAATAAACATCCTGCCCAAGGATCACACATTACTTCTCATCGTCAGAACGAACGATAGTCATGCAGCATAATCCAAAACAGATCTGCTCATGAGGCTCACCTGCAATAAGGGGTCAACGAACCCTGAGTACGAAAGTACTCAACAAGACTTATCCAAAATATTAACTAATAAACTCAGTAATGCAGGCTCAGGGATTCAAGGTATAGCTTTAACAATGATCAAAGTTCTTTTGCGTAAAAGCTCTTTTAACAACATTCTTTATATAGAAAACTTCTCAAGAATTATATACAAAGCTGACACGATCCGCACTAAGATCATGAAACTTCATATTTAGCACCTTCACAAGCCTTATTCAAGTTCCGGTTATTAATTCTACGATGATGAACAGTGAGTTGAGTCTCCATAACCGAGGAGCAACGATGATTCAAACCGATTAAGCCCAGCTGGGGATTCCAGACCACACGACATATGCAGGTCCCTAACTCACATATATCAACCTACCCTTGGATCCTCTAAAACAAGAACGGGTCCGCGCCACCCGAGAATATAGCACACCTCAAATCCGGCCACATTCCAGCCACGAGGGTACACGCTATTCCCGCCATCTCTCCACTCCCAGTGTGCGAGTAGCCATTCTCTTAATAGAATTTCCAAGTTCAGGCTTACCGGAGTATGTGGTTAGTACTACAAATTCTCACCTCATGCAATTCAACAACGGACGTGCCTTAATCAACACAGGCGGAAAGAACCCGCTCACAAGACCTCCATGTCTTGTGGCTCACACACACCGAGTCCGCCCGGTCTAGATTTATTACTCCACATTCCCATATCACAGGCTAACATAATTAACCAATGTTCCATTTAAAACTAGCAGATGGCAGGTAGTCACCCAACTTTCATCGTTCTACGCATAGCTAAGCAAAACTAGGCATATACGAGTTTAAAATAGGTAATATGGTAAATATGGAATAACAAGGGTGGTAATGCACCAATTAGGCTTTTACTTAACTCCTAATCACTTAATGCAGTAACAGAAAGCAAAAGCGAAATCAATTTATAAAATACAAGGTAGGGTTGTATGCATCCGGGGCTTGCCTTCGTTGACGGAAAAGTCCGATTCCTGCGACGTTTCACAAGTATTCGATCCGACCTCAACAGACGGATAAACTTCTTCCATGACTTGATTAACTACCACGTGTTCACCTTCGTTCACTACACGTAATAGCAATGCCATGTTTAACATGATGCGGAATACGAAATATGATGCTCGATGATGGATGCAAAGTTAATAATTTGAATACAACTTTCCTTCGCGGTACAGTTGCAAGTCAAACAAACTATATCTTTTTTCGTAACACATACCTCAACAGCCAAGGATCATTAACAACAAACGACCCGAGGTCATCACTCAATCCAAAAGTCCAAACAAAAACCTAAATCATTAAAGGTTACTATTTGTTTTTATGAATTAATTATTTAATTCAAAATTATGAAATAAATCAACTTATTCTATTTGAGCTTAGAATTTAAGTACATGTTCATTACATGTTAACTAAGTGGCAAAACAAATTTCATAATTTTTGGATAAATAAATAAGCCTAGAAAAATCATGGAAATCCATTTATGAATAAATTGAGCAATTTTTATCACATTTAAAAATTACTTAAAAACATTATTTCATATTTTTATTAAATACTATACCTCACAAAGAAGTCACTCAAAAATTTTCATAATTTTTGGAGCTCTAAATAAATCTACACAAAAATAACAAAAATAGACACTATTCATTCAAATCTGAAAATAGAAAAATTCATTTTGAACGTTGAGTCACTGACATGGTGACCCCACCTATCATCTTCTACCTCCCGCGTGTTGACTACGACGACGACGGCGCTGACCGGCGCAAACTCACCGACGGCGAGTCCAAAGGCGACGGTCAAGGCACCAAAATGACTATATCATCCCGGCGCATCGACTGAAGGCGCTAGCTAGACGAATTACTACGAGTTACGAGCTTGGCGTCGGCCATGGCGGATGCGGTGGCTTGGCGACGTTATGCCGGCGAAACGAAGCCGAAAACGGGGAAACAGAGGGCATGGGAAGATCTAGTAGCTCACCACGAACATGCTCAAGCAAGAATTAAGGCCGGAGAAGCAACGGTGAAGCGGGGCGGCGTTCACAGCGATCACGGCGGTGCGAGCAATAACGACGGCGGTGTTCCAGTGGCTGTGGTGGACAAAACGAGCAATCAACAAGATATTAAGCACCACGGCATCACGGAGAAGCTGAAACAATGCTTCCCGAGATCAGAAGCTCACCGTAGAGTACTGGCCACGACGGCGCTCGCTCGACGGGAACTCTGCCGGCCACGAGAAAGAAGAGCGTGGTCAGCGAGTTCTCGGTGAAATCAGCCGACCATAGTTGGCTGGGTGGATGTGCAAGAGAAAGACGGAACTGGAACGACCTTTACCAAGACGACCGCGGTGCTAGGGAGACGGTGCGGGCTCGCCGAAGCTATGGCGGTGGTGTCGGGAAAACAGAGCAAGAGAACGGGGCCAACGGCGACGGCCTGGGCTAAATAGAGCAGCTCAGAAGCACAAGGAAGCCGCGCTGTGGCCTTCACTGCGCCAGCGTGATGCCAAAGACGGCCACGACCGCGCCTGGAAGCAAACCGAAGGTCGCCGCCGGTGTAGCTTTGAGCGGTGAACACTGTTCATCAAAATTACAAGTTTGCCATTCGCCAAAATTCACAAATTACTCCCAAATTTTCATAACAACTCAAAAATTCTCCAAACATAAAAGTTGTTCAAAATCAAAAGTTCTACAACTTTGCTTTTATAACCATCTCCTAATTCGGTCTAGATTTTGAAATGAACTTTTGAATTTGAATAGGGAAATTTACCGAATTACGCCTTTTTGATTTACTCAAAAATTTTCTAAACAACTTGAAAAACTCCAAAAACAAACTTTGTATAACTTGCCAAGCTCTACACTTTTGCTTTTGGGCCCAACCCCAAAATATGCTTAGATTTTGAAATGGATTTTCAGGGTAGGGTTTAAATGTTGAAAAGCGGGGTTTTCTGGAAAAATTCCAAATCCAAACAAACATTGAACTTAAGTCAAACAATACATTGCAACATATACCACATAAATATAAACTTGTTTTAGTAAATGCACATCAAAGTTTTCACCAAATGCCAAATGCTTTGCAATGCATATGATGACATGTCAGATTTTAATATTTAAACACCCGAGGTGTTACAATCCTTCCCCCTAAAAGAAATCTCGCCCTAAGATTCAAAGCCATAGGGTAAGTAATGGAAAAGGAAATGTGTCGCGAGAATACATACAAACTCTGTCCGTAAAACAGCTGAGGTCCCTTTTACAAAACACAACATGTACTACCGAGCTCAACTAACATTACTCGATTCTATATTGACGCTAAAAATTCGGGAAACTTTTCTAACAAGTAATCTTCTGATTCCCAAGTAGCTTCCTCTTCTGAATGTTGATTCCATTGTATTTTATAGAACTTGATTGTCCGTCTTCGAGTAACACGATCTTTCTGATCTAACACTCGGATAGGATATTCGGAATAAGTTAAATCCGGTTCTAGTTCCACTCCTTCAACTTCAATATTCTGTTCAGGCACTCGGAGACACTTCTTCAATTGAGAAACATGGAACACATCATGCACAGCTGCAAGATGTTCAGGTAATTGCAAGTGATATGCCACTTTTCCATACCTTTCCAAAATTTGATAGGGTCCAATGTATCGGGGTGCCAACTTTCCTTTAACACCAAAACGGTTAACTCCCTTCATTGGTGATACTTTCAGATATACAAAATCTCCTTTGTTAAATACCAATGGTTTCCGTCGTCTATCCGCATAACTCTTTTGGCGGGACTGAGCTATCTTCAAATTACTCTGTATTTGCCTAACCTTGTCTTCTGTTTCTTTCACAAGGTCAACTCCAAAGAATCTTCTTTCTCCAGGCTTAGACCAACTCAATGATGTTCTGCATCTACGACCATAGAGTGCTTCAAATGGAGCCATTCTAATGCTTTCTTGATAACTATTGTTGTATGAGAACTCGGCCAAAGGTAAGCATTCATCCCACTTATTAGAATAGTTAAGGACACAACACCTTAACATATCTTCAAGCACTTGATTAACTCTTTCAGTCTGTCCATCAGTCTATGGATGATAAGCTGTACTATATAGAAGTTTAGTACCCAATGAAGAATGCAATTGTTTCCAAAAGTTGGAGACAAACTGTGTACCTCTATCTAACACAATAGTCTTGGGTATTCCATGCAAACTCATGATTCTTGCTAAGTACATCTTGGCATATTGGATCATAGGATATATTGTCTTAACTGGAAGAAAATGTGCTGACTTAGTGAGTCGATCTACAATAACCCATACTGAGTCAAATCCTCTTGATGTTTTGGGTAGACCAACAATAAAATCCATACTTATATCCTCCCACTTCCAAGATGGAATAGGCAATGGTTGTAATTCACCAGCAGACCTCAAATGTATAGCTTTCACCTTTTGACAAGTATCACACTTCGCTATATATCTGGCAATCTCTATTTTCATTTTAGTCCACCAAAATCTTTGCTTCAAATCATGGTACATCTTGTTGCTTCCTGGATGGATAGATAACCTAGTAGCATGTGCCTCATCTAGAATTGACTGCCGCAACTCAGGAACTTTTGGTACCACCAGGCGATCCTTGAACCACAACACATCTTCATTGTCAATGCTAAAGCATTCCGCTTTTCCATTCTTGACTCTTTCCTTAATATGGGCTATACCCTTGTTTTCCTTCTGAGCAACAATAACTTGATCTCAAATAGTGACTTCAACAATTATGTTGGTCAAACTTCCTTGTTGAATTACTTCTACATTCAACTTTTCCATTTCTTGACATAAATTCAAACCCATTGTTCTCACCGTCAGACAATTGCAATAACCTTTGCGACTGAGGGCATCTGCAACTACATTTGCTTTACCGGGGTGATAATGTACTTCCAAGTCATAATCCTTAATCAGTTCTAACCATCTTCTTTGTCGCATGTTCAACTCTAACTGAGTAAAGATATACTTTAAGCTCTTGTGGTCTGTATACATATGACACGTATTACCAAGCAGGTAATGCCGCCAAATCTTCAGAGCATGAACCACAGCTGCTAACTCCAAATCATGAGTCGGATAGTGTTCTTCATGTTGCTTAAGTTGCCGGGATGCATAAGCAATGACTCGGCCTTCTTGCATCAACACACATCCAATACCAATACCTGAAGCATCACAATAAACATCAAACGGCTTCTCGATGTCAGGTTGGGCTAATACTGGTGCAGTGGTTAACAGTCTCTTCAAAGTCTAGAAAGCCTCCTCACAATCTGATGACCAGACAAACTTGACTTGGTTCTTCAACAATTCAGTTATGGACTTTGATATCTTTGAGAAATCTAGAATAAACCGACGGTAATACCCTGCTAGACCCAGAAAACTCCGAACTTGATGAACTATGGCTGGCGGTTTCCAATCGAGCACATCTTTCACTTTGCTGGGATCAACTGCAACTCCTTCGGCTGACAAGACATGTCCAAGAAATTGCACTTCCTTAAGCCAAAAATCACACTTGCTGAACTTGGCATATAGTTGATGTTCTCTCAAGCGGGTCAGAACAATTCTGAGATGTTTCGCATGTTCTTTCATATTCTTGGAATATACTAAAATGTTATCAATAAACACCACTACAAACTTGTCTAGCTCAGGCATGAATACTGAGTTCATTAGATACATGAAATGAGCTGGAGCATTTGTCAAACCAAAAGACATTACCAAGTATTCATATAATCCATATCTTGTGGTAAATGCCATTTTGGGAATATCTTCAGGCTTTATCTTGATTTGGTGATATCCTGATCTCAAATCTATCTTGGAGAAAACTTTGGCTCCGGCCAATTGATCAAAAAGCAGATCTATCCGAGGTAATGGATACTTATTCTTGATGGTCACTTCATTCAATGGACGATAGTCGACACATAACCTCAAAGTCTCATCTTTCTTTTTTACAAAAATTGCCGGACATCCCCAAGGTGAAGAACTAGGTTGGATAAACCCTTTCTCAATCAATTCTTGTAACTGAGTTTTCAGCTCGGCCAATTCCTTAGGTGGCATCCTATAAGCTCTCCTAGAAATTGGAGCTGTTCTAGGTTGTAACTCTATATTGAACTGTACATCCCTATCAGGTGGTAGACCGGGTAAATCTTTAGGAAACACATCTGAAAATTCACACACTACTGGAATATCTCTAATCTCTTTGACAGTAGTTGCACAAATTTTGCCCACTGATCTTCTTAGGGTTGGAAGTTGGATAAGAAGTTGAGAATTACTATCAGGCAAACTCACTTTTAAGGTCCTATTCAAAGCATCTATAACAGCCTTATGCTGATACATCCAATTCATTCCCAAAATTACATCTATATCCTGATTCTTAAGGATAATCATGGTAGTGGGAAAAATATGCCCACCCAGTTTTACGGGTACTTGGTATACCATTTCCTTAGTACACAGACGTCCCCCGGGCGACTGTATAAAGAAACTTTCCTTTGTTGCCACAATTGCAATTTCATGCTTCACGACAAATGTTCTATTGATGAATGAATGCGATGCGCCAGAATCAAAAAGTATAACTGCAGGGTGATTGGCAACAGGAAACATACCCATCATCACTGGCTCCCCTTCCGGAATTTCTCCAGCTTGAATATAGAACACCCGTCCTGTCTTCCTCTCATCTTTGCCCTTCTGAGCATTCTGATTGGGGTTCTTATTTGGTGCCTGACCCTGTTGTTGATTAGCAGGGGCCTTCTGATAATTTTGATTAGCCTGCCTAGGATATGGACATTCCCTAGAGAAATGACCAGTTCTTCCACAATTGTAACACGGATAGTTGTGACCCTGGGTTGTTGGAGCATTGCCACCAGGAGCATTGGTTGATTGTGAACTCGGATAGGTTATAGCAGGACAGACATTTGACTGTTGCCCAGCTTGGAACTGCGGTGGACGATAAGGAGGACGATTATGATGTACTGGATGATAAATCACCCTCTGCCTCTTCGGATTTCCCCCAAAAGATCCAGACGGCACACTCTTTTTCTTTTTGAGCTCCTTATGCTGCTGATACTTTGATTCTGAAGCGATTGCAATATTTACTGCCTCATGGTAAGTAACATTGGTGCAAGTGGTCATCATAGTCTGCAACTTGGTATTCAGGCCTCTCATAAACCACCTCTTCTTCTTGGCATCAGTATTGACATGTTCAGATGCATATTAGGACAGATGATTAAATTTTCCCACATACTGCATCACGGTTTGATCTCCTTGTTTCAAAGCAAGGAATTCCTCTAGCTTCATAGCCATCACTCCTTCAGGGATATAGTGGGCTCTGAAGGCTGTACGGAACTCAGCCCAAGTTATCGGAATGCCAGTTGGTTGCATAGCCACTAAGTTTGCCCACCAAGCACTTGCTGCTCCTCTAAGTTGTTGGGCGACAAACGTAGGTTTCTGATACTCCGTGCATGGGATAAGATCAAATTTCTGTTCCATGGTTCGAAGCCAGTCATCAGCCTCCAATGGTTCATCTGCCTTGGTGAATACCAGGGGTCTTATGTCTGTAAAATCAACATATGTAGCCTCCTGTCGGTTATGGTGGCGTCCACGGTTTCCGTACATCTGATTCTGACTACTCTGAGCCATCTCATGAAGCAAACAAGAATTTTCAGCCGTCACATTGACAAGTGCAGTTATAGCATCAGCTAAATTGATTGGAACTGGTGGCGGATCTAGAATACTGTCCTCATCTTGTGAAGTTCCCGGAATAAACGAACCCCGTGTATGACCCATCTGCTCATAACAAACCAAACTTTATTCACATGCCTTTATTGAATTGTACCAAAGCTTACTCTAGACACCTTACATAGAGTTTACTAATGTACAAACAACCCACCAGTACTAAAATAGAACTACATAACTTAAACTAGAGCTACTATTATACAACTCTACTCTTTTCCTCAATTTCTTCAAACTTCAGACTCAGTATCCATTCCAGAATTATTACCGCCTTCATCATCGCTTTCATCGATCATTACTAATTCTTCAGGATCTTCTTCTTCTTCCTCTCCCGATTCATCATCATCGGCAAGGATGACACCAGGGTCCATGGCATCAGCTTGAGGCTCATGATTCGGATTTAGTAGATTGCTAAGCCTATGAACTTCCTCATGTAGATATGTATTATGTTCTTCTAAATCTTCTACATAGAATTCTAGCTCATGAGTTCTAGCTCTAGCTACATTTTCCCTGTGCCAAGCTTCATTTCTTCCCTCTACCGTACGAACTAACATACTTTCGCAGTTCCTATGCACGGTGGTGAGCTGCCTCAATTGACCCTGTAATTCACCTATTTGTATAACATCCAAAGCCCTATCTCTAGTAGATTGTGCTAACTCTGCAGAAATCCTCTATATCTCTGCCTGGGGATTAGGCCTAGAACTGCTACTGCTAGCACCATTATTTCTAGGGGCAAGTTGGTGACGAGGAACTCCTTTGGGTCCGGTGGACTTACGGGGCGTCATCTTGGCACGAGCCATACTGTAGGTAGCCAATTTAATCCAAGTAAGATCATTGATCAAAATCCAGAAAGTAGCTAAGATGATTTATATTCCTCAAACCAGACTCACTACTTAACTCCAGACTAAGAGGTGAAGGAAGTAACAAGTGAATTATTCCTGATGCATGAATCGTTCTTACGAACAAAAACATCAAAAATTTATAATGCACATAAACAACATTTATTTTTATATAGGGCATAGTATAATTACTACTCCACCACACAAAAACCTTTTTACTCAAATAGGGAATGGTGAGAAAGAAATAAGATAAGTCAGAAGCAATTTGGACCAAATTAACAAGTTAAATTTAGTCATCCAAATCATTTTGAAGTTTTTGTAAAACAATACAACAAAACCTTGTAACGATGGCTCTGATACCATTCTGTGGCAGAACCTCCTAAGTTATAGGGCCCACATGCACCTGTCACTGTCCGACGACCTTTGACATTTATGCATATGTTTCCAATAACTTAAAAAGACTGTCGGGTGTCCTCGGGGAACCCCGAATCATCCATGATTTCCGAGCAGGATCACGTTACAGAGTCATTGCAGTATTACAACATTTATTCAAATATCAAAACCAGAGTAACAACAGCGGAAGTCTTATGATAACATAGTTTACAAACCAGTTATTTCAAACCTTACAAACTAAGTTCTTTAATTATTACAAACCATAGTAGTAGTGGAGTGGCATAATTAATACACACATAACACCCAAAATAAACATCCTGCCCAAGGATCACACATTACTTCTCATCGTCAGAACGAACGATAGTCATGCAGCACGATCCAAAACAGATCTGCTCATGAGGCTCACCTGCAACAAGGGGTCAACGAACCCTGAGTACAAAAGTACTCAACAAGACTTATCCAAAATATTAACTGATAAACTCAGTAATGCAGGCTCAGGGATTCAAGGTATAGCTTTAACAATGATCAAAGTTCTTTTGCGTAAAAGCTCTTTTAACAACATTCTTTATATAGAAAACTTCTCAAGAATTATATACAAAGCTGACACAATCCGCACTGAGATCATGAAACTTCATATTCAGCACCTTCACAAGCCTTATTCAAGTTCCGGTTATTAATTCTACGATGATGAACAGTGAGTTGAGTCTCCATAACCGAGGAGCAACGACGATTCGAACCGATTAAGCCCAGCTAGGGATTCCAGACCACACGACATATGCAGGTCCCCGACTCACATATATCAACCTACCCTTGGATCCTCTAAAACAAGAATGGGTCCGCGCCACCCGAGAATACAGCACACCTCAAATCCGGCCACATTCTAGCCACGAGGGTACACGCTATTCCCGCCATCTCTCCACTCCCAGTGCACGAGTAGCCATTCTCTTAATAGAATTTCCAAGTTCAGGCTTACCGGAGTATGTGGTTAGTACTACAAATTCTCACCTCATGCAATTCAACAACGGACGTGCCTTAATCAACACAGGCGGAAAGAACCCGCTCACAAGACCTCCATGTCTTGTGGCTCACACACACCGAGTCCGCCCGGTCTAGATTTATTACTCCACATTCCCATATCACAGGCTAACATAATTAACCAATGTTCCATTTAAAACTAGCAGATGGCAGGTAGTCACCCGACTTTCATCGTTCTACGCATAGCTAAGCAAAACTAGGCATATACGAGTTTAAAATAGGTAATATGGTAAATATGGAATAACAAGGGTGGTAATGCACCAATTAGGCTTTTACTTAACTCCTAATCACTTAATGCAGTAATAGAAAGCAAAAGCGAAATCAATTTATAAAATACAAGGTAGGGTTGTATGCATCCGGGGCTTGCCTTCGTTGACGGAAAAGTCCGATTCCTGCGACGTTTCACAAGTATTCGATCCGACCTCAACAGATGGATAAACTTCTTCCACGACTTGATTAACTACCACGTGTTCACCTTCATTCACTACACGTAATAGCAATGCCATGTTTAACATGATGCGGAATACGAAATATGATGCTCGATGATGGATGCAAAGTTAATAATTTGAATACAACTTTCCTTCGCGGTACAGTTGCAAGTCAAACAAACTATATCTTTTTTCGTAACACATACCTCAACGGCCAAGGATCATTAACAACAAACGACCCGAGGTCATCACTCAATCCAAAAGTCCAAACAAAAACCTAAATCATTAAAGGTTACTATTTGTTTTTATGAATTAATTATTTAATTCAAAATTATGAAATAAATCAACTTATTCTATTTGAGCTCAAAATTTTAGTACATGTTCATTACATGTTAACTAAGTGGCAAAACAAATTTCATAATTTTTGGATAAATAAATAAGCCTAGAAAAATCATGGAAATCCATTTATGAATAAATTGAGTAATTTTTATCACATTTAAAAATTACTTAAAAACATTATTTCATATTTTTCTTAAATACTATACCTCACAAAGAAGTCACTCAAAAATTTTCATAATTTTTGGAGCTCTAAATAAATCTACACAAAAATAACAAAAACAGACACTATTCATTCAAATCTGAAAATAGAAAAATTCATTTTGAACGTTGAGTCACTGACATAGTGACCCCACCTGTCATCTTCTACCTCCCGCGTGTTGACTACGATGACGACGGCGCTGATCGGCGCAAACTCACCGACGGCGAGTCCAAAGGCGACGGTCAAGGCACCAAAATGACCACATCATCCCGGCGCATCGACTGAAGGCGCTAGCTAGACGAATTACTACGAGTTACGAGCTTGGCGTCGGCCATGGCGGATGCGGTGGCTCGGTGATGTTACGCCGGCGAAACGAAGCCGAAAACGGGGAAACAGAGGGCATGGGAAGATCCAGTAGCTCACCACGAACATGCTCAAGCAAGAATTAAGGCCGGAGAAGCAACGGTGAAGCGGGGCGGCATTCACAGCGATCACGGCGGTGCGAGCAATAACGACGGCGGTGTTCCAGTGGCTGTGGTGGACAAAACGAGCAATCAACAAGATATTAAGCACCACGGCATCACGGAGAAGCTGAAACAATGCTTCCCGAGATCAGAAGCTCACCATAGAGTACTGGCCACGACGGCGCTCGCTCGACGGGAACTCTGCCGGCCGCGAGGAAGAAGAGCGTGGTCAGCGAGTTCTCAGCGAAATCAGCCGACCACAGTTGGCTGGGTGGATGCACAAGAGAAAGACGGAACTGGAATGGCCTTTACCAAGACGACCGCGGCGCTAGGGAGACGGTGCGGGCTCACCGGAGCTATGGCGGTGGTGTCGGGAAAATAGAGCAAGAGAACGGGGCCCAACGGCGACGGCCTGGGCTAAATAGAGCAGCTCAGAAGCGCAAGGAAGCTGCGCTGTGGCCTTCACCGTGCCAGCGCGACGCCAAAGACGGCCACGACCGCGCTTGGAAGCAAACCGAAGGTCGCCGCCGGTGTAGCTTTGAGCGGTGAACACTGTTCATCGAAATTACAAGTTTGCCATTCGCCAAAATTCACAAATTACTCCCAAATTTTCATAACAACTCAAAAATTCTCCAAACATAAAAGTTGTTCAAAATCAAAAGTTCTACAACTTTGCTTTTATAACCATCTCCTAATTCGGTCTAGATTTTGAAATGAACTTTTGAATTTGAATAGGGAAATTTACCGAATTACGCCTTTTTGATTTACTCAAAAATTTTCTAAACAACTTGAAAAACTCCAAAAACAAACTTTGTATAACTTGCCAAGCTCTACACTTTTTCTTTTGGGCCCAACCCCAAAATATGCTTAGATTTTGAAATGGATTTTTAGGGTAGGGTTTAAATGTTGAAAAGTGGGGTTTTCTGGAAAAATTCCAAATCCAAACAAACATTGAACTTAAGTCAAACAATACATTGCAACACATACCACATAAATATAAACTTGTTTTAGTAAATGCACATCAAAGTTTTCACCAAATGCCAAATGCTTTGCAATGCATATGATGACATGTTAGATTTTAATATTTAAACACCCAAGGTGTTACACAATCCAACTATGAAATCCATGGATATGCTCTCCCATTTCCATTTGGGAACATCCAGAGGCTTTAGCAATCCTGCAGGCCTTTGATGTTCAGCCTTGACTCTATTGCAGGTGTCACATCGTGCCACATGTCCTGCAATGTCTGTCTTCATGCCTTTCCACCAGAAGTGTTTCTTCAAGTCTTGATACATCTTTGAACCTCCAGGGTGAATACAGTACTTAGAATCATGGGCTTCTGACATAATTTCCTCTCGTAGTACTAGGTCAGATGGAACACAGATCCTATTCTTGAACCAGATGGTTCCTTATTCATCCTCTTGGTGGTTGGTCTTGTAGCCTAGTTTCATCAGACCACGGAGATATTCGATCTCTTCACAACTTTTCTGAGCTTGACGGATATGATCTGTGAGATCATACTGTATGCGGAGCTCATTCAACAAGCCATGCGGTAGTATCTTGAGTTGGAAATCATCAATCTCTTCCTTGAGCTCAGGTTGTACGGATTCAGTGATCAAAGTGTGATAGTAACTCTTGTGTCTGAGAGCATCTACGACTACATTAGCTTTTCTCGGATGATAGTGAATTTCTAGGTCATAGTCCTTGATCAATTCTAGCCATTGGCGTTGCCTCATATTTAGATGTTCCTGAGTGAAAAAGAACTTCAAGCTCTTGCGATCCGTATAGATATCACACTTGTTGCCTATCAAGTAGTGTCTCTAGATCTTCAAGGCAAGCACAACTGCTGCTAACTTAAGATCACAAGTTGGGTAACGGTTCTCATGTTCTTTCAACTGTCGAGATGCATATGCTATCACTCTTCCATCTTGCATTAGTACACAACCAAGTCCTTGACGGGATACATCACAATAGACCATGAAATCTTTACATATATCAGGCAATGCTAGCACAGGAGTTGTGGTAAGCTTCTGTTTCAATTTCTAGATGCTTTGTTCACACGCAGGCATCCATTCAAACTCCTTAGTCTTCTTTAGAAGGTTGGTCATTGGATGGGCTATCTTGGAGAAGTTCTCAATGAATCGGCGATAATATCCAGCCAAACCCAAGAAACTTCTGATTTCTGTCACATTATGGGGTTGATCCCACTCTTTCACAGCTTCAATCTTGGCCGGGTCAACTGCAACACCTTCAGCTAATAGTACATGGCCTAAGAAGGCAACTTCCTATAGCCAAAATTTGCATTTGCTGAACTTTGCATAGAGCTGATGTTGGGCTAGTTTCTCAAGCACCATTCTTAGATGATGTTCGTGTTCCTCCGCGATGGATGAATAGACAAGGATGTCATCAATGAATACTACCACGAACTTATCCAGTTCATCCATGAATACCTTATTCATCATGTTCATGAAGTATGCGGGAGCATTCGTGAGTCCAAAGGACACCACGGTGAACTCAAACTACCCATACCTAGTCACAAAAGCTATCTTCGGGATGTCACTCTCTCGAATCTTCATCTGATGATAGCCAGATCTGAGATCAATCTTGGAGAAATACTTGGCACCTCAAAGCTGATCAAGCAGATCATCGATTCTTGACAGAGGGTACTTGTTCTTCATGGTGACTGCGTTCAAGTTCCAGTAATCAATGCACATTCTCATCGAGCCATCCTTCTTCTTAACAAATAGAATAGGGGACCCCCAGGGTGAAGCACTGGGTCTGATATATCCCTTCGAGATGAGCTCATCAAGCTGCTTCTTGAGCTTGGCTAGTTCATCAACTGACATGCGATAGGGTCTCTTGGCAATGGGTCCTGTTCCCGGCAAAAGATCAATGATGAACTCTACATCACGGTCTGGTGGCATACCCGGTAATTCTTCAGGGAATACATTGGGATAGTCCCTGACCACAGGCACATCATGAACTGTCTTCTTCTCTTTCTACGATTCTGAACTCGCTTTAAGGGCACACAAGATAGAGGTGGACTTTTCGGACTAGGGTTCACATCTAATGACTTGGCCTGATGGGTGGGTCACTTGGACGTATCTAGGTGAACATGATATGATACCTCGGTGAATGGTTAGCCAATCCATGCCTAAGATGACATCTAGGTTTGTGGAAGGTAATAGGGTTAGGTCGGCTTTAAAGATAAGACCCTCAATGGTAAGACTCACTCCCTTACAGATGTGGGTGCATTTTAGGTCTCCTAAAGGTGAGCTGGTGATGATAGGCTTTCTACGTGGGGTTACAGGCAGGTCATGCTCTCATGTAAACTTAGATGATATGTAAGAACAAGTTGCTCCAGAGTCAAATAGAACTGATGCAGTATTGCCATTAACTAAAAACATACCGTACACCACGTCAGGGGCAGCCTGTGCTTCCTCGGCGTCCAGTTGGTTGAGACGTCCATGGGTAGTAGATCCCTTGAACTGAGACTTCTGAGCAGCTAAGTTCTAAGGGCACTCAGTGGCTTTGTGACCTGGCTAGCCACAAGCGAAATAGGTGAAAGGCGTACCGCCTGTAGAGGTTGGCACAGGTGCCTTCTAGTTTCCAGTGCTTGGTGTAGAGCGGTTCTGTGCTGGGCATTAATTCGTTGAGCAGGGATGGTTGAAATGGTGCTGAGTGTTGCGGTCGTGAGCATAACGGTCTAGGGGGGTAACGATCTTGAGTAGGGCAGGAGTATTTGGCGGTGTAGCCTCCCCTACCTCTACTTGATCTAGGGTTGTCATCCCTGTTGTGGCGAGAGCGTTCCCTAGATGGTGCATCTCTGCGGAACCTCTTGCGATCATGACCATGAAAGGACTCCTCAGGCTTGCGCTTCCTCTCCCTGTACTCTTCTCCTGCTTCAACACGGTCCTTCTCAATCTGAATGCAGTGATCCACCAGAGCACGCAATGTGTTACTCTCAATACTGCCAAATTTCAGCTTGATGTGCGGGTTAAGTCCCTTGTGGTAATAGTACAGCTTCTCCTTCTTAGAGTTCACAACATAGGAAGGTGCATAGCGAAGTAGATTAATGAAATGAGTAGTGTACTTAGTCACCCTATCCTTTCCCATCTTGATGTTGCAGAACTCCTCAGCTTTGGCCTCCATGATACCCTTAGGAATGTGATACTCAGTGAATGCTTTAGTGAACTCATCCCATGAGATATTGGCAGGGTCCTCATGGGAATCACTAAAACTGTCCCACCAGGCGCGTGCTGCACCTGTGAGTTGGTGTGTGGCTGCTCCAACACACTCATCGTCGATGAAAGTAGTGAGGTCAAGCTTCTTCTCCATCTCCTTGAGCCAGTCATCAACTACAAGCGGGTCAGGGTCGGTGCCATCATAGGTAGGTGGCCTTAGCTTCAGAAATCCTTCCAGCTTCCTTTGGAAGTCATTCTGCTGACCTCCCTAGCGATGGTTTGCTCCATTAACCAGAGCTACAAGAAGTTGGGTCTGTTGTGCCATCACTTCTGCCAGGTTTGGTGGTGGTGGTGGAGGAATGTTCTCCTCAGGCGGCGGGGTATTCTCTAGGTTGAAGGGTATCCCTCCATGGCCACGGCCACGACCACGGTTGTTGCCAACATGCCCCCCATTTGGTTCGACTGGTTTGGGGGTGGGCGCACATCCACGGTTCATTAGACGATTAGATCGGCGGTTCGGCATCTGCAACATGGATCATAGAGAATTTTAGTGTTTGTGCCATAAGTGCTTATATTTCAATATGATTACATGATTTTGATGATTTAAAGAAAAACATTTATACTATCCAACACTCATTACAAAAAAGCAATAAGATTCATAAGATGCAATAAGATCCGAAACATTCATTACATGGGTTTTATTACATAGCATCATCTCTAGTAGCTACACTTGAAGACATGAGAGAATCTTACTATGCATAATGTCTCATAATACATCTCATAAGGGGTACAACTTATGGAAGCTACTGCCATGACTCATGACCACGCAGGGTCATTCTACTCTAACTCGTACACCATAGCTAGGATACGACTATTCTTGATCTTGATCTCCTCGTCAGACTTGTGAGGTCGGGACACGTACTTTAAGGCTTCAGCAAGCTCCTCAGTAGGCTTGGCTCCAGGTAGGGTAGGGCAGGCATCTAGGTTGAGGCAAGTCAGGGCTAACCTGAACTCCTCTATCCTAGGCTTCGTCTTGCTACGAATCTCCTTGGGTAGCTGATCCCACAAACCCTTCATCTCCCTGAGGCGCTTCCTGTCAGACTTCTGCCAAGCCTGCCATGTCCTCTCACACTTGTCCTATAGGTACTTGGTTTGCCTGAGTGCCTCAATCAGGTGACCCTGGTTATGAACGGCCTTCTTCCTGAACTCCTCTAGCTCTTGAGTCATGGTCTTGTTCTGAGATTGGATCTTCAGCATATCAATCCCCTTGGATCTCTCTCTATCTCCTCTACGGTTGAACTCGGCCTTCTTATCATCCAACTCTCTTTGCAACTCCAAGCCTTATTGTCGAGGTAGCAGTTCCTGTTGCCTAGGTCCATGGCTTTGTCCTGTAAGTCTGTGACCTCGGTTCTGTGGACTTCTTCTCGATGGTTTAGCTCGTTCTGTAGCTTGGCAACTATCTCAAGTAGACTAGCTCGCTCCTGTGCTCCTTGTGTGTCTTGCTCCTAGTACTCCCATAGAAGGGCCTGGTCCTGATGTCTCCTCTGCTCTAGCTGGGTCACGTACCTGTCCTGCTCCAGTAGGTGGATAGCTGAGACATGAAGGCATCTGTCCTCCTCGGCAAGGATAACTCTGCCGGCTGTGAAACTCTGCTCACTGGGGGTAAGGCTGAGGTCGAGGGCCTAGGGAAGTAGATGGAACTCTGTCGTCTTCAGGTGCTTGTGCGGTCCCTCATCACTCTGTGAAGTGCCTTGTGTGAGATAGCTTGCAGTCCCTCCTCGACTGTATCCTCTATAGTCAACTCGATGAAAGCTGGGACAGAAGGTAAGGTAGTGCTAGCTGGGAACTCGACTAAGGTGACAACCGGTCCTTTGATTCCTCCTTCCTGAGCTGGCTTCCCAGTGCAGGTGGCCTTGACAAGCTCATCGGGGACACCTAACGTGACGAGAACTTGGCAGAGGGTCTGTGCAAAACCCCCGAGCTCACATAGGTCGAAGGTAAGCTTGGCATGGTCCAGAGGTAGCGGTCCTAGAGGCGGCCAGTCGATGTTCGTTGCCATCTGCATGTTTTAAGGAACAGGTGTTAGCAGCTCAATAATAGATAAGGCTTGCATAAAAGTAAATGCAGGGTCAGTATATAACCGAAAGAAGGGCTGTTAATGTCCTATTCTATCGCCCATTTCTGAGGGTTTCCTCCTATGGTCAAGTATGGCTCTGATGCCAACTGAAGCAACCTGATTTCCACGAAGGAAAATCCACAGAGTCAAAGTGTAATATGACCGTTGTAGATCATATTACCCAAATTTCTAGTTGAATACCACATCCATACAATGACAATATTAGAGTACAAATAGTGTAGAATTACATAATTTATTACATCACCACATTGGTGGAATCAAGAGTAGCATTCATTCAGAATAGCTTGAAGATAAGATCGCCAACTTGAGCGTAGGCATGAACCCCTCAACCATCAAACTACTTGGAGCTATACTCCCTAGTAGAACCCGTGTGCCAAAATTTATCAGCACGATTTGTACTGGCCACTCCCACCCTATGAGCATTGCTTTGTGGAAATTGGATGCAAGTTGGATATAATCAAAAGGAATCTATAAGGCTGGGGTTTCCTATGTCTTAGCATGTCAAGTATATAATAATAGTTGGTCAAGTTTTAACACCATTCCCACACACATTCCATCCCCTTCCCTTTCCAGAGCTAGGTTTCGATCCAGGGATCGATATACCACCATCTCCATCAACACCATACCATCGCTCAGTCGACAGGCCAACTCCCTCTCGACACTGCCTCAAGGCCCGTAGCCCCTGGCTACGACCGACACTCTCTCACGGGGGAAGAAGAGAAGGACTCATCTCACTATCTAGTTTAAGCAAAACCCAGGAAAGGTCCATAGCTGACAAGTTAGCACATGTATCGATCGATCAACCATACACTCTGCAGAGGTTTTACATAACCACAAGATCTACCTTCCTCGCTGACCATCGTCAACTGGGCTGATTCTGGCCGCTTGCTAGCCTAGGCTAATGCCACTCTACCATTCAGCCCTGGTACACCCCAAGTCTAGTCTGGGGTGGCTGAAACTGTGAGTCATGAGCCAGGTCCACAAGGTCTCCATGAAGTCTCGGAAGGGTGCGGGGGAATCCTCCGCGTCCCGTACCTCCTTACACTATCCGCTATCAACCTAGCAGTAGTGGCAATATACTACCAAGTAGTCTGGCCATCCCGCACCATATAGGGCGAGTGGTACATAAGGCTTCCCAGTGAATCTGAGTACTAGTAAGTCCTTAGGGATGACCAAGCTAGAATGTCTTCATCGGGGTTTCCATTTACCGTGCCACCACAACACCTCCACCTCGGGCTGCTCCCATCACAGGTTCACACCTGGGACCACCTCATATACCCTTTATCCACCACAGGTATCCATTTCCAGGGGTGCCCAGGTAGCACCATACGGCAAGACTTGCCCCAGGCTTGTCGTATACTCCAACTTGGTTGACACAACCCTCACCCTCCACACACCCAAGTCACACATGCAGCACTCTCCCCATAGTCCAGATAACACCACACATTAATGTAGTATAAGCATAGTAAAAGTACAAGTAATGAAATATAGCAGTGAGCGTGTGTCTAGCCTAATAGCAGGGTATGCAGGGGTAAGGTTGCGTCAAGGTAGAGGCCATCAAGTAAGCATACTACCATGCAAGTCCTATCATAGTATGATTATAACAGTAAAGTAAAGCAATAGCAGTTCTATATTAGCCATGCGTAATAGGTGCTACGAGGTTGGGTGGGATGTGGCACCTTCAGTGTAGTCGTCTCCGTTCTCCTCATGGTACTCATGGTCCTCGTCTGTCTGATTCTCCTTCGAGTCTGCAAATGATCACATTATAGTCGCGTTAGCGACGTCTATAGAATAGCATAAAGAAGCAATGGAAATTCAAAAGAGCCAAATGCATTCAAACATGGGTTCATTGCGTAGAGCTCGATTTTAGATAAATTTTGGTCCTAGTTTCATATTTTTCTGAGGTCGTATGAATTAGTTATGAATTTCTGAAGATTAAATCATTTATGAAGATGGAACAGGCTGAATTAATCCTAGACTGGCATGTGTCAGGCTATGACTGATCCACGTGGCATGCTGACATCAGCATGACATCATTGGCTTGGCTCTGAGCTGACAAGTGGGGTCCTGCATGGCGGTGTCACTGACATGTGGACCCGATCAATGGTCAACGTTTGACCGGTCAATGGCCAATATAGGCCGGGTCCAAGCTGGGCCGGTTGGGCCTGGATACGGGCTGGGCTTTGGCCCACCATGTGGCATGCTATGGCACTGCAACGTCATCATACTAGGCCACTAATGGGCCATGATCCACGGGCGTCGTTGAGGCGTGGTTCATGGTGAACCCACTTGTGTTGGTCCATAGACCGCAGAGCTGGTCTATGAACGACTTGGTCCACTTACTCCTTCCCAGGGTTTGGTTCACATGCACGACATGATCATGGTCGGAGCTCGGCAAAGCTGCTTGGGATGTGGTTGGCAAGGTCGTGGTCGGAGCTGCTCGGCGGAGCTACTCGGGACGTGGTCGTCGTAGTCGTGGTCGACAAGGTCATGGTCGGAGCTGCTCGGTGGAGCTGCTCGGGATGTGGTCGACGTAGTCGTGGTCAGCAAGGTCATGGTCAGAGTTGCTTGGCGGAGCTGCTCGGGATGTGGTCGACGTAGTCATGGTTAGCGAGGTCATGGTCAGCGAGGGGGAAAATCCCCTGCTTCTTCCCTGGCATGCTCCCGCTGGTGGTGAAGTCACCGTCGAGCTTCTCGGGTGGTACTGGTGCACGATTAAGGTAGGCAATAGTTTTCCCCATGCCTCGGTGAGTGCAGCAGTGGGGTCAAGGTGGCGGCTGGGGCTTCATAGGGTCCCGGCCATGGTGAACGACGGCGTGGGTTCATCGGTGTGCATGGACAAGGCTACAGTGGTAGCGAGAGCCTAGTTGGAGGAGCATGTGAGCTCCCCGGTGCTTCTACGGCCATGGTGGGCGTGTTGACGGAGCTCCTAGTGCTCCTAGTGGCTCCAGCCATGGTGGTGGGGCAAAACAGAGGTGGTGGTGCTCCGATGAGGTGTGGTGCAGCAACACAGGGCTCCGGTGGCTTCTTCCTCGGCTAAGGTGAGCGCAGTGTGTCTCTCATCATGGTGGAACCAGTCGGGTGTCAACGTTGCCTTTACCGCAACATAGAAGACACGGTGGTCTCGCCATGGTTGTGCCCTCGGCCATAGTGAGCGTGTCCGTGCATGTACGCTCCTGCTCCGATGTACAACATCATGGCTAGGGTCCTCCTTTTGGCTGAGGGCAGCATGCATGGCATGTCCTGGGTCTCGGCAAGCATGGCCATGGTGGTCTCCCTAGCTAACCAGTTGGGCTAGGCCAGAGCTCAAAGTTTCAGCAAGGTTTCGATCATGGCGGTGCATGTTCCATTTGGCTTAGGGAGGTGGTCTCAGCAAGATGGCTCACCATAGGGTTCGTGGTGGTAGGGTGGTGGTGCAGTGGCGAGGCGAGGCCGTGTTGAGGCGATGTAGTGCCGTGCCGAGCAGCTACGTCACTGTAGCTGATCGGGACGACGCTCCTAGCTCCGATGAGGTCCTCCCCGCCGTGGCTTCCTTCTCCTTGCTTCTCCCTCCTCCCTCTCTCTCGGCTTGACGCTGCGTGGTGCGGTGCTACCAGTGGCGGCGGCAAATGGGCTGAGGGTTAGGGCTCACCGACGTTGGCTTTTATAGCCGAGCCCCAAGGGCTCCAATGGTGGACGGTGATCGAGCAGTGGTGATACGTGTAGCGCATCTGACGGCTCTCATGCGGTTGCATAGGCGCGGCGCAAGGGGGAACAAGGTCATGCGATTTGCGTGACCCTAGGCCCGCGCCTACCACGCCGGTTAGCTTTCGGTCGCACGGGGAGATTGTGTGGGCGAGGGGAAGAAGACGCTACTGTGCTGACGAGCGGGGTCGGGTTGTCAGGCGCTTGGCGCGATGTGGCTGCGTGCGGCGCGTGATGGCTGACGAGCGAGCCCGACTTGTCAGCTGCTGTGCACGTGAAAGGGTAGGCGAGGTTCGGTTGGGCTAGCTGGGCTGGTCGAGGTAGGCTGGGCTGAGCTGCTGCCTCCCTCTTTTCCTTCCTTTCTCTTTTATTTGTGGCCAATTTGGTTAGGGTTTGTCATAATTATTAAGTAAGCTAGTTAGACATCACATAAGGCAAGGGAAGAATCCAACTCACATGTGGTATTAATATGCATGCAAGGTTCATTTAGTTAGGGAACTTAATCACACGTTTATGCCAAGAGTTATGCCATGCTTATGTGTTGACTTAGGTTGGGGTTAGACTTAATGCATCTCTTAGGTTGGGTTTCTATACATGACACTCATCAACACATGGGAGTTTTAAGAAATTTTTTTTGTAGTTGGTATTTTTGGTGTATGGATTTTTGGGTTGTTACACCCATCACCGCTACTTAGCCCGAGCACTGGGTGATGTACTTCAATGGTGCCCTCAACATCAACTGTGCTAGTGTGAGCATTCTGTTTATTACGCCGACCAAGGATAAGCTCCGATATGTTCTTTGAATACATTTTCCAGCTTCCAACAACGTCGCCAAATATGAAGCATGTCTCCATGGACTCCATATAGCTATTGAGCTCGGCGTCAAACGCCTCATGGTATATGGGGACTCTGTGCTGGTCATCAACCAGCTCAATAAAGACTGGTCCTGCTCCAGTGAGAAGATGAATGCATACTACGCCGAAATCAGGAAGCTTGAAGGGAAATTCTACGGTATCGAGTACCACCACATAGTACGAGATCAAAATCAGCTCATCGACCACCTATCCATGTTAGGCTCTTCTCACACCATGATTCTGCTTGGGGTCTTCGTTCAAGATCTTTTGGCACCGTCCATTAAGGAAGAGAAGGAAGTTCAAGAAGTTCCCCCCGCCGAGCAGTTGTTACTTACAGTACCTTCGCCGACCGCCGATTGGAGGGAACAATTCATCAAGTACCTCACCAGCGCCGAAGTACCTGCCGACAAGACTGAAACCAAATGCCTAATCCGTCGAAGCAAGCATTATGTGCTAGTGGATGGCAACTTGATGAGGAAAAGTGCCAAGGAATGGATACTATAGAAATGCATGACCCAAGAAGAGGGAGTGAAACTACTTCTCGAAATTCACTCTAGTTCCTATGGCAACCACACGGCCTCAAGAAATCTGGTCGGCAAAGCTTTTTGAGCTGGTTTTTACTAGCCCACGGCCATCTTTGATGCAGAATACCTCGTCCGACATTGTGAAGGATGCCACTTTTTTGCCAAGCAAATACACATATCGGCACAAGAACTGCAGACCATCCCAGCTTCCTGGCCTTTCGCATGCTAGGGACTAGACATGATTGAGCCTTTCAAGTCAGCGCCAGGTGATTTCTGGTACGTGTACGTCACCATCAACATGTTCTCCAAGTGGATCAAATACAAACTGCTTTGTCTTGGCTACTACAAAGAAGGCAGTCGAGCTCTTTGAAGATACCATCCACAGATTCGGTCTCCCGAACAACATTATCACCGACCTTGGAACTACATTTATTGGCCACCATTTTTGGGACTTCTGCGAAGACCGATGCATCTCCATCAAATACGTCTTCATTGCCCATCCTAGAGCCAATGGCCAGGTCGAATGGGCAAATGGCATGATCCTTGATGCCCTCAAAATAAGGCTATATCAGAAAGAAGAAAAGCATCAAGGCAGATGGCTCAAAGAGCTATAAGCTATGGTCTAGGGACTTCACACTCAAGCTAGTCACAACACCGATGTGTCTCCATATTTCTTAGTCTATGGCTCATAAGCCATACTACCAGTGGACATTACCTTTCGGGCACCTAGGGTGGAACATTATGATGAAGAGCAAGCCGTAGTTGTTCAGATAGAGGATGTCGACAGGGCCAAGGAAGAATGTTGGATCACCTACGTTTGCACAACCAAGTATCTAGAAGGCTTGCGGAGATATTACAACTACAACATCAAAGGTCGTTCATTTGCTGTCGGCAACCTCATTCTCCGTAGAAAGCAAAAAACCGAGGGGATGTACAAGCTCTCCTCCCCCTAGGAAGGGCCCTACATCATCAAAGAGGTTACCCAACTAGGGTCTTATCGGCTATGTGACTTGGATGGAACCGATATCCCCAATTCATGGCACATCGAGCACCTTATACGTTTCTATCCTTGAAACACTCCAGATATGTATTCTACACTCCATGATGAATAAAGTTTTGGTCGCCATAATTTGTCTCCATTATGATTTAATCTCCACTCGCTGAGCTCTAAGCTACTCCTTAACGAACTCCAATATGAGATTGCCATAAATGCTCCGCAATGTTTCTCCGTATCACCAACATGTGATCGCCATAAACACTATGCCATGTTTCTCCATATCTCTGAAATGTTTCATCGACCTTCGAGCAGCACACGCTCTGTTCTGTGCTCAATGGAAAAGACCCAGTCTCCGATCTCTCACTACATGTGCTATGGGCTCCGCACTCTGCATTATGGGTGGTCGGCTGCAGTTCCTTGGTCAGGCCTATTCCTCCACACATGCATGGGCTTCGTGCTCGATGTTATGGACTATGGGCTAGCCAAGGCCAAGAGCTCAGTAAAAGAACTAACTACTCGAACACCACTAATACTACGTATATCTCCAAGTTAATTCACCAACCGTCGAGTAGCATACGTTCTGCTCTGTTCTCTGTGGAGAAGACCCACTCTCCGATCTCTCCCTACACATGCTACGGGCTCTATGGTCTGTGTTATGGGTGGTCGACTGTAGTTCCTTTATCATGCCTGTTCCTCCTCATGTGCATGAGCTCCGCGCTCGACATTATGGACTATGGGCTAGCTAAGGCCAAAGAGTTCAGTAACGAACTAACTACTCGGGCGCTACTTATACTATGTATAATTGCGTTAGGGTTAACACTATACCGATTTTTCACCACAATACTAGCAAACTGCATAAACATGCACATGACACTTCACAACATTTATACATATACATGTAAATGTCTGTCTGCACCCTTGTGCGCTCTAACTACTCTATTCAGATATTACAGCATGTTCTTTGAGCAGATCACCGAGCTTCGTCATCATCGTCCATCTTGCCGAATAGGTCAATGTCGCTGGCCAACTTCTTCACCACGTCTTCCACCTCATCTTCTAGCTGCTGGTGCTCCGTCGTGCCCGTCCCTCTAGTGAATCTAGCCCCTATCGCCTGAAGGTCAATGGCTGGGTAGTGGGACCGGAGCACAACAGGGGCGTGAGTAACGATGGTAATAATTGTGTCATAGTTGAAGCCCTTGAAGTTCTCCCACGCCACCTTGCACCTCTCGATGATAGTGTCTAGATGCGGTGGTTTGCCATCGGGCTGAGGAGCCACCTCTAGGTCAATGTAGTCGAGCACCGGTTTGACTCTGGCAACTATGGTGCTGAATTTGTTCCTCTAGGTCCTAGCCTCCTGCTCCAGCACATCGAACTATGCCTTGACCCTATGATGGTAGTCTGCAGGCATTACAAGATTCCATCAAGCAAGGAAGTTACTCCAACAGTAACTCTAACCACGAAGTACTCACCCTTCAGCTCCTCGGCCAGTTTGTCTGCTTGCCCTGACTCCTTTGCCTTCTCCTCTCGAAGTTGCTCGATGGTTTAGCATAGTCGGCCGAGCTCTACATCTTGCTCTGCAAGGATAATAGTTGTCAGCCATAATATGGCTTTTCAATCATGCAAAGCACATTCATCGATACACCATACCTGCTTTCTGCTTGGAGATGCTTCTGAGCTGCTCAAATTTCTGCTCTAGTTGCTTAGAAGCACTCATCAACTACTCGAAGACAGTGGCTAGTTGCATGGACTTGCCTCGTAGCTGCTTAGACATGGTCACCAGCTGCTTGGATAGGACGCCCTTCTGGTATTCTAGGTCTCGCGCGTTGGACTCAGCAAGATCTTGCTCGCGCTGGGCCCTTAGGATGTTCTTCTCCATAAGCTTCATCGCCTCTTTGAGCTTTTCATTCTCCTTAGCAAGGGACTCCACCCTCTTGATCAGCTGGTGCCATTGTTTAGCAGTCTAAGCTATGCCCTACAAAAACAACAAGATTATGAAGAACTCCTTTCTCCGACAACACAGACAACCATCGCCAATGCACTACTGACCTTGTTTTGCTTCACTACCGTTGACAGGGTGGATTCCAGTCTCCTAAGCTCCTCGGTGGTGTCCTCCTCCTCAATGACCACCACCTCATTGCCTCACTTGCAGAGGTTTCAGATAGCTTGAGGTCATGATTCCTCATGTTCGATCTCTTCCACCTCGTCCTTCTCCTCCACAGCAGGAGGCACCACTAGATGGCTCGGTGGCTAGACAACATGTCTGACCATGCCCTATGATGCCTCAAGGGGCGTCGTTTGCTCCTTGGGAGCCACTGGCCTCACTGCCCCAGACTCAGGCGTAGCACCGACATCTCCTGCATTCGCCGCTAAAGACCCAGCGATTTCTGCCGTTGCCTTAGGCATTGCCGCCGACCTATTGGCCGTTGGTGCCAACCGTTCACCGCCGCCAAGTACATTAGCAGTGGCGGTTGACTCTTCCATAGGTCGCCGAGTACCCAGGGACTCTGGGACATGGTCTGCCGGTGTTGCCTCTTCCCTAGGACCAGCCCTTGGCTGTTCGTCAGTCTAGATGGGCGACGTTGGATCCTCCGTATGCCTCGCACTGCATCAGATTAGCTTGTCAGTTGCCAAAAGAGATATGGATACGACAACAAAATAACTCCGAAGCAAGGATGCTTACGTGTCGGCCTGCTAGTATATTTTTCTAAACCAGCATTGCCTTCTAGAGCCCTAGGCATGGCCCAAGGGTTGACTTCCGCACCCTGTGGTGGAGGTCTCACGCCCTCCGCTGTCGGCCTTGCCTCCTCCTGTCACTCGGGGACTCCCATCGCCTGCAGCTTGGGGACTCCCATCGCCTATTGCTTGGGGACTCCCGTCGCCTGTGACTTAGGGACTCCTGGTGCCTTCGTGCTCGGTGGAGGAGCCACTAGAACTTCATTGCCATCCGACCACTTAGACATCATGGTACTCCATGTCTGAGTGATCTGGTTGCCACCAAGCAAGATGCCACCTGTCTTGCGGGGGACAGCGCCCGCTATTTTCCTCTTCTTTCAGGCTGGCTCATCTGCCGCTACCCTCTTCCTTTGGATTTTCTCCAACAACAGGGGGTACTCTCTGCCTGACCAGCGTCTGTGCCTTCATACTCCGATGAGGCGTTGATCACATCTTCCTCATGTTGACTTGGTGGCTAGGCGTCTACTGCTTGCGGCCAATCACCCCTCAGCACGCCCGAGAAGTACATCGCTCTTTCCTATGAATGGACCTTTGCATAAGTGAATCGTTGCACTGCTCGACAACAATCATGGATAAAAAGCATCATGAACAAAACAATTGCGATGGGTACCTGAGGAGGTGGATTTATATAGTTGAAGGCCCATGATGGCCTTGGTACACTGAATGAGGCATTTGGAGCAAATAGCTCTACGGCTCGCTCTAGCACATCATTCCTTGTTAGCCTCCCCGTTCTCTCCCAGGTGCCGTCATTGTCGCCCTTGAAGTCAAAGCCCGTGTGGGCCCTCTCCTTACAGTGCTAGATGTGGTGCACTATGAAGCTCGCTACCACTAGTCCACCATTAATCTCCATGCCTCTTATCAAGTTGAGGAGTTCCCTCACCTGCTCCATGTCAGCACTGCTCGGCTTCTCCAACTAGCTCTTTTGGCTCTCCAGGATGTGGTCGATGTCACAACAAATTCTAGGATGGCTCTACTTCATGTAGAACCACCTGGCATTCCACCCCTTCAGAGAAGTATTCAACAGTACAGTGATGTACTCGCTCACTATTTCATCCCAGAGTTGTAGATATACACCACCGACCACCTTAGAACCACCGCCGCCCTTCTTGTTCAACCAGAACAGGTGTCTGAAGAGGTTGAAGTGCGGAAGAACCCTAGATATGTTTTGTAGAAGTGGATAAAGATCGCGATGTGCGAGATGGTGTTTGGGTGGAGATTGCACATACTAATTACCTAGAACTCCAACAGATCCCTCAGGAAAGGATGAATAGGAAATCCCAGCCCGCGCCAGAAATAATCCTAAAACACCACTACTTCATCAGTATAGGGCATTGGGAAGGGCTCACCGCTAGCTAGCCGCCATCTGGTGGTGAGTCGGTCAGGAAGAACACCCGCCTCCACCATCCTATTAATCTCTGCCTCCCCCATCCTTGATGGCATCCTTTCATCGTCACGGCTGGCTACGGCGGTCGCCTTCTTCAGTTTCACAGCTCCCTTTTTCAGCGTCATTTCTCAGATCTGATTTTGGGATTTGTGGTGGAAGCATGTATGAATCTAGAAGTTTGATGGCTGAGGAGGAAGACAAAATGACAAAGTGGCAAAGGTGGGAGCGTAGGGTGCATCAACGTAGTTATAAAGCACTCCCCCCACCCTTTCGCATTCGAGGGTTTTTAGGAAACCGCTCCTGGATTGGCGCCTCTCCAAATTCTCTACAACGGCAAGGTGGGCCGTTACCTGGGCTTTCGCACAACCGTGGCCCGTATCACCCATGTATCTCCGCAATTTGTTACTGCTCACTAAATATTCGCTGACTCATCCGCCAACCGTTATGGCTCAGTAATTACTACTGTATAACCATTACTCTAGGCTTTTCTCCGTGATTTATTTTCTCCAAGATTTCCTCTTGTGGCTCGGGGACTGTGTCAGCACTACGTCTCGGTTCCTCACTGCATTAGGGATTTTCTTCTAATGACTGTTGTTTCTGATCCTAGCACCACATGACTACGTCACCTACTGTTAGGCTTGAGTACTAAGTGGGCACACTTCACCTCGCGGTGAATGTGCTTTTTCTCATTTAGGGGCTATGCCCGAGGACTGGCTGCCTGCTCGGCTGGTCTTCTACTTTGGACCCTGGCACCACGTGACTACGTCACCTACTGTTAGGCTCGGGTACTATGTGGGCACACTTCACCTTGTGGTGAGTGTGTTTGCTTTATTCTGGAAGACTCCACACCTCTTGAAGCTAAAGAAGACTATCTCCCTTTCTTGTGGTTGGAGTCTAAGTGGGCACACTTGGTCCGCTGTGAGGAAATTTTCAATTTTGAACTTGAGCTCCTTACACCCTTATGGCAAGCTATACTTGGGTTACGCTGCTCGGCGACCGTTCACGCTGCTCGATGATAGTTCACGCTGCTTAGTGACTGCTCACAACTACTCAGCAACTCATCATGGTGGTCAGACCATGAGTTTGACTGCTCGGCTTTGTTTGCACCTGCTCGAACAAGCTCAAGACAGCATTGCACAATGGGTATAAGGTGCTCGGGGACTAGCTGTGGGGGGGTACGACCCTAGGTACCCATGGCAGACCACATGGGCTGCGCCCCTAGGGGTGGCCCAGCCCACAAGATGAAGCCTTACGGGGCACGACACTGCTCGGCGCCTCCCGCAAGACACCGGGAAGATATCCTGAAGATACTACGAGATCTGTTAGGATATGTATGATCCCATGATTCCTGTAATCTGTTATTACTTTTTGGTTATCTCCTAGATCTAACCCACTTATAACCCTGCCCCCTAGACTATATAAGGCGGGCAGGGACCTCCTCCAAACACATGCAATATCATACGATAGTCAATACAATCCAATAGACCATAGGAGTAGGGTATTACGTCATACTGATGGCCTAAACCTATCTAACTCGTGTGTCTCTGTTGCCTTCTTGTTCTCAATTATACGCATCTCTACCGATCAATCTACCTTCATGGGATACCCCTTGGAGGACTACCGACGATATTCTGTCGACAACATGGCTTGGCCCCTCTAGCGCTAACCACGATCTTAGGGGAGATGAAGTGACAAACCGCTAGCCTATTTTATGCTTATTGACTGCCTTGAATTATCTTTTGTAATGGCAGAGGTGGGTAATTTACATGCAAAATTAGGGGGTTCACACGGTTTACATACACAGTTTATGCGGTTCACATGATTTTCACCGTTGGATCCTCTAATTAGTAGTTGTAAGATAATAAGATAAAATAATCTTTCATTCTAAATTTTTTTCTTATTTTCACACATAGTTTATGTGATTAACATGGAGGATGACGATTGACTTTCCTAAGACATTCAACATCCCCGTGCCATGGAACCTTCAAGAACAGAGTGATCATAAAATCCCAAGAGGTTGTTTTGGAACTCACCTTGCTCCGCTCCGATCCCCCTCCCCAGTGCTCTGCTCTACCGTGACATCGCTCCCTAACCCGAGGATCTATCTTTTGTAGTCACCATGTGTGTCCTCATTCCATGGAGAAGCTCCCAACGGATGTGGCTATTCATATTGCTAGCCAAATTGCTATGGCTACAGCAGATCCCATGGAATATCTTGGTAGCCTACGGGCAACCTGTTCATAGATGCATACGGTGTGTGGCGACACTATAGTGGGACGAAGCATACCACTGTGGTCGGTGCTGCTGCGTGGGATACACCTTGGACCTAGAACCGGTTCTACGTCCATGAGTACTGTGCCAAGCTCATCGTTAGGCTTGCTAGCATCGGCAACTCAGAGGCCTGCTGCTACATTGGGATGCGTGCCATCTTCGTAGAAGACTGCAATGCGTTCATGCCATGTCTCAACATGCTTGAGCACTCCACCGCGATAGGCCATGGTGTTACTACATTTGTTCTCTCCCTTGTGCTCCACAGGTCTAATAGCGGTGCCAGCAATGACAACATTGCCCGGCAGTGGTTGAGGAAGGTCAAGGTGATGAAGCGGGCCCAACAGCGAATGTGATGTGGAAGAATGAGATATGTATACGGTGCCTCCAACAAGCCATGTTCATGTTGCAGGACTTGGCTGGGCGGCCGGTGCTGAGTGAGTCTAGTCCTCTGCCTCCTTTGGCCATGCCAGTGCGTCGCTAGGACAAACATTAGTGTGGAGGTGTAGGCTATGGCGTCCATGCAGGATGGGGAGGTTGGGAGGAGTGGGCTATGTTCTACAGCAAGGCACGTAGGATCTGCAAAGAGTGTGACAGGTTCTTTAGATCAATGCGGTAGATTCTATGCAGATCAATGTTGATATGTATATATCTAGATGATGGGGATTTGTATGATAAACTCTTCATTCTCCTTAATACAATGATATGGACATACGATTCCTTTCTAAACTCATTGCAATTACCTTCCTTCTCGTATGATGTGGTTCAGTTTCCCTAGCACATGTTTCCAATTTCTTAATACAAGTTAGTCAAGTCATCTCCACTAATAAACATGAGCGGGGAAGGCAACAGTCAAGGTCCGTGACATCAAGGGCCACCCATGTGAGTCACGGGTGATGGAGTAGGGAAGATGATGTGGACCATTTGATTCCCTGCACTTTGAGATCTAACACTAATGCTAAATCACTGTATGAAACGACGATGGGGGCTGCAATAATGACAATTTGCAAACACAACAAACCAATTTGCAAATTAACCAAGGCAAATACTTCCACCCCATCACCATCTCAGTGAGGTGCTTTATCTCACATCTGTGCAGCGAAGGCAAATACCATGACACTTAAAAAATAGAGTAACAAGCATCGCCATTCAGTTATTAATTGTTTTTAAGGCAAAAACTATATATAAACGACACAATAACAATCATCATGACAACTTCATTCATAACTTCAGTTACATTCCATAGCTGTACAATAACAAAGACCTATCGAATACTACTGGATGTATGTTGATATAAATTAATGCACACAGAATAATCCGCAAGCGAACGGATATTATACCAATTTAGCACTTCACCGAGAGTACCCAGTTTTATATCGAACTTGAGGAAACATGTGCAAGAATAGCCAAATATAACTTATCCCAACTTCACAATCAAGACTAGATAATAGGAGCGTAGAGGAGGCTACTAAGGTCTTCTAGTTCTAACTTTGGTAAACTTTGTCTTCTATTGTTCAATTTTGGGGATAAGACTAGAGAAAACACATACAGAGTATGTTTCCTATAGCAATACTGTCCTGCTAGGCCTACTAACGGGAGGTGGACTATAGAGAATTCAACAAGGCTATAAGAGTCACCCTCGCGAGCTACCACCAATCAAAAAAATATGGTACATCTATGAGTAACTGAGTCTAAGCACCACGCTTACACTATGAATACTACTTTAACCCAGGAGCTACCAGGATTAAAGTACTCAAAAGAGAGTCACAAACCTAAAGAACAATGTAAACAAGATGCTTACTTGAATTAGAAGTCGATTACTAGAGAAATCTTAGAAGCAAGCTCAAGAAGAACTTGATTCCACCAGGTACAAGCCATAGAAAGAGTACCGACAGGCCGAGACTCCTCCAAAACTCTTCCCTCTCACTCTATCTCTCTATGTCTAATACAGGACTAAATCCTATCGAGGACTAATCTTCTCTTGATTGCTAGCCCTAATCCTAGTGGACATATGAATTAGGGTTTCTGGCTTCTTAGCTCTTAGGATCAAATGAGGCTTATGCCTGTGGGGAGAGGTAGGGGCTAGATTATATAGCCCTAAGGGTCCAATGTGAGCCCTTGGATCAAACCAACTTAAGCAACGGCCTAGATGCATCCTCAAAGGCGGTGGGAAACCAATGTAGGAAGCTAGCTGATAGGTGGGCCCACTAGGGGCTAGGTGGCCTGATAGTGGGGCCTGGTGGCCCCATATGTCATCCTCTGGTCCTTTTCTTCGGTGACGTGGCTCCTAGATCCTTCTAGAGTCTTCCCACATAGGTACCATGGTGGGATTCCATGTTTTCCTTTGATGATTAGGTCCTCCTTAGTAGTTTTCTGATTAAATCCTACTAGAAACACAGATTCACCAAAACTCATAGAATTTGCTAGTTTAAACCCCTAAGTTTACTTTAGTGATTCATTTATACCCTTATGCATGTTTAATTGACGTATAAAATATGTATGATAACTACCGTCGACAACTCCCCCACACTTAGGCTTTTATTCGTCCTCGATAAAAGGTTGGATTACTGAAGACATAACCTTAGGACAAGATATCATCATAAAACCATTCCTAGTTATGTAAGTACTGTAGGATTCAAAGTGTCTAGCATGAAACTTTGGGCAGTTGAAGAATGGAACAGCTTGAAACAAATCACCATCTTCCGTCAGTCAAGTCAATTGGAGAAACATTTTAAGATTTTTGAAAACAAAACATAGCTTACCTTCTCCTTTTTTAGTACTCTCAAATCACTTTGTATATGTGGTATTTTTTAATCCTCACCAAGGCATTGATGATTTTGCCTTCTTTTTGCCTACTTCTAAAAGCTTATGTGGAGCTCAGGTTGGGATGAATATAAAAACATACTCGCATTACATATATTGTAAAGTCAAAACAAGGATCCAAGGAGAAAGATGTCATACTCTTAGATCAAGATGTGCATGTGTGTGGATATATATGGTGGCTATCCTAATTCTACTATGCTCCTTGAAACATATCTCTCTTGATTAAAACTTGAAAACTTTTGCAAGAAAACATGGGCTATCTTATTCATCTCTTTCTTTTTTTCAAGCAGGCATCTGAATACCCATTGTTCTAGATATCTCAGACACTTGTCCATTTTTTCCAATACTCTTTCTTTGAATAACTTTTGCATAGCCACATGCCTCTTTTTCTGCAATTGAAACTTTTCAAGAAAGATATTTAAAAGAACTTGGAGCATTTAACCTATCAAACATATTTTTGTGTCTATTCCTAGTTTAGAAGTAGAACATTTTTGGGTGGATGAAAACATGTTGTTGCGTACTCCCAGTGTAGGAGCAACAGATATATGTGGAGTGTATGTGATCTTGATCTTGAGAGCATGATAAGTTTCTCAACAATGGTCACAAGGTTTGACCAAACTCAATACAATGACAAGTAGTATATGTAGAAGGTTTCCCTAATCTATATTTGGCTCTGGTAGGACATTGCTTACCACAAAGGGGAAGTGTAGCTATTCTTTTTAACTTTTTTAAAATAAAATTCTTCAATAATGAAACATCAAGAATCAAGTTCTCATTATTCTACTATACTCATTCCACAACAACTTAAGCAACATGGGGTCCCTAGTAATAAGTTCCCAATAGTAGCATGACTTTCAGGAAAAGTATTATGTGAGTCTACCTTTAAGTCATGACTAAAATAATCTTTCCTTAGGTTTTGAAGTTGTTTATTAATGGATTTTCAATTCAGTTTGAAACAGAAATTGAAACATATAAAAACAAAGTGTATTGGGATCATACCTAACCGTGGATGAAGAGTGAGGCGAGGTAGTGCTGTGGTGGGCTGGGCGGCCCATGTAAGATGCCAAGCGGCCTGCTCTCAGTTCTATCTTGATCCAACTTTGGTGAGCGCGGTTCTTGGTCCATTGCTTCCTAAATTTTGTGATCTTCATGATTGGATCTCATCTTTGTTGTCACTGTGTGTCTCCCCCCACACTTGTTTTCCTATATACCTTTATGCACAACATGTGGAGACAAACACATATCCGAAAGAAGTAGTGAGCCTATAAGATTTCATTAATATAAGGCACTTTATTACACAAGCACACATTAAGAACACACTTTTTTCTGACCTAACACAAACTTTAATATCCTAACCATCTGAGCTAAGCGACAAACCTAAACACACGATAACACTTAACCTAACACTCGTGCCTTATCAAAATGTCTACCTAATTCTCACTTCTTCATTTTAGTAACAAAATGATTCAAAGTGTTTAAATTGTGTTGTAGACTCTTGCGGTAGACATGTTCCTCGTCGATCCTTTGCTTTAAGGTATAGATAACATCGCTCAGATCTTCAATCTTCTTTTCTAAGAGAGCAATGGTCATCCTTGGATGCTTTTCAACCTCTAGAATAGGTGGTGATGCTGCCTTCCTCTTGGGAGGAACAACCTTGATTTTCTTTGGCATAGCCTGGACTCCATCAATAGTGGTACGAGGGGTGACCAACTTACACTTTGCACAAGTAACACCTCCAAATTTGTTGGTCTTTAGTCTAGTCAGCACCTCATGATCCTTCGATGAAAGATGGTTGATTTCCTACATCTCCTTGAAAAGCTTCTGGGCATCTAGCTTCAGCTCTTGTTGGAGAGGCTTTCCTTCAAGACGTAGCGGCATCGGCGGCGAAGCGATCAGTGGGCAATGAATGGCTTCGGCATAGTAGGATTGATTTGAGCAAATAGGGGTAACTTCTGGAGGAACAGTGGTCAGCGCAAGTGCATCGGGCTTCTTTTTAAGATCGGCTCCATAGGGGATGATTTGCTTGTCGGCCATGGGAACTAGAGAGGATGAGAGCTTTGTTGTTGTTGGAGGAGAAGGCTTTGATGGGATGGCAATGGAGGTAGGTAGGGGCTCATTTATATAGGGGGTTCCACTTGTAGTAGGGGTCAAGATCTATCCGTATGAGGTCTCATAACGAGGAAAAACAGAATGCGTCGAAAAACTATGGGATTATGAAGAGGAAGGATCTAAAAGACACGAGAGAGTTGACGAGACACAAGAGGCACGGACAGTGGGCTAGGTGGCCTCTAGGTGGGGCTAGCCAGCCCCTCATGTTGGGGTCTTGGGGTGATTTTTCTCATGGTGGTTTCTAACTCCTATCTAATCCCGAAAAGTATATTTTTGCATTACAATTCGTTACGGAGGATGGCAGTGGTGTAATTTATGGTAAAATCTAGAAATCTACCTCATCCAATTCCTCATGTGTTTTTTTAGGTTCTAGAAAGATCTTAAGATGGTGGCCATTTACCTTGAATAATGTACCTTCGTCATTTTGAAGTGTTAATGCTCCATGCGACGAAGTGCTTATCACCTTGAATGGTCTTTCACATTTGCTACAAAGTTTTCCATACCCGAATAATTTAACCCTGGAATTAAAAAGTAATACCTTATCACCAGGGGTGAACTCCTTCTTGATCCTCTTGTCATGCCATCTTTTTGTTCTCTCCTTGTAAATCTTGGAATTATGATATGCTTTTTCACGCCATTCATCCAACTCAGGGAGTTGCATCTTCCTCTTGGTTCCTGTGGCTTCAAAGTCCATGTTCCATCATTTGATGGCCCAGTGAGCATTGAATTCTAGCTCAACAGGTAGATGGCAGGTCTTTCCATAGACCAATTGATATGGTGACATCCCCAATTGTGTTTTATAGGCCATTTTGTAAGCCCATAATGCATCAGGTAATTGATCTTTCCATGCAGTTCCCATCTCATTGATCATCTTCTACAAAATGTTCTTGATTTGTTTATTTGATGTTTCTGCCTAGCCACTTGTTCGAGGGTGATACGGAGTAGCGACATTGTGATGGATCCCATGCCTTGTCAAGTAATTGTGAAAATTCTTGTCCGTGAAGTGAGTTCCTCCATCACTAATCACCATCCTTGGAACTCCAAATCATGGAAATATTATCTCTTTAAACATCCTCTTGGAGTATTTTGCATCAGCAGTTCTGCATGGCATGGCTTCAACCCACTTGGAGACATAATTAACTGCCACCAAGATGTATTCATAGTGTTTTGACTTTGGAAAAGGTCCCATGTAATCAATTCCCTAGACATCATAGAGCTCAATCTAGAGGTTGTTGATGAGTGGCATGGCATCTCTTGAATTAATATTCCTATGCCTCTGACATGCTCCACACCTCCTAATGAAATCCTTCGTGTCTTCATACATGGTTGGCCAGAAGAATCCACTTTGTTGGATCTTCGAATGAGTACGGAATGCTCCATAATGTCCTCCACATGTTGATGAGCGGCATCATTCTATGATCTTGATGCCTTCTTCTGCCGGTACACACCTTTTGGGCAGGCCATCAGAGCAAACTCTGAAGAGGTATGGCTCATCCCATATATGGAGATGACTTTCTTAGATAAGCTTCCTTTTGTTTTCCCCTGGTGGTACATAACCTGCAACCATAAAATTAACAATATTTGTGTACCAGGGGTCAGATTTTGTGACCTTGAAGAGCATGTCATCCCGTAGCGAATCATTGATGGGCAGTTCCTACGAATTCTCAAACTACATTCTGGACAAGTGATCGGCAATAGAATTTTCTACTCCCTTTTTATCTTTTATTTCAAAATCTAATTCTTGGAGTAACAAAATCTGTCTTATCAATCTAGGTTTAGCATCTTTCTTAGTGAGCAGGTATTTCAAAGCAGCATGATTAGTATAAACAATCACCTTAGCTCCTACTAAGTAAGATATAAACTTATCAATAGCAAAAACAACAGCCAGGAGCTTTTTTCAGTTGTTGCAGTGATTGTTCTTTGGGGGATTAATTCATTCTTTTCATTTTTAACAAGACCAGAAGGCAAGGGTTTAAGCTCAATGGTGGGCTTAGGTGGTTCCAGCAATTCATCTAGAGGTTTGGATTCCATCGGATTTTCATCTTCCTCTTTGATGAAGAACTGGCATCATCTTCAAGGTTGGGTTCGATCAAATAATCAAGAGATAAAACCTTAACCTCTTCCATTGGGTCTTCCTCAGGAATGGGCTCACTCTCAGCATTTGGAGAATGAATAATGGGTATAGAAAGTTTAAAGTTTTTCCCAAGCCTCATATTCAACTTCATTGTAACACTCCAAGTGTTAGCCACATGCTAAGTAGTGGGTTTGTGCTCAAACATGATAGGATAAGTGGTGATGAAGGTGTCATGGTCAAATCTATGTATAATGAGCCCTGACTTAAACTTGGACAACACACCTTTGCTTACATGTTGACCCTTTTCAAATGTATACCTGAGTATTGTTGAAGGTTCTTCTTTCATGTGCCTCATATCAATTTCCACCCACACTGACAATTGGAAATGTTTCATGAAGTTTGGAACCAAGAAGTCACATGAAATGATAAGTTATAACCTTGATTGAATTGCTTTATTAAGTGAATGGAAACATGGGATGTTGACCAAACCTTGCAACCTTGCTCAAACAGCTCCAATTCGACTCATGAACAAAAGTCATAAAGGGTTCATGTTGACCATATGCCAAGAAAATGCCTCAATCGGTGTAAAACTCTAATTTAGGCTTTATCGGGATGCTGCTTTGACCAAGATGAAACATTGATTTTGGTACTAGTGGTGAAGTTTGAACTTTAATAAAAGTTGAAGTTTGAGTGGAGTACAACAAACTTTATTTTAGGACTAAGCCCTGATTCAACTCCTAAGTGACTCAAATAGTGGTCTCAAGTTTGAATGCAGTGCTCCTTTGGGCTCAGAAATCTTTCTAAGTCCTAGATCGATAACAACGAGTTTATATGTTTGTGAATTTTTGCCTTCTAGAATTGTGTGACAACTCAATTGGATTCCTTAATATGAGTTGAAGTACACTTTGTGAAGGAAACAACAAAACAAGTTTCATCACTTTTGGAGCACGTTTGGACCGTTAAAAGCAGTTCCCAAAACTGCTGGTTTCACTGAATTTTGTGGATTTAACCTAAATGTCTGAATCATGATTTTAGTTTCAAGTACTAACCTTTGGAGCCCTAGATCTCTTCAACCATGCAAACTCTAGCCTCGAGCTCTTAAGTAAAGTTGTTCATCTCATGTAGCTCTACCAATTTTACCATAGTGCCTTGAGCTGATCTTGCTTGGATTAGGAGATAGAGAGGGGAGAAGTTGGAGGTTTTAGTCAAGCAATGGTCCCTAATGCTACCAATGGGGGCGAACGTGACTGACCAGCCACAGCGCTTTGCTGCCGCATGCCTCGCCCACTCGCCTGAATGTACGCCACCTCGCTCATGCTCGAGAGAAGAAAATGGAGACCGGTGCCCTACCTTCTCTCTCGCTCTCTCATCCTCTTTCTCTTGGTCTCTCTGTCTCTCGCTCTATGTCTCTGTCCACTACGGTAGAGCCACTCCTGCCGCTGCCTTGTGACCTCTAGGCTTTCCCACCCTCACTAGCACCATCAGTAGCCACACCTAGTTAAGGACGCTGCTGGCCCCACCGTCGTCTCCTCCCTCGTCATGAGTCACCTTGCCGACCGTGCCACTACTCACAGCCGCTGCCGAAGCCATGTCCATCACCGCCACCTACTGCCATGGCCGAGCAGCTACTAGCTACAGCCGGCCAAGGCCAGGGCCAGGCGCGGCCATGGCTGGCCATGGCTAGGGCCCATCCGGCCCTCCTCTGGTCGCCTCCTCCGATGACACTCGCCATCGTCGGAGCCGCTACCGCTATAGACCGCCGCCTCCATGGCCGGCAACCTATAGACCATCGCTGCCTAGGCTACAACCCTTGGCTGGTGCGCCTAGCCATAGGGAAGTTGCGCCGCCACTTCTCCTCCATCATTGTCGACCATCTTGCTAGAAAATCGAGCCATCGTCGACCTCCTCTGCTCCTACTTGCGTCGGGGTACCTCACGCAAGAATTCAAAGAAAGGGAAGGGCCTATCTATAAAGTCCGTGACTCATGTGAATAGTGACTAGAAGGACCATTTTGCTGGAATTGTATTTGAGGAAAGTTCAGGGTCTCCGATGCAAATGTGTTTCTCCTTTATTGCTTTTACTTTAGCTAAAACTTTGGAAAATCATAATAAATCATAGAAAAATGTTAAAATAGCAAATGAAGAGTTTTTGGAATCCTTGAGAGTAGATCTATCTTGCTCTCACATGTTTTCTTGCATTAGCAATTTATCTTTTTTTTAATAATTAATCTATAAAACCTAAGCATGTAAGATTTATACAGTAATCATGTTTTGTCATCATCTATCTCATAAAAATTTGAGATCCAAATGAGATGTTTGTAACATCACCTATAATTAATATATAGGTTTTTATATATAGAAAAGCTAATGAAAGTTTGTTAGTAGATGCTTGTGTTTATGCCATGTAATACTTCTAATAATTGGTGCTAGGTAATGTGATTGCTTGGTTATAGTTAGGAGTTGCATGGAGCTGCATATATAGCAACAAAATATTAGTTGTTAACAACATAAATGGTAAATGCATATAGTTGTATCTCTACTGTTATGGCTGTATGTACATTTTTTGTGGTGGTGATATTTTAGTGATGTGAATTATGTTTTCTATAGACATGTTGAATACAAAAGTTGTAGATAATTTTCTTATCTTGTTTGTCCAAAAATTTCATGATTTTAGGCCTGCTAGTTTAGGAGTTATAGATTTTACAAGTTTGCTGTCAGCTTTTGCATGTTCTCTAAACAGATCTAAATAATTGTATTGTTTGACTTATTTAAACATGGAATCATGTATTGTTGATAATAGGAGAGTTGTAGTGATTTTCCTAAGCTTTTTAACATGTCTAAGATCACTACTTTTGGTTGTCTAGAACTCTAGTTATTGTTGTTCAAAGTGGAATGGTAGATTCTGTCTAAATCTTGATAGAGATGCTTTCTTGGTGTTGTTTAACCTTGTTAGCTTTAGAATCATCATAAGATGATAATAATAAAGTTATAGATAACTTAGTAAGATTTCTATAAAGTTAAGGATCATGCTTGTTGGATGAATATAACTTGAGATATGCATTTTTGAAGTTAATATCAGTTTTCTGTCCTTAGTTATATAAGTTCTACTTCATAATATATTTTGACCTTGTTATTTATTGAATCAACTTTTGGTTTTAACAACAAAGTCTTGGATAATTTCATTAGATTTCCATAAAGTCTTGAATCATGCTTTTTGCATGCCTATAACTCTAGGTATAATTAAAACAAGTGACTGTGGTGCTGCTGTTCAGAATCTGTGTTTGCACCTAAAATTGTTTGCTTCACCTTGCCTTGCTTTGTGTGTTGCTAAGTGTGGCTCATGCCTTTGATGGTGTTAAGTTAATACACCTAAACCCTTGTGAAACTTGTGTCATGCTTGGTGCTACCTTCCTTGCTACCCTAGCATGATAGGTTGTGGGATGTTTAATTAAGTAACATGGAGTGCTTATATATGTTTGGTGTAACCTTGTGCTCCTCTTGAATACTTTTATGTGAGGCATCTCATATTGCCATTCTTCACATTCATGCACTTGCATTGTTGCATCTCATCTAGGTACGCTAGATGCACCACGTGAAAGAAGTGATGTTGGAGCTGAACCTGAAGATGGAGTTTGGTGAATCCATCAAGACGATGGAAGGACTAAGCAAATGCCAAGATGGGAGATGCTCGCCAAGCGAGTGTCATCTAACAAACCCTAACCTAGTGTTGGATCTTAGGCAAACCCCAAAGTATTATAAGCCTCCAATGTTTTCTAAATATCAACTTGAGTCCTTTTATGTTGATGCATTAAGTACTAGGGGTTGATTGGAACCACTTGCTGCATATACTTTCCTTGTCTAGACAAATATATCTTGAATCCTTTGTAGGTCTAGGATCGAATATATGCTTAGCCATGCTTAGTCCGATAGAAGTCGGGTGATTTCCTATCACCTACAAGATATAGGTAGATATCTGATCATGGTTGGCAATAATTGCTATCGTGGAAATAACCATGTGTTGATGAATAAAAGGAGACCGGGCGGGATTGTGATAGAGAAGCAACAAGGCATGGAGGTCTTGGTGCCTATTTATCCCCATCTATGTTGGTTAAGGACCCATTCACTGTATGTCCCCATGTCATGTTGAACGCATGCCTAGGACTTAGTTAACCGGATAAGTCGTTCCAACCACGAAGCTGAGTAGCTCAACTCAGTCAGGGACCCGGTAAGTGAAAGTGTGCAAACTAAAGGAAGTAAGGATGTGAGGGGAGCAAGTGGTGTGAGTCCAAGGGTAGGCCAGGCCTAAACTTCCTAGCAGACTGGTAGTATCCTTGAGGGTGCAGTGCTGATTGGACCTATGATTGCACCTGATTATTCCAAAGGTGACCCGACGCGACCCCGATAGGGGAAGTATGGGTTTGTGTTAGAATAACTCCCTAGCTAGTTGGAATTGATTCAAGTCACCGTCTCTCTCAGATAGTGAGAACTTGATTGAGCAGCAATAACATAGCATTAATTGATGGAACTTGATGGTTATGATGATGCTCAAATTAATACACCGGATTTGGTTACTAATGCTTGTTAGCTTAATCATGTGATTGCTCTAATACAAGTGCTAATCTAGATATGCTTAATTGAATATGTATTCAATTTGATGCTAAAGATATTAATTCTCCAAGTTATGTTACTTAAGCTTAAATGTTGTCAAGCCAACTCCACCGATAAAGCCTTGCATGATCCTTGGTATCACTTTATTTTTGGTTTATAATGGGTAAGTCTAGCTGAGTACATTTGAGTACTCCGGGTTTATCCCACATGTTGTAGGTGAAGTTATCGGCCTACTGAAGATGGTGACTAACCATCGATGGGCTCGGTGACTCTATGTATTTTTCTTATCTATATGCTTTTGTCCAAGGATGTCACGTATGCTAGCAATGTATTTGGAACATATTATTGCAATCAGTTGAAAACTATGTTGTTTTCACTAATCGGTTTTGAAACCCAAACTTGTATTATTATTTGTGAACACATTGTAAACATTATTTCCACTGCAACTCTATGTATATGATGTGTATTTGTTTAATCGTGTGATCTTCGTTGTGATGTGGATTTACCAAGGTCCTTCGTGACACTCGGCGGAATACCGGGTTTATATAAGTGAAAGTATATGCACGTCAACATGTTAAATGGGACAGGCATACTTGATCTTGTATAAATTGGGTGGTTCTATAATAGCTGGTATCAGAGCAAGATTAAGCATAATACTATCATGTGCGTAGTTTTAAAAACAAAGTTTTGATTTTAAATGCCTATTTGGACTAAAACCTTAGCTATAGGCAAATTTGTGAAAACTAATTTGCAAAACTATGCTAGCGACAACCTCTAGTTAAGCCCAATTAAGGACTACTAGGTGGCTAAGTATACTCATACTAACCATGGGGGATTTACTTAATTGCAATTTTTATTTCACTTGAGTGGTAATGTATGGATCAATATACCTCTACGCCCAAGGTAAGATGATGAGTGGCATGACCGCAAGATGTGAGCGTGTTGTCTAAGGGGAGAGGTAGCTTTGATACTAAAGTATTTATATATCCTATATATATGGAGGTATTTAATTATGGGTTAGTTTTGGTATGGTTGTACATGCATATTCATATGTATATGTATGGATGTATTTACATATGGGTAGCTTTGGCACGAAAGTATATATATGGAAGTATTTAGCTTGTAACTTAGAGACCAGATTTTCATTCTTGCATATGTTTATGTGGGGTTGGGCCAAAATGAAATCCTTCTACATGTACGCTAACCACGAATACGTAGATTGAATGTAGCTGATGACTAGCTATATATCGAGAGAGTACGTGTTATGCCACCGACATAGAATGAGATTGCCACCTTAAGCTGGCAATTTTGTGAGGACGAATAGGACGGTCATGCATCATGATTGTGCTTGTGCATAAATATGCTCCCCTCACCTTTGTTCTAATAATAAGTAACTTGTGATCAATGTGATGTTACTATCTTCCCTATGTGAAGCTAGGCAAAATACCTTGTTCCATGTTGTTTGAGTAGCTGTCCTTGAAGATAGTATGTGATTAGCTTTGCCTTGTATGTTTGCTTCCAAAGGAAATAGATGACAAGTTAGTAGTTAGCATAAACTTCACCCTTTTGAAAAATAAAACTAGTAGTGATACCTTGTTAGAAGCCTGCACATGCTTTTATTTTAAATATAATGCCAGGTTCTTCCTTTCAAGTTATCTTCTCATTAGTTCTTTAGACGTGTGGTTGCTTGCTTCTAGGTATCACCATGATGTATGTGTGAATGTGTTGTGATCTAGGTGGTACCATAGTTGTCACCCTTTTTGTCCTCAGTAAGCATATGAGTGTCAAAGAGCCTTATCCTAGAACCGCACTCAAGTTATGTTAATCTTATGGTTGTCTCTAAGTAGATTCCCTTGCTTAGGAGCTTGAGTCTATGTATGTGATTGTTAGCCCTTGAATGTTTGTGTATCCATGCTTTTGCTTGACTCATGAGTCCAAGCTTGGTTCCCTTAAACACTTGCATATGTCGTGGATGTCTTGCTCCCATGTGTGAAGACCCTGCCCAAAAATCCTTGTCGAACATCTCTGCCCTTATCCTAAAGGTGATTCGCTGCAATGCTAACATCTTGCTGCCTGAACCTTATAGTCTTTTCCTTGCAAATCATTCTGTTGCTTTATCAACTGAATCCCTAGTTAGTGTATCGGCTCTATCCCTCGAATCTCGCATATTTAATCTCCAACTCTCTCAAGTCTTAGAATGTTTATCAGTCTTGATCTCATGTTGTTTCCCAACAAGACCAAATCCCATGTAAGTCTTTTCTATTGAGATATCTATTGGTGGAAGCTAGATATGCGTGGAAATTTAAGCAAGAGTCTCACGTTTAGTTGTCTGCTTTAGTTAATCTATGTTTCTCCTATGCCATGTCTTGTCCTTGGACTATCCCTTGTTGACTCCAAACCTTGTGACTATCTTTGCTTGCTCATAGTGCTTGTTCTTACAACCCAATTTGTGCCACTTCAAATTTCACTTTGGTTGTGTGATCGATAATGATGTTATGAGTAGCAACTAATGGTGCCACGATGAAACTGAGAGCCTCATGTGGGCGGCCGACACAAGGTTGTGCTGCTCGGGACACACTGGTATCAAGGTTTCTAGTCATGATCCATTGTAGAACTACACCGATGTGTTATTTTCACATGAGCTCTTCATTGGTTATCTCTCCATATCTTATCAGAAGATCCATATATCAGACCAAAAGTAGTAAAGCTTCCTTCCGAAGTTGCAAAGAAGATAACCTTTGAAGAATAGGTCACCGACATAAACATTAACAGATTACAAGAGGTGGTAGATGAGTGATTCTACTTGGCTGTCCCTATAATGATGTCAATCATCTAGTGAGCAACTTATCTCATCCCTATTGGATCAGAAAGGTACACAATACTTAAAGTTGGATAAGTTATCAGTCGAATGATAAATGGACTATGATATTATGTCCTATAATAGGTCACCTGGTGCTTATGAGCTTATGTCCAAATCTTGATCTTGATGTGAAAGATGATCATGCAGTCAAAAACCGACATTCGGTGTGACCCATTCTCGGCTGACTTCCATGGCGACTGTTTGTTTGCGTGTCCACTACAATTGTTGCCATCAACAAAAAAGGAAGTTTTGGATCCTTTTAAATGTTCGGAGACAACTAATTAGTTACTAGTAGGAAGGTTAATCTCCAGCTAGGTAATGACTCTTTGGTAGCCCTGAAGGTTATGTCTCACAGAACAATGTTAACCAAAGAAACAGTAAAGCCGGTCAACAATGCAAGTACTGCTCTCTTCTCCAGACCCTATGTCATCAAGTCAATTCCATCTTGGACAATCACACGGGTAGTGCAAGATGCTATAATCAGCTAGGGTAAAGAGCTAAGAAACCATGTCCCTAGTTTTGGTCAGCATCATTATGCATCTAGGTGCCGCAAAAAGGATTTGTTCAGGACTCTATTGGATGAAGCCCAGGGGGGAAGTCAGAAATGTTTCCTTATCTTGTAGAACTATTCCTCCATGTGGAGTATGCATTGTGCCCCGCAAAACAACCACAAATCAAGTGATTGTGCATCGTTGAGTTGCTACCTAAATCAATGTTGAAGTTGTTCCCTAGAAAGTATGTGAGGAAAACACTAGCCTCCATCCTTAGTGAGAAATCTACTATTGCTTTTGTACGAAGAGTTAGAGAGTGGAGAACACACTCCATAATGTACGATGTAAAGAAAAGAAGAATGGGAAATCTGTCGAGATTTCATGCCGCTCAACCGGTTATCTTTAAACCAGTGATTAGAGGCTCAAACATGGTGGGATTGCCATAAAACTTGTCATGCTCATTCCTCGCTTAAGGTACTTCGATGTCTTAAGTTTGTTTGAGGATTGGTTGAGTAAAGCATCAGATTTGAGAGATGTTTTGTCAGTTTGGGTCATTAAAATTTCAGAACAAAGCAGTCTTGGTAGATGATTCATTTGGATAGTCAAACAGTGTCCGTTTGAGCTAGATTTTGGTCAATAGCTAGAGGACTCTTGGATCTAAATTCCTACCAAAATTTGTGCATAGTGGAGCAGTAGTTTGTGAGATATGAACTGAAAACCAAGGTGTATAGAATCTGTGATTTCTCTATTGACTGCCAGCATCCCTCACATTAGAAACGTTGTGTTTGTAATTGATGCCAAGATTAGCAACATGGTCAATGTTTTGCCATTAGATAATACTTTAGATGCCCTAGAAAAGACTCCTTGCACCCCTTTGTGCCCTGCTTGTGCTCTCTCATATCAACAATGTTTAAGCAGTCAAGGTATTCTACAAGTCAAATTGTGCCATTGCGAGTCAAAAATAATTTGAAAAGTGTCAAACAATAGGTTTAAGATTATGATTTTGAGCTGTTGATTGACATTAGAGAGATAGCCTCAATGTCAAAAGTAGTTCAATAAGTAAGCTTTGTTGGATTGTAATTGTACCGCAAAGGAAAGTTGTGCTCAAGCTACTTCGGTAGAGGACTATTTTTGAATTTTGTGAAGGAATCTTCAACCACTGCGGTGCTCCGAGCATCACTATTCTCCTATTTAGTAGCAATCTTTAACATTAGTTCATCCTTTGGTACGTGCTGTGTGTTTTTACCCAAGAGGTTGCATCAGATTCAACCTAGATAACTGTTGCCACTTGGATACGAGGATCCCCTTAAACAATGATCATCAAAAACGGTGAGCCAATAGAGTCGGCTATCACATTCACCGCTCACTCAATAGACTCAGATAATATAGTGTTATCATTAGAGAAAGAGAACTGCATAGATAGAACATTATGTAGTTTTCCATCAGTTGGCATTTGAGTGATTGGATAGTTACGACCGGCATAGGCTTGGCCAGTTGGATTAGTCAGTTTTTCACCGCCTCAGAAGATGTTTACCCCGTCTATGATCTCATCCCTTATGGAAAGTTGTTCATGCTATCTTTACTAGAGAAACAGAAGTATAAGTAGTTAGTTTATGCTCCGTAGCACTCTCTGTATCCCGAGAATGAAGTACTGTGCTATCTTGGATTCCTCCCTAAGTAATAATGCTTCATGGAAGTCAATGAAGAAAATTCTTTAGAAAAAATTCCGTACAAAGAACAAGTATTAGAGAGTGTCTTGACAAAATTAGCCTCTCTGATGCTCGGAGCTAAGTAACCTAATGCTATCGTAGATGTTGAAAATTGGATGACATGCTTCCCTTCCCTTAAAAATATTTCGCACTAAATCTCGAGGCGAGATTCTCATAAGGGGGAGGGATGTAACACCCTAGGTGTTAGCCACATGCGAAGCAGTGGGTTTGTGCTCAAACATGATAGGATAAGTGGTGGCGAAGGTGTCAAGGTCAAATCTATGAAAATGAGCCCCAACTTAAACTTGGACAACACACCTTTGCTTACATGTTGACCCTTTTCAAATGTATACCTAAGTAATGTTGAAGGTGCTTCTTTCATGTGCCTCATATAAATTTCCACCCACATTGATAATTGGAAAAGTTTCATGAAGTTTGGAACCAAGAAGTCACATGAAAATGATAAGTTATAACCTTGATTGAATTGCTTTATTAAGTGAATGGAAACATGGGATGTCACCAAACCTTGCAACCTTCCTCAAATAGCTCCAATTCGACTCATGAACAAAAGTCATGAAGGGTTCATGTTGTTCATATGCCAAGAAAATGCCTCAATCAGTCTAAAACTCTAATTAGGCTTTATCGGGATGCTACTTTGACCAAGACGAAACAATGATTTTGGTACTAGTGGTGAAGTTTGAACTTTAATAAAAGTTGAAGTTTGAGTGGAGTACAACAAACTTTATTTTTGGACCAAGCCCTAATTCAACTCCTAAGTGACTCAAACAGTGGCCTCAAGTTTTAATGCAGTGCTCCTTTGGGCTCTTAGAAATCTTTCTAAGTCCCTGATCGATAGCAGCGAGTTGATATGTTTATGAATTTTTATCTTATAGAATTGTGTGACAACTCAATTGGATTCCTTAATATGAGTTGAAGTACACTTTGTGAAGGAAACAACAAAACAAGTTTCATCACTTTTGGAGCATGTTTGGACCATTAAAATGAGGTCCCAAAATTGCTAGTTTCACTGAACTTCGTGGATTTAACCTGAATGTCTGAATCGTGATTTTAGTTTCAAGTACTAATCTTTGGAGCCTCGAATCTCTTCAACCATGCAGAATCTAGCCTCGAGCTCTTAAGTAAAGTTGTTCGTCTCATGTAGCTCTACCAATTTTACCACTTTGCCTTGAGCTGATCTTGCTTGGAATAGGAGATAGAGAGGGGAGAAGTTGGAGGTTTCAGTCGAGCAATGGTGCCTGAAGCTGCCAATGGGGGCAAACATGGCCGACCAGCCACAATGCTTTGCTACTGCATGCCTCGCACGCTTGCCTGCATGTACGCCACCTCGCCCATGCTCGAGAGAAGAAAATGGAGACCGATGCCCTCCCTTCTCTCTCGCTCTCTCATTCTCTTTCTCTCGGTCTCTCTATCTCTCACTCCATGTCTTTGTCCACCATGGTAGAGCCACACCCGCCACTGCCTCATGACCTCAAGGCTTCCCCACCCTTGCTAGCACTACTAGTAGCCACTCATTGTTAAGGCCATTGCCGGCTCTGCCATCACCTCCTCCCTTGTCCCGCACCGCCTTGCCGACCGTGCCACTGCTCACAGCCATCGCCAAAGCCATGTCCATCACCACCGCCAACTACTATGTCTAAGCAGCTGCTGGCTATAGCCATCCAAGGCTAGGGCCAGGCGCAGCCATGGCTAGCCACAGCCAGGGCCTGACCGGCCCTCCTCTGGCCTCCTCCTCCACCGACGCTCGCCACCATCGGAGCCACTGCCGCTGTAGACCGCCGCCTCCATGGCTGGCAGCCTATAGACCATCGCTGCCTGGGGTATGCCTCTGGCTGGTGCACCTGGCCATAGGGAAGCTACGCCGCCATTTCTCCTCCACCGCCATCGACCATCTCGCTAAAAAATCGAGCCGCTGTCGACCTCCTCTGCTCCAACTCACGTTAGGGGACCTCGCGCAAGAATTCTAAGTAAGGGAAGGGCCTATCTACCAAGTCTGTGACTCATGTGAATAGTGACTAGAAGGACCGTTTCTCTGGAATCTCTATTTGAGGAAAGTTTAGGGTCTCCGATGCAAATGTGTTTCTCCTTTATTGCTTTTACTTTAGCTAAAACTTTAGAAAATCATAATAAATCATAGAAACATCTTAAAATAGCAAATGAAAAGTTTTTGGAATCCTTGAGAGTAGATCTATGTAGTAGAGCGATAATATCATATGTTTTAGTAGAAAGTTTTTACTGCACATAATTATCTTTGTAAATTATGGTTTTCTAGGAATAAATTCATATCTAAACTTGTCATGCTCCAAATGATGTGAAATTTTTATGGTAGGCTATTGAAGTTATATGTGTGTTGTGGTAAAAAATTCATGTTCATTAGATGCAGTATGGTTGAGTTATTGATTTAACTTGATTATTGCTTGATAAATGATTTTAAATGGTTTACAAATAATTTATATATGAAAAAATATGAAATGTGGTTTGTTTGCCTTTGCATGATGATATTGTGGCCCAAGGAACACTAACATGGCTCTATGTTTATGGAAAATGTTTATCTTTAGATTTATCTTGCTCTCACATGTTTTCTTGCATTAGTAATTTGTCTTTTTTAACAATTAATCTATAAAACCTGAGCATGTAAGATTTGTACAGTAATCATGTTTTGTTGTCATCTATCTCTCATAAAAATTTTAGATCCAAATGAGATGTTTGCAACATCACCTATAATTAATATATAGGTTTTTATATATAGAAAAGCTAATGAAAGTTTGTTAGTAGATGCTTGAGTTTATGCCATGTAATACTTCTAATAATTGGTGCTAGGTATTGTGATTGCTTGGTTATAGTTAGGAGTTGCATGGAGCTACATATATAGCAACAAAATGTTAGTTGTTAACAACATAAATGGTAAATGCATATAGTTGTATCTCTGCTGTTATGGTTGTATGTATAGTTTTTGTGGTGGTGAAATTTTTGTGATGCAAATTATATTTTCTGTAGACATGTTGAATACAAAAGTTGTAGATAATTTACTTATCTTGCTTGTCCTAAAATTTCATGATTTGAGGACTGTTGGTTTAGGAGTTATAGATTTTACAAATTTGCTGTCGGCTTTTGCTTGTCCTCTGAACAGATCTGAATGATTGTATTGTTTGACTTATTGAAACATGAAATCATGTATTATTGATGATAGGAGAGTTATAGTGCTTTTCCTAAGCTTTCTAAAATATCTAAGATCACTGTTTTGGTGGTCTAGAACTCTAGTTATTGCTGTTCAAAGTGGAATGGCATATTCTGTCCAAATCTTGATAGAGATGCTTTCTTGGTGTTGTTTAACCTTGTTAGCTATAGAATCATCTTAAGATGATAATAAGAAAGTTATAGATAACTTAATAAGATTTATATAAAGTTAAGGATCATACTTGTTGGATGAATATAACTTGAGATATGCATTTCTAAAGTTAATATCAGTTTTCTGTCCTTAGTTGTATAAGCTCTACTTCATGATGTATTTTGACCTTGTTATTTATTGAATCAGCTTTTAGTGTTAATAATAAAGTTTTATATAATTTCATTAGATTTCCATAAAGTCTTGAATTATGGTTTTTGCATGCCTATAACTCTAGGTATGATTAAAACAAGTGACTATGGTGCTGCTATTCAGAATCTATGTATGTACCTAAAATTGTTTGCTTCACCTTGCCTTGCTTTGGGTGTTGCTAAGTGTGGCTCATGCCTTTGATGGTGTTAAGTTAATATGCCTAAAACCTTGTGAAACTTGTGTCATTCTTGGTGCTACCTTCCTTATTATCCTATCAGATAGGTTGTGGGATGTTTAATTAAGTAACGTGGAGTGCTTATGTATGTTTGGTGTAACCTTGTGCTCCTCTTGAATACTTTTATGTGAGGCATCTCATATTGCCATTCTTCACATTCATGCACTTGCATTGTTGTATCTTATCTAGGTACGCTAGATGCACCACGTGAAGGACATGATGTTGGAGCCGAACCTGAAGATGGACTTTGGTGAATCTATCCAGAAGACGGAAGGACTAAGCAAGTGTCGATATGGGAGATGCTCACCAAGTGAGTGTCATCTAACAAACATTGACCTAGTGTAGGATCCTAGGCAAGCCCTGGAGCATTCTAAGCCTCCTATGTTTTCTAAATATCAACTTGAGTCCTTTTATGTTGATGCATTAAGTACTAGGGGTTGATTGAAACCACTTGCTACATATACTTTCCTTGTCCAGACAAATATATCTTGAATCCTTTGTAGGTCCAGAATCGAATATATGATTAGCCATGCTTAGTCAGCTAGAAGTCGGGTGATTTCCTATCACCTGCAAGATATAGGTAGATATCTGGTCACGGTTGGCTATAATTGCTATCGTGGAAATAACCATGTGTTGATGAATAAAAGAAGACCGGGCGGGATTGTGATAGAGAAGCAACAAGTTATGGAGGTCTTGGTGCCTATTTATCCCCATCTGTGTCGGTTAAGGACCGATTCACTGTATGTCCTCATGTCATGTTGATTGCATGCCTAGCACTTAGTTAGCCGGATAAGCCATTCCGACCACGAAGCCGAGTAGCTCAACTCAGTTCGAGACCCAATAAGTGAAAGTGCGCACACTAAAGGAAGTAAGGATGTGCGGGGAGCCAGTGGCGTGAGTCCAAGGGTAGGCCAGGCCTAATCTTCCTGGCAGACTAGTAATATCCCTAAGGGTGCGGCGATGATTGGACCCATGACTATACCTGAGTTGTACTAATGGTGACCCGACATGACCCCGATAGGGGAAGTATGGGTTTGTGTTAGGAATAACTTCCCAACTAGTTGGAATCGATTTCAGTTTCTGTCTCTCCCGGATAGTGAGAACTTGACTGAGCAACGACAACATAGCATTAATTGGTGGAACTTGATGGTTATGATGATGCTCTAATTAATACACCGAATTTGGTCACTAATGCTTGTTAGCTTAATCACATGATTGCTCTAGTACAAGTGTTAATCTAGATATGCTTAATTGAATATGTATTCAATTTGATGCTAAAGATATTAATTCTCCAAGTTATGTTACTTAAGCTTTTATGCAAAATGTTGTCAAGCTAACTCCACCGATAAAGCCTTGCATCATCTTTGGTGTCACTTTATTTTTTGTTTATGACGGGTAAGTCTAGCTGAGTACATTCGAGTACTCAGTGTTTATCCCACCATGTTGTAGGTGAAGTTCTTAGCCTGCTGAAGATGGTGACTAACTGCCGGTGGGCTCAGCGAGTCTATATAGTGTTCTTATCTATATGCTTTTGTTAGAGGATGTCACATATGCTAGCAATGTATTTGAAACTTATATTATTGCAATCAGTTGAAAGCTATGTTGTTTCCACTAATCGGGTTTGAAACCTAAACTTGTATTATTATTTGTGAACTCATTGTAAACATTATTTTGGGCAACTCTATGTATATGATGTGTATTTGCTTAATCGTGCGATCTTGGTTGTGATGTGGATTTCCTGAGGTCCTTCGTGACACTCGGTGAACTACCGGATTTATATAAGTGAAAGTATGTGTGCGTCAACATGTTAAACAGGGACAACCGTACTTGATCTTTTGTAAATTGGGTGGTTCTGTCACATTCCCCGTTTGGCCTTCTTGGATAAGTCTTCCAATTGGTTGTCCTATCGATAGGTCAAACTCCATAATATCAAAAATATAAAAGCTCAAATGAACTCTAGTTCCATTGACATGGATAGGGAGGACATACAAAATTCCCAAATTCGGGAGAATATGTCCTGAAAGACCATTCAATAACTTTGTTGTGGGGGTTAGTGCCATGTGTTCCAATAAATCAAGAGCAAAAGATGCAGACATGATATTAATACCCACATCTAGATTGTAAAGAGCATCGAAAGGAGCTTTATTAATTTGGTAACGAATGGATATAGAAGGTGAATCTAAATGAATCACATTAGAGGAAAGCTCTGATTCTTCTACCCATTCATTGCTTATAATAGACACTAGCTCCTTCATTGTCTTTTTAAGGAAAGCTTCCTCAGAAGGATCTAAAGGTTCTTTATTCAATGATTTCCTAGACTTCTGGGGTCTCCTCATGGTATGGTAATTCGAGGTATTTCCATATTCATCAAAAAGTTCATCCTCAAATTCAAGCATAAAATCTGAAATTGGAGTTTTCTCCTTTTCCGGTGGCTTAGGATTTGGGATAGCTGAAGTTGGTGATGGGTCTGGAAGGATTTGGGTTTAGCTATCTAGGATTCTTCCTCTTATGGTTCCTCTTCTACTTCCTTAGGGATGTTCTCTAAGATTTTTGTAAGAATGCTTCTCCCCGCATTTGTAGAGACATGCAAGAATGAGCCTCCTAAGGCTATATTAAGAAGCGTTGAGGATCCCCAATCACGACCCATGTAAAAATGTTGAGGGAGAATAGGGTCTTGGGTGGCAAGGTTAGGGCCAGTATTAAAGCGTTCCCATGCTATGCCTAGAGATTCTTTTTTCTTTTGTTTAAAAGATAGAACCTCTGAATGAAGTTTGACTACCCTAGAGATGGGAAATAATTATAAGCAAAAGCTAGAACATAGGGCTCCCCAATCTCCTTTTCTACTCCCTATAGTGAGATTGTACCAACGTTTAGCTTTCCGCTCATGGAGAAAGGAAAAAGCTTCTATCATAAGGTTTTGTCTGATATGCCCGCAATGCGCAAGCATGCACAGGTTTGCTCAAACTCGTTTAGGTGAGAATAGGGGTTTTCATCATCTTCGCCCAAAAAGGGTTGATCCTGAACCATATTAACTAAACACAGGCGTAGCTCATAGCCAGGTGTTAGGATAGGCTTTAAAGACTCTATTGGCTATAGGCTTGCGCTCGTGGGTGCACCATATTGGTAAATGGGTGTGTATTCTAGATCTATGGTCAAAGAATAAAAGAATAAAAGAAAAGATAAAAGTATAATACAAGGATAAGCTAGGTTTGAAGTTAACTCAACAACCGTTTCCTCGGCAATGGAGCCAGAAATGCTTGTTGGTATAAATTAATGCACATAGAATAATTCATAAGCACACGAATATTATACTAATGTAGCACTTCACTGGGAGTACCCAGTTTTATATCGAACTCGAGGTAACGTGTGTGAGAATAACCAAATCTAACTTATCCCAACTTCACAATCAAGGCTAGATAATAGGAGCGTAGAGGAGACTACTAAGGTCTTCTAGTTCTAACTTTGGTAAGTTTTGTCTTCTATTGTTCCATTCTAGGATAAGACTAGAGAAAACATAGACAAAGTATGTTTCCTATAGCAATATTGTCCTCCTAAGCCTACTAACGAGAGGTGGACTACAGAGGATTCAACAAGGCTATAAGAGTCACCCTCATGAACTACCACCGACCCAGAAAATAGGGTGCATCTATGAGTAACCAAGTCTAAGCACCACGCTTACACTATGAATACTACTTTAACCCAGGAGCTACAAGGATTAAAGTACTCAAAAGAGAGTCACAAACCTAAAGAACAATATGAACAAGATGCTTACTTGAATTAGAAGTTGAATACTAGAGAAATCTTAGAAATAAGCTCAAGAAGAACTTGATTCCACCAGGTACAAGCCATAGAGAAAATACCAATAGGCCTGGACTACTCCAAAACTCTTCCCTCTCACTCTATCTCTCTCTATCTCTAATACAAGACTAGATCCTATCGAGGACTAATCTTCTCTTGATTGCTAGCCTAGATCCAGGTAGACAGATGAATTAGGGTTTCTAGCTTCTCAGCTCTCATGATCAAATGAGGCTTATGCCTATGGGGAGAGGCAGGGGCTAGATTATATAGCCCTAAGGGTCCAATGTGAGCCCTTAGATCAAATCGACTTAAGCAACAGCCAAGATGCATCCTCAAAGGTGGTGGGAAACCAACATAGGAAGCTGGCTGATAGGTGGGCCCACATGTCATCCTCTAGTCCTCTGCTTTGGTGATGTGGCTCCTAGATCCATCTAGAGTCTTCCCATGTAGGTACCGTGGTGGGATTCTATGTTTTCGTTTGATGATTAGGTCCTCCTTGGTGGTTTTCTGATTAAATCCTGTTAGAAACACATATTCAACAAAACTCGTGGAATTTATCAGTTTAAACCCCTAAGTCTACTTTAATGATTCATTTATACACTTATGCATGTTTAATTGATGGATAAATTATGTATGATAACTACCATCAATAGTGTACAATAACAAAGACCTGTTGAGTACTGGTACATCCCATAGTCGAGTCTAGAGATAGGCAGTGCAAGCTAAGGATGAGGCACCACCTCGCAAAACTTCCACTAGCATCTGCACCTCTCATGGTCGAGAGAGAGAGCAAGAAGAGGAGCATCTTAGTGAGGTGCTTTACCTTCCTTGCTGCACCTCTCATGGTCGAGATAGAGAGCAAGAGGAGCATCTCCACCTCTCATGGTCACAAGCATGTGCATTCCTGCATAGGATGACTAATTGTCAACATTTAAGTTTAGCAGTAGGAAAAAATGAAGGAAACCATTTTTTGTCCACCTTTCTGGTGTAGTAACTTCCTTGTCAATTAGGATATGGTGGTGCTCACATCTCATGGTCATGAGGAGGGCGTGGAATAGAAGCACCATCATCGTCGTTGCTGCTCTAGAGGAAGGAGGATCGCTAGGGCACCGAGATGGTGAATTAGCAAAAGAAATGTGTAGGGCAAACCAAGGATACCAAAGTGCATTGAGTACCCCTTGGCTTGCCCAAATAAGTGAACCCCCTTAATCACAAAACTTCCACTAGCACCTACATCGAGCAGCCCCCGCTATGCCTAGATGCCAGTAGTACCTAATCTTGAAGGTCTTTTCCCAACACCGTTGCTGCTGCTAGAGGAGTTGGAGAAGGAGTGCCATAGTGATGAAGAAAATATAGATGGTTGGCTCAAGAGCTTTGTCTGTATCTATCTGTATCTAAGGAGGAAGGAGTGTGTGGATTGCCAAGAAGCACATCCAACCCTGGCTTAAATAGGCCAACCTTGAAGATGGAGAAGCAGAGAGGAGCAGTTAATATAAGCATCAGGGAAGACGAGGCATACTCCATAGGAAATTAATGGTGATGCAACTATGTTGTGGGTATGTGGGAAATGGGGAAATAACTCACACTGGATTTACTACCGCAGGTACACCAAATAGTCGTGTAGGGCCGGCGGCCATAATGCCTATCCCAGTCGGCTCGGCGTTCCAATTGACAGTGGAATTCAACCCCACTACCAGGGCCACATTGATGGTTTTCAACTGCTGGTTTTATTCCTTATGAGGCCTCTCTATTGGTCCAACCGATGGTGGAAGTATCACACAGACGCTTTTATCGCTATGATAGTAAAAGTGACGATAGTGAAAAGTAAATCTGTAGTAGTGACACTTTGTCAATGTACGTGCTTTGACTTAATAAAATTAAGCGCTTAGACCTATCTCTATAGATCTTTATACCCAAAATGTAGGATGCTTCTCCAAGGTCCTTCATAGAGAAACTTTCTCGGCGAGGCCTTAACATCATCCATAAGTGGAATATTATTCTCGATCAGTAGTATGTCATCCACATACAAGACCAGAAACACGAGTACGCTCCCACTAACTTTCTTGTAAACACATGGTTCTTCTTCATTTTTTGAGAAGACAAACAATTTAACTTACTCATCAAAACGAAGATTCTAGCTCCAGGATGCTTGTTTTAGCCCATATATAGAGACTTCATAAGTCTACAAACTTTTCTAGCATTTTGTTGGTTGACAAAACCTTCAGGCTGTGTCATGCACACATTCTCACTTAGGTTTCCATTAAGGAAAGCCGTTTTGACATCCATTTGCCAAATCTCGTAGTCATAATACGCGTCAATTGCTAGAAGGATCCGGATAAACTTTAGCATAGTGACAGGCGAAAATGTTTCATCATAATCAACACCTTGAATTTGATGAAAACCTTTTGCTACTAGTCTTGCTTTATAGATGTAAACATTTCCATCAGCGTCTATCTTTTTCTTGAAAATCCATTTACACTCAATGGCCCTCATGCCATCGGGTGGATCAACCAGGTTCCAAACCCGATTATCTCTCATGGACTCTATTTCGGATCTCAAGGCTTCATGCCATCTCACAGACTCCGGTCCCATTACCGCCTCCGTGTAAGTGTTAGGCTCCTCGTTGTCCAACAACAAGCTGTCACGCTGCCCCATAGTTAGTAACGTGTACTTTTTAGGTGTGCGGCATGCCTGTATTGATCTTCGTGGTTGGGGTTCAGCATGTTGGTCAGCGACGATTGGCGGCTCATCTTGCTACACCTCCTCATTAGTGGAAACTGGAACATTTTCTTGTGTTTCTCAAACCTCTTCGAGTCGCACTGTGCTCCCATTAACTTCTTTTGAGAGAAACTCTTTCTCAAGAAAGACTGCATTCTGAGCAACAAATACTTTGTTCTCTTGACGGTTGTAGAAATAATATGAGAGAATTCCTTATTTGACACTAGACAAATGATCCGTTCCTTTTTTGGCCCTCAAAAAATTTCCGTTTCCTATTTGACACCGAGTTCATCTTTCATTTCTTATTCGACACTCTGTTAGTTTTTCCATCCGTGAACCGATAACTGCTATGTGAAAAGACAATTTTGCCCTAATGGGCCCCACCACCCTTCTCCCTCCTCTCCTCCTCTTCTCCCTCCTATCCGCATCATCGAAAGAGATCCCAAATTTTCCAGTTCAAGTCGCGGAGGCTTCGCCCCATAGGTTTCCCTTGCGCCGCCGTGTACCTCGGCCGTCGCCAGCGGCCACGCTATGCTAGGACCACCAGGATCTGCTGTGCATCTCAGCTGATGACCGCGCGCACCTTGCAGGCGTGCTCGCCATATACTTCCGAGCGCTCCGGTGTGTCGCCGACGTGCTTGCACGGTTCGTGAGCCTCTAGCCCTGCACCACACCGCCGGGGTTGCCAGAGCTCACGCTGCCGCCACCCACGATGAAGGCGACAAGCTCAAATTACAGCGGAGCATCTCCGTGTCCGGCTCCCCATCCCCGCACACCGACTCTAGGCTGCGGCCACTCCCTCTCCGACGACGCCTTGGACTCCGACCCCGACTAAACGCCCAACCCCTGTGCCTCTGTCCACGCGTGCTGTCGCGGTCTCGTGGGACGACGCTGCCTGCCTCCGTCCGTGCGTGCTGTAGGTTCCGTTTTCCCAGCAGCCAGCCGCGTCTCCCTTTCCGCGCTGGATCTGTGTGGCCGCCCCGCCCTCGGCCATTTGTTCCAGATCGCTGCTGTAGTCTATGTTAAGCACACCTACTCCCATAAAGATGTATGTTGTCATACTCCTGTTAAACATGTATGTCGCCATATACTTCCCATTAAACATGTGTATATTATCATACTATCCTTAGAATTTGAACATATACGCTTCACACATAAACGTGTATGTGTTCATACTAATGTGTAGAATAATTTATGTCCGCCCACTGCGGAATGGATGGTACTTCCACTAGTACGCATGCTCCTTATAAGGTTTTATATTATGTAACAGACATGTATATCTCCTTTCATGATGAGAAAATAATATACATATATACTTCCTTCTAAAAAGTATGTATATACTCCCATTCAAAAGGTATGTACGTATATACTCTTCTAAAAAAAGTATGTATATATACACTCCCATTCAAAAATGTATCAGTATATACTTCCATCCAAAAAGTATATATATATACTCTCATCCAAAAAGTATGTACAGAGACTATGCAGCGTATATACTATTTTATTTGTTCCACTACACATATGTACCACAGTTGCCATGCACCGCTCCTCTGCAGAAGGGTGGTGGGGCCCACAGTGGTAAAATTGTCTTTTCACATGGTAGTTAACGGTTCACGGATGGAAAATCTAACGGAATGTCGTATAAGGAATGAAAGATGAACTCGGTGTCAAATAGGGAACGAAATTTTTTTGAGGGCTAAGAAAGGAATGGGTCATTTGTCTGGTGTCAAATAAGGAATTCTCTTAAATAATATCCTTTGGTTTCCCTAGGATATCCCACAAAGATACACTTATCAGATCTAGGCTCGAGCTTTGTTGGCGTCAAACGCTTAACATCGGCATCGCAGCCCCAAATATTCAAGAACGACAAACTAGGACGTTTCCCAGTCCATATCTCATATGGTGTCTTCTCCACAGATTTAGATGGTACACGGTTTAGTGTAAACGCAGCTGTGTCAAGCGCATACCCACAAAAGTACAATGGAAGATTAGTTTAACTCATCATTGACCTCACCATATCCAACAAGGTTTGGTTTCTCCGCTCTGACACACCACTCCATTGTGGCATTCCGGGTAGAGTTAGTTGTGGAACAATTCCACAATTCCTTAGATGATCACTAAACTCATGGTTCAAATATTCTCCACCATGATCTAATTGCAGGAATTTAATTGTCTTGCCAGTATGATTCTGCACTTCATTTTGGAACTCTTTGAACTTTTCAAAGGATTCTGCCTTGTTCCTCATCAAATAGATATAGCCATATCTACTCAAGTCATCGGTAAAGGTAATAAAGTACTAAAAACCACCTCTTGTGGTTGAGTTCATTGGGCCACATACATCTGTATGTACTAGGCCTAATAGCTCACTTGCTCTCTCACTTTGACCAACAAAAGGAGCTTTAGACTTCTTTCCAAGTAGGCATGACTCACATGTCTCAATTGATTCATAATCAAAAGAATCGAGAAGACCATTCTTATGGAGCCTATCTATGTGCTTCTTGCCTATATGGCCTAAGCGACAATGACACAAGTAAGTAGGATTAGAATCATGTTTGCGAACTCTCTTAGCATTAACATTATTGATTTCAGTTTCCTCAAGATTAAGAACATAAAGCCCATTCACAATAGGACATCTCCCATAGTACATGCCATTCATAAAAATAGAACAACAATTGTACTTTATTACAAATTCAAAACCATCATCCTCTAAACATGAGGCAGAAATAATGTTCTTATTCAATGCAGGAACAAAATAACAATTATTAAGTTCTAGCACTAATCTTGAAGGTAGCGATAGTGAATAAGTGTCGACGGCCAACGCAGCAACATTTGCTCCATTCCCGACACGCAAATCCATGTCATATCTTGCAAAGCACCTAATTATTTTCAATCCATGCAATGATTTGCAAGTGTGAATCATTGCACCAGTATCAAATACCCATGTGTCATTAGGACGTGTTGCAAGATTAATTTCAATGACATTAATACCTTGAGCAGATGTCGCACCTCCATTCTTTTTCTTCTCTTCCAAGTACTTCTTGCAATTCCTCAACCAATGTCCTTTCACACCGCAGTGGAAACAAACATCATTAGGGGAGGGGTTAGCCTTTTATTCTTTTCTTTTGGCCTTAGTTGCCTGCTTAGAAGTCTCACTTTTGGTAGGTTTCTTAGCCTTGGCTGGACGCTTTCACTTCTTGCCCTTCTAGACTGTCATCACATAACCAGGAGCCTTCCTAAGGCTCACCTCTACCGTCTTAAGCATCCTATGCAACTCGATCAGTGTCTTCTTCAAGCCATTCATGTGATAGATCAAAATAAATGGCTCAAAGCTAGCTGGTAGAGACTGTAGTATCACATCGGTGGCGAGGATCATCATCGAGGGGAAAACCTAGTCTCTGCAAGCTCTCAATTAAATTATCACTACGGGTGAAGAGGTTCAAACTTACCCTTAAGGGGTGTCTCCTGTAGGCACCGGTGTTACTCATCATAGAACATATATAGTATCCACAATGTACACTCCCAGGCTTCTGCTTGGGGCACTTTGTGTTTTGCATATGAAAATGTTAAGTAATGCTTTTGACAGCCATGTAATGGAGTACTGAAGAAGTAAGTCACACTTACCACACACAGTGTTTTTATAGCCAGCTTTTCCATCCTTGCTGGATCATGCCTTCCGTGATGATTAGTGACATAGAACCTAAATGCCATGTTTGAATTATTTTAGCAAATACAACTTGTTAGAATCCAAAAGTGAACGTTACAACTACGTACACAAACATATAAGCTAATGAGGATTGTCGATATGTATATGTCTTGAGAATCAATATGAAGTCTTTGTATGTCACCGGGTCCCTATCTATTGAATCAAAGACCTATGCCATGCTCCTCCCGACATCAACGGCTATACAAATCCAGTAGTTGTTGCATAGATTTAATCATAGAACTAGATAAGCTCTTTTGCATCGAGTAAAATATATTGAACAAAGCTTTAAGTATAGAGTTGAACTTACTCGAAGTTGTATGGTAGCCATATAGTAGAGTGTTGTTGGAGAGTTTTGAAAGCCAGGGCAATGTATGCCGCAACCTTAAGGGACTCTTCCCTTAGTTTCGCTGTACGGATGCGCTCTTTCTCCCGAAGAGTCTTTGTAGTAGCTAGCTCTTTGGCATCCAGTGTCCACCGTTTAGGGTAATTAAAATTTGTTTGGGCTATAGCTTGAGGGTCTAGATACCCGGCTTTCACACTTGGCATTTGTTTGACAATGTGCACTTGCATTCTATAAATCACGGCGTGGGTTAGTTACAACAAAATTCAAAGATTACATTCATATCATATCGGGAGGACAAGGACTTACATGCACCACGTGCGAATTAGATTCATCTCCATTTCTCCTAGGTGAAAGCATGTGTGCATGTCATTGAAGTCAAAGACAATTTTCCCGGCTAGGCTTCCAAATGTGCCGGTGGGGAAGCATGCTTGTATGAGTTCTATGCTCGTTGGGAGAACACGCAAGTACCAATCATGGAACCTTCTCATTCCAAGTGGTAGGCGTTGGATGTCCTAGTTTGGTAGGAAGGGCTTGCCTCTTTCATTTGTTTTCGAGCAATCCTTTGACCATTTGATGGCATCAACATTTGGTGGAGTTTGCTAGTGACGGCCTCCTCAGAACCCCGTGATGGGACATTTTTAACTTGGTTCTCAGGCTTGAACTGGTCATGGGAAAACCACTTGGACACCGACGAGACGTCTTTCATCGGTACATAAACTGGCCTTATGGTGATTGGATGCTTCTTTCGAAGTTCCCATTCAGGCATGTCCTCATCTTCTTATGCATCACCTTGTTTAGGAGGCACTCATTGTTCATGTATCGGTTGTGCTTGTTGAGAAGACTGTGGCATCTCATCATGCACTTGCTCGGTATGAGCTGGAGAAGGTTGTGGCATTTCATCAGGCACATGCTCGCTAGGAGGCGAGGAAGAATGTGACATCTCAGGAATGTGGTGGTCATGAGATGGTGAAAATATCTCCTCAACCTCAACAACTCGCTCCAAATTTGGGAGAGGGGGAGGCGGCAAAGTAGTCAATATATTGTCCCATTTGTGCCAGAGGATGAACTGCCCCATAACATCTCCGAGTAACACTAGCCCCTCGGGAGTTGCGTAGTCTATCCTCCACTGCATGAACTCGGGCTTCACTATATGCACCTCGACCCTAGTGTAGTCCAACGGTATCTTATTATTGTGGTGTAAGCCACTGGAAGGATGTGCCACACCCGTTGCCACCTCCATCATAGTGTTCTGCCGGCCGCTGAGAAACACCAAGGTGCAACTAGTTGGTCCCCATATGCAATCGACGGGGGTTGTGGCTGCAGTGGAACCTTAGCAGCTAGGAACTTTCGGAGGGCTACCAACTAATGCCAGTTCTCCCGGTGACATCACTAATATCCGTGGCTCCATAGACAGTCCTTGCTCCTCCAGCGCCTTCGCAACTAGAGCCTTCACGTAGAGCTCAAGACTAGTCTCCCGGTCTCTACCATGTTTCTTGCACATGTGCCTGTCCTCTTTGAATCCTTGCTTCCAGGTCATCCTTTTCCCTAGCCCCCTAGTGCGGCCTATGTGCTCCTTGTTTCCCAAGCCAAGGCTAAGCTCGTCCCTCTCTCTAGAAGGATTGAATGAGCCCTTCTCGTTGTCTTCAACATATTTCAGTATCCTTAATACTGCCTCTTGGGTCTCCTTCTTATCAAACTTAAGATTACCGTTGGATAATTCTGTACTCCTCGCATATATCCAATTCCTTGAGCGTACCTTCAAATTCATCACATCGATATTCCTAGCAGCTATGGCCTCTTCATCCATCTTCCTAAACTGCTCTTCCTTAGTATAGTAGCCACCGGAGCCTAGATGATGGTGGTGTTTGTTCCTCTTCACCAGCTCAGTGTTACAGGCACTGAGCTCCAATGCCTCTAGTGAAGTCTTCTGAGCCACAAGCTCCTCCCATTGACTAGGAGTTATTTTGCCAAACTCGTTGAAGGGAGTTAACCCCTTTTGGATATACTTTGTGTTGAGCTCCGACCTCCAACGTCAGAATGACTCTTCCATCATCCTAAAAGCATTTTTTTACCAGTTCGTGCTTACCCTCCGGAAATCTAAAATTGAGCTTCAGCTGCCTATCCCATAGTTTATTCTTTTTATTCTCTGGTACCTCTTTCCAGTTAGGGATTGTTGGGTTCAATTTATCTCTTACTAGGGCCCCGATCGCATTACAAAATCATCCTCCTAATTCCTTCGGCTCAAGGATCTCTCCTACAGGCCCGACCTCCATTATCACATAACATGCCTTATCTGAATATAGATTTCCTTTTCTATCCCCTCGTTTTCTCTTAGGCTTGGTAGTCGTGGTTGTGTCTTGAGGTTGTGGAGCAGAGGCATCGTGATCTGTCTCTGTGGCTGTTGCCTCTTCTCTCCTTTCCTCTACTCTGTCTTGTCTAGTGAGATGTCGCGGATGTTGACATCGTCTTTTCTAAGTTTTAGGAGGGACCTGTATATACGACAGATCAAAGTGTTAGCAGAGATAACACAGCCAAAGCTTTAGCAAAATTTACAAGCTAAGGCTTTTTCCCTACCTCCTCATTTGGGTCAAAATCCTTGTCCAAATCTTCCTCCGTTGGCCTCCTTCTGGCTTCACGTGGGAAAGGATCCTCAGGACTTTCATATCCCTCTTCTGAGTCATCATCACCATCATCCTCTTCTTCTTCGCCTTCAGCAGCCTCTCCTGCTCCCTCTTCCTCCTCGTCACACTGCTCCTGAGTAAGCATCACTTCTAAATCCTTTTCTAACTCATTATCGAACTGCTCCTCAGTTAGCTGGTCCTCTAGTGCTTGCTCCTCATAGGTTGGCTGCTCATCATGCTCAAGGCATCGGGTTACACTGTCTGGTGTCCACGACATTATTTCACGCTTTGTTCTAATAGATGCAAGAAAGTGTGCTTTAGGTGCGCGAGAAGGTATAAGAAATAAAAAAGGTTTATAAACCAAAGTAGTCCTATAAAACAACAATATATCAAAAAAATGAGTAGTAGCAGTAGTAGAGGCCTCAGAAACATGTCAATCATCATTTTATCATGAACTTGGAGCATCAAGGCATCATAACAGAGAAGAGAGGAGAAGGTAATGTAGGGGCGGCTGCTAATGATGCCAAGTTCCTCACAAGTTCTTGATCATCAGCTCATATTCCATATAATGTATGGACTTGGACAATTTCATCATCGGCAAAACAAAGGAGAGGAGAGGAGAGGGGAGATTTGGCAAAAAAAAAGCAATAGCTGCTTAACAAACATAGAGAGGAAAATGTGTAAAAAAAGCAGCAGCTGCTTCCCAAACATAGAGGATAGGAAAGGTGGCAAAAATAAAGGAGATGGGAGATTTGGCAAAAAAAAAAAAGCAGGTGCTGCTTCCCAAAAAAAAGCAACAGCTGCCATACTGACTTTGCTCGATCACACATGAACATCATATGCATAATATCTTCCGAACCTGATAGGCAAATCGGACAATCAGAAGTAGTAGACAGTAGTAGTAGGGAAGTAGTAGAATTAGTTGACAGAGGTACAAGTAGTTGATAGAAGACAGAAGTAGTAGTAAACAGTAGTAGTAGGGAAGTAGTAGAAGTAGCAAAAAAAGCAACAACTGCTTAGGAGAGGAGAGGAGTAGAGTGCAGTAGATGAGAGTAGTAGTAGAAGAGGAGTGGTAGAGTAGTAGGAGAAGAGCAGGAGGACAGTATAGTAGTAGAGTAGTAGTAGGAGTAGCAAGTAGTAGTAGGAGCAGCTATCCAGCAGCCACCAAGTACTAAGAGCAGACAGCAAGTACAGAGAAGATTAGTAGCCACCAGCCACATAGTAAGAGAGAATAGTAGTAGAGAGTAGAGACTATGGAGTAGTAGGACAGCAAGTTGCCGTTGCACACAAATATCAAACAGCAGCAGTTGCAACCACTGGGGAAGAAAGGCATCTGAGCACAGCCACAAACACTAACACTAGGTACCTGTATGCATTCAAATAACCAGATAAAAATAGAATCAGAACTACTTAATTATTTGTTTCTTTTTCTGATCACAGAGCAGAGCCTTGTTATTAGAAATGTAAAGCTCGATGAAAGTAAGACAGTGCAACTAGGTGAAAGGGGTGTTTGACACTTGCCAAACTCAACCTTGAACATCATGAAATTAGAAAACTGGTTGCCCAGAGAGAAGAAGAATCCCTAAGCAAATGAGATCAGTAGTAGGGGCAGAACCAGGACTAGAAGGTACTGGCTGCTAATTAAGGTACATCACTTTGGTTAAAAACTAAGCTACAACGTATGATTTTATTTGATAGAAGGGTCTGTAACAAAAACATTGGACCATGAGAGGGCAGAGGCAGGGCCATCGCTACTGCAAGTCACCCCTAGTTTCACCCTTGGTCAGTACTATTTCATCGTCAACATTATGGCAGAATAGCCTCTATCTATTGTCTAGTCCCTGAGGTTTTGGTTTGTCCATTCTGATCCCTGAACGATTTTCTTTGGTCCAAAATAGTGCTTGGGATAACATGGAGCTCCACGTGTGCATATAACTCAACACTAGGTCATAAATTGTATGCAAAATGTTCTTGTCCCTATGAAATCTATAGATAGGAGAAATAAACCTAAGCTCAAAACACTTTTGTTCTTTTCTTTTTAAAAGTTTAATCTGCTACTGCCATTAGAGCTAGACAAGCTGCACGCCGCGCTCCTACCCTGTAGGGACAAAGATGCAGATTGAAGCAGCAAACATGAATACAGATGTCTAAAAACAATAAATCAATAATGATGACGATTGTTCAAATAAGTGCAGCATACAAATTGCTCGGGTTCAAACATATCTTGTTCATACCGTTACCCAACTATAGATAAGTAGATAGGCCATCATATTTATTTTCCAAATGATTAAATAGCATAGAAGGTTGTCAGATTAACATTGTATATACCTGTTAAGTGTGCAGACATCACAACAGTAGGTTATTTCACATGTGGCTAGTGGCTATACTCTGGGTTGTCTTGTAGATGTGGTGTCCATGTCATCACAGGGATTATTTTAGACAAAGAAGACAGCTCAAGGGAGTGATTCAAGGAAGTGGACCAATAGAAACTTCACTTTCAAAGGTTGAATTGAGACTCCCATGAAACTTCAAGGACAATAGTGGTTATTCCGCCTAACATTATATAAATTAATAATATGCAGTGGAATTAGTTATCAGTCAAACTAGTACTAATAACATCTAAAAGAATAATTTTAGCACTGTACTGCTTCAGATAACATCTTGCATATATAGTTTATCACTCTACTTAAAGTCTGAAATTATACACAACTCTTGTTATAGAGTAGTTAACGGTCCTAATCTGCAATGAAATTAACTGCAGTAACAAAACCAATAAGGCTAGCTATGGTCTGACTTATTCTCTTCACAATTTGGGTAAACAAATAGGAAGCCAAACTGAAAAATGTGCATGCCATAGGTCTATTCTTATGTCACAAGGCTAACTAAATGTTCAAACTTATATAGCAGACCAGTGCTTTCAATTTCTCTACTCATATTTTATCATAACACATGACATGTTCTTTTTGCTATTTAGATGATAACTACTACAGATTGTCAATTTGGCCTGAAATCATTCACATTGCCAGTTCTCAATGAGGTAGGTAACTAAAAAATCAAATGGACATTTGCCAGTTCTCAATGGGGTAGGTAACTAAAAAATCAAATGGACATTTATGCGGTTTGTCAGTTCCCAATGAGGTAGCTAAAATCAAATGGACATTCATGCTAACAAGCTACAGCATGCTAACAAGCTGAAAATGGCTTAATACTCAGCAACTTATTGCTTCAGGAAAATCATGGGAGGTCAATTACTTCCCAATATGCAGACCCAGGCATAGTTTGAAGCAATCACTGTACATAAAACCTTAACCCAAAGAATTGAACACAAAAAAAAAAATTTAGAACCAATGGTCAACCAAATTTTTCCATGACGGCCAAAGTAGTCAATGAAAGTACCCAAAACCATCACAGATGGTCTTCCCTGATAGTAACTGTCAGAGATAAGACAGATAGACTGACCTGGAAAGCCGATGTTTGCTGATCGACACCGGTGGAGGTGCGCGGACGCCGGTGGAGGTGCACGGACGTTGGTGGAGGTGCGCGGATGCCGGTGGAGGTGCGAGGATGCCGGTGGAGGTGTGCAGACGCCGGAGAGCATGGGAAGGAGTGCAGACGCCGGTGGAGGTGTGCGGAGGCCGGTGGAGGGGGCGCGGGTGCGGGTGGAGGGGGCGCGGACGCCGGTGGAGGAGCGCGGACGCCGGTTTAGGGGGCACGGGTGCGGGGAGGGGTGCGCGGGTGTGGAGATGGGGCGCGCAGGTGCGCCGCGGCACCTCAAGGTCGGAAACCCTAGCGCGCCGCCGGCTGATCGGAAACCCTAGGGCGGGGAGCAGTCGCGCGGGTGTGGGGAGGGGGCGCGGGTGCGGGGAGGGGGCGCGCGAGTGCGGAGAAGGGGCGCGCGGTTGCGGGGACGGGCGCGGGCGTTGGGACAGGTCCGGGAGGCGGCGTCGGCAGGGCAGCCTGACGGCGTCGGAGGAAGAAGAGAGCGCCCAACAGGCTAACACCCGTGCGCCCGTGTATTTATACTCGAGATGATTTCTAAGGGCGGTTCCTGATCCAGCCGCCCCTAAAATCCATTTGTAGGGGTGGTTCCTGATCCAGCCGCCCCTACAAATGCATTTGTAGGGGGGTTTCTGATCCAACCGCCCCTACAAATATTTTCTATTTTTTTGAATTATAAATTCTGTATTTTTTATATCATAAAAACACAAAGTAATATAAAAACAATTGTGTATATGCACAAATATAATATTTTGTATTATTCTATATATGAAGAAATATATATATAAACAATTGTAGTCAAAACAATATAGAAAACAAAAAAAAAGAAAAATTAAAATTTTGAATTTTAAAACTTCGACTACAATTTTATGACATTAAATGAAATAAAATGAAAATGTTGTAAACATAAAAGTTGTATAACTCATCAACATGTACAACTTTTATTTTGGTCATCATGTCATGTGACTTTGTTTGAACGATTCAAATTTTGAAATTCAAACAATTTCAACTTGAAACAATATTTTGAAAGAGTAAACGATTTTAGATGAAAAACTCATGAATACCAAAGTTGTAGAACTCATAAATATCTATATCTTTTATTTTGATCATATTTTCATTTGACTAAATTTGAATAGTTGAAATTTTGAATTTCAATAAATGGCAACTTCAAACAAAATTTTGAAACCTTAAATGATTTCAACAATAAAAGTCATGAACATAAAAGTTGTTGAACTCATCACTATCTGCAACTTTTATTTTGGTCACTTCTTCATGTGACAAAGTATTAGTAAACATTGTTCATAAATTCACATATGACTCATAGTTTCATGAACTATACGAGAAACATGTTGATTTATGAACAATGTTTACTATCACTTTGTCAGATAAAGAAATAATCAAAATAAAAGTTGTAGATCTTGATGAGTTATACAACTTTGGTATTCATCATTTTTTCAGCTGAAATCATTTAATGGTTGAAAATCTCGTTCGAACTTGTCATTTTTTTAAATTTGAAAATTTGAAGTGCTCAAACTTTGTCAAATGAAAAGAATGACCAAATCAACACACTAACTTGATAGGGCAACATTTTAGAAAATTTTAGGGAAAAATCATCACATTTGGAGTTAGTATGAGGGACAAAAGACTAGTTACAAATTTTACCTAGAGATTAAAAATAAAAATCACAACTGTTCATGATGATCAATAATGAACAAGTGTGATTTCTCTTTTTAATCTATGGCTGAAACTTGTAACTAGTTTTTCTCCCTCATACTAACTCCAAATGTGATGGTTTTTTCCTAAAATTTTCTAAAATCATGCTCTATCATTTTAGTCTAGTCATCTATCTTTGTCGCTAATTTTGAACAATTCAAATTTTAAATTTTAGAAAATGACAGCTTCAAACCTGATTTTCAAACACTAAATGATTTCAGCTGTAAAGGTGATGAATATAAAAGTTGTATAACTCGTCAAGATCTCCTACTTTTATTTTGGTCATTTCTTCATTTTCATAAAGTGATTTCATAAAGTTTTAGTAGTAATAGAGTGGATGTTCAAATAGAGTCATCTGGATGTTGCAAAGAGTAGTCTCACACACATGCATAAATGTAGTTTCACGCACATACAAAAATATATAGTCTTACACACGTACATAAATATATAGTCTCACACACATGCATAAATGAAGTCTTAAAAACACACACTTACACAAACACTCCATGTTCAACAACTAGCTAGCCCATTGTAACGACTTTCCCCTTGACACATTTTTGTTCCCATGGCAATATATCTTTGGGGAGGTTCTTTTCCACAACACTGATCTTCTTAGAAAAGTCTATGAATAGCGGCATCTCATTGTAGTTATTGTAAGCTTCAACATCGTCCACGTCATCAACTCTAATAATGTGCTTTTTCTCAGAGGCAACCACATGCTTTGTCTTCTTCTTTGGGGGGAGTTTACTTTGTGGGTCAAACATATAGAAAACTTGTGCGACACATGAAGTGAGCACCCAAGGGTCATCTTGGTATCCTAGATTCTCGAGGTCCAGGACTCTCAATCCGATCTCATTCAGTTGGTGTTGTTTGATCCAGCGGCATCAAAATAGGGCCACTGTTATATCCCTTCCATAGTCAAGTTCCCATATCTCTTCAATGATGCCAAAGTATTAGATCTTTTGTCCCAATCCATCGAGAGCCTCTATTCGAATGCCGTTGTTTTAGTTCACATATTTACTATCCTTTGCGTGGGTATAGTACGTATACCCATTGATGTCATAAGCATTACAAGATGTCACTTGTCTCGATGGCCCCTCCGCCAACCTACTAATGGTAATATAGTCTATGGTTTCTCCAGGCGGTATGTTTTGGTCCTTCAACCATGTAGTTAGTCGTTGCTTGTGTTGTTTCATGACCCAATCATTCGAATGGCCATTTCTCTCTGCCATAATGATAGCCAAGTGTTCATCAATGTACGGTTGCATCAGTTGTGTACTATGCAAGACACTGTAATGTGCCCGACTCACCTCTTTGTAATCATGGTCAATGAACACTTTTCTACCACTGGTGCCCTTCCCAGCTAGCCTACCCTTGTGACGAGAATCAGGTTTACCAATCCCTTTCTGTACTTTTAGGTACTCTTGACAACACTCGATGACTTCTTCAGTACTGTAACCCTCTATCATGGAGCCCTCTAGGTATGCTCAATTATGCATGTATCGACTTAGAACCGACATGAACCGCTCGTAGGACCACATTTCATGCAAGTAGCAACGGCCCAGCGCCTGTATCTGATGAACCATGTGAATCATGAGATGTGGCATTATATCAAAAAAAGCAGGAGGTAAACACATCTCTAGTTGGTTTTGTGTCTCCACCACAAATTCATGTAGGTCACTCAGCTCTTGCTTGCCAATCGTCTTCTATGAGATCTTCGAAAAGAAGTAGCACATGCGGGTGATGGCCATTTTCAAGAACTCTGGCTTTATAGCCCTGATTGCAATAGGTAGAAACACTATCAGCATCACATGGCAATCGCGAGCCTTGTAGTGTGTTATTGACAAGTCCTTCATCGACACTAGCTTCTTCATATTTGCTAAAAACCCAGTCAGGACTTTGACCCCCCTTAGGAAAGTGCATATAGCTCTCTTCTCGTCTGGTGTTAGGTTGAAGCACACCATGGGTAGAGTGTATTTTCCATTAGCCTTAGGTACCGGGTGAAGCTGTGGCATCACATTTAGCTACACCATGTCTTTCCATGCTTTCAGACCATCTTTTGACTTGCCTGTGTCCATCAAGGTAGCAATGAGACTCTCAAAGACATTCTTCTACATGTGCATAGCATTAATGGCATGGGGGACCTCCAAGTCTGGCCAATAAGGTAGATACTAAAAGAAGATCGATTGTTTCTTGAAAGGTACACCTTCGACAGGAGGTGTGCTTCTATCTCTGTTAATCCCATCTGGATTCTTCTTTCCATAGACGACGCATATGTTTTTCACCATTCTGTACACGTGTTCTCTGTTATGACATCTCTCCAGAGGGGGTTCAATCTCCGGGGCATAATCATAAAATCTAAAGAACAATTTGCTATGGTACTTGTGACTTGTCTTTAAGAAGCGTTGGTTCCTTAGGTAAACTATATTCTTGGATGCATCTAGGTACACCATGTAGTACCATCCAAGCAAACCAAGCATCTCGTCTTCCCTTTGATCTATCCAGACAAAGCAAACAGCGCGGGGTAATCATTGGTAGTAACAAATATTATTACTCTACATATGAAGTCCTCCTTTCGGAACACATCATACTTCTGCTCCCTATGCCTCCATAGCCTCTCCATTTCTTGCATCAAAGGCTCGAGGAGCACATCTATATCAATGCCTAGTTGTTTAGGGCTAGAAATAAGAATAGTGAAGAGAAGGTACTTTCTCTTCTAACACAACCATGTTGGGATGTTGTATATGGTCAAGATCACTGGCCAAGTGCTATGGTCGCTCATCCTCTCATTGAAGGGATTCATTCCATCGGTGCTCAAGCCAAACCATACATTCCTTGGATCATCGCTGAATTGTTTGTGCTTCTCATCAAACCTTTGCCACTGACTACAATCAGCCGGGTGTGCAATCTTATCATCATCCACCTTGCGCTCATCATCCCACCATGTCATGAGTGTGGCTTCTTTAGGGTTTAGGAAGATACGTCTCAAGCGGTCAGTCACTGGTAGGTACCACATTACCAAGGCAAGAATTCTTCTCTGCTTTGCATCATTGCCTAATGGAGTGTCCTCTGGGGGCTGAGATTCTTGTATCGCCTTTTTTTGTACCCTTCTTATTCCTCTTTTTCCCTGTGGAGGCTTCGTCCCCACCGTAAAGGTCATTGTTCTTGTACCGGCTGGCCCCACACCGGGGACATTTATCCAGTGACTTGAACGTTTTGCCACAAAAAAGTATACAGTGGTTGGGACATGCATGGATTTTTTCAACCCCCATTGTCAATGGACTTTTGACCTTCTTTGCTTGATATGTGTTGGCGGGAACTAAGTTTGGTTGTGGTAGCACCCATGACAGGAGATGCAATAGATCATTGAAGCTACAGTCTGACTAGCCGTACTTAGCCTTCAGGATGAGCAGCTCAAGCACAAAATGTAGCAATGTCCAATGTGTCAAACAGCCCTTTTCAACACCATACACAGTCTCCTTTGATGCTTTTGTCACCCTTTCCAAATTTTCTAGACCTTTCAGGCTATTTAGTAAAATCTTTGGTCCAAGTGCTCAAATCATGTCCTCCAAATCATCTTCATCCCCGACACGTGCTCCACCATCATTATTGGCACCACCTTCGTCATTACCATCCCAACCACCAGCATCACCACCTTGTTCATTGCCACACTCAAAATCCATTCGTGCATTAATCTCTGCTAAATATTGGGACATGGATTCTATGGTTTCATCATTGTATTCCTCCTCATCCTCGTCGTTAACAATAACCGTTTCACCATGATGAATCCACACTGTGTAGTCCTCAACAAATCCTCGCATAATCAAATATGATCTGATGATAGTCACATCTATCCATGCCATACGGTTCTTACAATCTTTACAGGGGCAGATAATTGTATCCTTATTCTCTTTCAATGTTGTTGCAAACTTCTTTGCGGCTTCAATAAATTTATCCACCTCTTCATGGAAACCTACCTTGAACCTTAATGAACCATACATCCAAGAGTTCCTATACTCCATCTTTTGCAACAACAAAACAAACATTAAAGGACTACTTATTCAAATATATATAAAAATGAATCAAATTAATCATTACTTGAGAATAATTGTATATAGTTCAGATATATATGAATATAAATCTAATATAATTACATGAAGCATACAAAGACACCATGTTGCACCCAATTTTGCATAGCAAAACCAAGTACTCATATATGTGCGCCTAGGATGTCCAAACACACACATATATCACAAATTGCAATAGTATCAAAGTAAAGTACTTATTACATCGCATATCTCATCATAAAGTAAATACAGAGTTTGCTCAGAGGCAATATTATTACAATCACAGTGGAATAACTAGCCCAACTGCCACAGGGACTCCAACTGGTGAACGTCTCCCTAGTAGTCCCGGACATCCTCCGGAAACTCTTCATATCCATTATCTGTTACCCATCCAGGATTTTCATTGGATGTAAAGCAAGTGTAAGCTCACCATGCTTAGCAAGTATATCAAAGGGATCTATGAGGCTCAAAAAGGCTTGACACTGTTTGACTATAGTTTGCAATTTTAGTTAATCAAATTTTAGCATCCTGAATCACTACTTTAATGAACAGTCCCAATTCCCAAGTGGTATTAAAGTATCATCAAGTTTTATCAGAAATCCCAACCATCCATCATCTACAGTAACCACTAATCTCAAAGGATCCAGACCGCTCGTATTCGTGAGCATGGCTGTTATAACAGGTTAATTATTTCTGTAGAAATTGTACATCTTTACCCACCGAGCCATGATTCTTAATGCCGGGGTTCGCGAGACCCACTACACCTCTTCCTAGGAAGTGTGGCAGAGTTTCACTATGAAACCCTTAGCTAGTTGCACTAACAGGTCATAGCTACAAAGGAATGGCACACGTGGGCATCGTAGCATGGTGCACACCCTAACAGAAAAATGAAAGATATCCTCTTACCCCTTACTGGAGCTACAGACGAGCTTGTATAATCTAGTTAATAGGTTAAAGTCAGAGTCATGTGACACTCAGGGTTATACGGTCCCTCCTGGGTTGCCGCTTCAGGATTAAGTCCTTATGGAGAGGCACTAGAGTACTCAACCCCGTACTCCAGCCCCCTATCTATTGCTAAAAAGCTTCATTTTATCACATTGCATATAGCCTTTAATCATGTTTAACAATTACTTCATGTTAAGCGCTGCAGCATCTATCCAAAATGCCTACCCAATAATCCTAGGTATTAAGGATATGTGGTACAAGGAATCATCTAGGTAAAGTCCTTAAAGGCAATTCAAATTAAACACATGCATGAATGTAAGTGGTAGTAGTTCATAGGTAACAAGGGGCCTTTGGTACACTTGCCTTCCTCAAAGTCATCCTGAGAGTACTACTGATCCTGCTGGGGTCCTCAGTCACCTCAAATAGCTCACCCTCTAATCGTGATCCAATCATCAATTAAGCATCATACCAATCATTACATACATACAAGATAGACTTCCATTAGAACAGTACACCAAATAGTGAAAACATAAGTTGAAAAGCTTACAAATCTATTCTATGCTTTGCTACGAACACATGAGCGAAAGAATCACTCAAATCGGACTTAAAACGTGAAAGTTATGCATGAAATAAGATGTAATGGCAATTCTGTAAATAAACTGAACCTATTTTTGAATTAAAACAATTAAAAATATAAATTATCACGGTTATAGGACTGTGGGCATTAAATCTGGAAAATATAGGGTCTAAATTGAATAAAAACAGGACTAAATAGAAATTAATTTGAACTGATGAGTACCGCGGGTTGATTCTGAGAAAACAGAGGGGCTAAAACACAAAAGTGCTCGGCTTGACTGTAGGTTTGACCCTGGGTGCTGACGGGTCCACACGTGGCGGCTTTTGATAAGCGCGGTGCACCACGCAGGCATGGGGTGCCCTGACGTGGGTGCTGACGCATCCACGATGGACCGAGTCCACGGTTCGCTGTGGACCGAACTGGTACCATATAATCTAGACCGTTCCTTGACGATCGGACGGCGTAGGCGTGAGCAGGGCCACGGGTCACCGGGGAAGAAGGGCATGCCGGCGGCACCATGGTTGGCGTGAACTAGAATCACCGGTATGGCGTTCTAGGGCACCAAAACACAAACGGAGTGTACAGGAGGGATCGTCAGCTCACTGTGAGTCGGATGGGGGCATTCTCGGCGTTTAGGACGGCTCCAGAGGTGAGGTCGACGGCGGCGGGGCTCTAGAGAGAGAAAAAGCCAGCAGTTGAGGTCAAATCTGAGGTTCTCGTGACCAAAATGAGGCGACAAGGGTACCTTCAGACGTGGGTGATCATAGCGGAGCTCCAAGCGGCATCGGCATCGAGCTTCGAGGCACGGACGAGGGGTACTAAGGCAGCGGTGGCTCACGGCTGTGAGCAGAAGATGGGGGAGGAAGAAGGGGTCGGCATGGAGATTTATAGGCTGAGCGGTGGGAGAAATAAGGAAGGGGAAACAGGTGGGGTTGATCACCTGCCATAAATGGGCGACGGTGGTGGCTTTCTGTGCATGGCCACGCCATCTACGGCCGAAGAAAGGAAATGCCGGGGAAAAGAAAGGAAGCTCGGGGAAGAAGAATGGAAAGAAGGGAGAAGACACTGATGGGTGGGAATAGGGCACAGTGAGAGAGAGAGCGGACGGCGCGGTGATGAAGGCCGAGCTAGCGGTGCTGTGGGCCGGTGCGCCGAGTTGGGCCGCCGAGCTGTGCGGTGCACTCATGGGAGGAAAACAAGGCAGGCCGGGTAGTAGGCTAGGCCCTGCGCTATAGCAGGAAAAGGCTGTGGGGGGGCTATAGGCCGGTGCAGGTTGCTAGGCCAAATCCTGGTGCTGGGCCAAAATGGAAGAAAAATGGATTTTTCAAAATCAAATCTATTTCCTCTATTTTCAGTTTTAAGTCAAATTCAAATGTGATTTGAGTTCAACTTCAATTCATCTAACCCTACACTCAATCAAAACCATATGCTCCAGCATGAATGCAACAAACAAGTTTCTAAACTTATAGTCTATTTTATTTATCCAATATTTAATATTTAGCCTAAGTTAAAAATACCTAGAAAATGTATTAAAGGATAAGAATTTAATTGCTAACTTGTAGTAAGAATTTTGGGTGTTACAAACCTACCCCCCTTAAGATGAATCTCGTCCTCGAGATTCAGATGGTTCAAAAAGATTGGGATAGTCAGTTCTTAGATCTTCCTCTCTTTCCCAAGTTGCCTCATCCACTTAGTGTCTGTTCCACTGAACCTTGCACATTCTTATTATTTTGCTCCTTGTGATTCTCTCCACTGTTTCTAGGATTCTTACTAGATATTCTTTGTATGATAGATCCCCTCGGATATCTAGTTCTTCCAAAGGTAGTTGTTCCTTAGGTACTCTCAAACATTTCTTAAGTTGTGACACATGGAAAACATCATGAACACCTGAGAGCTACTCCGGTAACTCTAGCTGGTAAGCAACTTCTCCTCTCCTGTTGATGATCTTGAATGGTCCCACATACCTGGGTGACAACTTTCCCTTGGTATGAAATCTCTTTACTCCTTTCATGGGTGAAACTTTGAGATAGACAAAGTCACCGATTTCAAACGCCAAATCTCTTCTTCTCGTGTCTGCATAGCTTTTCTGTCGAGACTATGCAACCTTCAAGTTTTGCCTTATTGTTTGTACTTGTTTTTCTGCCAGTTGCAAAACATCTAGTCCAAAGACTTGACTCTCCCCCATTTGATTCCAAAACAATGGGGTTCTGCACTTCCTGCCATACAATGCCTCAAACGGTGCCATCTTAAGACTCTTTTGGTAGCTATTATTATAGGAGAATTCGGCATAAGGTAAACTCTTATCCCAACTTGTCGTATACTACAGAGCACAAGCTCTTAGCATATCTTCTAAGATCTAATTTGTTCTCTCGGTTTGTCCATCTATTTGAGGATGGTAAGCTAAGCTAAAGTTCAACTTCATATCCATGGACTCATACAATTTCTGCCAAAAATGTGATGTGAACTGTGTACCCCTATCTGAAACAATCTTCTTTGGTACACCATGTAAACATATAATCCTTTCCATATATAACTCTGCTAACTTTGCACTCAAATAAGTTACCTTGACCGGAATGAAATGTGCCACTTTAGTCAGACGATCTACAATCACCCAGATAGAGTCAAATCCTCTCTGTGTACGGGGTAATCCAACTATAAAGTCCATTCCAACTTCTTCCCATTTCCACTCGGGTATCTTCATAGGCTGTAGCAAACCTGCTGGCCTCTGATGTTCTGCTTTCACTCTTTGGCACGTGTCACATATAGCCACATGTTCAGCTACATCTCTCTTTAGTCCATACCACTAGTATCTCTCTTTAAGATCAAGATACATTTTAGTACTTCCTGGGTGTATGGAATAGGCTGAGTCATGAGCTTCCCTCAAGATAGACTCCCTAATAGATTTTACTTCTAGCACACAAATCCTTTTACCAAACCATACCATCCCTTGATCATCCATGTGGAATCTTGGGGCTTTACCAATCACTAAATGTTCCACAATATCCTTGATCCTCTCATCATTCAGCTGTCCCTTATGAATCTCTTGTTCCAGAGTGGATTCTACCTCTAACTCCATGGTGTTGGCCACAATACCCAAATTTAGGTATTTGAACTCCTCACACAACTCTTCAGGTAGTTGAGTTGTATAGGCCATGTTCACATAACTCCTTCTACTCAAGGCATCTGCTACAACATTAGCCTTCCCCGGGTGATAGTGGATATCCAAATCATAATCCTTGATTAACTCTAGCCATCTACACTACCTCAGATTCAGATATGACTGCGTGAATATGTACTTCAAACTCTTATGGTCCGTATAACTCTCACACTTATGACCAATCAAGTAGTGCCTCCAAATCTTAAGAGCATACACCACAGCTACCAATTCTAGATCATGAGTCGGATAATTTAACTATTGTTTTCTCAGCTGTCTGGATGCGTAGGCAACAACTCTACCTTCTTGCATAAGAACACCACCTAGACCTTGTCATGAGGCATCACAATAGATAGAGAAGCTTTTAGTGAGATCAGGTAAGATAAGCACTGGAGCAGAAGTCAGTTCTTCTTCAACTCCTCAAAATTGTCCTGGCATTGCTTAGTCCATACAAATTTGGCATTCTTCTCCAACAAAGCAGTCATGGGCTTGGCTAACTTAGAAAATCCCTCGATGAATCTCGTATAATACCCAGCCATACCCAAAAAACTCTGAATCTCACTAACATCTTTAGGTGGCTTCCAACTCAACACATCTCTAACCTTCTTGGGATCTACTGCTACTCCTCCATTAGAGATTATGTGACCAAGGAAAGATACTTCTTTTAGCCAGAACTCACATTTGCTGAACTTGACATAAAGCTGATGTTCTCTAAGCTTCTGCAACACCAATCTCAAATGTTCTTCATGCTCTTCTTCATTCTTAGAGTACACTAGTATGTCATCAATGAACACGACGACAAACTTGTTGAGGTACTCCATGAACACTTTGTTCATCAGATACATGAAGTAAGCAGGTGCATTTGTCAGACCAAAAGACATGACTGTGAACTCATACAGTCCATATCGAGTCACAAAAGTGGTCTTGGGGATGTCAGTATGTCTTATCCTCAACTGATGGTATCCAGATCAAAGGTCAATCTTGGAAAACACACAAGCCCCTTTCAATTGGTCAAATAGGTCATCAATTCTAGGTAATGGGTACTTGTTCTTAATTGTGACCTCATTAAGTGACCTATAGTCTATGCACATCCTTTGTGTACCATCCTTCTTTTCTACAAACAGTACTGGTGCACCCTAGGGTGATGAACTAGGTTGAACATAACCCTTATCTAACAATTCCCTTAGTTGTTTCTTAAGTTCTGTTAATTCATTCACTCCCATTCTATAGGGTCTTTTAGCTATGGGTGCAGTTCTAGATAAAAGTTCAATTATAAACTCGATGTCTCGGTCAGGTGGCATACCTAGCAACTCCTCAGGGAAGACATCTAGGTACTCATTTACTATCCTTATATCTTCTAAGGTTGTGCCCTCCAACTGATTAACCCAGCAGATTTCTACAGCTGACTGAGTTGCCACATACACAACTTCCTCTCCAGATGAAGTGGTAAGATTCATAGAACTATTACCACAATTAATAACTGCTTTCTACAACCTTAGCCAATCCATACCCAAGATGACATCGATACCGGTGGAATTTATGACTACAAGATTTGCTTGAAATCCTACCCCCTTATGCTGAGACTAGCAGCTAAGCATATCCACTCTGCTTTCATTACCCCAACAGGTGAGCTTACTAACATGTGTTTCTTCATAACACTTATTGGAATACCATGCCTCTTTATGAATGTATATGTTATGAAGGAATGCGAAGTACCAGAATCAAAAAGTACTGTAGCTGAGTTTGAGTTGACCAAAAACGTACTAATCACCACATCTAGTGCCTCCTGAGCTGTTTCAGTAGTAACGTGGTTCACCTTTCCCCAAACATAGTTCTGCTGTGAGTTAGCCATCTTCTTGGGGCATCTATTGGAGTAATGTCCCAGCTCTCCACAATTGAAGCATTTGTTGTCATTAACTGCATTTGGCGCTTTTGGTGTGCCATTTCTCTGAGGAGCATTGGGGGCATTATTCCTCACCGATACATTGTTGGGCTGCTGCTGGCGCTGAGCTGGTGCCTTATACTACTACTGCTGCTGCTGGTTGCGGTTGGGACCTATCTGACCTTGATAGCACTACTGAGGTTGAGCTTGTTGAGGGTTGGTACGGAAGCGAGAGTTGCTCCCGGATTGCTGTCCTTGAAATTTCCTCTTTTTGTCCTCCATCTGGCAGCGCTTGTTCTCAATCACTAAAGCTTTGTCCACCAGCTACTGGAAGTTAGCAAAGGTATGAGACAACAGCTGGTACTAGAGACCATCATTCAAGCCCTCCATAAATAGCTCCTGTCTTTTTCCATCCTCATCTACCTCAGTCAGTGCATACCGTGACAATTGTATGAACTTGTCATGATATTCAGCAACAGTCATGCTCCCCTGCTTGAGAGCCAAGAACTCCTTCTTCAGCTTCATCAGTCCTACAGGCACGTGGTGAGTGCGAAAGGCACTGCAGAACTCAGCCCAAGTGATGGGATTAGCTTCGGTACGACCGAAGCGGAATGAGTCCCACCAATCTAGTGCAGGTCCTTGCAACTGTCCCAAAGCATATAAAACCTTCTCCTTATCATCACACTGGGCAATCTCCAGTCGCCTCTCAATGGCACGTAGCCAGTCATTAGCTTGGAGTGGGTCAGCAGAGTGCTTGAATACAGGTGGGTGTCCTTTCAGGAACTCTCCCCTCTTATCCCTAACATGAGGGGGTGCATTCCCATTCCCTTGCCCCATGTTCTGCATATTCTGGGCCATCTTTTGAAGCAACTGAGTCTGCATCATCATCAGCTGCTCCATGGTGACTGGGGTGGTGGTGGCAGTTCCTCGCCTCCCTGGTTGTTCCTCCTAGTGTTCACCATCTGTAGATGCATCATATAAGTCTCACATATCTAAGCATATAACTCTTACAAGATACTGGTGTAACAAAAGTAGGTGTAGACAGAGATAAATGTAGGATATGCAAGAAGATATTTGTTCTGAACTTTTCCAGCGAGTTGGACAACAGCAGTGCTGTAAAACGAGCATATATCACTCTCTGTTTATCATATGATTACGTATTTTACCTTTCTGGAAAGCTTATGAAATTCTCTACAACTTTCATTTAGAACACTCTTCCAGATTCTGACGTTTACTTAGTCAAATACAGATGATAAGCAGTACTATTCTGGAATTCTGACAGCACAGAAACCTCAACTTAAAACAACTGTATCTCACAATTTATAATAGGTGTTGAGGTGATTCTAGAGCCAAAAGAAAGATGTTGAAGTCTACTTATCTCCATAAAAATTTTATGATCATTGGACATCTAGATTATGAGATATGAACTTGATAAAGACAGACTACTCCGAATGATACAGAATGGACAGCATGATAAAACGAACCCCAACTATTTATTCATAATATCCTTAAACCTTAACCTTAACTAAATCACCGTGGACATGCCCACAAGTCATCACAATCATATCAAAGATCCAAATCAAACATTATTTATAATGATAAACATCCAACCATGCAACTAACACTTGTCCAACCATTAAAAGAAAGAAACTAAATACTCTCTCGCGTAACTACGCGTGCTTATTACATATTTTTAAGACTCTCCTATGGGTACGGGTCGATGTTGGTGCTGGTGCTGGGGTCTCCAAACTCTCCTCTGGTCCTCGGGGGTGACTGAGCGGGTACTCCTGAATCTTCCATATCTGGACCTCCTAGTTGCTGCTTCAGTGTGGCGTTCTCACGGGCCAGCTGCATGTAGGCCCTCCCCATGACATCGAGCTCGTCCAGGGCCTAATCTAAGTTAGTGTGGGTCTCAGCCAAGCACAACAAGGTAGGCCTTAGCCTCAGGTTTGCCTCTCCAAGTGGTGTAGTGATGTTGCACATAGATTGTCCGCTTCGACGGCGGGGAAGATAGCGGTCGTCCTCCCAGGCGATGTCATCGAAGTGATGGTCGTGGTTGACCATCAATGCCTGTCGAGCTACATCCCTGATGACGGCCACACGTGTGAGCCGTGCAGTGGTGGCGCAGTGGATGTAGCGCACCCGAGTCCCCTCTCGGATGTACACTTCTGTCTCCCAAAAGCCAGTGTAGTCGAGGTGGGTCCAATGCTCCGTCCTGTACTGAATAGTGCCTCTGGGGTGGTAGCAATGAACAAGTGTGAGAATCCTGGGGTGGTAGTAGCCATCACCCTCCAAGTCGTAGTGGATCTCCGCAGTCCATCCCTGAGCCAACAGTGCATTATGATCATCATCACTGTCATCACCCCCATTTCCACCGTCTCCACCATCTCCACCGTCTCCACCATCATCACCTCCATCAGCATCAGAATCATCAGAACCATCTCCATCATCGGGGTCACCAGCTCCCTCCTGGCCACCTTGTTCATGCTCCTCTTCGGGATCCTCCTCAGACTCCTCTATCTCAATGGGCTCCTCGAACATGGATCCCTCTTTTGTTTCTTCATCCATTGGATCCTCCAGCAAGTCCTCCAGAGGTTCCCCCATGGGCACCTCCACAGGCGGTTTCTCCTTCTGGTTCCTCAAAGCTTCCACCAGATGTGCCAGGACACGCTTGCCCAAAGTGAACCTGGTCCTCCTAGTGGGCATCAGGATGGTCCTCTTGCGTGGGGTCTGCTTGGTACGGGCCACCTACAAGAATGAAAAAGTTGAGTATTAGAACAAAATAATTTTTGGCAACAGATAAAGAACAGAATATAAGCAAAAATTTTATAGCAAAGTAAAAGTAGTAAAATAAAGGTAATGAAATCCTAGAAATGTCCATTTCTAACTAGGTTGTTCGTCCTACAGTCAGTTATAGCTCTGATACCAATATGTCGCACCCAATTTTGCATAGCAAAACCAAGTACTCATATATGTGCGCCCAAGATGTCCAAACACACACATATATCACAAATTGCAATAGTATCAAAGTAAAGTACTTATTACATCACATATCTCATCATAAAGTAAATGCAGAGTTTGCTCAAAGGCAATATTATTACAATCACATCGGAATAACTAGCCCAACTATCACAGGGACTCCAACTGGTGAACGTCTCCCTAGTAGTCCTAGACATCCTCCGGAAACTCTTCATATCCATTATCTATTACCCATCCAGGATTTTCATTGGATGTAAAGCAAGTGTAAGCTCACCAAGCTTAGCAAGTATATCAAAGGGATCCATGAGGCTCAAAAAGGCTTGACACTGTTTGACTGCGGTTCATAATTTTAGTTAATCAAATTTTAGCATCCTGAATCACTACTTTAATGAACAGTCCCAATTCCCAAGTGGTATTAAAGTATCATCAAGTTTTATCTCAAATCCCAACCATCCATCATCCACAGTAACCACTAATCTCGAAGGATCTAGACCTCTCATATCCGTGAGCACGACTGTTATAACAAGTTGATTATATCTATAGAAATTGTACATCTTTACCCACCGAGCCGTGATTCCCAATGCCGGGGTTCACAAGACCCACTACACCTCTTCCTAGGAAGTGTGGCAGAGTTTCACTATGAAATCCTTAGCTAATTGCACTAACAGGTCGTAGCTACAAAGGAATGGCACGTGTGGGCATCGCAGCACGGTGCACACCCTAACAGAAAAAAGGAAAGATACCCTCTTACCCCTTACTGGAGCTACAAACGAGCTTGTACAATCTAGTTAATAGGTTAAAGTCAGAGTCATGTGACACTCAGGGTTGTACGGTCCCTCCTAGGTTACCGCTTCAGGATTAAGTCCTTATGGAGAGGCACTAGAGTACTCAACCCCGTACTGCAGCCCCCTATCTGTTGCTAAAAAGCTTCATTTTATCACATTGCATATAGCCTTTAATCATGTTTAATAATTACTTCATGTTAAGCGTTGCAGCATCTATCCAAAATGCCTACCCAATAATCCTAGGTATCAAGGATATGTGGTACAAGGAATCATCTAGGTAAAGTCCTTAAAGGCAATTCAAATTAAACACATGCATGAATGTAAGTGGCAGTAGTTCATAGGTAATAAGGGGCCTTTGGTACACTTGCCTTCCTCAAAGTCATCCTGAGAGTACTGCTGATCCTGCTGGGGGTCCTCAGTCACCTCAAATGGCTCACCCTCTAATCGTGATCCAATCATCAATCAAGCATCATACCAATCATTACATGCATACAAGATAGACTTCCATTAGAACAGTACACCAAACAGTGAAAACATAAGTTGAAAAGCTTACAAATCTATTCTACGCATTGCTACAAACACGTGAGCGAAAGAATCACTCAAATCGGACTTAAAACGTGAAAGTTATGCATGAAATAAGATGTAATGGCAATTCTATAAATAAACTGAACCTATTTTTGAATTAAAACAATTAAAAATATAAATTATCATGGTTATAGGATTGCGGGCATTAAATCTAGAAAATACAGGGTCTAAATTGAATAAAAACAGGACTGAATAGAAATTAATTTGAACTGATGAGTACCGCGGGTTGATTCTGAGAAAACAGAGGGGCTAAAACGCAAAAGTGCTCGGCTTGACTACGGGTTTGACCCTGGGTGCTGACGGGTCGACACGTGGTGGCTTCTGATAAGCGCGGTGCACCATGTAGGCGTGGGCGCGCTGACGTGGGTGCTGACGCAGCCACGGTGGACCGAGTCCACGGTTCGCTGTGGACCGAACTGGTACCATCTAATGTGGACCGTTCCTTGACGATCGGACGGCGCAGGCATGAGCAGGGCAGCGGGTCGCCGAGGAAGAAGGGCATGCCGGTGGCGCCATGGCCGGCGTGAACTGGAATCGCCGGTACAACGTTCCAGGGCACCAAAATGCAAACGGAGGGTACGGGAGGGATCGTCAGCCCACCGTGAGTCGGATGGGGGCGTTCTCGGCGTTCGGGACGGCTTTAGAGGTGAGGTCGACGGCGGCGGGGCTTTAGAGAGAGAAAAAGCCGGCGGTTGAGGTCAAATTTGAGGTTCTCGTGACCAAAATGATGCGACAAGGGTACCTTCGGATGCGGGTGATCACGGCGGAGCTCCAAGTGGCGTCAGCGTCGAGCTTCGAGGCGTGAACGAGGGGTACTACGACGACGGTGGCTCACGACTGCGAGTAGAGGATGGGGGATGAAGAAGGGGTCGGCATGGAGATTTATATGCTGGGCGGTGGGAGAAATAAGGAAGGGGAAACAGGTGGGGTTGATCGCCTGCCATAAACGGGCGACGTCGGTGGCTTTCCGTGCATGGCCACGCCATCGACAGCCGAAGAAAGGAAATGCCGGGGAAAAGAAAGGAAGCTCGGGGAAGAAGAAAGGAAAGAAGGGAGAAGACGCTGATTGGTGGGGACAGGGCGCAGTGAGAGGGAGAGCGGACGGCACGGTGATGAAGGCCGAGCCAGCGGTGCTGTGGGCCGATGCGCTGAGCTGGGCCACCGAGCTGTGCGGTGCGCGCGCGGGAGGAAAACAAGGTAGGCCGGGCAGCAGGCTAGGCCGTGCGCAGCAGCAGGAAAAGGCCGTGGGGGGGGGGGGGGAACAGGCCGGTGCAGGTTGCTGGGGCGAATCCTGGTGCTGGGCCAAAATGGAAGAAAAATGGATTTTTCAAAATCAAATCTATTTTCTCTATTTTCAGTTTTAAGTCAAATTCAAATGTGATTTGAGTTCAACTTCAATTCATCTAACCCTACACTCAATCAAAACCATATGCTCCGACATGAATGCAACAAACAAGTTTCTAAACTTATAGTCTATTTTATTTATCCAATATTTAATATTTAGCCTAAGTTAAAAATACGTAGAAAATGTATTAAAGGATAAGAATTTAATTGCTAACTTGTTGTAAGAATTTTGGGTGTTACACACCATGGTAGAGGAAAATTAATTAATGGTCCATTTATCCATAAATAATTAAAATACATATTTATTAATTACAATAAACAATTTCAAAAACAACAATTAGCAATAATTATACTTTACCCAATATCTTTCATACAAACCCTAGTCTAATTTTATCAAACATAAATTTATAAAAACAAAATTAATAAAAAAACCAAACCCTAGATCTAGATCTATATGCACATGAAACATGCATAAAACTAACTAATTGTTCACTAAAACCTGGACCAAATAAGGGTATGATCTTGTTCCCCTCCGTAATTTACCCTAATACATTGAAAACTTGGGTCTAATTTGCTTCATAAGTAGCTCAAGCACCATAGAAGAGAGAGAAAAACAAAATTTTAATTACTCACTAACCAACCATTAAAACTTCAAAAAAAAGTGTAGAATAGTATTTTCTTACCTTCTACAACCTCTCCACCAAAGGATTTGAGACCAAATCCTTCCCCTTAGTAGAGCAATTTTTGGGAGGTGTCCAAGGCCTCCCCACCTTTCTTTCACGGGTTGGAGTAAGTGATCCGAGGAGGAAGAAGATGCTGCAGTTGTGCTATATGTGGGTCATTTGTAAGGGCGGCTGGTGATTGAGCCGCCCCTACAAATCGGAGGTATTTAATACGGAGGCATTTGTAGGGGCGGCTCAATTACTAGCCGCCCCTACAAATAGAAACACCGGGGACAGCTGGTGAGTGAGCCGCCCCTATAAACCAGACTCATTTGTAGGGGCGGCTCGTATCACCAGCCGCCCTTACTGTTCTATTTGTAGGGGCGGCTGGTGTCTGGGCTTCCGAGCACGTCACTGTAGGGGCGGCTCTATCACCAGCCGCCCCTATAAAAAATTCGTCCTGTTGCTAAAAATCGTTTTCTGCGTAGTGGGACCTACCTCGATGATGACCCCGGCCTGCGTGCTCGCTGTGCTCACCAGCCAGCTCCACGACCATGCACGCTCGTCTGCATGCTCCAGGTTCCTATCCCGTTTGATCGCTTTGCACTGTGTATGCTTGTTGCGCTCTCTCGCTAGACCCGTACGCTGAGAAGACGAAGAGGGATAATTATGTAAAAGAAAAAGAAACAGAGGGAGGTTTCTACAAAATATAAACATAAACGAAGAGGATGGACCTCTCATTAGTCACTTAAAAAGCTTAGGTATCTAAAACTGCAGTTTCAAAATTGATGGACCTAGATGACACCTCCTTCAAAGTTAATCGACCTCTGGTGCATTTTAATCAAATTAAAATATAAATTGCATCACATAAGCACTCCACATGATGAGACGCAGGCCAAATACAATAAATGAACAGCCTCAACTCAGCTCAAATAAATAGCGACACACAAGCCGCACTAAATATTACACATAGATCATCACATATGATTTTGAGGCCATACCATCACATCATTCTCTGCAAAAACGAGTTAGAAGTTTCTATGAATGATGTTACATTTTTTTAAACACGCAGTTGGCTCCTCCAGCCGATGATGGATAGAACATATTTTTTGCATGCTGCTACAAATTAACAAGCATGGCGTTCTAGCCAGAATGGCCATACAACTGTGTATCAACTACTTCGCTATACGAATTCACAACCTTGTGGTCAGTCGCGCGAAGCTCGCGCGCCGTCGTAAATATGGCCGATTAACCAGGCACATAATGAGGAAGCAAAAATGGAGTACAACAATCCAATACTCGCATAATGTTATTCGTTAAAACGATCCATTCTACAGCTAACCGCATTAAAATAATCTAGATAAAAAACAACGCAAGCAGAAACACGGGTGGCTACTCGCTAGCACAAATTAATAACAGCATAAAAAGAGGATCACTTGCTTTTAGATAATCATAGATTATACATTCTCACTGCACAGCACAATGGAAGATTTAGTGTAGTCAATGTGCATGAAGTCACTACTACAGGATGGCCTTGTTGTCCCAGGCGGTAACGGCCTTTAGTCCCGGTTACCGCGCCGGGACAACGATCCCGAGACTCAAGGTGGAACCTTCAGTCCCGGGTCATCGAGCCAGGACTAATGAGGAACCTTTAGTCCAGTTGGTGTTACCAACCAGGACTAAAGGCCCTCCAGCCGAGCAAGCGTGGACGCACCCTTTAGTCCCGGTTGGTAACCCCAACAGGGACTAAAGGTTCCTTTTCTTTTTCTTTTTTTTGTTTAATTTGTTTTTAGTTCAGTTACACATATTTGTTTAATATATAATATATTTTTATGTACATATTCTATGCTGCTAATATAAATACACGCACGCATATAATTACATCTAATTCTCATCTCGAGCATTATTATATTCAAATAAAGTATGAAAATATATATTCGAATAAAGTATGAAAATATATATATTATATATATATATATATATAACACTTTCATAATCTTGTTCTAAAAAATAACGATATCAATAAACATTTAATTTACATAATTTATTCCTTAGGATCAAAGTAGAACTCGCCATTGGGATTTAGCACTTTTTCTAGAAAAAATCCTGCTATTGACTCTTGAACTGCTTTCAGATGGTCTTTTTGCATAACCCTTTGTTTCAACCATTCAGTCTTGCATTTGAAATAAAAGGAAAATTATTAATACACACATATATATATATATTCATTTAAAAATAAATAAAAAATTGATATATACGTACTCTGAGGACATCTTCAGGAGTTCTTCTTATGTGTGCAGTGATAAATTCACAAACATAGTATCCACACAAGTTATTACCTGGTTGCTGCTGCAAACACCATTGTACGAGAAGAAGATTATTCTCATCATCTCACACATAAATTGAATTATGATATAGTAATTAAACACGTGGGGAAGTATATATAGTACAACTTATTGGTATTTCAACTATATTAAGTGGTGCCTTGCAATCCTTGCGGTGTTGCCGAATAAACTCTTTCCAAACCCTGTGTGACCAATAATGTACGATCGTTAATAAATTATGGCAAAGTTTATTCAATAATAGTTGTGTGTGAGAGATCGAAATTACCCCTGGATAATGTCTATCATATCTTGGTATAGTGCCCGCTCTTTTCTCAATGAGTCTAAGATTACTAACCGACTTGAGTTTAACTCAATGACAATGAGTGTCCAGTGAAACCTACATTGGTTTATACACACACGTACATGCATATAAGTTGTATTGATATTACATAAAATGTGTAGACTACATTATTATTAACACTTACTCAAAGTTGTACGGGAAAAGTATTGTTGTCTTGTCGTGCTGCTTCACGAAGAACCTCATAACATTCTTCTGTGCTTCAGATACCCACTGCTCCTTAGCAATAATATTGTTTTTGAATATGATATAAGGATCAATGAAGTCAACACTGGTGTCTTGTATTCTTTGGAGCTCTAACATCTGGAATCTATATATAAATATAAGTTATATGTGAGGATAATTATATACACGTACACATGGAAGTGAGTTTATTAAATAAAAGTACGAATCACTTACAAACAAAAGGAGCTAATGATTGATTTGTCCAGAGTGTCCATGTGGTATAGTTGATGCAATTCTTCGAAACTAATATGTAAGATGTCATCGCCACGGAAGTAATGATGGTCTCTAAATTTGACAAAGATCCACTCCTCACCCCTACCACACGCCTACATGTACCACTTGTTGAGCAAGTACATTTGCATACCCAATTCATTCAGAGCCATAGGGTTGTACAGACTTTTGCCAAATTTATAAGTCTTCTAGGTATCAACTTCTAAGTTTTGGATTGGAGCTTTGCCCATAAATTGATCCAAGGTTAAACCAGTTAGTTCAAAAAAAGCATTAAGGTCTTGAACCGACACTTCTCTAGAGTTGTCTGGTCGATAGACTTCTATGTTGGAACCATATTCATTAGCAACAACAAGATTTTGCATTGGTTGCTTCTGTTGTCCAAGCTATGGGACATCCTTCCCTAATGCTCTTTTCCTTTTCTTATCTACATCATGTGACTTCACGAGGGAGTGGTCATAGTCTGATAGTGGCAGAGGCTTATGAACTTTAAGCATCTTTTTCTTGTGAGCTTCGACCTTCTGCCTCAGTAGATCTCATGGTATGTAAAAGTACGACTTCTCCTTAAGCTTCGCTTGTCTCTGCTTTTGGATATTTATAAAAAAATCTTTCACTTTTTTGTCTTCTTCAGCTGCTATTTGCTCATTAGTCTTTTCAGGAAGTATTTCTTGAGAAATAACTCTTTTTTTCGGGGTCTTCTTTGCCACCGGGACCTTAGATGTCTCTATAGTGTGTCGCTGTGGAGGCGATGAGGCCGGTGTTAGAGACCAGCATAGAGGCATTGGAGATCATTGTGGAGGCAGTGGGGCCGGTGTAGGAGTTGGAGATCGTTGTGGAGGTGATGGGGCTGATGTAGGAGTTGGAGATCGCCATGGGGATGAAGTCGTCTCGCCCCCTGCGACACTGTGATGAGATGGGGAATGAATGATTAGGCTAGGCTAGGGGAGACCCTGCTACAAAAACAAGTTGTGAGTCAATTATTTTTGAAGCCAATATAAAATTAATGGAAAATAATATTTCATTCACTTTCATTCGTACCTAGGGTGAGGTAGAGGAAGCGGTGGCATCCCAAGAATGATGATGAAGCGTTTGCGCCATTGAATAAATGTCTTCTCTGCTTCTCCTAGTGTCTTCTCCCCATCACTACCTTCAATGTTAAGAGGAACATTGATGTAACCTTTGAGCACTCTATCGACCGAGACGCTAGCATATCCAGGTTGAATAACTAACCCATGGATTCTTGGTGTCTTCGTTCGGTCTATTGGAGATACAACCCCGACAGCCACCATGATTGATGCATTATTACCATCTAGAATGTGCAGCTCATATGTTGTTAGAGGCTTGGTAATGTCATCAATAGGGAAGCACAACCCAGCGTCATCTTGAATAACTAGCAGCTCTGTGGAAGCACAACTATTTTTCATCTGACCAACGTGGCTAATGGTGACTCTCGGCTTTGATTGCGATTGTATTTGACTCATTGCTAGCTACACTTGCCTCTTGATCTCCTCCTGCATTCTTGCCTCAAGAGATTTTTCTCGTTCATGTGATTCAAGCAATGCTTGTCGTGACTCATTAACAAATTGCTCCAATACACGGATTCGGTCTGCCTCCTCATCCTTCTTTCTCTGGCGGCTTCTGTAGGTATCCTTGTCTGCTAGGAATGCTTGTAGCCACAGAACTGCCCCATAGCCTCTTGTTCGACCACCGTGTTCGGGATTCTCTAGGGCATATGTCAATTCATCCTTCTCTCTATTGGGCTTGAAAACACTACTATCAGCTTCTTCCCCTAGCATGAGCTAGTCTCTGTGTTGCTCTCTCAATTTTTTGGCCAAAAATTAGCTTGCCAGTGTCTGGGTCTAGGCTTCCCCCATGAGCATAGAACCAATTCTTCGAGCGTTGAGGCTAGTTCTTCTCTATTGTTTCAGGTATGATTCCCTTGGCAGTAATCTCTGCTTCTAGGTTCTACCACTTGGGAATAGCACTCCTATAACCACCTGATCCCATGCGATGATGGTATTGCTTCTATCGGGCATTCTACCAATTCCTCATCACACGTTCCTCACTCTCTTGAGATTCTTGTATTGTATGAAGTCATCCCAATGGGACTCCAACTTGACAAACGCCTTAGCATTGAAATCTGGCATATCATTCTTCAAGATAAACTTTTTATACAATGTCTTCTTCCAACTCTGGAACAATGTTGCCATCTTCTTCATTGTCCAATCCCTCATAGCTCCTTCAAAGCATCATCTGCTTGTAATGTGAAATGTTGAGTGATATCTCTCCAAGCTAGGTTCTTGTCACGATCAGATACAAAACTAACATAGGAGCATATATCTTTTGCTTCCATTCACGAGCACTAACTGGGATCCTATCCCTTACAATAAACCCACATTGATTGACATATGTCTGAGCATGTGGTCCCAATGGTTTGCCGGTGTCGGTGTCGAATTCTGATATTATGAAACGGCCCTCTAATGGCTTTTTTGGCCCTTAGACTTTCCTACTCTTGCTGGTGGTTGATGTAGATCCAGAGACCAGCTACATGAGTAGAAACACAATGATTAATAATAAATATACGTACGCATGCATCTATAAGAGATGATAGATAATCGAATATACCTCGCTAGTATTTTCTTGCGCGACAATTTGTTGATCTTCAACCACCAGAATATTCAGGATATCCTCATAATCAGCAAAGTACTAACTCGTGTCATCTACATCCGCATTGGTGCCGACGTTGATAATATCTGCCATTATGTCATCATTCAAGTTATCATCCGGAGCAGCCATTTGTATCTTCAAGATAACACATAGATAGAATTACTATGGCACATAACATAAGTACATGTGATAACACATATAGAATTACTAAATCCAATTAAATATAATAACACATAATATTTTATAAGGATAAACAATAATAAGGTATAGGCTTTGGAATCGAATCAAAAACACTTTCGATTCAAAAACATGGAAATAAGTACATGTATATATACACATAGAATGATACAATTTTCTCTCTCTCTCTCAACACATAGAAATAAGTGCATATGTATATATCTCTAGATATGCATGTGATAACACATAGAATGTCTCTCTAGATACAATTTTCTCTCTCTCAACACATGGAAATAATTAAGTACATGTATATATACACATAGAAATAATTAAGTACATATATATGTATACATATAGAATCTCTCTCTAGATATGCATGTGATATAGATAGAATTACTAATAAAATATCCAAGTGATATATAGATAGAATTACTAAAATAAAATATGCATGTGATATAGAGATAGAATTCCTAATAAAATATGCATGTATCAATTACTAAAACAAAATTAAATCTAACATATATATAGAGAGATAGAATATAATTACTAAATCCAATTAAATAAAATAACACACATATATCTAGATAGAATTAATTACTAAATCTAATTAAACCTAACATATATACATAGATAGAATTACTAAATCAAAATTAAATCTAACACATATATAGAGAGAGATAGAATAATAATTAATAAATATATAAAAACTATAATAAAAAACTATCTAAAAAACTATCTAAATAAAGTACTAATTAAATTCTAATACATTTAAATCTAATTAACATATATAAAAAACTATCTAAAAAACTAAGAATAAACTACTAATTAAATTTTAATACATTTTAATCTAACATATATATCAAAAACTATCTAAATAACTATCTAAAAAAATATGGCCGAGATCGAGTAGCTAGCTAGCAGGCTAGCTGGGGCGTATGGCGGGTGTGCTGGCCAGCCACGGGGCCGAGCTGAGCACCTCGCGCGAGGATGACGTACGGCGGAGACGAGCTCGACGGCCGTCGGGTGGGGCTCGATGACGAGGCCGGGCGAGGGTCACTACTACAGGAATCAATTTGCGCAGCGTGGCCAAAATGCGCTCTGTGGTGGGCACCTCTTTTGCCCGCCACGGTTAACCGGTGGCCGGCCAGCGAGGCCGGCCACCGGGGCGCCCGCTGGGGAAATTGGTTTACCACGGCGGACAACCTTACCTGCCCGCCGCGATTAATACGGTTTACCATGGCGGGCTCTTTAAACTGCCCACCGCGGTAAAGAGTTGATTTACCGAGGCGGGCGTTTTATGTTGCCCGCCGTGGTAAAGCCTGTACAAATACAGAGCATAGCCCCTCCATCTTCTCCACGGGTCTTCCTCTCTCAAAACTCATGGGGGGAGGCTTTGCCCTAAAATTTGAGGAAACTTTTGATTTGAGTTGAAGGGCTTGGATTTGAGGGAGCAGGACATCATAAGAGGTTCATAAAGGCTCTCCCTCTCTCCTTCCATCCTCTCTCTATTTCCATCATCTAGAGTTCTCTTTAGATCTAGATCTAGATCTAGATCAATTTTAATGAAAAAAATGATGTCATGTATTTCTTTAACTTTAGATTCATCATAGATGCATGCTTCATCTTTCACATCGTCATTTCCTCTCTTTTTCATGATTTTGGATGTAAAAATCATCAATTTCTCCTAATTCTTCTTTATTTAATGTTGATTGTGATGGATAATGTTCGCAGATATGATGGATAGATCGGAATGGATGTACCGGATCGATAGAGTGAATGATCTGCGGTACCTCTTTGAATTAAGGAAGTTTATTGCGGTTGGTAAAGCTCACCGTGAGAGACTGAAGCGGATGACAACCATATGTCCATGTTCTCGTTGCAAGAACCTGAAAGCCCACCAAGACAGCGAGGTGCAAACTCATTTGATCATGTATGGTTTCATCGAGGGCTACACAGTCTGGACATTTCATGACGAAAGAGTTGGTGTGAGTGGCGGTGCATCTAGAGTGAGCTCTTCGACACCGACGACAACAGCACCACCGGTGAATAAAGATCCTTCCGCACCAGCTGCGCTAGCCGACAGTGACAACAGTTGTTGTGATTACATCATGGTGGATGATCTAATGCAAGACATGGCCGATGAAGCCAGCAATGGTGGTGATGGTCAGGATACTGTGAGCCAACCCGAGGATGTGCAGCTTGTTGAAGATCTAGTCAAACACTTCGATGAAGACGACATTGTGTTGGGTTGCCAAAGTGGTTGGAGAATTTCAGAGAGTTGAAGCAGGTGGCAGTTGATCCTCTCTATAAGGACGGCAGCGATTGTCCAAAGGAGTGCACGGCACTCCGTTTTAACCTCCATATGTTGATGTTGAAGGCTCGTCATGGTTGGTCTGACACTAGCTTCAATGAGTTGTTAAGCTACCTTGCCACCACGTACCCAACAGCTAACAAGGTGCCCACCAATACTTATTGAGCCAAGAAGCTGATCCAGCCAGTGGCAATGAAGCTTAGAAAGTTTGATGCATGCCCTAACCACTGCATCCTGTATCGAGGCAATGAGTATGAGAATTTGACGAGTTGTCCGCACTGTGGCTTTAGTCGATACAAGAAAAATGTTGGTTGTCGTGTGGATGTAGAAGACGAGGGAGGCTTGTGGGGTGGTCGGAAGAAGAATCAGAAGGCGGCAAAGAAGAGCAGTGTGGCCAAACAGATCTCGGCTCAGCAGGACGATGAAGAAGAGGGTTACACGCATAGGAAAAGTCCAGCACTATCGGTGTGGTACCTGCCTGTGACCAATCGCCTGTGTGCAATATTCGAGAACCCGGACGATGCCAAGCTCATGTCCTGGCATGCATCAGCTGACCGCCTGAACGACAATGGCAAGCTACGGCACCCATCCGATGGCAAGCAGTGGAAGGATTTCGACGAGGCCTACCCGGAGTTTGGCAAGGAGCCCAGACATGTTAGGTTCGCGCTAAGTACCGACGGGATGAACCCGTTCGGTGAGCTTAGCAGCTCGCACAGCACTTGGCCCATCATGCTCACCATGTACAACCTACCTCCCCATCTATGTCAGAAGCATAGGTACCTTATGCTGACCATGCTTATCTCTAGACCAAAGCAGCCCGGCAACGATATAGATGTGTTCCTAGAGCCGTTCATGGAGGAAATGAAGATACTATTTGATGTTGGGGTCCAGATGGTGGATGCATCCCGCAAGGAGAAGTTCACACTAAAAGCAATCATCTTTGTCACCATCACCGATTACCCCGGTCTCTTCTCACTGTCGGGGCAGATCAAAGGGAAGACCGGCTGCGTAATTTGCATCGACGGGACCTGCTACACTTACCTTAAGGGATCCAATAAGATGGTGTACACGAGGCACAGACGGTTCCTCACAAAAAATCACAGGTATAGAAGAAGTATTATGAACAAATACTTTGACAATCAGGACAAGCCGCAGCGTGATCAACCGACATAGACTAGTTGGGGGACAAAGGTGTATGAGATGGTCAAGGACATGGATCAGGTGGAGTTTGGAAAGAAGAAGACGCTGCCTGAAGAGGGCAGCAAGCAGACAAGGAAGCGAAAGCGGGACCAGACGGAGGAAGTCCCCACCGCCGTTCCTTTCAAGAAGAAGTCAATTTTCTTCAAGTACCTATCGTATTGGAAAACACTGAATACACCCCATGCCATCGACTACATGCACCTGGAGAAAAATGTCTTCGAAAGCATGATCAGTGTCCTGCTGGACATCAAGGGCAAGACAAAGGATGGTATCAAGTCACAGACGGATCTTGTCAATCTAGGCATCAGGCTGGACCTTCACTCGGGACCACCTCAGAACGGTAAAGTCAATATCCTGGGTGCGGCTTGCAACCTAACGCAAGATGAGAGGACGGCTTTTCTTAAGTTGCTTAGGGGTACCAAGGTGCCGATTAGTTTCTCTTCCAACATCAAGAGCCTGGTCTCCATGAAAGACCTCATAATGACCGGCTACAACTCACATGACTGCCACATCATGCTGATAGTGTTCCTACCAATTGCGATTAGGGCTATCCATCCAGAGTACGTGAAGATGGTCATCACACGGATGTCATACTTCTTTAATCGCATCACCCAGAAGGTCATTGATAAGGCTGAGCTGCCTGCCCTGAAGGAGTTCATCGCGGAGACCCTTTGCCAGCTCGAGATGTGCTTTCCACCATCTTACTTTGATATTATGCCACACCTAATGATGCATATGGTCGATCAAATCCATCAACTAGGCCTCGTGTACCTACACCAGATGTGGACATGTGAGCGGTTCATGTCCACCCTCAATAGATACGTCCATAACCGCGCTTACCCGGAGGGCTCTATGATCGAGGCATACACAATGGAGGAGGCCATGAACTGGTGTATGAGGTACATAAGAGATGGGAGGGTGATTGGGCTGCCTATCCATCACCACGAAGGCAAAACCTTAGGGATGGGGTGCACAGGCCGAAAAGTGTGCACCAATGTGGCAAACCAAATGGTGCAAGAAGCTCATTACAGCATCCTTCATCAGTTAGTGAGCATGGAGAAATATATTGAAAAGAACTTGGAAGAGATCTGTGCTGCTAATGATAGACAACGCACGGAGGCATGGGTCTAGAACCATCACAAGAGCAATTTCATAGAGTGGCTCAAAGAGCAACACATACCCCTTGAAGGATGCCCTGATGAAGATACAGAGACCGTTAAGAGGCTTGTGTTAGGCCCATCCAGCCAAATCACCATGTGGCAAGGGTATGACGTCCAGGGCTATAGGTTCCACACGAAAGACAAGGACAAGAAGAGCTCAGCACAGAACTATGGTGTTCGATACGAGGGCGAAGAAGAGTACACGGGCCAGAGGAGGCAATACTATGGGCAAGTCGAAGAAATATGGGAACTTGGCTACGGCCAGAACCTATGCATAACCGTCTTCTGTTGCCAGTGGGACAAACCGAATGCGGTTGCAGTGGACAGTTATGGGCTAACCACCATGGACCTCAAAAGTATCGGCTACAAAGATGACCCGTGGGTACTAGCAACCAATGTCACACAAGTGACCTACTATATATATGTAGAGGACCTAAAAAGGCATGTGGTTGTGTCCGGAAAGCAACGGATTGTGGGAGCTGATGGGGTGTAGAGTCCCAAACAATACAACAACTACGCAGAGCTCGAGCTTTTTACCGATCATCCAAAGAAGATCAAGGCCGTTGAGGACCGATTCAACAAGTCCAGGATGATGCCGTGGGCCTGCCCCGATGGTGAGAAGAGGACGGTGAAAGCACCTGCACCAAAATGATTTATGTATCCCAGAGACATATATATATATATATGTAATAATGTAGTGGACTCTATATGTATCCCAGAGACATATATGTAATAATGTATCCCAGAGACTCTATATGTAACAATCCCAGATACTCTATATGCATGCATCAATCTACTCCATGGCATCCGATGGGTTGTCGGCCGCAATGACTGCCATGAGGGCAGCGCTCATCAGTCATCATAACCATATTAGCTGGGCTGGACCTTAATGTTTCTTGAGATAGGACCATAATACTGTTGTTTTATAATAAGCAGTCCTGATTGCTTGTCTTTACCGCGGCCGCGGCGGGCAACGTAACCGTCTGCCGCGGTAAACATTTCCCGTGGTGGGCTATTACGTTGCCCGTCGTGGTTAATCGCAACCTATATAAGCCATCCCCACCCTCAAAATTCTAAGTCTTTCGCGCAGTTCAGTTTTACCCCGAAGGGCTGCCAAAATCTCACGCCACCGCCGCCATCTCCACTGCTGATTGAGCTCCTCCGCGCACTGACCCCCACCCCCGTTCTCCTCCCCATGCCCGGTCCATGCCCCCGTCCTCCTCTCCCTTGCCCGCGCCCCGCCCCCATGCTCCTCCGGCGCCCCGTCACCGGAACCCTAGCGCCAAACTCTTCTTGCCATGAACTCTTCTTGCCGTCACCACAAGCGCCAAACGGGCGGGAGTTCTCAGAGAGGGGATTTGAGGTAAGTCAGACACCACCCTACTGCCCGTCCGCCGTGAATCTCATAGACATCCACATCAACCCACCTCTTCATTTGCTCCTACGACGGTTTGTTGAGAGAATGCTCTGCTGTTAGTGTTTGCTTTCCTCTGTTTGCCCACGCACCCGCACCTGCACATAGTTGTTGATGCCAAGGCGATGCACTATGGTTAGTGGTTAGGCGAGGCCTATTGTATCTTGCTCATGTAGGCAAGGTGTTTGATGGAATGCCTCAAGGCATCCTCCTACTTGAACTGCATTTAGCTTCTTGCGTACCTGGTGCTAGACTCCATGGGGAAAACTTTGATGCTCGTGTCTTGTTTGCTAGGTTCACAACACAAATGGATTTTTGAGCTTTAGTTTCCTGCCAGTTTACATGTTCAAATCAAATAATACTCATATGGTTTTCTAGGGAGATTGCCATTTTGTTGTGCTCTTGTATTAGTACAATTTTCCTTTAAAGAATGTGTTCTCCCTCCTCTCACCTCCACCCTACATTGTTTTGGTAAAATGGTGCTACTCCATTCATAGATCAGACTAGCTGACATTAGAATGCCTCCTCCTGCTCGTCCTCCATCTCCTCCTTCAGCTGCTCTATTTCTTCAATGTTGACATGAGATTTGGTCAACAAACTTTGATGACCGGCCACTAAGATTTGACGTGAGATTTGATGTATGCCCCTCATCTGGGATCTCATCTAGGGTGAACTTTGCCATCCCCATCGACACTATGGTACAGTCGGTACCGAGCCTAATAGTATACGGGACCTCTGTGAGCAATAGGTTTTAACTCTACTGTACATTAATCCATTGCCTACACTATACTACCTACACTCTACTGTCTATTGCCTACACTCTATAGCTTGATGCAAATTTTTTAATTTGTGAAAGTTTTTTGAGATGGCTAGCTACTACTTATCCCCTTACTGGTACTCTACTGCTTGATGCAAAATGGCACTTGTATTACCTATTTCTCTCTACCACTGTTGTCTTACTACTACTGCTGCTACTCTGAATTCAACTGAACTGCTATACTACACTTGGTGAATTTTGAACTGCTATACTACTGATCTATGATGCTTTTGGTGAACCATAGCATTTGAATTCAATTCTTTTTGCTGCCTATGATGCCAAAGAAATTTATGACAAAATTCTGAGCATATGCCACTGCCTATGATGCACCTTGCCTTTAAACTAATTCTGAGCTAAATTTGTGAGAATTTTGAGATGAATTGGTCACTCTGCTGCAATTTTGCCAAATTTGATATAATTTGTGAAAATTTTGAGATGAATTGGTCACTCCCTTCTATACTACTAGTATACTACTACTACTACTGCCTACCTCTACTCCCTCCTGTACTACTACTAGTATACTACTACTGCTGCCTACTACTTTCTAGTAGTATACTACTACTAGTATACTACTACTACTGCCTACTACTACTCCCTCCTCCTCTACTCCTCTACTCCCTCCTATACTACTATTCTACTACTGCTGCTACTATTTTTGATTTGCGAAAGGTTTTTGTTTAATGGGGCTGGTTCCTTTTTTGGCATATGCAATGATGAACTTTTAAACTTATTGCTGAGGCAGTGGCATATGCAATGATGTGAACCCTTTTATGCTGAGGCAGCGGCGATGATGATCGAGTGCCCCCGCTAAACTAGGATGGCTTGTATACCAGATACAAGCAACCAGTTTAAAAGCGATGTGATGACAATGGGGCAAATCTGAGCCAACTACTACTACCTTACTACTCCAGTACTACTCTACTTTACTACTCTAGTACTACTCTACTTTACTACTCTATAACTGTGTCTATACAACTAAAATATGTATTCATTGTAGCTTTCCAATGGCGGAGGAACCGATAAGCGAATGGCGTGACCCTACCCCTAGTGCATCATCATCAACTAGCCTCGAGAGCCAAGTGTCTGTGACCCCGAGGCCAATAAAGAAATGTCATACAGAGGACGAAGATGATCCGACCTACCAACCGAGGGACGACGAAGTTGAAAGTGCGCGGTCTCCAAACCCTAAACAGATGCCGGTGGTGCCTCGAGAATTGAATTTCGAGGAGGAACAAGTCAGTGACAAAGAACCCCCCGCTCCATCTCCAACCACTTCAGGCAAGTCTAGTGGTTAGAGGACAAAGCTGAGAAGGGGGGAACATGGGATGCACCGGAGGGAAATCCACGGCGAAGTCCATGTGATCCATGAGGTGGGACCAGAGGGAAACCCGTTGTCGCCACCCATGGTCCTTGCCAAGTTCAGCAACCAGGTGGCATGTATAGTCAAGGACAAGGTGGAGATCACTTGGGAGGAGTGGAACAATGTCCCGGTCGATTACAAGACACATATCTAGGGTGAGGTGACGAGGAGCTTCCATTATCCCAAGGACGCCGATCTGGACAAGTGCAGGGAGTGGGTCATGCACGTGGCAGGAAGAGCCTTTAGAAACTTCAAGTCCATGCTAACCAGGTACTACCTGAAGCTAGGCAAGTCACCCTGTGTCAAATACACTATGGTGAAGGAACATCACTGGGAAGAGTTCTGCAAACAAAGAACAACAGAAGAAGCAAAGGCAAAGAGCGCTAAGTTCAGCGCACTCGCGAAGAAGAACCTGCACCCCCACCACTTGGGCATGACTGGGTTTGCTGGTAAGAGGCCCAGTGGTGGGAGGAAGAAAGGGCTAGAGCTGCCGCTGGGCTTCCTGATCCGTACAACGGTGTAGACTTGAGGGCTAAGGACTTCATTTATGCCCGCAAGCCAAAGAAGCTCAAGGAGGGCGCGAGCAAGTTCAATGAGCCCAAGTTCGAGGAGATGGAGAGGGCTCTCATTGAGGCTGCTAAATCCAAGGACAGCTTTGAGGTTCATAGGGGCCAGGACTTGCTGACCCTGGCACTGGGAACCCCCAAGCACCATGGCCGCGTCCATGGCATGTCATCAAAGATGAGCTAGAACTCAGTGGAGTCATGGCAATCTGACGCTACCACATACCGGTCAAGGCAGAGGTACAAGGAGGGCATCTTTCAGAAGGGCTATGATCAAGGCGTGGCCGAAATGATCAGTCGGTCCATAAAAGAAGCCTTCATGAGCAATGACCCAGATATGGTGTCGATGAGGTCACAGATGCTTCGACAGGCTGGCGTGGCCATGCCTCAAGTTCCACAAGGGTGGACACAAGGGCAACCACTACCGATGATCGAGGATCGCCCAAGGCACCCCGTCGACGACATCCGGCAACCCATGCGCGTCCACCTCAACATCCCATTCGGCAGGGTGAAAAAGTTGACCGTGGGTGAGGGTTACATGCACCCCAAAGAAGATATCAAAGATTTCAACCAAGACTAGATCCCTGCCAACTATGCTGCCATGATACTTACATGGTATGCGACCCAATACGAAGAATTTGAAATGGAATATCCAACTGCACAAGGGGTAACGATCCTTGGAGCTGCCATTGGTTCCGAAGTCCTATGGAACAAGGATGACATAGAGATCATTCTCTCGACGCCGACTTCTACGTCGATGGCGACACCAGCATCACAACCATCCGTTGCCGGATCTTGTCCCCCCAATGATCCGGATCATGGTGACGGCGATGACGAAGGCAATGGCAGGGATGACAAGGGAAGGAAGTCACCCCGAGGCACAAGCCCTCACCCTTGTTCTCCTCCTCCAACAACAAGTCCACCTCCACCTCCCGACAGTCCATCTAAGGGCACAAGCAAAGGACCGGGAGGCACGGAGGAACCAGGGGGCAAAGACACCGCCTGCTGCCATTGTGAGCACAAGCCACTGTCCTCCATCGCCGGCGAAGACTAAAGGCGACCAAGGGCATCTCACATACTCACTTGAGTTCGAAAGGTTTGGTAGCGGCGAGCATAATTTGCTAATAACTTTTCTTTGCCATAATATGGTACTAACATTTCTATCCCAGGCCGAGATCACCTTTCCATCTATTTCCTAAATCAGATGACTGCCCCGGGCATTACGAGCATGGGAAGTTCATGATAACCAAGGCCCAGCTCGTCGACGAGGAAAGGTGGGAGACAAGGAGGTTTCATCTCTGGTACATGGAAGCGGCAAAAGCTGGCCTACATGGTTTTCTAGTCAAGGTTGTGGCGGAGTACTTCCACTTGCCCAACAATGATGTAGAACTCCCCGTGGACTTCCACGACATGTACAGACTACTACGGGAACAAGACCTTGACATCGCCCAAGTCACCTTGTTCTCTATGTAAGTGATGAATTGCGAGTTTCACATATCACCTGCCTTTGAATCGGTCAAGACTACTTATATATGCCACGATGGCTTGTCCTTGCAGGTTGATGGCCTATATATCCAAGGAACTAAAACTTGATGTTATCTATCTATCTCCAATGCATATTGCTCAAAGAGTCATCATTGGTTACCACCTAGATGACAATCATCCAACCATGAAAGACTTGACCAAGCGACAGAGAGAGGCGCACAGGAAGAAACTGATGGACAATGAGAAGTTGAACATTTCAAGGTACATACTAGGAGCAATGAAGAAGATCAGGAGAAATGGGTGTATCGTAGCTGCCTACCACTTTGGGTAAGTTGAAGACATGCCTGTAGAGATAAGTGGGTAGCTAGCTAGTATTATTATTTCTCGTTGTAACCTATATTTTGTTTCAATGGCGCAGCCAAGGCCTCGAGGGTCACTGGGTTGCATTTATCATCTACCCTCAGGATGGCAGGGCCTACGTATTTGATTCGTTGAGAATGCCAAACTTAAAAGGGTATAAGGCCTTTGAAGATTGCCTTAGAGTGTAAGTGACTGAACTATCTTCTCATATGCGTTCTAATGCCCTGCCTAATACTAGTATATTTCGTATAGCGCTTATAAGGAGTATGTGAAGGATCCTGAATGCTATGATCGAAGAATAGAGAATTTTAAGGCTAAGCATAAGAACCGCATCAAAATCAGACACAACTTTCCGGTAAGTATTTGAAAGGTTTAATTGTGCTTTCTATTCATAAGCATTCTAATGCATGTATTCTAATGCTTGTGTATCGATCATGCAGTGTGCCAAACAACCGGTAGGATCACAAACATGTGGCTTCTACGTCTGTGAGTACCTGAGGGAGTGCAAGCAGTACAACAGCAGTTGGAGAGTGTTCAAGAATGGATTGAACTGGTGGAGAGACGTGCAGAGCACCCAACACTCCTTCAAGCAGACAAAGGCGGACATATGTAAGTTTGTCTTAGACAAATGCGTGCTTGAAGGGAGCACGTTCTTCAATGAGAACAGCCAGCTAGCGATTTTATCGGAGTACGAGAGGCTGAGGAAATGGCCCATGATGATGCGTCCGTAAGATTACTCCTTAGGGCATGTATAACGACTTTAATATGTAAATGTAATGAATTAACGATGACAAGAACGACTAAGTGAATGTATATATATGTATATTATCTCATGTGTAATGCCTGCATACTTTTTAAGTTTAATCTATGAAATCTAGATGTGATTTGAATTTGAATTTGAATTTGAATTTGAATTTGAATTTGAATTTATATGCCTGCTGTATTTTTTTTAATTCAGGAAATAATTTACCGAGGCGGGCAAATAATAATGTCCGCCACGGCTAACGAACATAACCGCGGCGGGCCACAAAAGGTGTCCGCCGCGGTAAAATAATTTACCGCGGTGGGCGGTGCAACGTGACCGCCGTGGTAAAAGTATATTTACCGCGGCGGGCACGTTACACCACCCGCCGCGGTAAATCGGTTAACCGCGGCGGGCAAAGACGCCCGCCGCGGTTAAGCCACGATTTACCGTGGCCTCTAGGCCGCGGCGGACGGCTTTGCCCGCCGTAGAAAATAAAAAATGCCCGCCTCCATTAAAGTTTGTGTAGTAGTGGGTAGACGACGATAGCGGTGCGGCAGAGATGAGCTCGACGGCCGGGCGCGACAGAGATGAGATCGACGTGTAGATCAAAAAAGTAGAAGATGAACAGGACATGAACCGTTCGATATATATAGGCCGGGACCCTTTAGTCCCGGCTGGTAACACCAGCTGGGACTAAACGCCATTTAGTCTCGGTTGGTAAGCCCAATCGGGACTAAAGGTCCAACCCTTTAGTCCCGGCTCAGCTTACTAGCCGGGACTAAAGGTATTTTTGGACGGGTAATTCTACCCACCCTTTAGTCCCAGTTCCTGGCCCGGACCGGGACTGAAGGCCTGAAAATTTTGGCAGCCCGCCAGAGTAATTGGAAAGGCCTGGGATTTTGATTTTGTTCTCCTTGTTTAATACTAGGTTAATCAATTAATTCTATAGCAACTTCAATACTTTCCAATATTTATTTTAAAAAATACTATTGATTAACTAATTATTTATTGTAAATAGGAAAATTTTGTAACCTAAAGTTTTTAATTTCTTTTATGAATATAGAATATAAATGTTACTAATACTAAGTATTTTGTTAATGCAAAAAAATATTTGTAACTTAAAATTAATAAAACTAATATTATTCGATAGGAAATTTATTATCACATTATTGTAACGTCAATGTTTCAATTTTTTCTCGGTTTTTGACCAAAATGATAGGAAATTTTTGTTGAACCTATAAAAATAAAGAAAATGTAGCATTTTTGTTCTACAACTTTTTCAAATGAAAAAATGGCCTATATAAGGATTGTAGATCTTGATGAGTTGAACAAACTTAATATTCAAAACTTTTCAAATTGAGACAATCTAGGGTTCCGAAAACTAGTTTGTAGGCGTCGATATTTAAAAATCACAAATTTGAACCATACAAACTTTCTCAAATGGAAAGTTGACCAAAACAACAATTGTATATCTTGATGAGTTTAACAAACTTAGTATTCAAAACTTTTCAATTTGAAGTCATTTAGAGTTCATAATACTAGAGTCAAAGTGTTGTTTTTTCATTTGACCAAATTTGACTTGGTCAAACTTGCTCAAATGAGACACTAAATGACCTCAGATGAAAAAACTCTGAATACCAAGTTTGATCATCTCAGCAAGATCTACAATTATTACATAGCTCATTTTTCCATTTAAGAAATTTTTATCAAACACTAGTCACAAATTCTTGAATCTCATATAGACTTTCTAAAACTATGTCACACACTTGTAAAATTAGAACTACATTTTATTCAAACTTTCTCAAATGAAAAATGGCCTATATAAGGATTGTAGATCTTGATGAGCTGAACAAACTTAATATTCAAAACTTTTCAATTTGAGACAATCTAGGGTTCTGAAAACTAGTTTGTAGGCATCGAAATTTAAAAATCATAAATTTGAACCGTCCAAACTTTCTTAAATAGAAAGTTGACCAAAACAATAATTGTAGATCTTGATGAGTTTAACAAACTTGGTATTCAAAACTTTTCAATTTTAAGTCATTTAGAGTTCATAATACTAGAGTCAAAGTGTTGTTTTTCATTTGACCAAATTTGACTTGGTCAAACTTGCTCAAATGAGACACTAAATGACCTCAGATGAAAACAATCTGAATACCAAGTTTGATCATCTCAGCAAGATCTACAATTGTTACATAGCTCATTTTTCCATTTGAGAAAGTTTTATCAAACACTAGTCACAATTTTTTGAATCTCATATAGACTTTCTAAAACTATGTCACACACTTGTGAAATTAGAACTACATTTTGTTCAAACTTTCTCAAATGAAAAATGGCATATATAAGGATTGTAGATCTTGATGAGCTGAACAAACTTAGTATTCAAAACTTTTCAATTTGAGACAGTCTAGGGTTCCGAAAACTAGTTTGTAGGTGTCGAAATTTAAAAATCACAAATTTGAACCATCCAAACTTTCTTAAATAGAAAGTTTACCAAAACAACAATTGTAGATCTTGATGAGTTTAACAAACTTGGTATTCAAAACTTTTCAATTTTAAGTCATTTAGAGTTCATAATACTAGAGTCAAAGTGTTGTTTTTCATTTGACCAAATTTGACTTGGTCAAACTTGCTCAAATGAGACACTAAATGACCTCAGATGAAAAAAATCTGAATACCAAGTTTGATCATCTCAGCAAGATCTACAATTGTTACATAACTCATTTTCCCATTTGAGAAAGTTTTATCAAACACTAGTCATAAATTCTTGAATCTCATATAGACTATCTAAAACTATGTCACACACTTGTGAAATTTGAAACATATATTAAACATATTACAATGTGAAGTCATAACATATTACATAATATCTGTCTCTAAAACAAAATATATTAAACATGCATCGTTGTATCATGCGGGCACAACAGTGAATTTCTTCTTGACGTATGACCCTTGGTTATGATCTTGTTGTAACCATAGAGTGTCTTCATCATTTAACATGATGCTTGGATCTTTCTTCACTATGAAGGGTGGAATTCAGACATTTCTTTCATAATCTTCTGACATATCTGACTTGTCTTCAATTCCCACTATATTTATTTTCCCAGAAAGAACTATGTGGCGCTTTGGCTCATTGATCATTGAGTTGATGTCTTCGTTTTTTCCTCTCTTTGATTTTGTAGACATGTCTTTCACATAGAACACCTGACTCACATCGGTAGCAAGGGCGAATGGTTCGTCTTTGTACCCAATATTGTTGAGGTCCACTATTGTCATTCCATACTCTTTGTCGACTGTTACCCCTCCTCCGATCAGCTTCACCCATTGGCACCAAAACAAAGGGACTTTAAAATTAGGTGCGTAGTCTAGTTCACATATCTCTTCTATGCGGCCATAATATGTTTGTATATTCCCATTTGGATCTGTGCCATCTATGCGAACACCACTATTTTGATTGGTGCTCCTTTTATCTTGGGCAACTGTGTAAAATATATTCCCATTTATCTCGTACCCTTGGTACGTGAGGATATGCCATGATGGTTGCCTAGCCAACAAATACAGTTGCTCATCAATATTGTCATCGCCTTGACATTCTTTTCGCAACCAACCACTGAAACTTTCCATGTGCTGACGCCTAATCCAAGCTTTAGTCTTCCCTAGAAACTTGGATCATAAGAACTCCTTATGTATCTCGATGTACAAATTCACCAATGATGAGTTTTGAAGAACTATGTAGTGTGCTTTATTGAAATAATCGTCTTCCATGCCAATATATGTTTTCTTCCCTAAAGTTCCTTTAGCACTGAGTCTTCCCTCGTGTCGTGATTTGGGAACACCAATTGGGGCAAGGTCAGGAATAAAGTCAACACAGAACTCAATGACCTCCTCTGTTCCATAGCCCTGGGCGATGCTTCCTTCAGGCTTAGAACGGACTTTCACATATTTCTTCAAGACTCCCATAAACCTCTCGAAGGGGAACATGTTATGTAAGAACACAGGTCCAAGAATACTAATCTCCTTCACCAATTGAACTAGGAGGTGTGTCATGATATTAAAGAAGGATGGAGGGAACACCAACTCAAAGCTAACAAGACATTGAACCACATCATTCTATAGAGTAGCTAGTTCCACTGGATTGATTGCCTTCTGAGAAATTGCATTGAGGAATGCACATAGCTTCACGGTGGCTAGACGTACATGTGGAGGTAGAATTCCTCTTAAAGCATCTGGAAGCAATTGCGTCATAAGCACGTGGCAGTCGTGGGACTTTAAGTTTAGGAATTTCTTCTCTAGCACATTTATTATACCCTTTATATTGGAGGAGAATCCCGATGGGACCTTGATGCTGCTTAGACATTCAAACATGCTGTCCCTCTCTTCTTTGCTAAGCGTGTAGCTAGCAAGACTTAAGTAATGACGTCCATCATCTGTCTTCTCTAGATGAAGGTTATCTCGTTCTTTCATGCCCTGCAAGTCCTAGCGTGCTTCAAGTGAATCCTTTGGCTTCCCATACACACCCATGAATCCTAACAGGTTCACACAAAGATTCTTTGTCAGGTGCATCACGTCGATTGCGTTGTGGACCTCTAGGACTTGCCAATAGGGTAGCTCCCAAAAGATGGACTTCTTCTTCCACATGGGTGCGTGTCCCTTAGCATCTTTGGGAACAGATTCGCTGCCTTGTCCCTTTCCAAATACTACTTTCACATCCTTGACCATTGCGAGTACATCTTCCTCGGTTCGGTTATGAGGCTTCTTCCAGTGGTCTGGCTTACCTTTAAAATGCTTCCCTTTCTTTCTTACTTGGTGATTCAAAGGAAGGAATCAACGATGGCCAAGGTACATGACCTTTCGACATCTTTTCAAATATATACTGTCAAGGTCATCAAAACAATGTGTGCATGCATTATATCCTTTGTTTGTCTGACCTGAAAGATTACTTAAAGCAGGCTAATCATTGATTGTTACGAACAACATTGCTCATAGGTCAAAGTGTTCTTGTTTGTACTCATCCCAGACACGTACACCTAGTTTGTTCCATAAAACTAGAAGTTCTTCAACTAGTGGCTTCAGATAGACATCAATGTCATTGCCAGGTTGCCTCGGACCTTGGATGAGGATCGGCATCATAATGAACTTCCGCTTCATGCATAACCATGGAGGAAGGTTGTAGATACATAGAGTAACAGGCCAAGTGCTATGACTAGTGCTCTGCTCCCCAAAAGGATTCATACCATCTGTACTTAAGGCAAACCTTAAGTTTCTAGCCTCATTTGCAAACTCTAGAAATTCTCTGTCTATTGCTCTCCACTAGGACCCATCAGCTGGGTGTCTCAGCATATTGTCTACCTTACGGTCTTCTTTATGCCACCGCAACAACTTTGCATGGTCTTTATTTCTGAACAAACGTTTTAAGCGTGGTATTATAAGAGCATACCACATAACCTTGGCAGGGATTTTCTTTCTAGGACGTTGTTCACCCTCGACGTCACCAGGATCATCGTGCCTGATCTTATACCATGCTGCTTTACATACCGGGCATTCATCCAAATTTTCGTATTCATTGCCATGGTAGAGGATGCAATCATTAAGACATGCATGTATCTTCTAGATTTTTAATCCCAAAGGGCAGACAACCTTTTTTGCTTCGTACATAGTGGTGGGCAATTCATTTGGCTTCAGAAGCATCTTCTTTATGAGGTTCAATAAATTCCTAAATGCCTTGTCGGATACACCATTCTTTGCCTTCCACTGTAGCAATTTCAGTGTTGTACCCAGTTTTCTTTCCCCCTCTTCGGCCGTCGGGTATAGCAACTTCCTATGATCCTCAAGCATGCGCTCGAACTTAACTTTCTCTTTTTCACTTTCGCATTCTTGTTGTGCATCACGAATGGCATCGCCAAGAGCATCACCAAGATCATCTTCTACCACTACCTCTTCTTCATCTCCCCCCATTGTAGTATCATCAAAGGCACCATACTGAGCAATAATGTCATCAATGTCTAAATCTTCTCCTTCACCTTCTTCTATCATGACCCCGCTTTCTCCATGCTTAGTCCAACATATATAGTTTGACATGAAACCTGACTTAAGCAAATGTGAATGAAGACTCATTGAGCTTGAATATTCCTTTAAATTCTTACATAGGGCACATGGACAGCATATGAAACCATCCCACTTATTTGCCTTGGCCACACCTAAGAAATAGTGCACGCCCTCAATAAAGTCTTGGGAGCGGCGATCGACATTGTACATCCAATGGCGTGACATAATCTGCATTACACGACAAATTATGAAAACCTTGAACATAATTAAGTATTTTATTACACAACATAGATGACACACACACGGTTGATTAATTAACTAAGTCTGGCTACAACGTAAGCAATCCCAACTATCACTAAACAAACTAAAACTACAATGCACTTCAGTAACATAATTATTTCGTGACCGTACGTAACTAAAACAGACAAATCATTCGTCTATTGAATATCAATAAGCTTCTCCTGCTAGCTCACTACCTCATCATCAGTAGCCGCTACCTCAAGCGCACCCGAATTCTGCATGTATATAGCATAATCTTCCTCCCAGTACCAACCATCGCATCCATTGCCCTCCCACTAAAATTAAAGCCAAAAAATATTTAGTCAAAAATATTCAAGAAAAGCAGGTCAATTAGCCATAATAATCAAATGCGTAAGAAACTCACATCGTGATCCGGGCACTTGTAGAAAACACGACCCTTGTTGGGTCCCTGTCTCTTGACTCGGTACTCCATCACAATCTTCTGCTTACACTTGCCGCAGATAATGAGAGGGAGTTCTGGCCTCAGTCGTTTCGCAACCGAACGAGAGGCCAAGGATCCGGTACCAGTTGTCATCTACTTTCTATACTTATTTTTGCAAACTAGTGTAAATTTCACATTTTCTAAAATAATATATTTAAACAAAACTAAAATTATTTATTTATCTAACTAAACCATGAAATATGTACTATGTCTAATAGTAAAATACCAAACTATCAAGTGATTTTACTATTGTAAATCATCATGTGATTTTGAGCTAAAAATGACATAGAAATCATAATCAAATCCACCATATCAAGTTACTTTCTATACTTATTTTTGCAAACTATTGTAAATTTCTCATTTCTAAAGTAATATATTAAAATAAAAATAAAAATATTTATTTATCTAACTAAACTATGAAATGTACTACATATACTAGCAATACTAAACTATCAAGTGATTTTGATGAACTAATTTAACTTTTGTTTATCCAAACATATATGCAAATCATCATGTGATTTTGAGCTAAAAATGACATAAAATCATAATAAAGTCCAACATATAAAGTTACACATGCATCTACATCACAAAATGAGATAAGCTACTGATAAAACATAAGAGGATTAAGTTTGTTACCTCCAAAATCGAAGAGCAACACCAATAGAGGGGGAGAGAGCAAGAACAACAGCAAGCTGAAGAACAAAGGCAGTGAGTTTGAATGGAATGGCTCGGGCTCGGGGACGAAGAAATGAGCTGGTCTATAGACTGGGATAATTAGTCCCGGTTAGGGGGCCAAACCGGGACTAAAGATTAATCTTTATTCCCGGGGCATTACCCAAACCAGGACTAAAAGCTTTTGTCCCGGCTAGTATTACCAACTGGGAATAAAGGTTTACCTTTAGTCCCGGTTGGTAATACCAGCTGGGACTAAAGATCCCTACCCCACGGACGATCGTTGGGCAGGAACCTTTAGTCCTGGGGGCAAAAAATATCGAGGCTAATGCCAAATTAGGACATCATTCTAAAGTCTGTTCTCTAGTAGTGAGTAGTCATTCCGTACAACGTAGTGCGCAGGGTAGCAGCACCTCCGAGAAAGAGCGGCAGCGATGTAGTGTGCTAGCGCTGATGCTCGTGGACTACAAAAGGGGTCCGATGGTACTGGCTTCCCACCTGGCGGTGCACGCAAATGCAAGGAGCAGAGAGCGGCGGCGGCGTGGATGCCTCCATACTGGCTAGGTTAATGACCCTATGGCCGGTGATTAGCTTATACTCCAATATGGCACATTTTGGCTTCACAAGTCACAAGTGATATTATGCCTTCACAATAAACACTCCATACCTCCTCGGTGTCTCTGTTCCATGATCATATTCTCTTCAGTATCGCATTCATAGGTACAACCAACTCTGTTATCTATACAGTAAAGAGCGGAGGAATTGAAAACTATTTGCACCTAAAAATTTCTTACCCACCTACACTAGTCATAGAAAAGATTTTTAGAGACGATCAAAAGGGATCTTCAGAGACGGTTTTAAAATTGCTACTATGCTAGCGATTGTAAAGATAAGTGATTTTCAGAGGCGGTTTTAAAACTGTCTCTCAAAATCCATTTTTTGAGGTGGATGACTTCAGTCAACCGTCCCTCAAAATAATCAATTTTCAGAGGTGGTTGACTTAAGTCAATCGTCCCTAAAAATAATTTTCAAAAAAATTTAAAATCAATTAGAGTCTAATAAAAATAAGAAAAATATTTTTATTGTAGCCCGAAGGGCTGATGTGGGGGGTACGACCCCGGATACCCACGACAAACCACATGGGCTACGCCTCCAGGGGCGGCCCTGCCAACAAGACGAAGCCTTGTGGGGTATGCCTCTGCTCGGTGCCTCCCGCAAGACATCTGGAAAGATATCCCGAAGATACTATGAGATCTGTTAGGATACGTATGATCCCAAGATTCCTGTAATCTGTTATTACTTTCCGGTTATCTCTTAGATCTAACCGACTTGTAACCCTGCTCCTGGACTATATAAGGCGGGCAGGGACCCCCTCCAAACTCACGCAATATCATACAATAGCTAATACAAACCAATAGACCACATGAGTAGGGTATTACGTCATACTGATAGCCTGAACCTATCTAACTCGTGTGTCTCTGTTGACTTCTTGTTCTTAATCACACGCTTCTCTGTCGATCAATCTACCTTCGTGGGATACCCCTCGGAGGACTGCCGACGATATTCTATCGACAGTTGGCACGCTAGGTAGGGGTTTGCGTGTTGTTTCCTTGTCGAACAAGATGGTTTTTTCCATAGGCTTTTTGTCCCTCCCGTAGCCCGGCCAGATCTTTACGGTTGGATCCATCTCGTAGATCATCAACGTTGACGGAGTTGAAGAGCTCCTCAAGCCGATGCAGATCAATTCTGCGCTGATCACCCCCCGCACCTGCGACTATAGATCTGATCTCGGAACTGCCTCCGAGGTTGCCTTCATCGATGACTTGCCGCCCGCTTCCTCGCTACCAGAGGAGGCAGATCAACAATGATGATCTGATCGCATCTATCGATCGGGTTGGTTTGAAGCTCACCGATTGCCTCTCCATTGCTGAATTAGCTCTAGACACTCTAGTTCAGCGCCAACCACCCTCTAATCTAGATCTATTAGAGGCTGCTCAAAAAACTCTAGGGGCTACAGCCCTACCCTTTAGGTTCACCAACACCGTCGCCGCTTACCAAGATGCCCCAAGGGGCAGATTCGCTGACCAGGTTGGAGATGTCCATCCTCTCGCTGACCAGATCGCCGACCAGCCTCTACCGAGCGTCAACATGCCCCACATCGGTCAATGCTCTGGAGCGTCCCTCCAAACCATCCTAGAGGAGAATCCGGACTCCGAGTCCTAGGGCTCTACGGAGACCGTCACCGAAACAACCACCGAGCTACTTCTTCCCCCTCCATTCTATGGTGGCACAATCTTCAACGTCAGCGTCGACAGCCCCCCTCAGAATGGCGAAATCGAGGAGGAACGCGTCGCCCATGAGAACCAGAACATCAACCGTGCATAGCGCCGAGCAAACGAGATTGCCGTTGCGAGGGCTAAGCAGCAGCTTGACTTGCAAGGAAGGCCCCTCCAGCGCAACCTCGATAACAAGTTTGTCCATGTCAACGGCCACGATGTCTACAAGACACCAAGCGCCAACCTCATAGTGGCCGCCAACGAGCTCGCCTGGCTCTCGTAGACACCAAAGGTCGACAAGGTCGCCGCCATACTCAAAGTGGCGCACTGTCAGGTCAATGAGATCCACTAGGATCAGAGACCTTCATACTCCACAACTTTGATTTGCTGATCAGCCGTGACAAGAATCGATCACCGCCAAAGTCGCTTCACCGACCAGCACTGCGACGACAGGCGACCCCTCCAGGACGGAGCTAGGGGCAACCACAACGAACATCACTGCCAACATGACCAAGAGGTTGACCAAGACATCTGAGTGCACCTCAACAATCTCCGAGATGCATGATGGCGTATCGACGAACGCCGCTTCGGTCACCATGAAGAAGTATGCCGCCGCTAGGAGTACAAGCAAGAGTGCGGTAACCCGGACTCAACTCTTGAGCCGCTCACCACCAGCAATGCTATAGACGATAGTGTCGACAACCCCAAAGGGCCACCAGCATTCACAAGTGTGCTCCGAACACTTAGGTGGCCCCATGGTTTTAAAATCACCAGGGTCAAGCCCTATGACGGAAGGATGAATCCAACATAGTGGCTATAGGCTTACGCCACTGCTGTCTGCATCACTAGAGGAGACACCAGTGTTATGGTGAACTATCTTCCCATCATGCTCACGCCGACCACCATGAGCTGGTTCACAAGCCTTGCCTAAGACTCCATCGGATAATAGGAAGAGCTGAAAAAAGTCTTCACCGATAATTATATGGCTATGTGTACTTGGCCGAGCACCAAGCATGATCTGAACCGCATCAACCAAAAGCCGTACGGGCTCCTCCGTAGCTACATCCGATGCTTTTCTAAGATGAGGAACTCTATTCCCAACATCACGGAAGCTGAGGTCATCACCGTCTTCATCCGAGGACTCCACCACTATGAGCTTCGCTCCAAGTTCAACCACAAGCCGCCTACCGGGATTGGCAAGATGATCACGACCGCCAACCAGTACGCCGACGCCGAGGAAGCCAAGGTGCGCTTTAACGAGGATGCGGGCACTCATTGTCCAACATGCCACTATGACGACCGCCCCGATGACCAATGCAACAATGACCATAGCTATGACGACCACAGTTACCATCGTGATAGTGGAAGTGATCGGCCAGAAGGACCCAAGTCTGGCCAAAATTGTCTTCGCCGGCCAGACCACATCATCGACACCATCAATGAACCTCACACCAAGTGCAACTACAACAAGCAATACAAGAAGATCCTCAATGGCCCATGCCCTCTCCACAAGAATGCCAAACATAAGATGAAGGACTGCCTCAGCTTGGCCAAGGAGTTCTAGGACAAAAAGCTGAACGATGACACCAACGATGGAGCTAGAGGCCGCTGACCAGCTAGGGGCAATAACAATGCCTTCTAGGACCACAATAAGGTGGTCGCCACCATCTTCGGGGGCCTCGCCTCCACCGAGAGCAGAATAGAATGGAAACTCGCCGCCCGGTGGGTGCTCGTCGTCACTACGGAAGATGTCGCTGCCAACCCTAGCTATAGCCCATGGTCCGAGGTCCCCATCACCTTTAGTAGGGCTGACCAGTGGGTGGATATCCCCTACATAGGGCGTTTCCTGCTTGTCCTCGATGCAACCGTCCAGAAGGTGCTTTTTAGAAAAGTGCTCACCGACGGTGGGAGCGCTCTAAATCTCCTCTTTGCTGAAGCCCTAAAGGAGTTGGGCCTTAGGATGATAGATCTCACACCCTTAGACTCCTCCTTCTGGGTGTGGTACCTAGTAGGGTATCCAAACCACTTGGAGAGATCACCCTACCAGTACAGTTCGGCACGGCAAGCAACTACCACATCGAGCACATCAACTTCTATGTTGCTGACTTCAACACCGCCTACAACACCATACTTGGTCGGCTAGGTCTAACCAAGTTCATGGCTGTACCGCACTACGTGTATCTGGTGCTAAAGATGTCTTCACCTGCAGGAGTCCTGGCCCTATGAGCCAACCTCTCCATCGCCTACACCTGCGAGACAGAGAGTCTCACCCTCACCGAAGCCACTGACCTCTCCATCTAGATGGCCAGTGTGGTCACCGAAGCTAAGATGGTGTCCGCCGATGACATGGAGATCCTAGAGCTGGAGCCTCCTTGCGCCTCTGCTAAGTCTAAGGAAATAAAGGAGGTTGGCCTCGGCCTTGATGACCCCTCCATGACCGTGAAGATTGGGGCTCACCTTGACCCTAAATAGGAAAGCGCGGTCGTCTCCTTCCTACATGCCAATGCCGACGTGTTTGCTTGGAAACCTATAGACATGCCGGGGGTACCATGGGAGAAGTTTAAGCACTCCTTGAATGTCTCGCCGACCACCAAACCAATCAAGGAGAAACTCCACCGATTCACACTAGACAAGGAGGCTATTAGGGTAGAAATAAAATGGCTCTTAGCTGTCGGATTCATAAAAGAAGTGTATAACCCTAAGTGGTTAGCAAACCCTGTTCTCATTCGAAAAAAGAATAAAGAATGGAGAATGTGTGTTGATTACACTAATCTTAACAAACACTACCCTAAAGGCCCCTTCAGTCTGCCTCAGATAGATGAGGTTGTAGACTCCACCGCCGGCTGCGAACTGCTCTCCTTCCTCGATTGTTACTCCGACTATCACCAGATCTCCCTCAAGGAAGAAGACCAGATCAAGATGTCGTTCATCATGCCCTTTGGTGCATACTGCTACACCACTATGTCCTTCAGACTCAAGAACACTGGGGTGACTTATCAAAGGGCCATCTAGATGTGCCTTGATCAACAGATCGGCCATAACATCGAAGCTTAGATCGATGATGTGGTCGTCAAGTCCAAGACCGCTAATGATCTTATCACAGACCTTGAAGAAACATTAGCCAACCTTAAAAGGTACTGATGGAAGCTGAACCCTTCAAAGTGCATCTTTGGAGTTCCATCCAGTATACTCCTGGGCTACATTGTCAGTGCACGAGGCATTGAGCCCAACCCTGACAAAGTTTCCGCCATCACCAATATGAAATGGCCAACATGCGTCAAGGATATATAGAAGCTTATAGGCTGCATGGCTACTTTAAGCCACTTCATATCATGCCTCAGTGAAAAAGGGCTACCATTCTTCAAACTCCTCACGGCCTCCGAGCGCTTTTCCTGGTCAGAGGAGGCAGACACAGCCTTCGAGCAGCTCAAGTTGTTCCTAACAAAGCCTCCGATCATGATGGTGCCACGGCCAGACGAAACTCTCCTGATCTACATTGCCGCTACTTCTCATGTCATCAGCACAGCCATTGTGGTCGAACGCGAGGAGGTCAGGCATGCCTATAAGGTGCAACGTCTGGTATATTTCATCAGTGAGGTTCTTAATGAGCCCAAGACTCATTATCCTCAGGTCCTGAAGCTGCTATACGCCATCTTGATTATGTCGCGCAAGCTCCACCACTACTTCGAGTATTACATGATTGCCGTGGTCACTGAGTTCCCTCTAGAGGACATTCTCCACAACAAAGAGGCCAACAGCCGTATCATCAAGTGGGCTGTTGAGCTCAGCACTTCATTGAATTTAGAAGTAGGCCTACCATCAAGTCTCAGGCGCTTGCTGATTTCATCGCTGAGTGGACTGAGATTCAAGAGCCTATCGCCGCTACTTGTCCCGAGCACTGGATGATGTACTTTGACGGTGCTCTCAACATCAACGGTGTTGGTGCGGGCATTCTGTTCATCACGCCGACCAAGGATAAGCTCTGATACATTCTCTGGATACATTTTTTGGCCTCCAACAACGCCGCCAAATATGAAGCATGTCTCCATGGACTCCGTATAGCTGTTGAGCTCAGCGTTAAATGCGTCATGGTATACGGGGACTCTGTGCTAGTCATCAACCAGCTCAATAAAGACTGGTCCTACTCTAGTGAGAAGATGGAGGCATATTGCGTAGAAATCAGGAAGCTTGATGGGAAATTCTATGGTATCGAGTACCACCACATGGTACGCGATCAAAATCAGCTCGTCGACCACTTATCCAAGTTAGGCTCCTCTTGCACCGCGATTCTGCCAGGGGTCTTCGTTCAAGAACTTCTGGTGTCATCCATTAAGGAAGATAAAGAAATTCAGGAAGTTCCCCCCATCGAGCAACTAGTACTTATGGTACCTTCACCGGCCACCGATTGGAGTGAATAGTTCATCAAGTACCTCTACAGCACCGAAGTACCCGCCGATAAGACTAAAACTGAACGCCTAATCCGATGAAGCAAGCATTACATGCTGGTTGACAGCAACTTGATGAGGAAAAGTGCCAAGGAAGGGATACTACAAAAATGCATCACCCAAGAAGACAAAGTGAAGCTACTTCTCAAAATTCACTCTGGTTCCTGCGGCAACCACGTGGCATGGAGAACACTGGTCGGCAAAGCTTTTCAAGCTAGTTTTTACTGGCCCATGGCCATCTTTGATGCAGAAGACCTTGTCCGATGTTGTGAAGGATGCCAATTTTTCGCCAAGCAAATACACGTGCCGGCACAAGAGCTGTAGACTATCCTAGCTTCCTGGCCCTTCACATGCTGGAGACTAGATATGATTGGGCCTTTCAAGCCAGCGCCAGGTGGTTTCCGGTACATATACATCACCATCGACAAGTTCTCCAAGTGGATCAAGTATAAACCGCTCATCTCGGCTATTGCAAAGAAAGCAGTCGAGCTCTTTGAAGATATCAACAGATTTGGTCTCCCGAATAGCATCATCACCGACCTCGGAACTACGTTTACTGGCCATCACTTTTGGGACTTCTGTGAAGATCGGTGCATCTCCGTCAAATATGTCTCTGTTGCTCATCCTAGAGCTAATGGCTAGGTCAAACAGGCTAATGGCATGATCCTTTGTGCCCTCAAAAAGAGGCTATATCAGAAAGAAGAAAAGCATTTGGGCAGATGGCTCAAGGAGCTACCAGCTGTGGTCTGGAGACTGCACACTCAAGCTAGTCACAGCACCGGTGTGTCTCCATATTTCTTGGTCTATAGATCAGAAGCCATACTACCAGCGGATATTGCCTTTCGAACACCTAGGGTGGAAAATTATGATGAAGAGCAAGCCGCTGCTGTTCGAATAGAGGATGTCGATAGGGCCGAGGAAGAACACCTAATCACTTGTGTCTGCACATCCAAGTATCAAGAAGGCTTGCGAAGGTACTACAACTGCAACATCAAAGGTCGTTCATTTGCTATCGGCGACCTCGTTCTCCGCAGAAAACAAAAAACCGAGGGAATGCACAAGCTCTCCTCCCCCTGGGAAGGGCCTTACGTCATCAAAGAGGTTACCCGACCAGGGTCTTATCGCCTATGTGACTTAGATGGAATCGATGTCCCCAACGCATGGCACATCGAGCACCTCATACGTTTCTATCCTTGAAACACCACAGGTATGTACTCTCCACTTTATGATGAATAAAGTTTTGGTCTCCATAATTTGTCTCCACCTTTTCTCCATTATGGTTTAATCTCCACTTACGGTTGTGAGCTCTATGTTATTTCATAACAAACTCCAATACAAAATCGCCAACGTATTTCGACGAACAAGTTCTCCAAATCGCCATCGTATTTCATCGAACAAGTTCTCCAAATCACCGAACATGTTTCTTTAAATCGCCATCATATTTCACCAAACACGTTTCTCTAAATCGCCGAACATGTTTCTCCAAATCACCATCGTATTTCGCCAAACAGGTTTCTCCAAATCATCGAGCACTTTTTCTCCAAATCTCCAACATATTCCATCGATCAGCGAGCATCATATGTTCTGTTCTCTCTTTGGAAAATACCTAGTCTCCGATCTCTCCCTACATGTGCTACGGGCTCCACGCTCTACGTTATGGGTGGTCGGTTGTGGTTTCTTGGTCACGCCCATTCCTCCTACACGTGCACGGGCTCCGTGCTCGACATTATGGACTATGGGCTAGCCAAGGCCGAGAGCTCAGCAAAGAACTAATTGCTCGGACACCACTTTTATTACGTTTATCTCAAAGTTATTTCACCAACCGCTGAGCAGCACACGTTCTGTCTTATTCTCTATGGAGAAGACCCCGTCTCCGATCTCTCCCTACACGTGCTACGGGCTCCGCGCTCTGTGTTATGGGTGATCAGCTGTGGTTCCTTAGTCACGCCTATTCCTCCTACATGTGCATGGGCACCGCACTCGACATTATGGACTATGGTCTAACTGAGGCCAAAGAGGTCAGTAACAAAACTAAGGCCAAAGAGGTCAGTAATGAACTAACTGCTTGGCTGCTACTTATACTATGTATAGTTGCATTGGGTTTTTACTACAATGATTTTTCACCGCAAATATGAGCAAGTCGCATAAACATGCACTTCATAACATTTATAGAAATACATATATGTTTTCTGTGCTCTCACACGCTCTAACTACCTTCTCCAAATGTCACAGACAATATTATCTGAGCAGATCACCGAGCTCCACCATCGCCATCTGTCTCGCCAAACAGGTCTATGTCACTGGCCAACTTCTTCGATGCGTCCTCCACCTCATCCTCCAGCTGCTGGATCTCCGCCTCACCCATCCCTTCGGCAAATCCAGCCCCTATTGCCTGAAGGTCAATGGATTGATAGTGGGACCAAACCACTGCAAGGGCATGCGTAATGGTGGTAACAACGGCGTTGTGGTTGAAGATCTTAAAGCTCTCCTATGCCGCCTTGCACCTCTGGATGATAATGTCTGAGCGTGGTGGCCTACCGTCTGGCTGAGGAGCCACCTCCAAGTTGATGCAGTCAAGCACCGGTTTAACTCTAGTGACTACGGCATCGAACTTCTCCCATTGGGTCCTAGCCTCCTGCACCAGCACATCAAACTGTGCCTTGACCCTCCGACGGTAGTCTGCAAGCATTACAAGATTCCATTAAGCAACAAAACTACTTCAATAGTAACTCTGACTAGAAAGTACTCACCTTTCAGCTCCCCGACCAGTTTGTCTACTCGCTCGGACTCCTTCGCTTTCTCCTCTCAGAGTTGCTCGATGTCTTGGCAAAGTTGGCCAAGCTCCGTATCTTGCTCTACAAGCACAACAGTCGTCAGTAATAATGATACTTTAGCAACGCCAAGCAATTTCGCCAATCGGACATATCGTTCTTATGCTCAGAGACTTTCCACAACTGCTCCAACTGCTTGGAGGCACCCCTCAGTTGCTCGGAGACAGTGGCCAGCTGCTCGGACTTGCTTTGCAGCTGCTCGAACATGGCCGCCAGCTGCTCGGATAGGATGCCCTTCTGGTATTCTAGGTCCCATGCATTGGACTCTACAAGGTCTCGCTCATGCAGGGCCCTCTGGATGTTTCTCTCCATGAGGTTCATCGCCGCTTTGAGTTTTTCGTTCTCCTCGACGAGGGGCTCCATCCTCTTTATCAGCTGGTGCCGCTACTCGGCAGTCCAAGTTATCCCTTACAAATGCCACCGAGCAACTCTAATCTCCAATGTCAAAGACAAGCTCCAGATGCAGTACTGACCTTGATTTGTTTCATCACTCTAGCAAGGGCGGACTTTAGTCTCCTCATCTCCCTGGTGGTGTCCTCCTCCTCGACAACCACCACTTCATTGCCACGCTTGCGAAGGATTTGAATAGATTGGGGTCGAGGTTCAGCACGCTCGATCTCTTCCACCTCATCCTCCTCTACCGCAGCTGGAGGCACCACCTAGGGGCTTGGTCGCTGGATAGCATGTCTGACCACGCCGTCCAATGCCTTAGGCAGCATCGTCTGCTCCATTGGCACCGTAGGCCCCTCTGCTCTAGACATCGACACGGCATCGACAGCTCTAGCCTCTGCCCCTAAAGATCTGGCGGTTTCTGTCGTCACCTCTGGCACCGTCGCTGACTCGTCAGCCAACCTCTCGCCGCCGCCAAGTTCGCTAGTAGCTGTGGTTGACTCCTCCGTAGGCTGCCGAGCAACTAGGGACTCCAACATGGGGTCTACTGGCACCTTTTCTGCTCTAGGACTAGCCTTTGATTGCTTGATAGTCTGGACAGGTGGGGCTGGATCCTCCGCACGCTTTGCACTACATCAGATCATCTCGTTAGTCACCAAAAGGCTAAGAAACGATAGCAAAGTAACTCCAAGACAAGGATACTTACAGTTTGGTCAGCTGCCCTCTTCTCCTAGATTTTCTCCGACACTGGGGATGGACTCTCCGAGGAGATGCTGACGTCTTCCTCCTTAGGCTACTGCAGTGGCCAGGAATCTACTCCCTTCAGCCAATCGCTCCTCGGCATGCCCAAGAAGTACACTGCTCTTTCCTGCAAATGGATTTCCGCATAAGTAAATCAGTCAACCGCTCGACAATGACAAAAGATAAAAAACCATCAGGAATACACAACTGAGATATTTACCTAAGGAGGCAGATTCTTGTAATGAAAGGGCTTCGTCTGCCCTGGGAAGTTGAATGAGGCAAGTGGAGCGAACAGCTCTACAGCCCGCTCCTGCACAACATCCCTCGATAGCATCTCCGACCTCTCCTGGGTACCATCGGTCCCCCCCTTGAACTCAAAGGCGGGGTGGGCCCTCTCCTTGCTATCCTTCGATCTACAAGAAGTAGTTGTGAAGCTCTTAGGCATAATTCCACTTTATTCCAAAATGGCATTGAAAGGATAATGTTCTCAACTCGCTGGCCTTCTTGAGTGGTAGAGAAACTGGTAGCATGCCATTCATCACTAACCACTAAATTCCTCAATCCACTCCTGTTCTTATGTAGGCTTGCCAATGTGAGAAATGAAGTGGCAAAGCGAGTTATAGCTGGCCTCACAAGATCTCCTCCAATCTTATTTCTCATTAGATCTAGAACCCTCCCATGCTTGTACATGAATCTGGTCACCTTCTGTGCCATGTTGATGCAAGTGTTGAATTCCTTGATCTTCCCAATATCCTCCAACAACAAATCCAAGCAATGGGCTGCACATGGTGTCCAAAATAGACGTGGGATCCTCTCCATTAAAAGCCTCCCTGCTGCCTTGAAGTTGGCTCCATTGTCAGTGACAATCTGCACCACGTGTTCCTTCCCAACCTTATCAATTTGCTTCTCCAACAAGTCAGCCAACATATTCGCATTTTCTATCTCACTTGAAGCATCAACAGACCCTAGAAAGAAAGTCCCTGCTAGACTATTAGCAAGGAAATTAATGAGATGGCAATGGCTTGTGTCAGTCCACCCATCGGACATTATGGTGCAACCATATTCCTTCCAAGCCTCCTCATGCTTCTTCCTCAACTCCGATGTTCTGTTCATAGCTCTTTCAAGCAGCGGAGTCCTAACATCATGATATGATGGTGAGTGGTACCTAGGACCATATTGTCCAATTGACTCAAGCAAAACTTCCAAACTTCTTGAATTAATGACGTTCAATGGAATGTGATTCTCAAAAAAGAAATCGGCAACATGATCATCAACAATTACTTTGGCCTCCTTATTTTTCTTTGTGCACTGCTCAAGTGTAGGTTGACTTTGCTTGGATTTGTGCCTCTCTACAACTACTTCTTCTGGTGACTTGCAAAGCATGGAACTCACTGACCTAGACTATTTTTGAGTTGCTGGTTTGGCTGCAGTAGATATAGTGAAAGAAGTGATGGCAGCCTGAGCAATCTTCTTCTTGGCTTGCTTAACTTTTGTTCCAAAACTTGGTACTAGTATAGCTGCAGGTTCTTCTGCACTAGCAGCATCTTGTTCATCTTCATCTTCTGTAGGTGCCTCCACAAGAACAGTCCTTGAACTCTTTTTTAGGTAAATAGCTATCTCCTTCCTAACTATTGCTAGAGTATTAGGACATTTTATTGCATCTCCATACCCCCAGCAAGGTGCTGCTTGAATCTGCATATTCTGGCTGGGACTACCTTCCTGCAAAATATGCACTGCACAAAGTCCTTCTTGGAAGGATCTGGCCACCACCCATACTTCCATCCTAGGTCTTGAGATCTTGCCTTTCTCTTTTTGTCAATAGCTTGGGCAGTAAGATCTGGAGGTAGTTTTGCTATAGCCCTCTCAATTAGGGAAGGAATATCTTCCATAGTAGATGAGGAAGCTGTGGTAGCAGGATCTGACCCAACTGATGAATCTAGAACACCTCCTTCAAGGTCAGGCAGAGGCATGCACACTTCCACATTTGCACATCATCAGTCTACATCTGCAGAAGAACAACTTCCTAGGATAGATGATGGAGAGCCAGAGAATAGCAGAGGGACAGTAGTACATCACAGCAAGCAACCTAGCAGTTTAGTAGAGAGCCAGAGAGGCTGCAGAGTGAGGGATGGGGGATGAGGGAAGAAGATGGAGAGGGGAAAGGCACATATCGTCGTTGGAGAAGCTCATCATGAAGAATGACGACTGGAGGCGCATGGGGAAGACTAGAGGCGCGTGGAGCAGCAGCCATCATGCACAAGAGAGAAGAGAGAAAGAGTAGGGCAGCAGGCAGCCAGGAGAGGAGAAGAGAGCAACAGCAGCCAGGAGAGGAGAAGAGAGCAGCAGTAGCCATAGACAGGAGAGAAGAGAGCAGCAACCTCCTATATATATATTATAGACCCTATTGGGCCAAATTGGCAGCCCAACTACTCACCTGGAAGCCCAGTCAGGCAAGCCCAAAGAAGACAGTGTCTAGCCTGGTCGTGTAGCCCCCTAGTTGGACGACTAATCATGGTTAGTCATCGACTAGTCGGGCGACTAGGTTTCTAGTCGAGCTAATCGAGTTGAAGTCTCTAATCAAGGTCATGGTACCGACCAGACCGACTAATCGCGATTAATCGGATGGCTTGTAAACATATTGCTTGAGAGGAAAGATGGCCATGGACTTGGTCATATAGTAGCACTATCACACTTGAACTCAACCTGCACATGTGGTGGTGGCCATGGTTGCTGCAACTGAAAACTTTGGACCTACAATTCATTCTCATCGGGGGGAACCCAGGCGACATAGACCACCATCTGAACACCATCACCATGTATCTCACACTACACAAGAGGTGGCCACAGCTGCTTGTGTGGCACCTCGTCCAACACCCATATTCAATATCTAGGGAAGCTGACATAGGTTTATTGGCAACAAGAAGCTCATAGACTGGTGGGTGCTTAACAGGACCAAAACATCAATAAATGTGACTGTAAGTGGCCTAGATGCAGCCATACCTTGGTTGTTGATGATGTTGGATGCAAAATTGACTCCGGTGGTGTTGGCCATCATGGAGGTAGGTAATGGAGCCACTGTCATCAATGCATTAGTTGGGGTTGGCAAGGTACATGCTGGTGCGATCGGTGAGGTATGCAGCAGGCTTGAACTGGAATTGCTATTACGGACTTGCATCGAACACCTGGTGGGTGGCAGGTTGAGAGACTCATAGGACATGGATGAGGTGAGGATACCGCCTGAGATCGTGTTGCCTGAGAAGTCAAGAGAGCATAGGTGAGGGGGAAGCACGTCAGGGAGCGTGCCAAAGAGGCGTTTTCCCGAGAGTGCGAGTGAGACAAGCGCATTGAGGCGGACGGCGGGAGGTGCCCCATGAATGATGCGGCAAGGAGGTCGAGCACGATGACATGGCCTATGCATAGGTCGCAGGAGTCCCCCAGCGAGGTGCAGACACGGTCGACATCCTCGGACCAGCGCACAAGGCAGCCTGCCAGGTCAGAGAGGCCCGACTTGAGGATGACCAGCGCAAGCATGTCGTCACTCATGGTGGTAGAGGACGCCGCGGAAGCGGGCGTCATTGAGACGGCACTGGAGTTGGCGCGGTCGAGGTCATTGGGGATCTCGTCCTCGTCGGCCAAAAGAAGGTGGGCGTCGACGACGGGGGAAGTGCAACCAATGTCGAGTGTGATGGAGACGAAGTCCTCGGACGTGGGGCCAGGTGACGTGGAGGCGGGGACGCTAAAGGCTCACGTGATGTTGTCTAGAGGTGGGGACGCGAGCTCTGGAGGGCCGCAGGGTCCAGGTGGACGAGATGGGTTGGGGGCGCGAGCATGTCCACGGGGACAGCGCCCAAGACGTCGTTGTGGAAGGATGGAGCATGTCCGCGCGTGCGCTGCTGCAGCTCAGTGGTGGCCGGATCCTCCATGATGTGGGCAGGCTAGTCGAGGAGCCCACCCTAGTTGTGGGTGACGATGGGTTGAGCCACATAGTGCTGCTTGATGGAGACGATGGGTTGAGCCATGCAGTGTTGCTCGGTGGAATTGTCGCCTCCGTCAAAGAGGTTGGCTCAGTTGTTGGTGACTACATCAGCTCTGATGGTAGTGGATTGGGTCAGAACTGGGATGCCCCGGGGGGCCTCCCACATGGCGTCCTACTTGGCCCACCTCACGTCAAACTTGTTGAAGAGCTTGCGGATTTTGTTGAGAAGGAGTTGGGTATAAGGAGAGATCTCGGTAGAGAAATTCATGGTGCTAGGAACAGAGAATCGACGCCTCTGGTATCAATTGTTAGCAACCGGATAGCTGTGGCAGAGGAAGGAAGAGAATCAGAGAAGGAGTAAGGTTGAGAGGAAGAGGAACAGTAGAGAAAGGAGGAGTTCAGGAGGAAGAAGAACAAGGGGAATTCTCGATCAGACAAAGTTGCATATTTGAGCCAAACAATGCGCTTCGTAGATTTGGACTTCAAACATCGACTTTGTAATAATGGGTCTTCAAGCGTTGCACAACCGATTTTCTTGCCATTATGCGCATTTCATCTCTTTTTTATTCCAAATACGTGTATTTTCTTCCTGAGCGGACCCGTTTGCCCTTCTATCCAATGATTGCATGGAGCCCGACCCCCACATATCGTTTTCATCTGTCCTTTCATGTGCACGTCACCGCCCGCCCGATCCCTTCCTCGACACGCCGCCCATGGAGGACTTCGACTCGCCATTGGCGGATCCTGAAGGGCCACCGGCCTCTGCCCTAGCTCCGTCAGTGTCTGGCCTACCTAGACCGGCCATGCTAGCCTCTACCCTAGGGCAGGCGTCCTCTGGCCTCGCCCCGCCGCCCTCTGGCATGGCCACGTCGGCCGCCTATGGCCTGGCAGAACTGGCCTATGGCGTGGCTGCACCTAACCCCGACGCCATGGATGTTGAAGCCCAGTGGAGGCCACTGCGATTGCCCTAGCGAGGTCGTTGCTGCCCACTGCTCCTCCGACGATAGAGTATAATCTTCCTATAATTGATGTGCAAAGGTGATGCCCTAAAATATTTCTATTATTGTTCATATACAATAGTAGAGTCATGTTATAAAAAATTGATTACACTTGTTTAGGTCGGAAGTAGATCATGTCGCAAGAGTCAATTGGGATAGCTTACATATAGTGGATACACATGATGAGGAAGGTCGTATTGCACTTATGAGTCAAAATCAGATTTATGAATTTTTAGGCTTAGAGAAGAGGAGACAACAAATGTACCAGCCATTCCTACTAGTGATGAACAGGGGGATGATAATGAGCATGGTCTTGATAATGATGGTGCTGTCATTCCTACTAGTGATGTCATAGCAAGTGAGATGGTGATTTCATATGATAAGAACAACCCACCAATGGATATTGGCACAATCTACTAATCAATGGAGGACTTTAAGATGGCAGTGCGACAATTTGCCATTAATAAGGGGTTTGATTTAGGGATAGAGAAGTCAGATACGAGGAGGTATAGGTGTTATTACAAGTCAAGTGACGACTGCCCTTGGAGATTTAATGGCACCAAACTTAAGGGACAAAGCACTATAGAGGTGAGTAAAGTGATTTGTTTTTTTTTTGTGTAAATTATTATGATTCTCACTATTTTTGTGTTTATAGGTTACTGTTTTGGTTAGCATACTTGTGTTTCTAGCATGAGGATGAGAACTAAAACTCGGTCTCAGAAATGGGTAGCTAGCAAGGCTATTGATATCCTTAGAGATTTTCCAAATATGGATGCTAAGAAATTGCAGGACAAGTTCCAGAAAGAACACAAGTTCACAAAATTGGATATGATACTGTTTGGCGGGGTAAAGATAAAGCTCATGCCAAGGTTTATGGTAAATGGGAAGAGAGTTTTGAGCTCTTGTTCAGGTGGAAGGCCGAGGTAATGAAGCGGTGCCCCGGGAGTGTCATGGAGATTGAGGTACTTCAGGTGGATGGTGAGGTATATTTCCACCATTTTTTCTGTGCTCTTAAACCATGGATTGATGGTTTCTTAGAAGGTTGCAGGTCTCATTTGAGCATAGATGCTACAACACTTAATGGAAGGTGGAATGGCCACTTCACCGCAGTTATAGCAGTTAATGGTCACAATTGGATGTATCCACTCGCTTATGGCTTCATAGCTTCTAAAACAACTGGTTCATGGAACAATTAAAGAAGGCAATAGGTAATCATCCACTCCTTGTTGTTTGTTCTGATGCTTGCAAGGGTGTTGATGGTAGTTAACATTCATCACCAACCATCAATATACCTTGTATAAATGACTAAAATAGATCACCAACATATACTTAGGGGTTTAAACTGAGAAATTCCATGAGTTTTGGTGAGTCTGTGTTTTCAGCAGGATTTAATTAGAAAACCACCAAGGAGGACCTATTCATCAAAGGAAATCACAGAATTCCGCCATGGGGTCAACACGGGAAGGCTCAAGAAGACTCTAGGAGGCTCTCCACCAAAGTGGGGCTTGACCCACTGACATGTGGGGCCGGTCAGCCCCACCTAGAGGCCTCCTGATCCTTGTGGGCCCCACTTGTCATCCTCTTTGTTATGTCAGTTCTCCACCGCCTTCTAGGATGCATCTCAGCTATTATTTCAAGTTGGTTTGATCCAAGGGCTGAGGATTGATGCTTCCAGCTATATATATCTACATACACCCCCCCTCAGGGCATGCCTCATTTGATCCTGAGAGCTGAGAAGCCAGAAACCCTAATTCATATGTCCACTAGGATCAAGGCTAGCAATCAAGAGAAGATTAGTCCTCGATAAGATCTAGTCTTGAATTAGTGATAGAGAGAGTGAGAGGAAAGAGTTTTGGAGGAGTCCCAGCCTATCGGTGCTCTCTCTATGGCTTATATCCTAGTGGAATCAAGTTCTTGAGCTTGCATCTGAGATTTCTCTGGTAGTCGACTTCTAATTCAAGTAAGCATCTTGTTCATATTATTCTTTAGGTTTGTGGCTCTCTTTTGTGTACTTTAATCCTTGTAGCTCCTGGGTTAAAGTAGTATTTGTAGTGTAAGCATTGTGCTTAGACTCGGTTACTCGTGGATGTACCCTATTTTCTGGATCGGTGGTAGCTCGCGAGGGTGACTCTTATAGGCTCATTGAATACTATATAGTCCACCTCCCGTTAGTAGGCCTAGCAGGACTTTGTTACTATAGGAAACATACTACGCTTGTGTTTTTTCTAGTAATATCCCTAGAATTGAACAATAGAAGACAAAAGCTTACTGAAGTTAGAACTAGAAGACCTTAGCAGTCTTCTCTGCGCTCCTATTATCTAGCCTTGATTATGAAGTTGAGTTAAGTTAGAATTAGTTACTCTCACCTCCATTCCTTTGGGTTCAATATAAAACTGGGTTACTCTCAGTGAAGTGCTACAACGATATAATATCTATGCGCTTGCGGATTATTCTATGTGCATTAATTTATACCAACAAGCATTTCTAGCACCGTTGCTGGGGAACGGTTGCTGAGTTAACTTCGAGTCTAGCTTAACCTTGAATTATACTTTTATCTTTTTATCTTTTCTTTCCTTTTTACCATGGATCTAGAATCTACCCCTATCTACCAATATGGTGCACCCTCGGGCACAAGCCTACAACCATAAGAATCTTCAAAGTCTATCCTAATACCTGGCTATGAGCTATGCTCGCGGTTAATCAACATGGTTTAGGATCAACCCTTTTCAGGCAAAGGTGATGAAAACCCCTATGCTCACTTAAATGAGTTTGAGCAGACCTATGCATGCCTACACATTGCAGGCATGTCAGATGAAACCTTACGATGGAAGCTCTTTCCCTTTTCTTTGACGGGAAAAGCTAAATGTTGGTACAATCTCACCATTGAGAATAGATAAGGAGATTGTGAAGCCCTGTGCTCTAGCTTTTGCTTGCAATTCTTTCCCATCTCTAGGGTAGTCAGACTTCATTTAGAGGCTCTATCTTTTAGACAAAAGAAAATAGAATCTCTAGGCATGGCATGGGAATGTTTTAATACTCTCATTAAAACTAGCCCTAACCTTGCCATTCAAGACCCTATTCTTCTTCAACACTTTTATATGGGTCTTAATAGGAAAACCTTGAAGCATCTTAATACGGCCTCAGGAGGCTCGTTCTTGCATGTCTCCGCCAATACGGGGAGAAGCATTCTTACTAAAATCTTAGAGGATGCCCCTAAAGAAGTAGAAGAGAAACCATTAGAGGAAGAATCCCAGACAACTGAATCTGAATCCATAGAAAATCCATCACAAACCTCAGCTATCCCAAATCCTGAACCACCAGAAAAGGAGGAAACTCCAATTTCAGATTTTATGCTTGAATTCGAGGATGAACTTTTTGATGAATATGGAAATACCTCGAATTACCATACCATGAGGAGACCCCAGAAGTCTAGGAAATCATCTTATGAAGAACCGTTAGACCCTTCTGAGGAAGCTTTTCTTAAAAAGACTATGAAAGAGCTAGTGTCTATTATAAGTAATGAATGGCTACAAGAATTAGAGCTTTCTTCTGATGTGATTCACTTAGATTCACCTTCTATTTTCATTCGTTGCCAAATTAATAAAGCTCCTTTCGATGCTCTTTGCATTCTAGTTGTGGGTGTTAACATCATGTCTACATCTTTTGCTCATGATTTATTAAAACACATGTCATTAACCTCTAAAAGCATATAGGCCCCTAGTTGGGTTTTGGTGATTAATGACAATATGTGATTATTGTGACTAACGTGTGTTTTGCAAAGGTAATTAAGTTAGGTCACAGTAATGGAGATCGATTGGGCTATCATGGTGGTCTTGCCCCTATGATGGAAATCATTTCAGTTTTCAAAGGATGGACGACAAGATTAAGGATGGACTAGTTCAAAGTGTCATTTGGTGTTGAGGAGACACTTAGAGTAGTTTAGGACTTTGTTTTTCCTTTGGCCATACTATTAATGGGGTATAGACGGGTAGCTTGACCTAGGTGAGTCTAGTGAGTTAGGTGTGGTGCAGACTTGCTCAATCTAGCACTAGGTAGCTCCTAAAAAGCCCTTAAATCCATTGGAGCAAACTTTATTCACGTATGATTGAGAGTTGAAAGTGAATGGAGGTTCAAATACTGATCGAACGCAGGTTTTGGTGAGACTAGACGCTGGCACAGAGTCCAGTCAGTTCATTTGATCAAGGTGATTTCATCTGGTGCGACCGAACCCTGAGAGGTGAGTGACCGGATGTTGGATCCCAGCGTCCGGATGACTCTAGTAAGGTTCTAGAGAGGGAAAATCATGACCGGACATGTCCGGTTAGTGCTGACCGGACGCTGTCCAACGTTCGGTCATAACTTAAACACTGGATTTCAGGGAGAACTGACTAGAGCATCCGGTCAACATGACCGGAGCGTCCAGTCACCCCGTAGAGGCACATAACGGTTCATTTTGAACACGGGTGTATAAATACTTCCTCCATTCGTGTACTTTTGCTCATTCCAACAGCTGAGAAACACCCTTGAGAGTGCCAAGAAGAGCAAGGTCCTAGTGAGGTGATTGAGATTTGAGAATTCCAAAGAGAGCCCTCATTAGTGAAAGCAAGAATAGCAAAGTGTGCATCCACCCTTCTCATTAGGCTTGTCGTGGTCAAGTGAGAGTTCGTGCTTGTTACTCTTGGTGATTGCCATCACCTAGATGGCTTGGTGGTGATTGGGAGCTTGGTGATCATCCGACGGAGCTTGTGGATGACCCAACTCAAGTTGTGAGTGGTTGTGGGTGATTCACCGCGATGGACTATCAAAGAATCAACCCATAGAGAGCACTTCATCCTTGCGTGGATCAAGTGGGAGCTACACCCTTGCACGGGTGCTCCAATAAGGACTAGTGGGGAGTGGCGACTCTTCGATACCTCAGCAAAATATTGCCACGTTCCTCCTTCTCTCTTTACTTTGAGCATTTACTTTGAGCAATTCAATTCTTGTCTTTACATTCATAGAATTGCCATGCTAGAGTAGGATTGGAACTTAGGTTGCAAGTCTTTTCATGTGGTAGAACATTAGAAACACTTTCTAGGCACAAGGGGTGAAGTTGGGCTAACCGTATGGCTTAATTATTGCAAAGAAATTTAGAATTAGCCCAATTCACCCCCTCCCCTCTTGGGCATCTTGATCCTTTCAATTGGTATCAGAGCCTCGTGCTCACATATTTAGGCTTAACCATCTAGAGAAAGATGTCTCACGGGGATAGACCTCCTCCTATCTTTGAGGGGTATGATTTTCCATATTGGAAAATCTGCATGGAGGCGTATCTAGAAGCTCTAGATGTTGAAATACTTAGAGCCGCCTCACAAGGTTTTCCAAAACCTCGGGATGCCACACACCTACAAGACGATGAGGTGAATTACGAGAAATGGAATGCAAAGGCTTGAAACACCACCTTTAGAGGCCTTTGCAAAGATGTGTTCAACCAGGTGAGGAACCACAAAGACGCCCATGCACTATGGTCGAATATTTGTGCGCTCTATGAGGGAACAAAGAGCGAGCATGAGGAACGCTATCATCTTGTCATGAAAAAGCTAAATTCATTTGAAATGCTTCCTAAAGAGAGTGCTAATGAAATGTACTCACGCTTGAATGTTCTTGTAGAGGAAGTCAGTGGGCTTGGACTCACTCAAATGCAACCATCTGATGTTGTAAGAAAGATCTTGAGCGTCCTTCCCATTGATAAATATGGGCATATTGTGACCGTGCTTCATCGAGGTGGTCTTTCCACTTCTACACCGACACAAATCTTGGGAAAGATCAATGCTTATGAGATGTAAATGCACATCACACCACAAGATGGCTCATCCTCTACTAAGAAGAAAGACAAGGACTTAGCATTCAAAGCTAGCCAAGAGAAGGGCAAAGTAAGGCTTGAGTATGAGAGCTCAAGTGATGATGAAATTGATGATGCCAGTCTTGCTCTCATGGTGAGAAGAACCACCAAGATGCTAAAGAAGCTTAACAAGAGTGGCATCAAGTTTGATGGCAAGAAAAAGAAGTTCTTCACCAGCTCTAGAAGGAAGCCAATCTCGGAGATGGATTGCTACAATTATGGAGAACTTGGTCATCTAGCACACCAATGCACAAAGCCCAAAAAGGACAAGTACAAGAACAAGTACAAGGGCAAGAAAGTTGACTCAAGTAATGAAGAAGAAGATGAGAAGAAGAAAAACAAGCCATACAAGAAGAAGGATGGCAAGAAGAATGAATTCCACAAGAAGAAGAAAAGTGGGAAGGCATACATCATCGGTGATTGGCTCACGGACATTGATTCATCAAGTTGCTCATCCGATGATGATAGTGATAATGAGAAGGTGGCCGCCATTGTGATTGACTCTTCATCATCTTCACCGACACCACTACTATCATCCTCTACACACCTATGCCTTATGGCCAAGGGTGAACGAAAGGTATCAAATGATGATGATAGTAGTAGTGATGATTATGCTAACAATGATGATTGTGATAGTGATAGTGATGATGATGAATTTGAATCACCTTCATATGATGAACTTGTCAAATTGCTAAACAAATATACTAGGATCATTAGAAAGACTAGAGCTAAGAATGACAAGCTAGAAGCTAAGAATGATTCTCTTTTAGCTAAATGTGATATAGCCGAAAAGGCTGGTGTTGATCTTAGAGAAGCAAATGATGCTATATCATCCAAACTCAAGGAGCTCAAATCTTCTAAGAAAGAGCTTAAAGAAAAACATGATAAACTTGAGAGGATACATAATGAGCTCATCACTAGCCATAATATGCTAAAAGATGAATATACAACTCTCAAGATTAATCATGATAATCTTGTCATTGCTCAAGAATATTTATCCAATAAGCCACATGATGCTACTAACGATGTTGTTAAGATTGATATAGCTACATCATGTGATGATTTGATCATTGAGAGCATTGAGCAAAGTTCTAGTAGCAAGGGCAAGCAAGTGGTTGAGACCGATAATTATGATGAGTATGTCAAGCTCAAGAATGACAATGAAAAGCTAAAGAAAAATCTTGAAGAGCTCAAAACCACCAACACTATAGTGCTAGAAACTCTTGATCATAATGGTGACTTGATTCTTAAGAATGAGAAGTTTAAAGAAGAGAACAAGAAACTCAAGGAAGAGAAAAACAATGATGCACTCAAGGAAGAGAATAAGAAGCTCAAGTTGGAGAAAGAGCATCTCAAGATTGGATTGAGCAAGTTCACAAGAGGCAAGCATCTTCAAAGTGAGCTACTAATGAACACCATCATGAAGATGGATAGAACACTACAAGGTTTGAACCCTGATGCAATGGCCTAAAAGCGTTGCAATATACCAAAAATGGTTGCGATAGACAAAATTGCAACACTTTTTTTCGTTGGCAGACGTTGCCATAGTAATCATGGCAAAAGGTTTGCCCAACGACTCATTTTGGTGTTGCAATAGGCTTTTCCCTATTGCAACACTAGAAATACCTATTGCCACAAACCCAAAGTGTGGCAATAGGTGCACTAGCAACGATATTTGGTGTTGCAATAGACCTTATTGCCACGCATCAATAGCATTGCAATAGATGGACCCTCTATTGCCACGCTATCTCGGTGGTTGCTATAGGTTGAACCGTCTATTGCCACGATAAATATTTGGTTGCTAGAGGTAGCCTCTCTATTGCAACGATCAATACTGGTTGCTATAGGTGGAACCATCTATTGCCATGATAAATATTTGGTTGCTAGAGGTAGCCTCTCTATTGCAACACTAAACATTGTGGTTGCTATAGGTGCATCCGTCTATTGCCACGGTAAATGTTTGGTTGCTAGAGGTTGCCTCTCTATTGCAATGATCAATATTGGTTGCTATTGTTGGACCCTCTATTGCCACGCTAACTATTGTGTTGCTACAGTTTGGAGACTCTATTGCAATGCCCACTATTCTATTGGTATGATGTTTTTTGCAACACCGTTTGTTTGTTGCTATATCATATATTGCAATGCCAAATTATTTTGTCGATAGTCCATATTGCAACGCTTTGTTTGCTTTAAACAATAATTGCATGCCAAATAATATATGATGAAAGAAGCATTTAGACATCCATTAATCCAAAATATGCGTTGTTCGTACAACTCATTAATGAAACCACATCCAATGTCAAACTTAGTTGATAACACATGCACAACAACTAAAACACATAAGGTATCTGACGCACAGTAGCTACTTTGAACAGTTCAAAATGTAATAAGCTATGTGTAGCACTGTAGCAAAGGTTGGCTTGACATTGACCGTCCATCAGTTGTGCGCTCCTCTCAAACTCTATCTTGCTCCTAAAACAATCATTAACATTGGTATATTCAGCAAACAGAAACTTAGTATTCAACTAAGTATCATTTCAATCTACAGTAACAGGAACTAGCCAACTAAATCTGATAGTATAATGCCCGTGCTAACGCAACAGATTTATCTTGGAGACGCACATGAAAACAACCAATATTTATTCATATTATATTTAATTAATTCCCAAATATAAAGAAATCTCTACTAATTGAGGATGTCTCACCTTCTGGCAGGACAATTGCATTGTTTGCCTTCTCAGGTTTATTATATTGAGGTATTTCCATAACCTCCTCATCAACAAGCTTAATGTCTTCGCATTTTTCTACGTCAAATCTTTTTGGGCCTTGTCTTGGATCTGCACTTCGTCTTCATCCATAATACTGATCTGCATATGTAATAAAAATATTGTGCTCTATAGCCCCATTAAGCTACATCTAAAAATTGGCTCAGTTAACAATATCATTGGTGTTCATCCACGCCACTTTTTTCTTTGTCAATAAACCATAACTATATAAAAACATGATATACATGTGTGCAAGATGTACTGCAAAATAACCAAGCTTTGCTGCGGTGCATGGGTATATATGGAAGGAAAAAATGCATTCAAAAGTTAGATTAGCACATTAGGAATTGGAAATTTTGTAGTAAGCAATAGGTACGTGCAAAGTAATTTAAGAGAGGAAGATGTTAGAGGTCAAATAAAATTCAGAGGATGGTTTGTAATGGCCAAAACAATCAGGCCGATAGCAATTGCAGAGGTCAGAAGCACAACTGTTCATCATAGAAGGCAAATACAAAATACACATACTACACATAGATACATTTGGCCTATTCTTGGCACCTAATAGTGACCTCTGCAAATGGCAGATGGAATCTAGTAGGTTTTCTGTTCAGTGATGCAATGCAGTTAACCTGCAAGAACATCGTTATCTAAATATAGCTATAGAATCGGGATGTAGGCATAGAGTTTTCTGAAGTTATATGGAGGGCATAATTGAACTCATGGAATTATTCCATGCAAGTACATATCCCCAACGTCAAAAAAATCTAGAAGACATGTAATATTGTATACACCTTAACAGATATCAGCAGAACGGAGATCAATGTACCTGTAGCTTATTAGGCAAATGAGGCAAACCTACAAAATAGAAGACAAATGAAAAATTTGAAGACAATTGAAAAAATTAATTGAACTGGAACTTGCACCAAAATGTGTTGTCTATATATTTTAGTAGAACTGAAGGGCTAAGCTAATTGCTATTACTGAGCAATCAAAGAAACTGTGTGATCCCTAGTTATCTATTTACAATATGGCAATCTTCATGATGAACGGATTTTGTTATTGAACGGTAAAAATAACATTTCAAAACTACATAAACGCATATTATTTTACATCCTAAATACAAACTTTGTTGTTGAAGAAGAGCTTTGTCAAGCTTAGTATGTCGAAGTCCATAGTAATGACTCAGGCAATCAAGATGGTCAGTTTTGTATGTATAGAATTGAGCTCAATAGTTACCGGTCATCGTCTTGGTCTCTTGGATGATGTGGTCCTGGTAATCTTGTAGAAGCAAATAGATTATGAGGCCCTACTGAAAATATTATACAAACAGGTAAGGTCTTTCATATGTAGTGATACTACATTATATGACAATAGCAACCATAGAAATTAGAACATGTAAATCAATGAAATTAATAAGCATATAAATATGAAGTGTAAGGAACAAATTTTAATGGTAACTATGGTAATAGATGAGCAAATTTTTTGTGCTGAAATTGGATGGCTCCATAAATAGGGACATGCATATACGCAATCTAAAATTTGACATAAGCATAACCCAATGGAAGGCTGAAAATGTTGGAAACAACAGCATACATTTATCATGAGCGTATCTATCAAGGGACCAAACCTTGGAGGGGTTGATCTGCATCCCGTTGTGTCAGCTGTAGAACAACTGGACCTAATAACCAATATATTTTAGCCATTGCTCTTTTCATCCCAACCTGCAAAAGTTTATCATGAAAATTGGGTGCTGCTACGTATTTTGTCAACATTAGAAGTTTAGAACTGTGTAGAAACAATGGTCACAGAAGAGGGAATCTTAGCATATTGACATGGCACTCACAATCCAATAAATTAACTAGAAATCGAAGAGCTACTTCAGGATAGCCATAACACGCTTGTAAATCCTGTAATCAGATGAGAGCCTAATAGAAATAGCCCAATAGCATAGGTTAGGGTTTCGGTGCTCTGGCTTCGTGCAACAGTACGACAAGGGAACGGGTGGGCATACCTAGTGGGGCGCTCATCGCAGAAGAAGGTCCCATCGAGAGGGGCCAGGCAACCGGCATGCGGCGGCACGCTGCTCGGTGGCCGAGGCACCCGGCGGCTTGGCACGCGTCACCGACGATGAAGGCAAGCGTCCCGTGGGTGAGGTGCATGTGTGGCGAGGTGGTTCGAGGAAGAGATAGGCACAGCGCGTGCTGGGGGCCGATGATGACAGTGGCCGAGACAGCCAGTGGCCCTGGACGCGGCACCGGCGGCAGAGCCACGGTGCCAGAGCCGCTCGCCGTAGATCCGCCATGGCTAGACAGCCCCATCATTCGCGGTGCATAAGATCCCCTTTGCTGTCACCAGCTCCTCACGCTTGTGCCCACCACTTGCTCCATCGGTCACTAGTGCCATGTGCCGCAGTAGTGACTATGGCCAGAATCCTGATCCCAATCTGAAAAAGCACGTTAGGCGGAGGAGCGACGGTGCCGATTATGCCCGCGTGGAGGCAACGAGCCGGGAGGTGTGTGTGTCAAGCAGCAAGGGCCGAGGAGCAGTAGCGGTGGTGGCGTAGAGAAGAGAAAGGAGAGAGGAAGATATCAAGAGGGAGAGAGAGCGCTAGGCCTGGGCTAGGTCGAACCGTTGAGTAACCTGCAAAACTCTGCTGGTAGATTGGTGCTCGTTTCAATTTTTTTCGGGTCAGAAGCGGGAGTTATCCTGCCTGTTTTTTTCTGACTCAAATAATTTATTTTTTGCTATTATATATTGTTAAAAAATGTCATCAACTAATAAAATAAACTAAAATTTAAAACATCAAATGGTAGAAGTTGATTTATACCTTAGCAGTTTGTGTGCTCTTCAAATATGTTTTATGATCGCAAGCACTTTTTTCTGTTTTTAGCATGAAACTTTACCATACCCTTGATTCAATATTTGTTTGTGTAAATTATTCAATTTTCATTTGGTAACAATATGATCTTTTATAAATAAAGTGTATTTATGTCTATTTATTGGAATTATGTGATTTGGACTACACGTGGTTCAAAACTAAAGTAATCCTAATGAAAGGCATAGATCTATTTAAATTCTAGATATTTATTTATATTATTTCCCAAAAAAATAATTAATTTTACAATGAACAACCATATAAGATGAAGTGATATAAAATTTTCAACTACAATGCTAGAATTAATAATCACTTAAAACCTTAGTAGCAAGTAGATGTGTGATACTGCTTTGTTAAAATTATTTGAAATTTTTATGCAATAATTATATATCAAAATCATATTGTATATCACCATAGCTACAAAAAATAGTAACATCTCTCACTTAGTCATATTACATTTATTCTATGATAGTTCAATGAATAATTACAATAACAAACAAACTTTGGGATAGTAAATGTTTTCAATTGAAAACTTCAAATAGAATTTTAGGCCAATAAATGATTTAAATTGAATATTTTTTATTTTTCTCACGCCATGCTAAATTTGAATGTAAAAATATGAAAAACTTCAAATAGAATTTTGGAATAGTAAATAATTTCAAATGGAGAAGTCACCAACTATAAGTTTTTAGATCTCATCTAGATCTACAACTTTTATTTTGGTTATTTCTTCTTTCGAGATTGTGTGAACAATTCAAAATTTGAATTTCAAAATATAAGAACTTCAAATAAAATTGTGGAATAACAAATGATTTCAAATGAAAAAGTTGTCAATAAAAAAGTTGTGCAACTCATCGAGATGTGCAACTTTTATTTTGGTCATTTCTTCATATCAATTTTTTTATAATTCAAAATTTAAATTTCAAAATTTGAGAGCTTCGAATAGAATTTTGGGACACTAAATGATTTCAAATGAAAAGGTCATCAACAACAACAAAAAATGTTATTCCATATTGGACTCATTACATAAAGAAAATATATTATTACATATAGGCCCCAGATGCTAGCAAATTGTCACTCGAATCCTTGTTTTCTGAAATTGTCATGGAAGATGCGGATGGTTATCGTCCTTGTTGACATATGAAGTGAATTAGCCATTTTCATCATGTAAACAAGTAATATAAAGGTGGCTTAATATCGAACACACCTCAGTAGCCAGTGGTAGATGAGTGTTTGCTTGTACTTTAGTTCCTGGGATCAAATCCTCTATGGAACATTTTTTCTTTATCCGACAAAGTGGTAGTACACATTGTTCACAATTATACAAGTCTTTCACATGTTCACATAAAACTCTATGAGAGATGTATCAGCTTTGAACAATGTAAACTAACACCTTGTTAAAATCATTTGAGTTTTCTAAATAAGGATTATCTCATAGAAACATGCTACCATGCAAATTTGTAAATTTTTTGACAAAAATTAGAATTATTACAATTATTTTATGGTAATTTAGAAATAGAATGATGAATTATCCCTAGCAAACGAATGTTTTTCCCTAACAACTATGGGATATGGGATAGAGTGAAATGTATGACCACAAATATGTTCTTTGTAAATTTTTTCGACTCCTATTGGAAGTACATACAGTTCAATATGGAATTACTTTCGATAAGCAAGCAAAAAATCATTTAAATGATAGAAAATATCAAATAAGTTCAAAATTTTTTGGAACTCCTACAAAGAAACATATATGTAAGCTATTTCTTGTTTAAAATGTTTTAGAGTATGCAAGGCATTTTTCCTAAGGTAACTTCAAAACGGTTGTTCTCTATTTCCTTGAGAAATAAAATGGCCAATAAACAACAACTAAAAAAACAGTAAGACCATAATGAAATTATAGAGCATGATTTTAGAAACTTTTAGGAAAAAGAACCATCATATTTTGAGTTAATATAAGGGAGAAAGACTAGTTATGAAATATAACAAGAGATTAAAAAGGCAAACCGCACTTGTTCATAAGTTTAGTTATTAAATTTGAATTTGAGAATATGGTTAAAAAAAAGGAAAAAACTTTAATAGACACCTATAGATGCTTGTCCTAGTGGTTTCACTTTTTGGTTTTGGTGCAGAGGTGGCAGGTTCAATTCCTACTTCACCACACTTTTTCAAACTTTGTACATGTTTTCTCTCAGCACTTCATCATCAGATTGAAGATTTTTCAAATTTTGTACATGTTTTCTCTCAGCACTTCATCATCAGCTTTAAGAAAATAAATAGAACACTCAGATAGACGCCAAGGGATATATGTCCCTGTGGTTTGCTTGCTCACTTACATTGCAAGGGTGCTAGGATCGATTCCTGCGTGCCACATTAAAAAAATCATGTGTTTTTGGACTAGTTAGCACATGGTTGTTAGATGCCTAAGAAACACACGAATTGAAACACTGGAAAAAACGTGTGTTTTAAGAGAATGCAACACACAAATTCCATCAGACAAACAAGGCCCACAACTGTCGTTCAGCCCAATAAAGACGTGCCAGAGAGACCCACTAACTAAGAAGACAGAGAGGCCCAATATCAGCAAAGAGTAGTTCTCGGTGAAAAAATGCACAATGAATATCATCTTCAAATATTACAAAACAAGAATACAAAAATTGCACATTTCAAATAGTGCAAATACTACATATTGTTATTGCAATTATACTGTATATGTATATAAATACATAATCCACCTCAATAAATCACTAGGTGCAAATACTACATAGATTTCCTTTCTTTAAATCTGGCAATCATATCCTGGAAATAACCCATTTTCAGTTATGCTCATCAATAATCGTCATAGAGATATTTTTTAAGATATTGATAAATCTTTAACAAACTAGAACCATAAAAGGCACACTACAACTAAAAGAAAACAGGATAAATGATCTAAATCTCATTATCCTAGTACAATTTGAAAACAGTTCAGGTGGTGGTGCATATACTAGAGGTAACATGATTGATCCTGATATATTGATGGTTCAAACAATACAAGAAAATTACAACATTGTGTTTGCAATTATCTCATAGATCATTGCCAAACATATAGAAAAGCACAAGGTGGGCATACATGCCTGGCCCTTTTATTGGAACCTTGCTCAAGTGAAATGAATTGATTAACTACCTGAAGTGATGCACTGCAAAGGAAAAACTGCTGCTTCAACCTTAGAAGCTTTCCTTCTTCTGTAGCATCACCGGGATAAAGAACGGCACATATCTGCAATGTGATACTCAAAGACATAAGTCTCTTTTCTAGATAGAACTAGTACCATGAAGGAATAAGTTATAGGTTTCAGCATGCAATATCATCAGTCAATAAAAATATTCCAGTAAGTAAAGGCATCGCTCTTTATTTAGTCTTTGGAAATGAATCTTATGAATAGCCGATAGTTTCACTCTAGAATGAAATATCACCTGTTGGGCTCTAGCATGAAGTTGGGCAGCTGACTCATATTGACCATCATTGAATTGAAATAAGTTGAAATCTTCAGCAGTAGCTTTTGCTTCCCAAAGACGAAGGCTGATTGCATTTTTTGTCTTGTATCCAGGGATTGGCACATCATATGCTAAAGCCTTCAGGACTTCTCCTGACCCATTTCCGACTATCACACGACAAAGAAAGCAATCATATGATGAGTTACATCAAGGCCCTCAAATAACCACCCATAACTTGAAATAAATAACAAAAGAAAAAAAGTCAGGGAGAAGGATCTACGAAGATCTAGGTAAGTTAAATGTAATGGATTTATCATTGAAGTATAAGCAAATCTGCCAAACCCAAACTTAGTTTGTGGTGCAGACATTTAAAATTCATATTAGCGAAGCTTTTGGATTACACAAAAAAAATAAGGCATCCACATTACACCTCATAGTTGCAGTTTTTTAGTTCTGGAAGCTGGACGGTAAAAAAGAGATAAATGAATATTTCTTAGAACTAGGAGTTTAGAATGGTTCAACCAAGCTAACGAAGGAATGTGATTCTCTTTTTTATCTAGACTAGAAAGTATGAGAAGCCTTAAAAACTTCAAATTTAACTAAATGCAGCAAAAATAAATTTCGTCAAACAAAAAATGTGTTGTTCATATTATACTCACGAGCCATCAGGCAAAATCTCAACATGACCGAAAAATCTGACAGGGAACACCACATCATGCCTGGGAATCTCCCCAGGGGCTGAATTTCTGAAGGAAAAAAGGAGAACTTGTTATAGAGGTCTAGAAAAAAATATCAACAGAATTATATGTGCATTTTTGGTTCATACATCAAGCCAATCTTCTGCAATTTCTTCCTGGCCCTCCTTGGCAATGTGTTGTTTGAACAGTCCATATCGGTAACGCAGGCCATAGCCCCAAGCAGGCAAATTCAATGTTGCCATTGAATCCAAGAAGCAAGATGCAAGCCTACCCAAGCCACCATTTCCTAGAGCTGCATCTTTTTCCTGAGAAAAAATAGTTAAATATTAATTTGCATCATAGAAAATTTATAAAGTTCCAATTAGAAAGTAAAACTCAGATGCCATGAATCCGCACTTAAGTTCCTTGGCAACATTTAGGTTCATATATAAGTCAATTCTGCCAATCAAGCAGATAAAGAGAAAGCATGTCCTGTGTTGTTGATCCTGAAGCTTTTCAGTTTCAGATAACTCATTCAGCTTAAAACTCATTTTTCAGGTTTTCTTCACTTATGGTATAGGTATCACATTTCTCATGGACTAAAGCTACAAAACAGGACATACACACGCAGTCCCAGGGGCCCCAATTATAAGCTTCAGTTCGGCATCAAATTCAAAGCAGGCACGACCTCTCCTCTCCCTTATCACTCTCTATCACACATACACACGCAGTCCTAGGGGGCCCAATTATCTAATCAACCATAAATTCCTCAATCCTGCCCCCGCTGACACAATCTCAGTTACCGCCTACCATTTCCTCACAAGAAAGAAAAGGGCCACACCTGCAGGGTTCAGGGCCTTCAGCCACAGCCCACAGCAACACAAAGGCCAAGAAAAAAAAGAAAAAAGAAACAACACTCCTTGCTCTCTTTCTCTCTATCTTATCTTCCTCCTCTATCCTGTTTGCTCAGTTCTGGCGGCTTCTGCTCAGCAGCTTCCTCCCTAGTACAAAAGCCCAACTAGTGCTGCGGATTGTGGTGTGGTGCAGGGACACTGGTGCCTAGGAACAAGTGGGGACTAGTAGTAGCGTACGTACTTCTATAGTTTAGCTCATATTTAAATATAAATAATTTTTTCTATAGAAAGATAAGGACAAAAATGTGGTCTGTGTTTGCACAAATCACAAGAAATAATTTTTTTTATGAAAGGACAAGGATAAAAATTTGGTGTGGGCTTGCACAGATCACAATGAACAGACTACAACTTTTCTATAGAAACACAAACACAAATTTGTCGGCACAAATCATAAAAAACAATTTTTTCTATGAAAGGACAAGGACAAAAATATGGTATGTGCTGGCACAAATCATGGTGAACATATTACAATTTTTTCTATAGAAAGACAAAGACAAAAATATGGTCTGTGTTGGCACAAATCACAGTTAACATACTATAATTTTTTCTACAGGAAGACAATGACAAAAATGTGGTACGTGTTGGGACATATTGCGTATCCTCAGAACTAAAATTGCGGTGCTCAATACCTGCAATTTGCATCATCGTTGATTGCAATTAATTAACTATATGTTTTATATGTTTTGTTTTCATGAACAAAAAATTCTCTGTTAATAATTTCTAAATAACAAAAACTACTCTTTTTCGGTTAGTGTCATGAGCCGATGAAGTGGAACATTTTCTTCTTTAGACAGATAGATTAGGTTTGAGTATAAACCATAACAATACGATGACACAACTTTAATTTATGGATATAGAAAAATGGTTAACAAAATATCTAGCTGATCCTTCATCACACTGGGGTTGCATCCCAATGTAATAATTACCCTCAAGTCGCAAAGGGACAGAATATGAGCTCAATGAGATATTTCAGACAAAATGGTTAACATAGATTCTTAATAGGTATGTCAGGAAAGTTAGGTCCATCGACTATGCATCCAGACAGGTCTTAGGCCCATACTCACACTCTATGGAAAACCTTTTGGCATTGAATTATATATGAACTACTAAGTTGGTATTTCTCTTTTGATTTGCAGGTTGGTATTTCAAGGGATTTGGAAATGAACATTGAAAGTTATCACAAATTTGCTTGAAACAACATAAATGCCAATTACAGTCATGAGGTAACTAAAATTTTCACATATTGCAAATGCTCAAAACTACAATTGCGGTGCTCGGTAGTTGCAATTTATATTATTGCTGATTGCAATTAATTGACAATGTTTTTTGATAGGAAAAAGATTGATAAAAAAGACTGACCTTGCAAGGTTGCATGCGAAGGATGCTTATAATAGTAATTACAGCCTCAACACCATCATCTTCGGCTTTAGCCATGGATAGATCAACATTAAACACAACAAATGAGTCAAAATCAACAAAATATCATTTGTCACTTCAAATGGAAAGGCAGGAATTCATTTCACAAATTGTCTGAGCAGATTAAGTGTACAAACATAGATGTAGATCCTAGTTTAGTGCATTTGCAAGGAGTCAAAGGGCATCCAACAAACAAATTAACAACTTCACTGGAAACTCAAAAGGACCTAGAAGGCTAGAAGCTCAATATACTAGTGCATCTAGCAACAAAATATGCATTAACACAAAGACAATTAACAATTACACTCTGGTAAAAACCTTCACTCTAGTACATATGTTTTTCAAAGTCTAACAGAATGTGGAGAAGTATCTTACTGTTGCTCTAGAGTCAAGTACTCCTCCCTCTCAGCAGCAGCATCAATCTATAGCAAAAAGGAAAAGCTTGCCCGTATCAGTAGTCTGGAACTAACATTGGCAGTGGGTAGGTATATATCTTTTTCACTGTTAGCATATAATGTACAATATAAATTAACCTAACCTCCTCTTCTTCAAGGCGGTCATCAACTTCCCGCAAATCCTCCTGAATTTCCTTCTCGAATTCTTTGTACGCACCACTGCACAAGATTTTAATGAATTGACATGATAGTGTCAGTGTACAGACAATAGATAACATTTTACTAACTGTAGATTACTGCAGATTTTGAACTTGACAGATGCACAAACACAAAATGGGCGTGGAAATGACAATAAAATGACCAGTTTAGAAATCAAACTCATTTATGCTATTAAACTATACTGACCAGCTACTGCGAAGAGACATGATCATAATACACGAGTCATGACAACAGAATGTAAAATAGCCAAATGAACAGGACAATGCATGACAAATGGGTAGGTCTGGTAAAAATGGTTATGCATGAATGCTGAACAAAATCTTGGCAAAAGATGGCCACTAAAACTTACTTCATGTCAACTTTTTCAGGTTGGATACCACGTGCACGGAGATCTGCATCTTTGTTATCAAACAAACCTTCAGGCAACGATCTTTTGCTTGAGCACTTTCTAAACTCGGTTCATTGGGTTGCATACCACTCCCAGTTTTGTTGTGATCAAAGAAGCCATTAGGGACACCTTTCACCTTTGTGTGAATGGAACTGGCAACATTTTCAGATGTACTAAGATCTTTTGGAACTGGAGTTGGAGCTCCGTCTTCTTCTCCATAGTCAAAAAAATTCCCTGGAAGGATTCCTTTGACACTGGTATTGCTTTGACTCCCTTTCTTTGACATTTGATCCATCCTAACAGATGATTTATCAATGCTTGCTCCTATGGTCTTCGGTTGAATAACAACAACTTCACGGCGCATAGACCTTCCCTTAGAACCAGTATCTAGAAATCAAATATGTTATATCAGGGCATTGATATTCACAAAACTCTTGAGTTTACTAAGGGCCCTAACAAATAGCCATTTTACAGGTAGAAAGCTATATAGGAAACACATCTGCATTAGACATTGACATGACAAATGTACAGAAAAAAATAGAATAACTAACATTGTACTTGTAGGTAAATATTCTAAACAACTCCACTGTGGCAGACTGATAGGTTTAATGATTTATCAGGTACAGCTAGGAAGGACAATAGGACATTAGAGTTTATTGATAGTGGTAGATTTAAATAAGAGAAGATTAAAATGAGAATTTAATACAAATGATTCATTTGAAAATACAATTGAAGTAGGCTAGAATGCACAACTCTACAGACATTTGTTTTCCATAGTCAAACAAGGACAAACATTTGATCTGTGTTGACACAAATACATGCTTTCTCAACATAATTGCACATGAAAAACACCATAATTGCAGTAATTCAAGTGTGCAATTTACTACTTATAAATGTGCAATCAAGAAATGGATACTAACCACTAAGCTAGGCTACAGAAACAAACATGCCCACTACTTCAGAAGAGTCATCACAAGTAAGCCAATGGGACAATGAACACTGTCATATCAAGACTACATGGCTAGCACAGGTGGAACACAATTTAATAGGACATCAGACAATTCTCCAAGTAAGAGATCCTATGCTAGAAAGGAGCACATCAGTGAAACTATTATTTAGAATAAAGTGTGTGTCATTATCACATAAGAAAAAACCAGAGCACTACAAGACACGTGTTCAAACTCGGTTTAGCAAACAAGCAAAACTAATCCACGCTAGTCTGTTTATCACACCATTCATACTAAGGTGCCATAAACAGCAACCATTATTTGCTCTGCATTCAGTTAAGAAAACAAGATATGACAAAATGAGAAGAAAAAAACAAAGCATGAACAGAGATCGAAATAATGGTTGGTGACATTGAGAAATTTGGATAAATACTTTGAAGCCAGAAATAATCTCAGAAGCTAGGTGAGGGGTCCATGCTAGTAGAGCTGACATTTCATTCTCTAAACTACAAATTCCAATCTAGTCAGTAATCGAGAACACATGTTCGTATGCCATAATCTTCATTTCTTCAACTAATCTATATTTAGAATAGCATAAGTAAGAAACAAACAAACTACATCAAGATTTGGCTCAACGACTATAGAGCAGGTTAGAGATGCAATATTAACCACAGAGCATGTAGGTCCTTGCTCCTCGAAAATTAGCAGCCAAAAACTGAAATAGATCAACAGAAGTGACTGGAGTTGATAGCCATCAGCTAAAGAGTTGGGGAAATAGCTCAGCGTTTCCCCATGCCTCCTAGGTCCTAAATCTACTGAAGGACCACCCCACCCAATAACATGAGATTCAGATGATGGAATGGAACCTGCAAAACAGATCGAGTCTCCACATAACCCCAAACCAAGCAGCGGCGATGCAGATGGTGGACACGACACAAGCATTCAAATCAGGCAAGCACTATTAGCAGTGACCATTCTAGTTCATAATGTATTTCAGTAATTAGTAGTAAAAGAATTCACATAGGAATTGGGATTCATGTATTTTATCTCTACCTACAATCAAATTTCAAACCTGGGCAGAAAGACTGTCTGCTATTAAAATTCTGCTCATGCACCAAACAGGTTGACAAAATTAAGGTGACTCTACTTGGGTCAAGTAGCACCAATTCATTCAATATTAAATTACAGAAACGATAAATTGTCGCAACAATCTGCTACGAACTCCAAACATACATAGTCACATTTCCTAACATGATGCAGAACCTATTCTAAACAACCAGCAGCATGCCTATGGTGCCTATTTTAGCCCATCTTTCAATACAAACCCCAATTCAAAATATACATAGTTTATCCCTAAACTCCGATTAACAATTCCCTAGGCCCTGATAAGCAATTGAAGACCCCGATTCTGTACTGATATAGCTATGAACATATTTAAAGAAAACAGAACTATTAGCAGATTAACAGAGCAGGCCGCGCACCTAAAACCAAACAAACTCGATGGAACTGGGCACCGAACATGTCACCAAGTTGATGTACTAGTAGGAGTACGCTACCCGCTACAACAATCAACAAGCAAAGAAAATTCCGCCCCACACCAGCCTCCACCAGAAATCAATCCCATATAGTAAGATTTTCAATTGCGGCTTCCGGTCCACAGTAACACACAAACACCATCATAGATTCATAGTCCATAGGGCATGGCACCGACACAACAAACAAGCAATTCATCCAGACAAGGCATGAAAGCACGCTTCAAATGGAGAGGATCTGACTCACTATAGGGTGTCAGGCGGTCCGATGATGGTGACCTACCACTCGAAGACGTTGCTGTCGTCGACCAGCCTAGCCGAGAACCCATCCACCGGGTGCTTCCCGAGATCTACGCCAATCACCATACGGCAAACCAACCCCAAATCAATCAGACAAACAATCCGCAAGGAGGAAAAAAATCAAGCGGAAACTGATGAACGGGAACTCCAGCGGGCCGCACCTCTGAGTTGCTTCCGCAGGAGGAGGCTCACCTGGCTGGTGGTGGCCGCCATGATAGGGATCGGTGGATGGGCTAGGGTTTTGCGTCGCGCGGAATGATTCGCGCTCTCTTGACGTGGTGACGCGGGCACCTTATTTATAGACGTGAGGTCGCCTCTTGAATTGCCGCGACGCCGATGGGAGCAAATCGCCGGGGGAGCGTGAGTTCGCCGGAGCAAATCACCGCAGCACCGGGTGCATCGCGCGAAAGAGCGTCTGGGTCGAGGGAAGGAAGACGAAGGGGAAATGAAATGCTCAGAAAAGAAGAGGCATGATTCCCGATTTTCCAACAGTACCGAAAAAGTGGACCCTCCTAATCAGAGACACAAGCGGTGGCGGCAAGGAGACACACACGATGTCAATCCAACACACAGAAAATTCGTTAGCATTCCTGTTTTTTTAACGTTTTTATAGGTTGGCTCACATTATCGAATACAAAAAAAGTAAATAAACACTCTAATAGACACCAAGCGAACCTTGTCCTAGTGGTTTGCTCGCTCCATTTGCTTCCAAAAGGTGCCAGGTTCGATTCCTATGTTACACATTTTTTATAGGTTTTGCTCGCTTTTTAGTAGCTTGTCCTAGCGGATTTCGCACCTTGTTTTGATCCAAAGGTCTCAAGTTCAATCCCTATATGCGCCACATTTTTTCATTTTTTTAGTTTTTTTACACTACAGTGTTTGGAGAGCTAACGTGTACCGGAATAGTAGCCATGTAGGATAATGATATATTTTAGAAAAATTATAATATTTTTGCAACACCGTTTGTTTGTTGCTATATCATATATTGCAACACCAAATTATTTTATCGATAGTCCATATTGCAACGCTTTGTTTGCTTCAAACAATAATTGCATGCTGAACAATATATGATGAAAGAAGCATTTAGACATCCATTAATTCAAAATATGCTTTGTTCGTACAACTCATTAATGAAACCACATGCAATGTCAAATTTGTAACAGAGAAAGTAGATGTTAATATGATTTTATAAAAATAGTTCAAAATTTTCTTTATGATACTTTTCCAAGGATGGTATAAACATGTGTATATAATCCATCCCCAAGGTCCCTGCTACCTCCTCTGCCTTCGGCGGCCCCTGCTGCGTCATGGCGCTACAGCTGCAGGCCACGGCTTTGTGTCCACCCCTACCACTCGCCGCCTCACGCGGCCGCCTCGCTGCGCCTCGGCCTCCACCTCCCTTCGTCAGCATAGCTGTCGCCGCCTCCTCCAGCCCAGGCTCCTCCGCGCACCTCTCGTGTCATGGCCCGACGCCTCGCTAGCGGCGTGCGAGCATGAGGGCGCGTGCCGGTGCCGGCGGCGGCGGAGGGAGTCCCCGTATGAGGTGCTTGGCGTGTCACCGTCGGCGGCGCCCAACAAGATCAAGTGCGCGTACTAGCGCCTCGCGCTCAAGTACCACCTGGACGTCAACAAGGAGGTGCGTGTGGCAATCGAACCCCTACTGCATGCTCACGCTCTTTACCTTCGCATTTCTGTTTGATCTCTATGGGATTTCTTGGGATCTCGCGCTCAAGATGATTTATTTGTTTAAATACTTATCATTTGTACAACAGTGATGTTTTTTCTAGATTTTTTTAAAACAATCTCATTGTCTGAGATAATGAATAGCTACAGTTGGTCTTTAAACTATTATACTCATGTTTGTTTTCTATCATAAGCACAAATATCAGCAAGCTGGACAATTTTTTTGTTTTTTGAAATTGTCATGGAAGATGTGGACGGTTATCGTCCTTGTGACATATGAAGTGAATTAGCCATCTTCATCATGTAAACAAGTAATATAAAGGCGGCTTAATGTCAAACACACCTTAGTAGCCTAGTGGTAAATGAGTGTTTGCTTGTACTTTAGTTCCTTGGATCAAATCCTCTGTGGAACATTTTTTGTCAATAGAATACATTATTCAGAAATGTGTGGAGCATTTTATCTATTGCAACCATTTTTGGTATATTGCAACACTTTTAGGCCGTTGCATCAGGGGTAGTCTAATGCGTGGAGCATTTTGTATATTGTAACTAATTTTGTATATTGCAACACTTTTAGACTGTTGCATCAGCGGTAGCCTATAGCAAAACAAAAAAACCATGGCAATATTAACATGATATTGTGACCATTTAGGATTATAGTTGCAATAAGTACTTAACAATTGCAACGCCACAAAAATTATTACAACCCCAGAAAACCGTGGCAATAGGAACATGCTATTGCATCCATTCGGAAATCTTGTTACAATAACCACCCTAGCAATTGCAACACCATGGAACATTATTGCAACCCATAATAACCGTGGCAATAGTTACAAGCAAAAGCAACCAAATCCAATATAGTTGCAATAACATCAAGTAATTGCAACGAAAACCAATACTATTGCAACTCAAAAATGCCATTGCAGTAATGCCAACTAATTGCAACACAATTCTTAAATGGTTGTAGTAGCACAAGCCTGTTGCAACGACAAACCACACATATTGCAATAAATTTAGTCCGTTGCATTATAGGCACATATTGCAACCATTTTTTGAAAAGGTTGCAATACGACCCACCTATGGCAACCAAATTAGTGGTGTTGCAATCATGTGGTGTGGCATTAGAGGTAGAACCTTGTAGTGGAAGTGGTATTGGGTACTTGGCAAACCAAGAGAAGAAGGCTCAAGCTCAACAACAACACAAGTCAAAGCCAAAGCCAAAGAGATGTTTTGAGTGTGGATAAGAAGGCCACTTTGCCCATGAGTGTCAAACTCCACCACCACAACCCTTGCCCAAGAATAGGCCTAAGAAAAATTGGGTAGCAAAGTCACTTGTTGAGAAGGTGAAGGGCCCTCAACAAGTTTGGGTTCCTAAAGCTTGATCTCTTGTGTGTAGGTGAACTACAAGACCGGTGGAAGTTATTGGGTAATTGATAGTGGTTGCACACAACATATGACCGGTGATCCTCGTATGTTCATCTCACTAGATGAAGAAGTAGATGGACAAGAAATAATCACATTTGGAGATAATTCAATGGGCAAGGTTAAAGGATTGGGCAAAGTGGCAATATCAAATGATCATTCAATCTCAGATGTGCTATATGTTTCTTCATTGAGCTTCAACTTGCTATCCATTGGACAATTGTGTGATCTTAGCTTCCAATGCTTGTTCACCAAGAAGGAAGTTGTTGTATCTAAGAAGGATGATGATCAAGTGATATTCAAAGGATTTAGATACAACAACCTATATTTAGTGGATTTCACCTCCGAAGATGCTAACTTGAAGACATGCCTATTCACCAAAACAACACTTGGGTGGCTATGGCATAGAAGACTTGCTTATGTTGGGATGAGCTCATTCAAGAAGCTAATGAAGAATGATTTGGTGAGAGGGTTGAAGGATATGAAGTTTGAGAAGGACAAGCTTTGTAGTGCATGTCAAGCCAGCAAGCAAGTTGTAAATACTCATCCAACAAAAGCTTTCATGTCAACCACAAGAGTGCTAGAACTCCTTCACATGGACTTATTTGGACCAACAACATACAAGAGTTTGGGAGGAAATCTTTATTGTCTTGTGATTGTTGATGACTATTCAAGATACACATGGGTATTCTTCCTTCATGACAAATCCAAAGTTGCATCATGCTTCAAGAAGTTTGCCAAGAGAGCACAAAATGAATTTGAAGTGAAGCTCAAGATGATTAGAAGTGACAATGGCAAAGAATTTGACAACACAAATATAGAAGCCTATTGTGATGAAGTTATGATCAAGCATGAGGTCTCCGCAATATATACTCCTCAACAAAATGGTGTAGTTGAGAGAAAGAACCGGACATTGATCACTCTTGCAAGAACAATGCTTGATGAGTACAACACTCCCGAAGCTCTATGGGCGGAAGCTATCAACACCGCCTGCTATGCATCCAACCGCCTATTCCTTCAAAAGTTTCTTGGCAAGATACCTTATGAGTTGCTCAATGGAAAGAAGCTGGACGTCTCCTTCTTTAGGGTGTTTGGTTGCAAATGCTACATCTACAAGAAGCGGCAACACCTAGGGAAGTTTCAAAGACATTGTGATATTGGTTTTCTAGTTGTTTATTCATCAAAGTCCAAAGCATATAGAGTATTTAATCATGCCACCGGCTTGGTTGAAGAAACATATGATGTGGAATTTGATGAATCTAATGGCTCCCAAGGAGCACATGAGAATCTTGATGATGTAGGTGATGAACCATTGAGGGAGGCCATGAAGAATATTCCGGTTAGAGACATCAAACCTAATGATGATCAAGATGATGTACAAGTGATCAATCCACCTGCTTCATCAAGTGTGCCACAAGATGGTGAAAAAGATGGGAGAGTAGAAAATGAAGACACTCATGTCTCCCATGAGCAAATGGTGACACAAGCACAAGATGTTGATGCTCCACAACCTTCCCCTCAAGTGGTTGATAGAAGAAATTCACCTCTACTACAAGCTCATCCATAAGATCTCATCATAGGGAGTCTATCAAAGGGAGTAATGACTCGTTCTCAAAAGCTTACTTCATTTATTGAACATCACTCTTTTGTCTCTTGCTTTAAGCCTACTAAGGTAGAAGAAGCTCTTCAAGATCTGGATTGGATAAATGTCATGCATGAAGAGTTGAACAACTTCACCTGCAATGAAGTGTGGACTCTTGAAGAGCGACCACAAGGTGCAAGAGTCATTGGAACAAAGTGGGTGTTCCGCAATAAGCAAGATGATCAAGGCATTGTTATGAGGAACAAGGCAAGACTAGTTGCAAAGGGGTTTTCTTAAGTTGAAGGTTTGGATTTTGGAGAGACCTTTGCACCGGTTGCAAGACTAGAAGCCATCCATATCCTCCTTGCATATGCATCACATCATGAAATGAAACTATATCAAATGGATGTGAAAAGTGCATTTTTAAATGGTTTTATTAATGAACTAGTCTATGTTGATCAACCTTCCGGGTTTGAAGACCCTAGATATCCTAATCATGTTTATAGGTTATCCAAGGCATCATATGGGCTTAAGCAAGCCCCAAGAGATTGGTATGAGCACCTTTGGGACTTTCTCATCGAGAAGGGCTTCACCATTGGGAAGGTCGACACCACACTATTCACCAAGAAGCTTGATGGACATATCTTCACTTGTCAAGTGTATGTTGATGATATCATCTTTGGATCATCAAATAAAGATTCTTGCAAAGAGTTTGGTGAATTGATGTCGAAGGAGTTCAAGATGTCAATGATTGGAGAGCTTACATTCTTTCTTGGTTTTCAAGTCAAGCAAATGAGAGAAGGGATTTTCATCTCTCAAGAGAAATATACAAATGATCTTCTCAAGAGATTCAAGATGGATGAATGTAAGCCAATCAAGACACCAATGCCAACTAATGGACATCTCAACCTAGATGAGGGAGGTAACATAGTTGATCAAACTCTCTACCGCTCTATGATTGGTAGCTTGTTATATTTAACCACATCTAGGCCCGACATCATGTTTAGTGTGTGTATGTGTGCTAGATTTCAAGCTAATCCTAAGGAAACTCATTTGATTGCTGTTAAAAGAATCCTTATATATCTTAAGCACACACCAAGCATTGCCCTTTGGTATCCCAAAGGAGCTATATTTGAATTAGTTGGCTATTAAGATTCGGATTATGCCGGTTGCAAAGTGGATAGAAAAAAGCACATCCGGGGGGTGCCATTTGCTTGGTAGATCACTTGTGTCTTGGTCCTCCAAGAAACAAAATAGTGTGGCTTTGTCCACCGCCGAAGCGGAATACATTGCCGCAGGTGCTTGTAGTGCACAAATACTTTATATGAAACAAACTTTGCTAGACTATGGTGTAGTTCTAGAAAAAGTACCTCTTTTGTGCGACAATGAAAGTGCGGTAAAACTTGCAAATAATCCGGATCAACACTCTCGCACCAAGCACATACATATCCATCATCACTTTGTTAGAGATCATGTTGCAAAGAATGATATATCATTAGAAGGTGTAAGGACCGAGGATCAATTGGCGGATATCTTTACTAAACCGCTAGATGAGGTGACTTTTTGTCGATTACGGAATGAGCTCAATGTTCTTGATTTTAGCAACTGCACTAAAAAATGAGCTTGTGTTGTCCTTTGCATTACATTGTAATATACAACATGTTTACTTTATGGTAATGCACTTAGGGCTTGTCTAACATGAATAAGATAACCGCTGTAAAGCGTGTGAAGAAGCTTACCCTTGGATCAAACTTGACAAGCAACTAGATTTACTTTCAAGTATTGCATTGCATATGTGTGAATGTTGCTCTGTTGTTTATCTTCAATTGCCCTCTTATTGCCTATTTTCTTAAAAAGAATTATAGCCTAAGGCAAAATATTTTGAAAATTTTGAGGGTTTGAGAGAGGTCACTCACATCAGTCCCAATTGGTGTTTATTTGGATCTTATTGAAGTTGGGACTTGATTGGGAACAGGCAGCACGAAGGACTTTGAAGATTTGCTAGAAAACAAGTGACCGGATGTCGCACCGGACTCTGAAGTCTAGCACCCGGTCAGATGGTGGTTCAGCGTCCGATCAAGCAAAGGCGAGGACCAAACTCTAGTTGCGTCCGGTCGGGGTTCACTGGACGTGTTTGGTCATGGCTCCAGAGGTTTTGGACCTCTTTGGAGTCGACCGGACTCTGGGTAGCAGCGTCCGGTCGTTGCCACCGGAGCGTCCGGTCAATAGAAAACGTGCGGGTTCCCAACTCTCTGTTCTTTCCTTATCCATCACGTCGGGGGGGGGGGACCATATAACTCAATTCACCGCGCGTGTTTCTAACCTAACCCGCCGACTTTGTCATGCTGCTATGCTTCCTGCCCATGCCTCTGCTCCACCATGACTCCACCGCTAGCCTATCCTCGTGCCACCATGCATGCACTGCTCCACGCCGCCGCACAGCGCCGCCTTCCTGCGCTAGCGCCGCCCACACGCCACTGTGCTGCACCACCGTGCGCCACAGCTTCACCCTATGCCTGCACCGCCGTGCCCACATCACCCATGCCCATGCTACAGCTCGCCCGAGCCATGCTCTAGCACTGCCATCGTGCCAGTGCCCTAGCGCCTCCGACTGATCCTCGCCGGAGTTCATCGAAGTTCCTGTTGCCTTCACCAGAGCCTCTAGTGCCCACATTGCATCTTCCCCTGCCGCCAATCCATGCCGACCAGCACAACCCTAACCCTAGGATTCCTAGTGGTTCCCCACATGTCGTTCCTCTACTTTTTGGATCGCTGGTTCATCAGGTAGCAAGCCCTCGATTCCAATTTCGTATCTATTGCTTGCTTTCTTAGGTTTTCGTATCTCTAGAAATATTGTAATTATTCATATATCTAATCTATTCTAATGTGCAGCGAGTCAGTGTTTCTGAGGTCTCAGTGGCAGTTGTCAGTCAACTCAGGGCCAAGCTCATGAGTATGGATCGAGGCCATGCCATGGAAGTGACAGCTGGCAGTTGATCTTTGTCAGAGGCAGTAGTTCGTTTTAGATGACCCGTGTCAAGAATGCCGGTGGTGGTCCAGGTGATGAGGATCTGTGGCACCTACCTCACTTGCCTACTGATACAAAAAGCAAGGTGATGAAGAAGCTAGCAATGAAGAAGTGCAAGTACCTTGATGTAGATACAGCGAGAGCAGCTGCAGTTGCAGAGGCCACAGAGCGCATAGAGAGAGGAGGTGCTAGGAGTGGTGTAGTGATTGTAGAGCAGCTTTCTCTAGCTCAGAGGGCCACTGTCCAGGAGGTTGAGCGTCATCATGGTGGTCTAACTAGGACAACCTTGGTTGGAGGACGGTGTGTCACTATTGATGAGAGTCAGCCTTAGGGGGAGTTACAGCAGGAGTCACAGTAGCAGGCACAATAGACAGAGCAGCCTCAAGAGGGAGAGCATGCAGAGGAGATAGAGCCAGCACCTCAGCCATAGTTGCGCCGCTCTGGTTGTACCCAAGCTCCAGTCACACCGAGAGCAGAGACACAGCAGAGGGGTTCTCGTCCGCCACCTAGACCACATGGTCCGCCTCCAATGACTCACTTGGATTTGAGGGCCACCATGGCCAAGCAGGTTCACTAGCTCAGATTTGTGGACTTTGAGCAGTGGTTCCAACTGAGGAGGGATGATCGAGCTTTAGAGGGCTTATACACACCACTATAGGAAGATTTTTATAATGCATATCTTAATAGTGGGGCAGTTTACAGATCTCAGAGGGTGTGCAACATTGAGTCCATAGTAGCAGCAGCTGGAGAGCATATTCACCCGTACCTATCTTACTTACCAGGGCTGATAGACTTACTTGGATGGACAGGCTTATATATTCCATCTTGGGTCCATGAGTTCTACGCTACACTTTGGATTGACCCACAACACAAATTCATTTACTTTGCTTTTAGAGGCAGAGATTATAGGCTGATGAGCTTTAGGTTAGAGAGATTCTCAGGCTTCTAGAGTAGCCCATTCGGCTACATGAGGTTTGCTATGGATAGATAGTGCCTCCTAGATGCCCTCACGACAGTCTTGTGCCCCCTATAGATCTAGTCTACTAGTGCTTCATAGAGCCTTTTAGTGAGGGGTCGAGCAGGACACCCAGTGATCTCACTTCTACTGCTAGAGTGCTTGATGGTATTATGAGAAGGACACTGCTTCCGAGGATGGGGTATCGTGAGGGCTTGACTCATATATAGCTATGGCTACTGAACTCTTTGATGCAACAGACTGTGTTTGACATTTGGAATCTCCTTCTATCAGAGATGGAGGATACTATTGTAGAGGGGTTTAGGGGTCACCATCGTCTAGAGGTGCCAGAGACTATAGCCCAACAGGATGAGACCATCAAGGGCATAGCAGCTACTGAGGAGGAGCAGTTAGATGCTTAGCAGGAGGGGATGGTCAAGAGCGACCCTAGTGATAGCTCATATGATGACTACCAGGATATCCCTCAAATGCCTCCACGATGACATGACCATGAGGCCGGTAGCTCTAGCTCAGCTCCATCTACACCGCAGACAGACCCTGCTCTACTTTCTATACTTGAGCGGATGAGGCAGGAGCAGTGGTAGGCCATGCATTGGTAGTAGCTTCTCATGCAGCAGCAGCTACTTGGGTTTATGTAGCATGTTGTGATAGCTATTGAGCTCCACCACCATAGCCTTCACCCTAGCTTGGTCAGCCTGCCACCACTTCTATGACTCTAGCTTTCTAGCCCAATGGGCTTCAGAGTCAGGGACAGCCAGCGCCATAGTTTCCTTCACCTACAGAGTAGGTGTCCCACTGGTTTGCTTCGCTAGTGCCAACCCCATAGTTCACACCTCTTCATACGGGCTTTACTCTGCCTCAGAGTTCATCAGTGCTCACCCTAATTTCTAGGAGCCTTGGTGCTTCATTTAGTGAGTTAATAGGGCAGCCTACACCACTAGAGCTACATGTCCTAGGTCCTTCCATAGTTGCACCTATTACTAGGACTATAGAGATGCTCCCTTCATCAGTTGCATCATTAGAGCAGGTAGCGCCAGTTATAGATCCGACCCAGACCGCTTCAGCATCGCTTCTAGCTACAGAGGGTCAGACTACTCAGAGCTCAGGATCAGATGATGATGGCATATAGTTCTAGCTCGCTCCTTGTACCTCAGTGCCTAACTCATCCGCTGCAGCCCCACCGACTGACCCTTAGGTTTTGGTGTTTGACGCCAAAGGGGAAGAGGGATCGACTATGTTAGCCTTAGGGGGAGCGATACATTTAGGGGGAGTCTATCTATTAGCTTATAGCTTATCTATTACATTTGGAGTTTTGTGTGATACATTATGCATTCATGTTTACTATTATGCATTGAACTACTTAACTGTGATCGTAATCATTATATTAATTCATGTTTACTATTATGCATTGAACAACTTAAGTGTGATCATAATCATGAAATTAATGTGATCGTGATATTTATGTGATATGTGACATGTGTGCTCTCTACTTTGAATTATTTATATGTCATATCACTTGTGTTATGCTCATTTGCTTTGCTTCCACGTTTTACTCCGATGCAAATGAGCTTTATTACTTGTGCTCATGCTTATTTCATATCTATTGAGTACATGATGTTGGCTTGGGTCATATAAGCTTGCCTAACTCTTTTGTTCTTATTGCCAAAAGCTTATATGATCCAAGCATGTTTAAAACCTCAACTCTTTCACATGCTCGATGAAACGACCTGATTTCTATGAAGGGAAATACATAGAGTCGAAGTGTATTATGACCGTTGTAGATCATATTACCCAAATTCCAGTCGAATACCACATCCATACAATGATAATATCAGAGTACATAAAGTGTAGAATTACATAAATTATTACATTGCCGCATTGGTGGAATCAAAAGTAGCATTCATTCAGAACAGCTTGAAGATAGGATTGCCAAACTCGAGCTTAGGAACGAACCCCTCAACCGTCAAACTCCTTTGAGCTATACTCCTCAGCAGAACCTATGTGCCAAAATTTATCAGTATGATTTGTACTGGCCACTTCCACCTTATGAGCTATGCTTTGTGTAAATTGGATGCAAGTTGGATATAATCAAAAGGAACCTATACGGCTGGGGTTTCCTATGTATTAGCATATCAAGTATATAATAGTTTAGTCAAGTTTTAACACCATTCCCACACACATTCCACCCCATTTCCGTCCAGAGCCAGGTTTCGATCCTGGGATCATTACACCACCATCTTAGTCGATAGGCCAACTCCCTCTTAGCACTATCTCATGGCCCGTAGCCCCTGGCTACGACCGATACTCTCTCATGGGGAAAGAAGAGAAGGACTCAGCTCACTATCTAGTTTAAGCGAAACCTAGGAAAGGTCCATAGCCGACAAGTCAGCACATGTATCGATCGATCAACCATACACTCTGCAAAGGTTTTACATAACCACAAGATCTACCTTCTTCGCTGACCGTCATCAACTGGGCTGATTCCGGCCGCTTGCTAGCCTAGGATACTGCCACTCTACCATTCAGCCCTGGTACACCCCAAGTTTAGTCTGGGGTGGCTGAAACTATGAGTCATGAGCCGGGTCCACAAGGTCTCCATGAAGTCTTGAAAGGGTGTGGGGGAAATCCTCCGTGCCTCGTACCTCCTTACACTGTCCGCTATCAACCTAGCAGTAGTGGCAATATCCAACCAAGTAGTCCGGCCATCCCGCACCATATAGGGCGAGTGGTACGTAAGGCTTCCTGGTGGATCTGAGTACTAGTAAGTCCTTAGGGATGACCAAGCCAGAATGTCTCCATCAGGGTTTCCATTTATTGTGCCACCACAGCACCTCCATCCTGGGCTCCTCCCATCACAGGTTCACACCTAGGACCACCTCATATACCATTTACCTACCATAGGTATCCATTTCCAGGGGTGCCCAGGTAGCACCCCATGGCAAGACTTGCCCTAGGCTCATCGTATACTCCAACTTGTTTGACACAACCCTCACCCTCCACACACCCAAGTCACACACGCACTCTCCCCATAGTCCAGATAATACCAGTTTCCACCACGCATTAATGTAGTATAGGCGTAGTAGAAGTATAAGCAATGAAATATAGCAGCAAGTGTGTGTCTAGCCTAATAGCAAGGTATGCAGGGGTAAGGTTGCATCAAGGTAAAGGCCATCAAGTAAGCATACTACCATGCAAGTCCTATCATAGTATGATTATAACAGTAAAGTAAAGCAATAGCAGTTCTATATTAGCCATGCGTAATAGGTGCTACGGGATTGGGTGGGATGTGGCACCTTCAGTGAAGTCGTCTCCGTACTCACGGTACTCACGATCCTCGTCCATCTGGTTCTCCTCCGAGTCTGCATACGATCGAATTATAGTCACGTTAGCGACGTCTATAGAATAGCACAAAGAAGCAATGGAAATTCAAAAGAGTCAAATGCACTCAAACATGGGTTCATTGCGTAAAGCTTGATTTTAGATGAATTTTGGTCCTGGTTTCGTATTTTTCTGAGGTCGTATGAATTAGTTATGAATTTCTAAAGTTTAAATCATCTTTGAAAATAATTAAAGCTGATTAATTCAGGGCTGACATGTGTCACATTATGACTGGTTCATGTGGCATGCTGATGTCAGCATGACATCATCAGAGCTAAATCGCGGCTAACGGGTGGGTCCCGCTGATGTCATCACGACATCAGCATGATGTCACCTCCTAACATGTGAGCCCAAAGTCTCTGTGTCGCTGACATGTGGGTCTAGTCAAAGTCAACATCAAGTCAATGGTCAATGGGTCACAGTCACTAACAGGTGGGGTCAGAGTTGCTGACGTCAGCAGCTGACATCATCCTGACGTCGTCTCGACTGTTTCATCCTCTGACAAGTGGGTCCAGTGGCTCTATGTCGCTGACTTGTGGGCCCGGTCAACAGTCAACACTGACCGATCAAGGGTCAACCGGATTGGGTCTCGACTAGGCTTTGGTGGGCCTAGACAGGGCTGGATTTGGGCTGGGTTGGGCTGGCCTGGGTCCAGACATGTGTCATGCTGCGAAGGATGCCACATGGCGTAGTTGGGCTCCTAGTGGGCCTCTAACAGGCTTTGGTTCACAGGCATGGTCCACGGTGGACTCAGGAGCGCTAGTCCTTGGACCGCGGGTAGGTCTACGGTGGACCGTGTCCATGTGGGCACAGGCCGTGCGGTGCATTGTGCACCCGGTGCACGTGGTGACGAGTGGCTACGCCCCCTCCCCGTTTCTCCACCAGTGTTCTACCAGAGCAGAGCTCTCACCGACGGTGAGGTCGTGCAGGGGGGCTCCCTAGTGGCTTGGCTGGGCGAATAAGGGCCTCTACGGATCTGTGGGGGCACAACGAGGGCATCTAGGGGCTCAAGGCGGGGCTTCGGGTCCCCATGTGGCTGGTAGGGGCACTACGGCATCTGTGGTGGCACGGTGACGATGACGAGGCATGCAGGAGCGCTACTAGGTGCCGGCGGGGCGGTCTAGGTGTTCTACGGCTTCTCAAGATCAAGGCGAGTCCATAGGTGAGATCCATCCTACCTCTACTGGCTCATATCGAACAGAACGACTCAGCCATGGTCATGCTCCGGCCATGGTGAGTGTGCTTGGTGCGCGTACAGAGCTCTAGTGTGCTTGGTCCTTCGAGGCTTGGCAAGGTGGTAGGTGTGGTCGTGGACGTGTGCGTGAGTGTGCCATGCTTTGAGGCAGTGAAAGGTGTGGACGTTGGGCCTCCCAGGTGGGGAGATCACATCGGCGGCCATGGTGCACACGGTGACGGTGAGCAGAGGGTGGTGCATGGGCTCACCTTTGGTGTCGAAGGTGAAAGGATGGCGGTGCAGTGGCGGGTCATGGCTGTGTTGAGATGATGTCGTGTCGTGCAGCAGCGTCGACGTGGTTGATCGGGGTGACGTCCTCTGCTCTAGCGACACTAGCGACGTCAGACGGCTTCGGCGCTCCTTCTTCTTCCTCTTCTTCCTTTTCTTTTTCCCCTCTCTCTCTTGGCTCGGGTGTGCAGTGGATGGCCACAAGGTGGCGCCGGGGTTTGGGAACACGCTAGGGCTCTAGGGCTTGGTTTTTATAGCCGAAGCTCGGCCATGGCATGGAGCGAGCGGCTGGGGATGGCCAAGGGGCGCGCGGAGGGCTGTGATCGTGTTGAGGCTAGGGCTACGGGGTCGCGACGTGGCCGCGGGTGCATTGGCGAAACCGGTTTCGTGCTCCTTAGTCAAAAAGGTGGGAGACAGGGAGGTGATAGGGTCATGGCTCGGCCATGGCCATGGCAGGCGCACACGGCAGCGGTCATGTACCGTGCGTAACCCTATCGGGCAGCCGGTGCCAGCGTGGCACCCATCCCACGGGGTCTCACGGTCGGTTGTGAGGCACGGACGGTGGAGAGGGGTCAAGGTGGCATCGGATTCCCCCCCCCCCCCCCACGGCACCTGTGGTCTATTTTCCGGATGCAGAGGAGGGGACCAAGGATGGGGATGACGAGGGTGTCCCACTCGTCAGCCAGCACGGGGAAAGATGATGGTGTGGTGGCGTGTGGGATGGCTGTGTGGGCCGCGCGTGGTCGGGCCAGGCCTGCTTGTGGCTACACGTGGGCCAGCGAAGCAGGGAGGGCGAGCTGGGCCAGCTGGTGGTAGAAGGCAGGCTGGGCCGACTCGGTTGCTTGGGCTGCTATTGCCGTTGGCGAGCTAGGCCAAGAAGATGGACAGGCCACAAGCTGGGCCAGATGGCTTTTCCATTTTCCTCATCCATTTCCTTTCTTTTTCTATTTTGTTTTTCTTTCTCTTTTATTTGTTGCCAATTTGGTTAGGGTTTGATTTATTTAGTTTCATGTACTAGTGTGCACCTTGATTAAGGGTGGAGCTTAGGGCTGGTTGGTGGGGCCCACATACTTAGGTGGTACTTAGGTGATTAATTTATTGCATAATAAATTAATTATAAGTAGTCATGTTTATTTGCACAACAAAAGATCAATAAAAGGCAACTCACTTATTTAGAATTAAAATGCATGCAAGAATGTATGCGTTAGGGGTTTTAAACACACACATATACAACAAGTGATATGCTATGCTTATGAGTTTTTTTAATTGGATTATGACTAATGCAACACTTTGGGTTAGCTCCTACAAATGTCACTCATCATCACCTAGGGTTTTGAAGAAAAAAAATTGTAGTTGGGATTTTTGGGTTGTTACAGTCCTACCCCCTTAACAGAATCTCGTCCCTAAGATTAAAGCATAATGTACCCTTCGAAGAGATAAGTATAATGCAGCCAAAGGTTAGACTCTTTTTCCCATGTTGCTTCTCTCTCAGTGTGATTGCTCTATTGGATCTTGCACATTGGAATAGTTTTGCTTCGGGTCTCTTTGGTATCTCTACCTAGAATTTTGATAGGATGCTCTTTATACTCGAGAGTGTTCTGGATGTCAAGTGTATTAGTTGGAACTACTTCATCGGGCACTCTCAAACACTTGCATAGCTGTGAGACATGGAATATGGGATGTACACCCACCAATTCCTCAGGTAGCTCAAGTTTATAAGCGAGTTTTCCAATTCTCTTACGGATCTTGTATGGCCCAACAAATCTAGGGGCAAGCTTGCCTTTCACATGGAATCTGACAGTTCCATGTAGCGAGGATACCTTGAGATAGATGAAGTCTCCCACATTGAACTCAACTTCTCTTCTTCTTTTGTCAGCATAGCTCTTGTATCAACTTTGAGCAATCCTCAAATTCTCCTTCACTTGAGCAACTCCTTCTGCATCTTGGATCTTAGCGGAATCAAAGAATGATCTTTCCCCCGGTTGAGACCACATCAAAGGTGTCTTACAAGGTCTACCATATAGAGCTTCAAATGGTGATATCTTGATACTGGCTTGGTAGTTGTTGTTGTAAGAGAACTCTACATAGGGTAGGCATTTCTCCCAATCAGAACCATAATTCAGTACACTAGCATGAAGCATGTCTTCTAAGATCTGATTTACTCGTTCAGTCTGTCCATCTATCTGTGGGTGGTAAGCGGTATTGAAATCAAGTTTGGTTCCAATGGACTTGTGTAGGGCTTCCTAGAATTGGGACATGAACTGAGGACCACAATCAGATACAATACTAGAGGGAGCTACATGCAGTCTGAGGATTTGCTCCACATATAGATCTGCTAACTTTTTGGCATCAGTCTTGGTCTTAACTGGTACAAAGTGAGCAATCTTGGTCAAACGATCAATAATCACCCAAATGGAATCATTGCCTTTCCGTGAACGGGGCAATCCAACTATGAAATCCATGGATATGCTCTCCCACTTCCACTCGGGAACATCAAGAGGCTTTAACAATCCTGCCAGCCTTTGATGTTCAGCCTTGACTCTATTACAGGTGTCACATCATGCCACATGTCCCGCAATGTCTGTCTTCATGCCTTTCCACCAAAAGTGTTTCTTCAAGTCTTGATACATCTTTGAACCTCTAGGGTGAATACAGTACTTAGAATCATGAGCTTCTGACAGAATTTCCTCTCATAGTGCTAGATCAGAAGGAACACAGATTCTGTCCTTGAACTAGATGGTTCCTTGTTCATCTTCATGGTGGTTGGTCTTGTAGCCTAGTTTCATCAGACCACGAAGATATTCGATCTCTTCACAACTTTTCTGAGCTTGACGGATGTAATCTGTGAGATCATATTGTATGCGGAGCTCATTCAACAAGTCATGCGGTAGTATCTCAAGTTGGAAATCTTCAATTTCTTCCTTGAGCTTAGGTAGTACGGATTTAGTGATCAAAGTGTGACAATAACTCTTACGTATGAGAGCATTTGCGACTACATTAGCTTTTCTTGGATGATAGTGAATCTCTAGGTCATAGTCCTTGATCAATTCTAGCCACCGGCGTTGCCTCATATTCAGATCTTCCTAAATGAAAAAGTACTTCAAGCTCTTGTGATCCATATAGATATCACACTTGTTGCCTATCAAGTAGTGTCTCTAGATCTTCAAGGCATGCACAACTATTGCTAACTCAAGATCATGGGTTGGGTAATGGTTCTCATGTTCTTTCAACTATCGAGACACATATGCTATCACTCTTCCATCTTGCATCAGTACACAACCAAGTCCTTAACGGGATGCATCACAATAGACCACAAAATCTTTGTTGATATCAGGCAATGCTAGCATAGGAGTTGTGGTAAGCTTCTATTTCAATTCCTAGAAGCTTTGTTTGCACTTGGGTGTCCATTCAAACTCCTTAGTCTTCTTTAGAAGGTTGGTCATTGGACGGTCTATCTTGGAGAAGTTTTTGATGAATCGACGATAATATTCGGCCAATCCCAAGAAACTTCTTATTTCTGTCACATTATGGGGTTGATCCCACTCTTTCACAGCTTCAATCTTGGCTGGGTCAACTATGACACCTTCGGCTGATAGTACATGTCCTAGGAAGGCAACTTTCTATAGCCAGAATTCGCATTTACTGAACTTTGTGTAGAGCTGATGTTGGGCTAGTTTCTCAAGCACCGTTCTCAGATGATGTTCATGTTCTTCAGTGGTGGGTGAATAGACAAGGATGTCATCAATGAATACTACCACGAACTTATCTAGTTCATTCATGAAAACCTTATTCATCATGTTCATGAAGTATGCGGGAGCATTCATGAGTCCAAAGGACACCACGGTGAACTCAAACTGCCCATACTTAGTCACAAAAGCTATCTTCGAGATGTCACTCTCTCAAATCTTCATCTAATGATAGCCAAATCTGAGATCAATCTTGGAGAAATACTTGGCACATCGTAGCTGATCAAGCAAATCATCAATCCTTGGCAGAGGGTACTTGTTCTTGATGGTGATTGCGTTCAAGTTCCGGTAATCAATGCATATTCTTATTGAGCCATCCTTCTTCTTAACAAACAGAACGGGGGATCCCTAGGGTGAAGCACTAGGTCTGATATACCCCTTCGAGATGAGATCATCAAGCTATTTCTTGATCTCAGCTAGTTTGTCCACTAACATGCAATAGGGTCTCTTGGCAATGAGCCCTGTTCCTAGCAAAAGATCAATGATGAACTCCACATCATGATCTGGTGGCATACCCGGTAATTCTTCAGGGAATACATCAGGATAGTCTCTGACCACAGGCACCTCATGAACTATCTTCTCCTCTTTTTGTGATTCTGAACTAGCTTTAAGGGCACACAGGATAGAAGTGGACTTTCTGGACTGGGGTTCACATCTAATAACTTGGCCTAATGGGTGGGTCACTTGGACGTATCTAGGTGAACATGATATGATACCTCAGTGAATGGTTAGCCAATCCATACCTAAGATGACATCTAGGCTTGTGGAAGGTAACAGGGTTAGGTTGGCTTCAAAGACAAGACCTTCAATGGTAAGACTCACTCCCTTACAGATGTGTGTGCACTTTAGGTCTCCTAAAGGTGAACTAGTGATGATAGGCTTTCCACGTAGGGTTACAAGCAGGTCATGCTCTCGTGCAAATTTGGATGATATGTAAGAACAAGTTGCGCTAGAGTAAAATAGAACTGATGAAGTATTGCCATTAACTAAAAACATACCATACACAACATCAGGGGCAGCCTGTGCTTCCACGGTGTCTAGATGGTTGAGACATCCATGAGTAGTAGATCCCGTGAACTGAGACTTCTGAGTAGCTGAGTTCTTGGGGCACTCAGTAGCTTTGTGACCCAGTTGGCCACAAGTGAAGCAGGTGAAAGGCGCACCGCCTATAGGGGTTGGCGCAGGTGCCTTCTAGTTTCCAGTGCTTGGTGCAGAGTGGTTCTGTGCTGGGCATTCATTCGCTGAGCAGGGACGGTTGAAACGGTCCTGAGTGTTGTGGTCCTGAGCATAACGGTCCTGCGTATAACGATCCTAAGCAGGGCGGGAGTATTTGGCGGTGTAGCCTCCACTACCCCTACTCAATTCAGGGTTGTCATCCCTGTTGTGGCGAGAGCATTCCCTAGATGGTGCATCTCTGCGGAACCTCTTGCAATCATGTCCATGAAGGACTCCTTAGGCTTATGCTTCCTCTCCCTGTACTCCTCTCTAGCTTCAGCATGGTCCTTCTCGATCTGGATGCAGCGATCCACTAGAGCACACAACATGCTACTCTCAATACCACCAAACTTCAGCTTGATGTGTGGGTTAAGTCCCTTGTGGTAATAGTACAACTTCTCCTTCTCAGAGTTCACAACATAGGAAGGTGCATAGCGCAGAAGGTTGGTGAAATGAGTAGTGTACTCAGTCACCTTGTCCTTTCCCATCTTGATGTTATGGAACTCCTTGGCTTTGGCCTCCATGATACCCTTGGGAATATGATACTCAGTGAATGCTTCGGTGAACTCTTCCCATGAGATGTTGGCAGGGTCCTCATGGGAATCACTGAAACTATCCCACTAGGCATGTGCTGCACCTGTGAGCTGGTGTGTGGCAGCTCCAACACACTCATCATCGGTGAAAGTAGTGAGGTCAAACTTCTTCTCCATCTCCTTAAGCCAGTCATCGGCCACAAGTAGGTTAGGGTCGGTGCCATCATAGGTAGGTGGCCTTAGCTTCAGAAATCCCTCCAGCTTCCTTTGGAAGTCATTTTGCTGACCTCCCTAGCGACGGTTTGCTCCATCTACAAGAGTTGTAAGAAGCTGGGTCTGTTGCGCCATCACCTCTGCCAGGGTCAGTGGTGGTGGCGGTGGAATGTTCTCCTCATCAAGCGGTGGGGTATTCTCCAGGTTGAAGGGTATCCCTCCACGTCCACGGCCATGGCCATGGCCACGGTTGTTGCCACCATGCCCCCCATTTGGTTCGACTGGTTCGGGGGTGGGTGCACGTCCACGGTTCATTAGGCGATCAGATCGACGGTTCGGCATCTGCAACATGGATCATAGGAAATTTAGTGTTTGTGCCTTAAGTGCTTATAATTCAGTATGATTACATGATTTTTGATGATTTAAAGAAAAACATTTATACTATCCAACATTCATTACAAAGAAGTATTAAGATCCATAAGATGCAATAAGATCCAAAACATTCATTGCATGGGTTTTATTACATGGCATCATCTCCAGTAGCTACACTTGGAGACTCATGAGAACCGTACTATGCATAGTGTCTCATATTACATCTCATAAGGGGTACATCATGAGGTACAACTTATGGAAGCCACTAACATGACTCATGACCATGCAGTGTCATCTACTCTAACTCGTACACCGCAGCTGGGATACGACTGTTCTCGATCTCGATCTCCTCGTCAGACTTGTGAAGTCAGGACACGTACTTCAAGGCCTCGATGAGCTCCTTAGTAGGCTTGGCTCTAGGTAGGGTAGGGCAGGTGTCTAGGTTGAGGTGAGTCGGGGCTAACTCAAACTCCTCTATCCTAGGCTTCGTCTTGCTGTGAATCTCCTTGGGTAGCTGATCCCACATACCCTTCATCTCCCTAAGGCGCTTCTTATCAGACTTCTGCCAAGCCTGCCATGTCCTCTCACACTTGTCCTATAGGTACTCATTCTGCCTGAGTGCCTCGATCAGGTGACCCTAGTTGCGAATGGCCTTCTTCCTAAACTCCTCTAGATCCTGAGTCATGGTCTTGTTCTGAGATTGGATTTTTAGCATATCAATCCCCTTGGACCTCTTTCTATCTCCTCTACGGTTGAACTTGGCCTTCTTGTCATCCAACTCTCTCTACAACTCCAAGACCTTGCTGTTGAGGTAGCAGTTCCTGTTGCCTAGTTCGATGGCTTTGTCCTATAAGTCTATGACCTCGGTTCTGTGGACTTCTTCATGACGGTTGAGCTCATCCTTTAGCTTGGCAACTGTCTCAAGCAGACTAGCTCGCTCCTATGCTCCCTACGAGTCTCGCTCCTAGTACTCCCATAGAAGGGCTTGGTCCTAACATCTCCTCTGCTCAAGCTAGGTCATGTACCTGTCCTGCTCTAGTAGGTGGATAGCCGAGATGCGAAGACATCTGTCCTCCTCGGCAAAGATAACTCTATCGGCTGTGAAACTCTACTCACTAGGGGTAAGGCTGAGGTCGAGGGCCTAGGGAAGTAGATGGAACTCTGTTGTCTTCAGGTGCTCATGGTGGTCCCTCATCACTCTGCGAAGTGCCTTGTGTGTGACAGCTCATAGTCCCTCCTCAATTGTGTCCTCTATAGTCATCTCAGTGAAAGCTAGGACAGAAGGTAAGGTAGTGCTAGCTAGGAACTCGACTAAGGTGACAATCGGTCCTTCGATTCCTCCTTCCTAAGCTGGCTTCCCGGTGTAGGTGACCTTGACAAGCTCGTTAGGGACTCCTAACATGATGAGAACTCGATAGACGGTCTATGCAAAACCCCTGAGCTCACATAGGTCGAAGGTAAGCTTGGCGTGATCTAGAGGTAGCAGTCCTAGAGGCAGCCATTCGACGTTCATTGCCATCTGCATGTTTTAAGGGAACAGGTGTTAGTAGGTCAATAATAGATGAGCCTTGCATAAAAGTAAATGCAAGGTCGGTCTATAACCAAAAGAAGGGATGTTCACATCCTATTCTATCATCCATTTCTGAGGGTTTTGTCCTATGGTCAAGTATGGCTCTGATACCAACTGAAATGACCTAATTTCCGTGAAGGGAAATCCACAGAGTCAAAGTGTATTATGACCGTTGTAGATCATATTACCCAAATTCCAGTCGAATACCACATCCATACAATGATAATATCAGAGTACATAAAGTGCGGAATTACATAAATTATTACATCGCCGCATTGGCGGAATCAAAAGTAGCATTCATTCATAACATCTTGAAGATAGGATCACCAAACTCGAGCGTAGGAACTAACCCCTCAACTATCAAACTCCTCTGAGCTATACTTCTTAGTAGAACCTGTGTGCCAAAATTTATCAGTATGATTTGTACTGGCCATTGCCACCTTATGAGCTATGCTTTGTGTAAATTGGATGCAAGTTGGATATAATCAAAAGGAACCTATACGGTTGGGGTTTCCTATGTATTAGCATATCAAGTATATAATAGTGTAGTCAAGTTTTAACACCATTCCCACACACATTCCACCCCATTTCCGTCTAGAGCCAGGTTTTGATCCTAGGATTGTTACACTACCATCTCAGTCGATAGGCCAACTCCCTCTCGGCACTCTCATGGCCCGTAGCCCCTGGCTATGACCGACACTCTCTCACGGGGAAAGAAGAGAAGGACTCAGCTCACTATCTAGTTTAAGCGAAACCCAGGAAAGGTCCATAGCCAACAAGTCGGCACATGTATCGATCGATCAACCATACACTCTACAGAGGTTTTACATAACCACAAGATCTGCCTTCTTCATTGACCATCATCAACTGGGCTAATTTTGACCGCTCGCTAGCCTAGGATACTGCCACTCTACCATTTAGCCCTGGTACACCCCAAGTTTAGTCTGGGGTGGCTGAAACTATGAGTCATGAGCCGGTTCCACAAGGTCTCCATGAAGTCTTGGAAGGGTGTGGGGGAAATCCTCCATGCCCCATACCTCCTTACACTATTCGCTATCAACCTAGCAGTAGTGGCAATATCCTACCAAGTAGTCCAGCCATCCCGCACCATATAGGAAGAGTGGTACGTAAGGCTTCCTGGTGGATCTGAGTACTAGTAAGTCCTTAGGGATGACCAAGCCAGAATGTCTCCATCAGGGTTTCCATTTACCGTGCCACCATAGCACCTCCATCCTGGGCTCCTCCCATCATAGGTTCACACCCAGGACCACCTCATATACCATTTACCCACCATAGGTATCCATTTCTAGGGGTGCCCAGGTAGCACCCCATGGCAAGACTTGCCCTAGGCTCATCGTATACTCCAACTTGGTCGACACAACCCTCACCCTCCACACACCCAAGTCACACACACAGCACTCTCCCCATAGTCCAGATAACACCAGTTTCCACCACGCATTAATGTAGTATAGGCATAGTAGAAGTATAAGCAATGAAATATAGTAGCAAGCTTGTGTCTAGCCTAATAGCAAGGTATGCAGGGATAAGGTTGCATCAAGGTAAAGGCCATCAAGTAAGCATACTACCATGCAAGTCCTATCATAGTATGATTATAATAGTAAAGTAAAGCAATAGTAGTTCTATATTAGCCATGCATAATAGGTGCTATGGGATTGGGTGGGATGTGGCACCTTCAGTGAAGTCATCTCCGTACTCCTCATGGTAGTCATGATCCTCGTCCATCTGGTTCTCCTTCGAGTCTACATACGATCGAATTATAGTCACGTTAGCGACGTCTATAGAATAGCACAAAGAAGTAATGAAAAATCAAAAGAGTCAAATGCACTGAAACATGGGTTCATTGCGTAAAGCTCGATTTTAGATGAATTTTGGTCCTAGTTTTGTATTTTTCTGAGGTCGTATGAATTAGTTATGAATTTCTGAAGTTTAAATCATCTTTGAAAATAATTAAAGCTGATTAATTTAGGGCTGACATGTGTCACATTGTGACTGGTTCACGTGGCATGCTGACATCAGCATGACGTCATCAGAGCTAAACCGTGACTGACAGGTGGGTCCTGCTGACGTCATCACGACATCAGCATGACGTCACCTCCTGACATGTGAGCCCAGAGTCTCTGTGTCGCTGACATGTGGGTCTAGTCAAAGTCAACATGAAGTCAATGGTCAACAGTCACAGTCACTGACAGGTGGGGCCAGAGTTGCTAACGTCAGCAGCTGACATCATCATGACATCATCCTAACGTCGTCTCAGCTGTTTCATCCTCTGACAAGTGGGTCCAGTGGCTCTGTGTCGCTGACTTGTGGGCTCAGTCAATAGTCAACGCTGATCGATCAACGGTCAACCAGATTGGGTCTCAACTAGGCTTTGGTGGGCCTGGACAGGGCTGGATTTGGGCCAGGTTGGGCCAGCCCGGGTCCAGACATGTGTCATGCTATGAAGGATGCCACATGGCATAGTTGGGCTCCCAGTGGGCCTCTAACGGGCTTTGGTTCATAGGCATGGTCCATGGTGGACTTAGGAGCGCTGGTCCATGGACCGCGGGTAGGTCTATAGTGGACCCTGTCCATGTGGGCACAGGCCGTGCGGTGCATCGTGCACCCATTGCACGTGGTGACGAGAGGCTCTGCCCCCTCCCCGTTTCTCCACCGGTGTTCTGCCAGAGCAGAGCTCTTGCCGGCCGTGAGGTCATGCGTGGGGGCTCCCTAGTGGCTCAGCTGGGCGGATAAGGGCCTCTATGGATCCGTGGGGGCACGGCAAGGGCATCTTGGGGCTCAAGGCAGGGCTTTGGGTCCCCATGTGGTCGGTAGGGGCACTACGACGTCCGCAGCAGCACGGTGACGACGGCGAGGCATGCAGGAGCGCTACTAGGCACCGGCGGGGCGGTCTAGGTGTTCTATGGCTTCTCAAGATCAAGGCAAGTCCACAGGTGAGATCCATCCTACCTCTACTGGCTTGTATCGGACAGAACGACTCCACCATGGTCATGCTCTAGCCATGGCGAGCATGCTTGGTGCACGTATGGAGCTTCGGTGTGCCCAGTCCTTCGGGGCTTGGCAAGGTGGTAGGTGTGGTCGTGGACATGTGCGTGAGTGTGCCATGCTCTGAGGCAGCGAAAGGTGTGGACGTTGGGCCTCATAGGTGGGGAGATCATGCCGGCAGCCATGGTGCACACGGTGACAGTGAGCAGAGGGTAGTGCATGGGCTCACCTTCGGTGTCGAAGGTGAAAGGATGGCTGTGCAGTGGTGGGACATGGCCACATCGAGATGATGCAGTGCCGCGCAGCAGCATCGATGTGGTTGATCGGGGCGACGTCCTCCGCTTCGGTGACACTGGCGACATCGGACGGCTTCAGCGCTCCTTCTTCTTCCTCTTCTTCCTTTTCTTTTTCCCCTCTCTCTCTCTTGGCTTGGGTGTGCAGTGGATGGCCACAAGGTGGCGGCGGGGCTTGGGAACGCGCTAGGGCTCTAGGGCTTGGTTTTTATAGTCGAAGCTCGGCCATGGCATGGAGCGAACGGCTAGGGATGGCCAAGGGGTGCACGGAGGGCTATGATCGCATCGAGCCTAGGGCTACGGGGCTGCGACACGGCCATGGGTGCATTGGCGAAACCGATTTCGTGCTCCTTGGTCAAAAAGGTGGGGGATAGGGAGGCGACAGGGTCACGGCTCGGCCATGGCCATGGCAGGCGCGCACGGCAGCGGTCACACACTATGCGTGACCCTGTCGGGCAGCCGGTGCCAGCATGGCACCCATCCCACAGGGTCTCACGGTTGGTTGTGAGGCATGGACGGCGGAGAGGGGTCGAGGTGGCATCGGATTTTTTCCCCCCATGGCACCTATGCTCTGTTTTCCAGATGCAGAGGAGGGGACCAAGGAGGGGGATGACGAGGGTGTGCCACTCGTCAGCCAGTGCGGGGAAAGACGATGGTGTGGTGGCGTGTGGGCTGGCTGCGTGGGCCACGCGCGGTCGGGCTAGGCCTGCTTGCGGCTACACGTGGGCCAGTGAAGCGGGGAGGGCGAGCTAGGCCGGCTGGTGGTAGAAGGCAGGCTGGGCCAACTCAGTTGCTTGGGCTACTATTGCCGTTGGTGAGCTGGCCAAAGAAGATGGACAGGCCACAAGCTGGGCCGGATGGCTTTTCCATTTTCCTCATCCATTTCCTTTCTTTTTCTATTTCGTTTTCCTTTCTCTTTTATTTGTTGCCAATTTGGTTAGGGTTTGATTTATTTAGTTTCATGTACTAGTGTGCACCTTGATTAAGGGTGGAGCTTAGGGCTAGTTGGTGGGGCCCACATACTTAGGTGGTACTTAGGTGATTAATTTATTGCATAATAAATTAATTATAAGTAGTCACATTTATTTGCACAACAAAAGATCAATAAAAGGCAACTTGCTTGTTTAGAATTAAAATGCATGCAAGAATGTATGCGTTAGGGGTTTTAAACACACACATATACAACAAGTGATATGCTATGCTTATGAGTTTGTTTAATTGGATTACGACTAATGCAACACTTAGGGTTAGCTCCTACAAATGTCACTCATCATCACCTAGGGTTTTAAAGAAAAAAATTGTAGTTGGGATTTTTAGTGTGTGGATTTTTGGATTGTTACACTCGAGGTGGTATTGTCATCAATCACCAAAAAGGGGGAGATTGAAAGCATCTAGGCCCCTAGTTGGGTTTCGGTGATTAATGACAATACGTGATTACTGTGACTAACGTGTGTTTTGTAGATGCAATTAAGTTAGGTCACGGTAATGGCAATCAATTGGGCTATCATGGTGGTCTTGCCCCTATGATGGAAATTGTTTTGGTTTTCAAAGGATGGACAACAAGGTTAAGGATGGACTAGTTCTAAGTGTCATTTGGTGTTGAGGAGACACTTAGAGTAGTTTAGGACTTTGTTTTTCTTTTGGCCATACTATTAAGGGGGGTATGGACAGGTAGCTTGACCTAGGTGAGTCTAGTGAGTTAGGTGTGGTGCACACTTGCTCAATCTAGCACTAGGTAGCTCCTAAAAAGCCCTTAGATCCATTGGAGCAAACTTCATTCATGTATGATTGAGAGTTGGAAGTAAATGGACGGTCAAATACTGACCGGATGCTAGTTCTGGTGTGACCAGACGCTAGCGCAGAGTCTGGTCAGTTCATTTAATCAAGGTGATTTCGTCTGATGTGATCGGACGTTGAGAGGTGAGTGACCGGACGTTGGGTCCTAGCGTCCAGACAACTCCAGTAAGGTTCTAGAGAGGGAAAATTGTGACTGGACGTGTCTAGTCAATGTTGACCAGACGCTGTCCAGCATCCAGTCACAACTTAAACACTGGAGTTTGGGGAGAACTGACAGGAGTGTCCGGTCAACATGATCAGAGCGTTCAATCACCCCGCAAAGGCACATAACAGTTCGTTTTGAACATGGGTGTATAAATACTTCCTCCATTCATGTGAGGGAGTACTTTTGCTCATTCCAACAGCTGAGAAACACCCTTGAGAGTGCCAAGAAGAGCAAGGTCCTAGTTAGGTGATTGAGATTTGAGAATCCTAAAGAGAGCCCTCATTAGTGAAAGCAAGAGTAGCAAAGTGTGCATCCACCCTTCTCATTAAGCTTGTCATGGTCAAGTGAGAGTTCATGCTTGTTACTCTTGGTGATCGCCATCACCTAGACAACTTGGTGGTGATTAGGAGCTTGGTGATCATCCGGCGAAGCTTGTGGATGACTCAACTCAAGTTGTGAGTGGTTGTGGGTGATTCACTGTGATGAAGTGTCAAAGAATCAACCCATAGAGAGCACTTGATCTTTGCGCAGATCAAGGGGGAGCTACACCCTTGCGCGGGTGCTCCAACGAGGATTAGTGGGGAGTGATGACTCTGATACCTCGGCAAAACATCACCACGTTCCTCCTTCTCTCTTTACTTTGAGCAATTCAATTCTTGCCTTTACATTCATAGAATTTCCATGCTATAGTAGGATTGGAACTTAGGTTGCAAGTCTTTTTGTGCGGTAGAACATTAGAAACACTTTCTAGGCACAAGGGGTGAAGTTGGGCTAACCATAGAGCTTAATTATTGCAAAGAAATTTAGAATTAGCCCAATTCACCCCCCTCTTGGGCATCTTGATCCTTTCAACCTCAACAACAAAGTTATTGAAAGGTCTTTCAAGATACATTCTCCTAAGTTTGGGAATACTTTATGTCCTTCCTATCTAGGTAAAAGGAACTAAGGTTCATCTGAGCTTCTATATCTTCGATATTATGGAGTTCGACCTGTTGATAGGACAACCAATTGAAAAACTTATCCAAGAAGGACAAACGGGGAAGTTAAATATAAGACTTGGGAAAGACATTAAGCTTTATATACCCGTTACTCATTCTTTAAATGCTGAGACTAAGCCAATTCCTGAGGAAGACCTAATGGAAGAGGTTAAGGCTGCATCTCTTGATGATTTGATCGAACCCAACCTTAAAGATGATGCCTAGTTCTTCATCGAGGAGGAAGACAAAAATCCTATAGACCCTGAACCCTTAGATGAATTGTTGGAACCACCTAAGCCCACCATTGAGCTTAAACCCCTGCCTTCTAGTATTAGATATACTTTTCTCAATAATGATCAGGATTTTCCTGTGATCATAAGTGATAAACTCTCTCAGGAAGAATTCCTCCGCTTGCTAACTGTCTTAGAAAAGCATCGTTCTGCTTTTGGCTACACAATCCAAGACCTTAAGGAATTAGCCTTGCTCTTTGTACCCATTGCATCCCTACAGATCCTAACTCTTTAGCTTCTAGGGAGCCCAAACATAGGCTTAATAATGCAATAAGAGAGGTTGTTAAGAAAGAGGTTTTGAAACTCTTGCATGCTGAGATCATCATCATGTGCCTCATAGTGAGTGGGTAAGCCCTGTTCAAGTTGTGCCTAAAAAGGGAGGCATAAATGTTGTTAAAAATAAAAAGAATGAATTAATCCCCCAAAGAACCATCACTAGATGGCGGATGTGTATAGATTACCGAAAACTTAACAAGGCAATAAAGAAGGATCACTTTCCGTTGCCCTTCATTGACGAAATGTTAGAGCGACTAGCGAACCACTCTTTTTTCTATTTCCTTGATGGGTATTCAGGTTATCACCAGATACCGATTCATCTAGATGACCAAAGCAAAACCACCTTTACATGTCCATATGAAACTTATGCTTACCGTAGAATGTCTTTTGGATTATGTAATGCTCTAGCTTCTTTCCAAAGATGCATGATGTCTATATTTTCTGATATGATTGAAGAAATCATGGAAGTTTTCATGGATGACTTTTCTGTTTATGGAAAAACTTTTGATGATTGTCTTGAAAATTTAGACAAGGTTTTGCAAAGATGTGAAGAAAAGCACTTAGTCCTTAATTGGAAAAAATGTCATTTCATGGTTAGAGAAGGAATAGTGTTTGGACACTTGGTGTCCAAACAAGGGATTGAGGTAGATAGAGCTAAAATTGAAGTAATTGAACAGTTACCTCCTCCCATAAATATCAAAGGGATCCATAGTTTTCTTGGTCATGCTGGTTTTTATCGCCGCTTTATAAAAGATTTTTCACACATTGCTAGACCACTAACAAATCATTTGGCTAAGGATGTTTCCTTTGAATTTGATGATGCGTGCTTGAAATCTTTTAACATTCTTAAGAAAGCACTTATCGCTGCACCAATCATTCAACCCCTTGATTGGTCGCTACCTTTTAAAATTATGTGTGATGCTAGTGATTATGCTGTGGGGACAGTTTTGGGACAAACTAAAGATAAAAAGCATCATGCAATTGCTTATGCTAGCAAAACTTTGATAGGACCTCAACTTAATTATGCAACAACTGAAAAAGAACTTCTGGCTGTTGTTTTTGCTATAGATAAGTTTAGATCTTACTTAGTAGGAACTAAGGTGCTTGTTTATACTGATCATGCTGCTTTAAAATACTTGCTCACTAAGAAAGATGCTAAACCCAGATTAATAAGATGGATTTTGCTACTCCATGAATTTGACTTATAAATAAAAGATAAAAAGGGAGTAGAAAATTCTGTTGCCGATCACTTGTCTAGAATGCAGTTTGAGAATTCACAGGGACTACCCATCAATGATTCACTGAGGAACGACATGCTCTTCAAGGTCACAAAATCTGACCCCTGGTACGCAAATATTATTAATTTTATGGTTGTAGGTTATGTACCACCAAGGGAGAACAAAAGAAAGCTCATCTACGAAAGTCGCCTCCACATATGGGATGAACCGTACCTCTTCAAAGTATGTTTTGACGGTTTGCTCAGAAGATGTGTACCGGCAGAGGAAGGCATTAAGATTATTGAATGATGCCACTCATCACCATATGGAGGACATTATGGGGCATTCCGCACTCATTCAAAGATTTAGTAGAATAGATTCTTTTGGCCAACCATGTATGAAGATATGAAGGACTTTATCTAGAGATGTGGAGCATGTTAGAGGCACAGGAATATCAATTCAAGAGATGCCATGCCACTCACCAACAACCTCCAGATTGAGCTCTTCGATGTCTAGGTAATTGATTACATTGGACCATTTCCAAACTCAAAAGGCTATGAGTACATCTTGGGGTAGCATACTATGCCTCCAAGTGGGTTGAAGCCATGCCATGTAGAGCTGTTGATACAAAGAACTCCAAGAAGATGTTTGAAGAAATAATATTTCTAAGATTTAGAGTTCCAAGGATGGTGATTAGTGATGGAGGAACTCACTTCATGGACAAGAATTTCCACCACTATTTGATGAAGCATGGGATCCGTCACAACATTGCTACTCCATATCACCCTTAGACAAGTGGCCAAGTAGAAACATCAAATAAACAAATCAAGAACATTTTACAAAAGACAGTCAACGAGATGGGAACTGCATGGAAGGATAGACTACCTGATGCGCTATGGGCCTATAGAATGGCCTATAAAACACCATTGGGGATGTTACCATATCAATTGGTCTATGGAAAGACCTGCCATCTACCTATCGAGCTAGAATTCAAAGCTTATTGGGCCATCAGGCGATGGAACATAGACTTTGAAGCCGCAGGAACCAAGAGGAAGATGCAACTCTCTGAGTTGGATGAATTGCATGAAAAAGCATATCATAATGCCAAGATATATAAGGAGAGAACCAAGAGATGGCATGACAAGAGGATTAAGAAGGAGTTTGCCCCCCGAAGATAAGGTACTACTTTTTAATTCCATGGTTAAATTATTTAGGCACGAAAAACTTTAAAGAAAATGGGAAGGGCCATTCAAGGTGATAAGCACATCGTCGCATGGAGCGGTAACACTTCAAAATGATGAAGGTATGTTATTTAAGGTAAATGGCCACCATCTCAATATCTTTCTAGAACCTGAAACCCACTTGAGGATTTGGATGAGGTAGATTTTTTGATTTTACCATAGATTTACACCACTGCCATCCTCCGTAACATTTCGCAACGCGAAAATATACTTTTTGGGATTAGATAGGAGTTAGAAACCACCGTGAGAAAAATCACCCCAAGACCCTGACATATGGGGCTGGCCAACCCCACCTAGAGGCTGCTCGGCCCACTGTCAATGCCTCTTGCGTCCCGTCAACTCTCTCGTGTCTTCTAGATCCTTTCTCTTCGCAATCCTGCAATTTTTCAATGCATTCTGTTTTCCTCATTATGAGACCTCATATGGATAGATCTTGACCCCTTCTGCAAGTTGAACCCCCCATATAAATGAGCCCCTACCTACCTCCATTGCCATCCCATCAAAGCTTTCTCCTCAAACAACAACAAAGCTCTCATCCTCTTTAGTTCCAATAGCCGATAGAGAGATCATCCCCTATGGAGTCGATCTTAGCAAGAAGCCCAATGCACTAGCACTAACCGCCATTCCTCCAGAAGTTACCCCTATTTGCTCAAATCAATCCTACTACGCCCAAGCCATTCACCGCCCGCTAATCGCTCTGCTGCCGCCGCTGCTACGTCTTGAAGGAAAGCCTCTCCAACAAGAGCCAAAGCTAGACGTCCAAAAGATTTTCAAGGTGACAAAGGAGATCAACCATCTTTCGTTGAAGGATCATGAGGTGCTAACTAGACTAAAGACCAACAAATTTGGAGATGTTACATGTGCAAAGTACTAGTCGGTCACCCCTCGTACAATCATTGATGGAGTCCGGGCTCTACCGGATCAGATCAAGGTTGTTCCCCTGAAGGAGAGGAAGAGGAAGGCGCCATCACCACCTGAGCATCCAAGGATGACCATTGCCCTTCTAGAGAAGAAGAGTGAATACCTCTCTAATGTAGTTTATACCCTAGAGTAGAGGCTTGACGAAGAACATGTTCGTTGGAAGAGTTTAAAAGAAGACCTAAATGCTTGAAATCATTCGTTGTCAAATCTAAGAAGGAAAATTAGGTAGTCATTTTGATAAGGCACAAGTGTTATGTTAAGTGTTATCATGTGTTTATGTTTGTCGCTTAGCTCAGATGTTAAACCAGTCAAAAGTTTGTGTTAGCAAGATAAAAGTTTGTGCTTAGTTTGTGCTTGTCTAATAAAGTGCCTTATTAAAGTTAGTGGAGTCATATTATTATCTGCTCTTTATTTATTTGGATATGTGTGTTGTCTCCACATGTTATGTAGAAAGTTATACAGGGAAACAAGTGTGGGGGAGACACACTGAATCAAGAAAACGTAATTTAATTGCGAAAATCATGAAATTCAGAAAAGTAATGAGTTAAGAACCACATACAACGAAGTGGGCCTCGAGCAGACCCTAGAGTGGGCCGCCCAGCCCATCACTGCACCACCTCGCCTCACCTCACGGTTTGTCCACGGTTAGGTTTGCGGCCCATACACTCTATTTTCACATGTTTTGCTTTCCGTTTCGAACCAAATTGAAAATCACTTGATAAAACAACTTAAAACATGAGGAAAGGTTATTTTAGTCATGACTTAAGGATAGACTCACATAATACACTTCCTGGAAGTCATGCTACTATTAGGAACTTATTATTAGGGACCCCATGTTACTTAAGTTGTTGTGGAATGAGATATAGTAGAATAATGAGAACTTGATTCTTGATGTCTTATTGTTGGAGAATTTTATTTCAAAAAGTAAAATGAGTAGCTACACCTCTCCTTTGTGGTAAGCAATGTCCTATCAGAGCCATACATGATATATAGACTAGGGAAACCTTCTATATATACTACTTGTCATTGTATTGAGTTTGGTCAAACCTTGTGACCCTTGTTGAGAAACTTATCATGCTCCCAAGATCAAGATCATGTACACTCCACATATATCTGCTTCTCCTACACTAGAAGTACGCAACAACATGTTTTCCATCCACCCAAAAATGTTCTAGTCCTACACTAGGAATAGACACAAAAATATGCTTGATAGGATAAATACTCCAAGTTCTTGAATCTCTCTTGAAAGTTTCAATTATAGAAAAAGAGGCATGGGTCTATGCAAAAGTTATTCATGAAAGAAAAAGAAAAAGAAATGACAAAAATAAACAAGTGTCCAAGATATCTAAAACAATGGGTACTTAGATTCCCGCCTGAAAAAAAGAGAGATGAATAAGATAGCCCATGTTTTCTTGCAAAAATTATTTTCAAAGTTTTAATCAAGAGAGATATGTTTTAAGGAGCATAGTAGAATTAGGTTAACCACCATATACATATTCCACACACATGCACATCTTGATCTAAGAGTATGACATTTTTCTCCTTGGATCCTTGTTTTGACTTTACAATATATGCAACGCAAGTATGTTCTTATATTCATCCCTACCTAAGCTCCATATAAGCTTTTAGAAGTAGGCAAAAAGAAGGCAAGTCATTGATGCCTTGGTGAGGATCCAAAAATACTACATATACAGAGTGATTTGAGAGTACCATGAAAGGAGAAGGTAAGCTATGTTTTGTTTTCAAAAATCTTAAACTATTCCTCCAATTGACTTGACTGAAGGAAGATGATGATCTATTTCAAGATGTTCCATTTTTCAACCACCCAAAGTTTCAAGATAGACACTTTGAATCATGTAGTACATGCATGACTAGGAATGGTTTTATGTTGATGACTTGTCCTAAGGTAATGTCTTGAGTAATCCATCCTTTTATCAAGGACGAGTAAAAGCCTAAGTGTGGGGAAGTTTGTTGACGGTAGTTAACATTCATCACCAACAGTTAATATACTTTGCATAAATGACTAAAATAGATCACCAACATAGACTTAGGGGTTTAAACTAATAAATTCCATGAGTTTTGGTGAATCTGTGTTTTCAACAGAATTTAATCATAAAACCTCTAAGGAGGACCTATTCGTCAAAGGAAATCACAGAATTCCGCCATGGGATCAACGTGGCAAGGTTCTAGAAGACTCCAGGAGGCTCTCCACCGAAGCAGGCCTCGACCCACTAACATGTGGGGCCAGCTGGCGCCACCAAGAGGCCGCCTAGCCCATGTGGGCCTCACCTATCATCCTCTTTGTTATGTTGGTTCTCCACCGCCTCCTATGATGCACCTTAGCCGTTATTTCAAGTCGGTTTGATCCAAGGGCTGAGGATTGACACTTTGGGCTATATATATCTGCCTGCACCTCCCTCAGGACATGCCTCATTTGATCCTGAGAGCTAAGAAGCCAGAAACCCTAATTCATACTATCGGGTTCATAAACCCGGGGTCCCTCGGGGACTGGCTTCCACGCCAGGGCTCGCCCTAGGAAAATGACCTTTCTTTCTTCTGGACCAGCTTGAAAGTCTAAAACCAATAGACTAGAGCACTTGCTTTAGGCCCAGGCAGCCTTCGGCCCATCTCTCCGACTAGAGCACTAGCTCAGGTTTAGGCCGGCTTCGAACAGCCTCTCTGATCGGAGCGCTAGCATTAGGCCCCGGCTGCCTCCGCACGGCCTCTGCTCAGAAAGCCTGACCCGAGGACTGCCTCTGACTCTGACCCCATGACTCTGACCCTACAACCGGGGCTCACGGGAAGCCTACTCACTGCTCTTCTCCGACCGGCGCACTAAGGGTCGACTAGAGACCATCCGACCAGGACACCCGCTCGGAAAGAACCAGAAGGCGTGCGGAGAAAGGCAAGCCATGGCTCACAAGTCAACACCACTATACTAGGGACCATACCCTACACGAAGCAGTGCTCTGTAGCCACTCTGACACAAAGTATTATAGGGGCCGCTAGAAACTCCCATATGGTAAGCTCCCTCCGCGTGTCTCTGGACACCGATTGCGGTATGGGCTCTAGGATTTGCCATACTGGGTGAACATAGCACAGCTCCTCACATGCCACTAGGCATCTAGAAGTATTCTGCAGGTACCGATGTCATCCTTCCTAAAGAAGATAGCTCAACCTTCCGTACACATCTGACATCCTACAGCGACATCGACAGTATTGGGTGGCTTCAACCATTATCTAGTTTTCATCACCGTAGGCAGCAAGACTTAGAAATATCTATACTCTCCCCCTCTCACCTGTAAAGCCATCCCCTTCATCTATAAAAGGGGATGCGCTCCCTCCAACCAGGGGAGATTGACTTCTTCAAGCTCAGACTTAAGAGATCGACTTCTTCAAGCCTAGACTCAAGAGATCGACTTCTTCAAGCTCAGACTCAAGAGATCGATTTCTTCAAGCCTAGACTCACTAGATTGACATCAACGCTCCCAACCACAGGACCACCAAGTTCCAACCATGACCCTTCCAGTCGGAGCCGACCGAACCTCTTGTACACCCCCTTCTTCCTCCTTCTCATTTGTACCCCCACTATAGACTTCGAGCACCTAGGCTTAGGAATAAAGTCGCTGATCGACCCTAACTGGACATAGGGCACGTTGCCTGAACTAGTATAAATCTTGTGTCATTAAGTGCTAGGCCACCTCGATCACAACGTACAGCAAAACTACAAATATTTACTAGTTGGTCACTTTCTGCACCGACAGTTGGCGCCGTCCGTGGGGAAGACGTTGTACGTTCAACACCTTTTGGTCATCGGATGGCCCATTTTCCGCCACTCTCATCGTGGCGAGCTCCGATGATACGATTCATTTCGGCTCACTAGAGTTCCCCGTAGTCTCGCCTGCCGGGATGTGGGTTTCACCTGTCTTTGAGCCATTCCAGGCCTTCCACTTCGGGAGCCTGGACTTCGTTGCCGACCGGCTCAGCGTACTCCACCTCCGCGAGGAGGCTCGTGACCCAGCACCCATCGGAGGAACATCCTCCATCGACTCTGGGATGCACGACTTCAATGGCACGGCATCTACGCTTCATTATGAGCAAACTCTCTACTCAAACCCCACTGTAAGTAATATGCATGCTACTCACTCTTTATTTGCTATCTCTCACCAGTCACCCGAAGGAAATGTATCGCCCACGCCACAAATGCCATATGATTAGTTCCCCTATGGCCTTGCATCCTCCGTGGATGCCTATGCTCGGGGGCTCCAAAGGATGCTGGCACCGTCCCCCCTCATGTCCAAGTTTGTGGGAGTAGTGGGCTTCATTCCTACCATTCCTCACAAACTTCTAGATGATGATGGCGAGAGCGACGGTTCAAGCATCGGTGATGTGGCACCCCGCCACTATCCACCTCGGGAGTGTGCTATGCTAGATGCTCCGCGACAACCACTGGTGGTTGCGGAGTCTATGTAGACTCACACCCCTCTAGACCCACGTGCGGGTGCCCTCGCGTCTGCGCAAGCACACGCTAAGGAATTACGACAATGACGGCAGAATCAGCCATTGTCTGCACTGGCGCCGTTGGTACAGCACGTTGCGCCCCACGTGCCTGGCCTGGCGGGTGGCGCCCGAGGTCGTACTTGTCAGGTTTAGCATGACATCGTGAGCGAAGGGAATGATGTCCCACAATTTGCCCAGGCTGGCCAGAATATCGCTGCTGCAGCAATGCTTCTTCGTGGTGTTCCCGAGTCCGTTGACCCTCAGGAGCGGGCATTCTACCAAAACCTCTGGGTTCTAGTAGAGGCTGCCATTGTCCAATAGGCAGAAAGCTCCGCATCATGACTCCAACCCTTACCCTCTCTCCCCACCAGGGGGATGGGGACGCACCAGCCAGATCAATCTGTTCGCTCATCACCGTAGCCGGTAGGCTCAGCTTGGGGACTGGCAGTAGTGCCACAGTCTAACCAGGCGCCTGCTCCACACCGACCACACCAGGACACTCGTAGCATCGATAGCAACTGTTGTCGAGCCCAACGCGGTAATGATGTCTGCCATATGGCAGCAGGCGACATGGACCCTGGCCGAATCATCGACGAAAGCGGAGAAATGCGCCCTAGGCATGATTGCCGGCTAGATGACCGGAGCCCCAGCCTAGAGGGCCTAGGGCCATGGGCCTTCAGCCGGCACATCCAAAGAGCGCCGTTTCCGCAGCGTTTCTGGCCTCCCACCAACATCACCAAATACACCGAGGAGACAAACCCAGGCATTTGGCTTGAAGACTTCCGGGTTGCCTATCGAGCCGGAGGAGTGGATGATGACTTTTTTATCATCCAATATCTTCCCATTTGTGTAGGGGAGCATGTTCAGGCATGGCTCAAATTCCTTCCACATGATAGTATCCACGACTGGACAGACCTCAAGAGGGTCTTCCTCGGGAATTTCTAGGGGACGTACATCCACCCAGGAAACTCCTAGGACCTCAAGAGCTGCCAATAGGAGCCCAGCGAATCCCTATAGGATTACATTCATAGGTTTTCCCAACGTTGTAACTCCCTCATGGATGTCATCGACGCAGACGTCATCAGCGCTTTCCTCTCCGGGACAAACTGCGAGTCCCTGATCCACAAGCTTGGCTGCCTAAAACCTCGCACCACCCGCGATCTACTCGATGTCGCCACCAACCATGCCTCTAGCAAGGAGGCAGTTAGAGTAGTCTTTAGTGGAGGTCGGGACAAAGGCAAGCCCAAGCGCATGGATCTAGACAAAGGCCCCTCCACTCAGAGGGGCAAAAAGAATAGGAAGGATCGGTGCCGGACGGATGACACCGCGTTGATCGCCGCAGTTGAACGTGCATCCAGGCAGCCCCAACAGGGACTGCCTGATGACTTCAACAAACTCATGGATGGTCCATGCCCCAAACACAACTATCCCGTCAACCATCTCTACAAGGACTGCCAGCTCCTCAGGCGCCTACTGAGGTAGGCCGGTAGGCCAAGGGAAGAAAAAGGCGAGGAGACAGCGACCGAAGAAGGGGGCGCAGCGGACAAGGATCCAGATGACTGGAGCATGAAGGGATCCTATGGCAGAACCTCCTAAATTATAGGACCCACATGCACTTGTCACTGTCCAACGACCTTTGACAACTATGCATATGTTCCTGGTAACTTAAGAAGTCTATCAGGTGTCCTCGGGGAACCCCGAATCATCCACGATTTCCGAGCAGGATCACATTACAGAGTCATTGCAGTATTACAACCTTTATTCAAATATCAATACCAGAGTAAAAATAGCAGAAGTCTTACAATAACATAATTTACAAAATAGTAGTTTCAAACCTCACAACTAAGTTCGATGTTTATTACAAAACGAAATAGTGGAGTGGCATTATAATATAATACAAAACACACAATGAAACTGCCCTGCCCAAGGGCCACAAATTCACTTCTCATCGTCATCACAAGGAACAACCATCATGCAGCACAATCCAAAATAGATCTGCTCATGAGGCTCACCTGCAACAAGGGTTAACGAACCCTGAGTACAAAAGTACTCAACAAGACTTAACCAAAATATTAACTGGTAAACTTAGGAATGCAGGCTTAGGGATTCAAGGTATAGCTTTAACAATAATCAAAGTTCTTTTGCGTAAAACCTCTTTAACAAAATTCTTTATATAGAAAACTTCATAAAATCATATACAAAGCTGACACGATCTGTGTTGAGATCATGAAACTTCATATCCAACACCTTCACAAGCCTTATTCGATTTCTAGTTGTTAATCTACGATGATGAATAGTGAGTTGAGTCTTCATAACCGAGGAGCAACGACGATTCGAACCGATTAAAAACCCAGCTGGGAATTCTAGACCACACGACATATGCAGACCCCCGACCTACATATACCAACCTACCCTCGAATCCTCTAAATAAGAATGGGTCCGCGCCACCCGAGAATATAATACTCCACCATTCCAGCCCATGGCCACGTGGGTACACGCTATTCCCGCCATCTCTCCACTCCTAGTGCGCGAGTAGCCATTCTCGTACTAGAATCGCCAAGTTAAGGCTTACCGGAGTATGTGGTTAGTACTACAAAGTCTCACCTCATGCAATTCAACAACGGTACGGACCTTAATCGACACAGGCGGAAAGAAGCCGCTCACAAGACCTCCATGTCTTATGGCTCTCACACACCGAGTCCGCCTGGTCTAGATTTATTACTTCACATGCTCATATCTCATGATAACGTAAGTAACCAAAGATCCATTTAAAATTCTTAGGTGACAGGTAATCACCCGACTAAGCATGACTAAGCATAAATAGTCATTTATGAATAAAACAGGTAATCAAGGTAGATATGGAAAGGCAAGGTTGGTAAAGCACCAATTAGGTTTTCACTTGACTTCTAATCACTTAATGCAGTATAGAATAAGCAAAAGCGAAATCAATTTTGTAAAACACAAGGTAGGGTTGTATGCATCCGGGGCTTGCCTTCGTTGACGGAAGAGTCCGGTTCCTGCGACATTTCACAAGTATTCGATCCGACCTCAATAGACGGATTAACCTCCTCAACAACTTGATTAACTACCATGTGTTCACCTTTGTTCACTACACGTAATAACAATGCCATGTTTAACATGATGCGGAATACGAAACATGATGCTTGATGATGGATGCAAAAATTAACAATTTGAATACAACTTTCCTTCGTGGTACAGTTGCAAGTCAAACAAACTAAATCTTTTTCATAACACATACATCAATTGCCAAGGATCATTATCAACAAATGACCCAAGGTCATCACTCAATCCAAAATTTCAAACAAAACCTAAATCATTAAAGGTTACTATTTGCTTTTATGAATTAATTATTTAATTCAAAATTATGAAATAATTCAACTTATTCTAATTGAGCTCAAAATTTTAGTAAATGTTCATTACATGATAAGTAAGTGGAAAAACAAATTTCATAATTTTTGGACAATTAAATAAGCCTAGAAAAATCATGGGAATCCATTTATTAATAAATTGAGTAATTTTTATCACATTAAAAAAGTATTGAAAAACATTATTTCATATTTTTCTTAAATATTGTACATCACAGAGAAGTCGCACAAAAAATTTCATAATTGTTGGAGCTCTAAATAAATCTACACAAAAATAACAAAAACAGATACTATTCATTCAAATCTAAAAATAGAAAATCCATTTTGAACGCTGAGTCGCTGACAACCCGACCCCACCTGTCATCTTCTACCTCTGGCTTTGACCGCGACGGCGACGGCGCTGACCGATGATTCCCCGCCGTCGGTGAGACTAACGGCGAAGGCAACTGCACCAACATACTCCCCACGACTAAGCGCACCTACTGACGCCCCTAGTTGCATCGATTGCGGCATGAAATGAGCACGGTACCGGCCATGGCGGACATGGCGGCTCAGCGGCATTATGCTGGTGAAACAAGGCCGGTAGCGACTAAACAAATGGCCCAAAAAGACTCAAGGGCTCACCCTGATCATGCTAGAGTCGATGACCGAGCCGGAGGACCAACGGAGAGATGGGTCGACGTTCACAGCTACCACGGCGGAGCAACCCACGACGACGGTGATGTTCCGGCTACTGCGGTGGGCAAAACGGTCAATCAACCAGGCACGAAGCACCACGGCATCATGAAGAAGCTGAAACAAGGCTTCACAAGGTCATAGGCTCACTGTAGAGCACTGGCCACGACGGCGTTGCCACGACGGAGATATTGCCGGCCGCGAGGAAGAAGAGCGTGGTCAGCGAGTTCCCGGTGAAATCAGTCGACCACAGTTGGCTAGCTAGATGCGCAAGAAGGAGACGGAGCTGGAACTGGCTTTAGCTATGACGGTGGAGCACTACCGTGACAGTACGAGCTCGCCGGAGATGAGCAAGGCAGACGGGAAAAACAGAGGAGGAGAAAACGACAATGACGACGGCGACTCAGGTTATAAAGGATGGCCAGGAAGCGCAAGGAAGCCACGGCGAAGCCATTTCCCTCGCTAGCGCGACGCCCAGACGGCCACGCGCGCGACTGGGAGCAAGCCGAAGGATCGCCGGCAATGTCCCTTAGGCGGTGAACACTATTCACAGAAATTACAAAATTGCCATTCACCAAAATTCATAAATTACTCTCAAATTTTCATAACAACTCAAAAATCTCCAAAAACAAAAGTTGTTCAAAATCAAAAGTTCTACAACTTTGCTTTTATAATCAACTCCTAATTCGGTCTAGATTTTGAAATGAACTTTTGAATTCAAATAGGGAAATTTAACGAATTATGCCTTTTCGAATTACTCCAAATTTTTCATAACAACTTTGAAAACTCCAAAAACAAACTTTGTATAACTTATCAAGCTCTGCACTTTTGCTTTTGGGCTCAACCCCAAAATATGCTTAGAGTTTGAAATGAGTTTTTAGGGTAGGATTTAAATGCTGAAAATTAGGGTTTTCTGGAAAATTCAAATCCAAACCAAATTTTGACTTGATTCAAACAATTCAATTCACACTCATAACACAAATGTAAACTTGTTTTAGTGAATGCATATCAAAGTTTGCAATATGACCAAATGCCTTGCAATGCATATGATGACATGTCATGTTTTTAATATTTAAACACCCGAGGTGTTACAATCCTTCCCCCTAAAAGAAATCTCGCCCTGAGATTCAAAGCCATAGAGTAAGTAATGGAAAAGGAAATTTGTCAGTCCAAAAACATCCAAAACTTGTCCATAACATAGCTGAGGTTCCCATACAAAACACAATTTGTAGCAACCGAGCTCAACTAACATTACTCTATTCTATATTGACGCTAGAAACTCTGGAAACTTTTCTAACAAGTAATCTTCTGATTGCCAAGTAGCTTCCTCTTCTGAATGTTGATTCCATTGTATTTTATAGAACTTGATTGTCCATCTTCGAGTAACACGTTCTTTCTGATCCAACACTCGGATAGGATATTCAGAATAAGTCAAATCCGGTTCAAGTTCCACTCCTTCAACCTCAACATTCTGTTCAGGCACTCGGAGACACTTCTTCAATTAAGAAATATGGAACACATCATGCATAGCTATGAGATGTTTAGGTAATTTCAAGTGATATGCCACTTTTCCATACCTTTCCAAAATTTGATATGGTCCAATATATCGAGGTGCCAACTTTCCTTTAACACCAAAACGGGTAACTCCCTTCATTGGTGATACTTTCAGATATACAAAATCTCCTTTGTTAAATACCAATGGTCTCCGTCTTCTATCCACATAACTCTTTTGGCGGGACTAAGCTATCTTCAAATTACTCTGTATTTGTCTAACCTTGTCTTCTGTTTCTTTCATGAGGTCAACTCCAAAGAATCTTCTTTCTCCAGGCTCAGACCAACTCAACGATGTTCTGCATCTACGACCATAGAGTGCTTCAAATGGAGCCATTCTAATGCTTTCCTGACAACTATTGTTGTATGAGAACTCAGCCAAAGGTAAGCACTCATCCCACTTATTGGAATAGTTAAGGACACAACACCTTAACATATCTTCAAGTACTTGATTGACTCTTTCAGTCTGTCCATCAGTCTATGGATGATAAACTATACTATACAGAAGTTTGGTACCCAATGAAGAATGCAATTGTTTCCAAAAGTTAGAGACAAATTGTGTACCCCTATCTGACACAATAGTCTTGGGTACTCCATGGAGACTCATGATTCTTGCTAAATACATCTTGGCATATTGGATCGTAGGATATATAGTCTTGACAGGAAGAAAATGTGCTGACTTAGTGAGTCGATCTACAATAACCCATACTGAGTCAAATCCCTTTGATGTCTTGGGTAGACCAACAATAAAGTCCATACTTATGTCCTCCCACCTCCAAGATGGAATAGGTAATGGTTGTAATTCACCAGCAGACCTCAAATGTATAGCTTTCACCTTTTGACAAGTATCACACTTTGCTATATATCTAGCAATCTCTATTTTCATTTTAGTCCACCAGAATCTTTGCTTCAAGTCATGGTACATCTTGTTTCTTCCCGGATGGATAGATAACCTAGTAGCATGTGCCTCTTCTAGAATTGACTACCGTAACTCAGGAACTTTTGGTACCACCAGACGATCCTTGAATCATAACACATCTTCATCATCTATGCTAAAGCATTCCGCTTTTCCATTCTTGACTCTTTCCTTGATATGGGCTATACCCTTGTTTTCCTTCTGAGCAGCAATAACTTGATCTCGAATAGTGGCTTCAACAATTATGTTGGTCAAACTTCATTGTTGAATTACTTCTACATTCAACTTCTCCATTTCTTGACATAAATTCAAACCCATTGTTCTCACTATCAGACAATTGCAATAGCTTTTGTGACTGAGGGCATCTGCAACCACATTTGCTTTACTCGGGTGATAATGTACATCCAAATCATAATCCTTAATCAGTTCTAACCATCTTCTTTGTCACATGTTCAATTCTGACTGAGTAAAGATATACTTTAAGCTCTTGTGGTCTATATACATATGGCACATATTACCAAGCAGGTAATGCTGCCAAATCTTCAGAGCATGAACCACAGCTGCTAACTCCAAATCATGAGTCGGATAGTGTTCTTCGTGCTGCTTAAGTTGCCTAGATGCATAGGCAATGACTCGGCCTTCTTGCATCAACACACATCCAATACCAATACCTGAAGCATCATAATAAACATCAAATGGCTTTTTGATATTAGGTTGGGCTAGCACTGGTGCAGTAGTTAACAGCCTCTTCAAAGTTTGGAAAGCCTCTTCACAATCAGATGACCAGACAAACTTAACTTGGTTTTTCAACAATTCAGTTATGGACTTTGATACTTTAGAGAAATCTGGTATAAACCGACGGTAATACCCTGCCAAACCCAGAAAACTCCGAACTTGATGAACTGTGGTTGGCGGTTTCCAATCAAGCACATCCTTCACTTTGCTGGAATCAACTGCAACTCCTTTGGCTGACAAGACATGTCCAAGAAATTGCACTTCCTTAAGCCAAAAATCACACTTGCTAAACTTGGCATATAGTTAATGTTCTCTCAAGCGGATCAAAACAATTCTAAGATGTTCTGCATGTTCTTTCTTATTCTTGGAATATACTAAAATGTCATCAATAAACACCACTACAAACTTGTCTAGCTCAGGCATGAATACTGAGTTCATCAAATACATGAAATGAGCTGGAGCATTTGTCAAACCAAAAGACATTACCAAGTATTCATATAATCCATATCTTGTGGTAAATGACGTTTTGGGAATATCTTTCGGCTTTATCTTGATTTGGTGATATCCTGATCTCAAATCTATCTTGGAGAAAACTTTGGCTCCGGCCAATTGATCAAAAAGCAAATCTATTTGAGGTAATGGATACTTATTCTTGATGGTCACTTCATTCAATGGACGATAGTCAACACATAACATCAGGGTCTCATCTTTCTTTTTCACAAAAATTGCTGGACATCCCCAAGGTGAGGAACTAGGTTGGATAAACCCCTTCTCAATCAATTCTTGTAACTGAGTCTTCAACTCGGCCAATTCCTTAGGTGGCATCCTATAGGCTCATCAAGAAATCGGAGCTATTCCAGGTTGTAACTCTATGTTAAACTGTACATCCCTATCAGGTGGAAGACCGGGTAAATCTTTAGGAAACACGTCCGAAAATTCACACACTACCGGAATATCTCTAATCTCTTTGACAGCAGTTACACAAACCTTGCCCACTGATCTTCTTAGGGTTGGAAGTTGGATGAGAAGTTGAGAATTACTATCAGGCAAACTTACCCTTAATGTCCTATTCAAAGCATCTATAACAGCCTTATGCTGATACATCCAATTCATTCCCAAGATTACATCTATATCCTGATCCTTAAGGATAATCATGGTAGTGGGAAAAATATGCCCACCTAGGTTTACGGGTACCTGGTATACCATTTCCTTAGTACACAGACGTCCCCCGGGCGACTGTATAAAGAAACTTTCCTTTGTTGCCCCAATTGAAATTTCATACTTCATGACAAATGTTCTATTGATGAATGAATGCGATGCGCCAGAATCAAAAAGTATAACTGCAGGGTGATTAGCAATAGGAAACATACCCATCATCACTGGCTCCCCTTCTGGAATTTCTCTAGCTTGAATATAGAACACCCATCCTGTCTTCCTCTCATCTTTGCCCTTCTGAGCATTCTGATTGGGGTTCTTGTTTGGTGCCTGACCTTGTTGTTGATTAGCAGGGGCTTTCTGATAATTTTGATTAGCCTACCTAGGATATGGACATTCCCTAGAGAAATGACCAGTCCTTCCATAATTGTAACACGGATAGTTGTGACCCTAGGACGTTAGAGCATTGCCACCAGGAGCATTGGTTGACTGTGAATTTGGATAGGTTATAGCAGGATGGACATTTGACTGTTGCCTGGCTTGAGACTGTGGCAGACGGTAAGGAGGATGATTATGATTTACTAGATGATAAATCACCCTCTACCTCTTCTGATTTCCCCCAAAAGATCCGGATGGCATACTCTTTTTCTTTTTGAGCTCCTTATGCTGCCGATACTTTGACTCTAAAGCAATTGCAATATTTATGGCCTCATGATAAGTGACATTGGTGCAAGTTGTCATCATTGTTTGCAGCTTGGCATTCAAACCTCTCATAAACCACCTCTTCTTCTTGGCATCAGTATTGACATGTTTAGATGCATATTGGGATAGGTGATTGAATCTTCCCACATACTGCATCACTATTTGATCTCCTTGCTTCAAAGCAAGGAATTCATCCAGCTTCATAGCCATAACTCCTTCAGGGATATAATGGGCTCTAAAGGCAGTATGGAACTCAGCCCAGGTTATTGGAATGCTAGCTGGTTGCATAGCCACTAAGTTTGCCCACCAAGCACTTGCTGCTCCTCTAAGTTGCTGAGCGGCAAATGCAGGTTTCTGATACTCCGTGCATGGTATAAGATCAAATTTCTGCTCCATGGTTTGAAGCCAGTCATCAGCCTCCAATGGTTCATCTGCCTTGGTGAACATCGGTGGTCTTGTGTCTGTAAAATCAACATATGTAGCCTCCTATCTGTTGTGGTGGCAACCACAGTTTCCGTGCATCTGATTCTGATTACTCTGAGCTATCTCATGAAGCAAATGAGAATTTTTGGCCGTCACATTAACAAGTGTGGTTATAGCATCTGCCAGATTTGTTGGAACTGGTGGCGGATCTGGAATACCATCCTCATCTTATGAAGTTCTAGGAATATACGAACCCCGCGTACGACGCATCTGCTCATAATAAAACAAACTTTATTCACAAGCCTTTATTGAATTGCACAAAAGCTTACTCTAGACACATTACATAGGGTTTACTAATATAAACACCAGAACCTGTAAGTACCAAAACAAAACTACATTACTTAACTATAACTAACTATTATACAACTCTACTCCTTTTCGTGATTACTTCAAACTTCAGGCTCGGTATCCATTCCGGAATTATTACCGCCTTCCTCATCACTTTCATTGATCATTACTAATTCTTTAGGATCTTCTTCTTCTTCTGATTCATTATCATTGGCAAGGATGACACCAGGGTCCATTGCATCAGCTTGGGGCTCATGATTTGGATTTAGTAGATTGCTAAGCCTATGAACTTCCTCATGCAGATAAGTATTATGTTCTTCTAAATCTTCTACATAGAATTCTAGCTCATGAGTTCTAGCTCTAGCTACATTTTCCCTATGCCAAGCTTCATTCCTTCCCTCCACCATATGAACTAACATGCTTTCGCAGTTCCTATGTGCGGTGGTGAGACGCCTCAATTGATCCGGTAATTCTCCTACCTGTATAGCATCCAAAGCCCTATCTCTAGTAGCTTGTGCTAACTCTACAGAAATCCTCTGTATCTCTACCTGGAGATCAGGCCTAGAGCTGCTACTGCTAGCACCATCATTCCTAGGGGCAAGTTGGTGATGAGGAACTCCTTTGGGTCCAGTGGACTTACGGGGCATCATCTTGGCACGAGCCATACTGTAGGAAACCAATTTAATCCAAGTAAGACCAATTGATCAAAGTCTAAAGAGTAGCTAAGATGGATTACATTACTCAAACCAGACTCACTACTCAACTCTAGACTAGGAGGTGAAGGAAGTAACGAGTGAATTAATCATGATGCATGAATCGTTCTTATGAACAAAAACATCAAAGTTTATAATGCACATAAACAACATTTATTTTTATATAGGGCTTAGTAAGATTACTACTCCACCACACAAAACCTTTTTAATCAAATATGAAATGGTGAGAAAGAAATAAGATAAGTCAGAAGCAATTTGGACCAAATTATCAAGTTAAATTTAGTCATCCCAAATCATTTTGAAGTTTTTGTAAAACAATACAACAAAAACCTTGTAACGATCGCTCTGATACCATTCTGTGGCAGAACCTCCTAAATTATAGGACCCACATGCACTTGTCACTGTCCAACGACCTTTGACAACTATGCATATGTTCCTGGTAACTTAAGAAGTCTGTCGAGTGTCCTCGGGGAACCTCGAATCATCCACGATTTCCAAGCAGGATCACATTACAGAGTCATTGCAGTATTACAACCTTTATTCAAATATCAATACCAGAGTAAAAACAGCGGAAGTCTTATAATAACATAATTTACAAAACAGTAGTTTCAAACCTCACAACTAAGTTCGATGTTTATTACAAAACAAAATAGTGGAGTGGCATTATAATATAATACAAAACACACAATGAAACTGCCCTGCCCAAGGGCCACACATTCACTTCTCATCGTCATCACAAGGAACAACCGTCATGCAGCACGATCCAAAACAAATCTGCTCATGAGGCTCACCTGCAATAAGGGTCAACAAACCCTGAGTACCAAAGTACTCAACAAGACTTAACCGAAATATTAACTGGTAAACTTAGGAATGCAGGCTTAGGGATTCAAGGTATAGCTTTAACAATAATCAAAGTTCTTTTGCGTAAAAGCTCTTTAACAAAATTCTTTATATAGAAAACTTCATAAAATCATATACAAAGCTGACATGATCCGTGTTGAGATCATGAAACTTCATATCCAACACCTTCACAAGCCTTATTCGAGTTCCAGTTATTAATCTATGATGATGAACAGTGAGTTGAATCTCCATAACCGAGGAGCAATGACGATTCGAACCGATTAAAAACCCAGCTAGGAATTCTAGACCACACGACATATGCAGATCCCTGACCTACATATACCAACCCACCCTCGGATCCTCTAAACAAGAACGGGTCCACGCCACCCGAGAATATAGTACTCCACCATTCCAGCCCATGGCCACGTGGGTACACGCTATTCCTGCCATCTCCCCACTCCTAGTGCGTGAGTAGCCATTCTCGTACTAGAATCGCCAAGTTAAGGCTTACCGGAGTATGTGGTTAGTACTACAAAGTCTCACCTCATGCAATTCAACAACGGTATGGACCTTAATTGACATAGGCGAAAAGAAGCCGCTCACAAGACCTCCATGTCTTGTGGCTCTCACACACCGAGTTCACTCGGTCTAGATTTATTACTTCACATGCTCATATCTCATGATAACATAAGTAACCAAAGATCCATTTAAAATTCTTAGGTGACAGGTAATCGCCCGACTAAGCATGACTAAGCATAAATAGTCATTTATGAATAAAATATGTAATCAAGGTAGATATGGAAAGGCAAGGTTGGTAAAGCACCAATTAGGTTTTCACTTGACTTCTAATCACTTAATGCAGTATAGAATAAGCAAAAGTGAAATCAATTTTGTAAAACACAAGGTAGGGTTGTATGCATCCGAGGCTTGCCTTCGTTGACAGAAAAGTCCGGTTCCTGCGACATTTCACAAGTATTCGATCCGGACTCAACAGACGGATTAACCTCCTCAACAACTTGATTAACTACCACGTGTTCACCTTCGTTCACTACACGTAATAACAATGCCATGTTTAACATGATGCGGAATACAAAACATGATGCTCGATGATGGATGCAAAAATTAACAATTTGAATACAACTTTCCTTCACGGTACAGTTGCAAGTCAAACAAACTAAATATTTTCCGTAACACATACATCAATTGCCAAGGATCATTATCAACAAATGACCCAAGGTCATCACTCAATCCAAAATTTCAAACAAAATCTAAATCATTAAAGGTTACTATTTGCTTTTATGAATTAATTATTTAATTCAAAATTATGAAATAATTCAACTTATTCTAATTGAGCTCAAAATTTTAGTAAATGTTCATTACATGATAAGTAAGTGGCAAAACAAATTTCATAATTTTTGGACAATTAAATAAGCCTAGAAAAATCATGGAAATCCATTTATTAATAAATTGAGTAATTTTTATCACATTAAAAAATTATTGAAAAATATTATTTCATATTTTTCTTAAATATTGTACATCATAGAGAAGTCACACAAAAATTTTCATAATTGTTGGAGCTCTAAATAAATCTACACAAAAATAACAAAAATAGACACTATTCATTCAAATCTGAAAATAGAAAATCCATTTTGAACGCTGAGTCGCTGACAACCCGACCCCACCTGTCATCTTCTACCTCTGGCTTTGACCGCGATGGCGACGGCGCTGACCGATGATTCCCCGCCGCCGGTGAGACTAACGGCGAAGGCAACTGCACCAACATACTCCCCACGACTAAGCGCACCTACTGACGCCCCTAGTTGCATCGATTGCGGCATGAAATGAGCACGGTATCGGGCATGGCGGACACGGCGGCTCAGCGGCGTTATGCTGGTGAAACAAGGTCGGTAGCGACTAAACAAATGGCCCAGAAAGACTCAAGGGCTCATCTCGATCATGCTGGAGTCGATGACCGAGCCAGAGGACCAACGGAGAGATGGGTCGACGTTCACAGCTACCACGGCGGAGCAAGCCACGACGACAGCGATGTTCCGGCTACTACAGTGGGCAAAACAGTCAATCAACCGGGCACGAAGCACCACGACATCATGAAGAAGCTGAAACAAGGCTTCACAAGGTCATAGGCTCACCGTAGAGCGCTGGCCACGACGGCGCTGCCACGACAGAGATGTTGCCAGCCACGAGGAAGAAGAGCATGGTCAGCGAGTTCCCGGTGAAATCAGTCGACCACAGTTAGCTGGGTGGATGCGCAAGAAGGAGACAGAGCTGGAACTGGCTTTAGCTGCGACGGTGGAGCACTACCGCGACGGTGCGAGCTCACCGGAGACGAGCAAGGCCGACGGGAAAAACAGAGGAGGAGAAAACGGCAATGACGACGGCGACTCAGGTTATAAAGGATGGCCAGAAAGCGCAAGGAAGCCATGGCGAAGCCATTTCCCTCACCAGCGCGACGCCCAGATGGCCACGCGCGCGACTGGAAGCAAGCCGAAGGATCGCCGGCAATGTAGCTTAGGCGGTGAACACTGTTCATAGAAATTACAAAATTACCATTCGCCAAAATTCACAAATTACTCTCAAATTTTCATAACAACTAAAAAATCTCCAAAAACAAAAGTTGTTCAAAATCAAAAGTTCTACAACTTTTCTTTTATAACCAACTCCTAATTCGGACTAGATTTTGAAATGAACTTTTGAATTCGAATAGGGAAATTTAATGAATTACGCATTTTCGAATTACTCCAAATTTTTCATAACAACTTTGAAAACTCCAAAAACAAACTTTGTATAACTTGTCAAGCTCTATACTTTTGCTTTTGGGCTCAACCTCAAAATATGCTTAGATTTTGAAATGAGTTTTTAGGGTAGGATTTAAATGCTGAAAATCAGGGTTTTCTGGAAAATTCAAATCCAAACCAAATTTTGACTTGATTCAAACAATTCAATTCACACTCATAACACAAATGTAAACTTGTTTTAGTGAATGCATATCAAAGTTTGCAATATGACCAAATGCCTTGTAATGCATATGATGACATGTCATGTTTTTAATATTTAAACACCCGAGGTGTTACAGATCCGACCGGAAGCCTACCAACTGAAGGACAACAACGATGACACTCTCTCTGATGACCTTGGAACGGCTATGTCTTTTCTTCTCTTTCTAAGTTTTAGTCTTACCTTTACTTAGCGAACGCTCCCATAAGAGCACCCCGACCCAAACACTTTTCGGCTCAGGGCACTCGGGGGGCTCCTCTAGGGGGCTCTACTACCCCTTTGTTTTTGTTTTTACCTTAAGAACTCTTTTGGTTTTGTATGAAGAAACTCCTTCCTACCTGAACAAAAGGGTAGTTCGTTCCTTTGTTTTACCTTACGTAACTTTACTTTCAAATATTTCGACTGATCGCACCTCGCCTTTTCCTACGGCTACGACCAGCCGAGCCTCGTGGGTCACGCCCCGAGCTCACAAAGTTGTGACCTATGGAACAAACAGGCAGGTATGAGATAGAAAGAAATTTAAAACAAAATTATGCTAAGGGAAAACTAAGGAACGAAAGGGAACAAGCTTCCTCGAATGGAGCGACTCCATCACAAGAACAAAAACCAATTACAGTCATTAAAACACACCATGAAACGTCTTACACAGGGGCTTCCCCATGAACTTAAAACTTCCTACATTTGCTAACTACTATTATATTTTTACATGCTACTGGGCCGACCCGGCGACATCCGACGACGGTGCAACCGACAAAGGCTCGAGCTGCTCACTTCCTGATGATGCGGCATCTGGCTCGGCCAAGACCGGGGTGACATCCACCTCCAATCCGACATCACGCTCTGGGTTTGCAAAAGGATCCGTAAGTCCTCCCCCTCGCTCACTCTTCCTCTCACTTAGGAACCACCGCAGCGTACAGGCACTCTCGGTGAGAAAGAATAAGGAAGGAAGAGCGAGGAATCTCCGCCAGAAGAGACCACCAGACCTCCCTGAGTCGATCGAGTCACCCAGGAGAGATCAACCGACCTCCTGAGTCGATTGATTCACTCAGGATAAGCACCTGAGATACAGGTAGGAAGCGAAGGGGAGCCCCATGCGGGCCATGCTGACTCCGTCTCGAATGATGAGCACGGGTCCCGGTCGGACATTTCTGACTGAAGCTCTCTGAACCCCATCTCTTAGGTCATCAAGGTAAGCATGTGTTCATTAAATACAAACTGTTCACATGAGAGCTAACCCACGATTGACAAGCGTAGGTCTCAGACGGGCATTTCCGACTGGAGCTCTTCAAACCCTGTCGCTCTAGTCTTCAAGGTAAAACACCATCAAAGCCCCTCTATTTCATTACAAATCATTCATACATCCATACGCGCATTCATCTCATACGCCTGAACCCCCCGAATGGTTAGGGCATGAACCGCCTGGGGGCTCGGGAACTAAGCATCGCACGTGCAGCGAAATGCACCAAAATGCTCTAGTTGCGCCACGAAGCGGTGGCTTGCCTCATTCGACATGAGCAACCAAACAGAGCCAGGGGAGAAAACTATAGATGAGCACCATGCAGCCTTCGCCCGGTCTGGCAAACCGGGTCATCTCAACCTTCTCATTCGATCCTGAACCTCTCGCCAAGCCCATAGAATCTCCATCGAGGGAAAGGCCGTCAGGCCACTCGGGTCGGTCTATGGAATGACCTAGGCATCTATCGGGCTACAGGTAAAGGAGTAGTGGAATGTCACAAGAGGGCTATGCCGACCCCATCATGAACGACGGACCCAGATTCCACTCGATCACACCCGTTAGCGAGCTCACCGAGCTAGTCTTCGAGCCCGAGCGATCAGGATAGGCGATGAAACTCATCCCCTCCGGATGTGAGGAACCGGATGGGGTAGCGCAAAAATGACTCACAGCCCCCACGAAGGCCTGACAAGGCTCGGGGGTTTAAACGCCATGGGACCGCGACTCTGAATTCGCGTCGACGGGATAGGCGACATCCGGCTACGGCTTGGGACCGCGACTCCTTAATGCGCGTCGACGGGATAGGTGACATCCGGCTATGGCTTGGGACCGCGACTCTTTAATTCGCGTCGACAGGATAGGCGACATCCGGCTACAGCTTGGGACCGCGACTCCTTAACTCGCGTAATGGCTTCAGACGGCTTCACTAACTAAAACTAACTCTTTCGATCCACGGCGAGCACCGACGCCTGGGTCTACTCGCGACTCCACCTTACCCGATCCCATGGCGCGCACCGACGCCAAAGATCAAACTCTGTTGCATCCAAAACTAAGTTATTTCTATTCACGGCGCACACTAACGCTAGGGCTTGTTTCAAAAACTAAAAACTTCCTTGTTCGATCCTCGGCGCGCACCGACGCCGAGATCATTAAGTTTTGTCTCAATCCAATCCCCACGCCTAAAAACACCTCGACTGCACAACGACGCCATGGTTAAACAAAATTATGTCTCAAACTAAAAAACATGCATAAACGCCTGCTGAGATAACACCCCCAACCGGTTCAGCTTGAACCACCTGGGGCTTAGGGGCTACACCCACGGGTGTGCTCGCGTGCACCCACCGGCATGACAAAAATCCCCCAGACGATTCTGTCTGAATTGCCCGGGGGCTCGGGGGCTCCTGTTGGGTTCATAAACCCAGGGTCCCTCGGGGACCGGCTTCCACGCTAGGGCTCGGCCTAGGAAAACGGCCTTTCTTTCTTCTGGACCGGCCCGAAAGTCTAAAACCAACAGACCGGATCACTCGCTTCGGCCCATCTCTCCGACCGGAGCGCTAGCTTAGGCTTAGGCCGGCTCCGAACGGCCTCTCTGATTGGAGTGCTAGCGTCAGGCCTCGGCTGTCTCCGCACGGCCTCCGCTCAGAAAGCCTAACCCAAGGACCGCCTCCAGCTTCGACCCCACGACTCCGACCCCATGACCGGGGCTCGTGGGAAGCCTGCTCACCGCTCTTCTCCGACCGGCGCACTAAGGGCTGACTAGGGACCATCCGACCGGGGACGCCCGCTCAGAAAGAACCAGAAGGCGTGCGGAGAAAGGCAAGGCATGGCTCATAAGTCAACACCACTATACCAGGGACCATACCCTGCACGAAGTAGTGCTCTGCAGCCACCCTGACACAAAGTATTGTAGGGGCCACTAGAAACTCCCATATGGTAAGCCCCCTCCACGTGTCTCTAGACACCGATTGCGGTATGGGCTCCAGGATTTGCCATACCGGGTGAACATAGCACAGCTCCTCACATGCCACTAGGCATCTAGAAGTATTCTGTAGGTACCAGCGTCATCCTTCCTGAAGAAGATAGCTCGACCTTTCGTACACATCTGACATCCTACAGCGACATTGACAGTATTGGGTGGCTTCAACCATTATCCAGTTTTCATCACCGTAGGCAGCAAGACTTAGAAATATATGTACTCTCCCCCTCTCATCTGTAAAGCCATCCCCTTCATCTATAAAAGGGGATGCGCTCCCTTCAACTAGGGGAGATCGACTTCAAGTTCAGACTCAAGAGATCGACTTCTTCAAGCTCAGACTCAAGAGATTGACTTCTTCAAGCTCAGACTCAAGAGATCGATTTCTTCAAGCCCAGACTCACTAGATCGACATCAACGCTCCCGACCATAGGACCGCCAAGTTCCGACCGCGACCCTTCCGGTCGGAGCCGACCAAACCTCTTGTACACCCCCTTCTTCCTCTTTTCTCGTTTGTACCCCCACTACAGACTTCGAGCACCTGGACTTAGGAATAAAGTCGCCGACCGACCCCGACTGGACGTAGGGCACGTTGCCTGAACCAGTATAAATCCTATGTCATTGAGTGCTAGGCCACCTCCAATCACAACGTACAGCAAAACTACAAATATTTACTAGTTAGTCACTTTCTGCACTGACACATATGTTCACCAAGATCAAGGCTAGCAATCAAAAGAAGATTAGTCCTCGATAGGATCTAGTCTATATTAGTGATAGAGAGATAGAGTGAGAGGGAAGAGTTTTGGAGGAGTCCCGGCCTATTGGTGCTCTCTCTACGGCTTGTATCCTGGCGGAATCAAGTTCTTCTTGAGCTTGCATCTGAGATTTCTCTGGTAGTCGACTTCTAATTCAAGTAAGCATCGTGTTTATACTATTCTTCAGGTTTGTGGCTCTCTTTTGAGTACTTTAATCCTTGTAGCTCCTGGGTTAAAGAAGTATTCGTAGTGTAAGCGTTGTGCTTAGACTTGGTTACTCGTGGATGTACCCTATTTTTCTGGATCGGTGGTAACTCGCGAGGGTGACTCTTATAGCCTCGTTGAATCCTATGTAGTCCACCTCCCATTACTAGGCCTAGCAGGACTTTGTTACTACAGGAAACATACTCTGCTTGTGTTTTCTCTAGTAATATTCCCAGAATTGAACAATAGAAGACAAAGCTTACCGAAGTTAGAACTAGAAGACCTTAGCAGTCTCCTCTACACTCCTATTATCTAGCCTTGATTGTGAAGTTGGGTTAAGTTAGAATTAGGTACTCTCACCTCCGTTCCTTTGGGTTCAATATAAAACTGGGTTACTCTCGGTGAAGTGCTACAACGGTATAATATCTGTGCGCTTGCGGATTATTCTGTGTGCATTAATTTATACCAACAAAGGGCTTAGGGAATGCAGTGAAGAATGTTTTCCCAAATGCAGAGCAAAGAGAATGCTTTTATCATCTTGTTAAAAATTTTCAGAAGAGGTTTAGAGGGTTCGAGCAGATATATCCTACAACAATGGCTTATAGAGAAGATATATTTTATGACCACATGGCAAAAATTATAAGTGAATCATCAGAAGCTATGAAATGGTTACAAACCAATCATAAGCTTAAATGGTATAGGTGTGCTTTTAATCTAGAAATTAAATATGACTACATCACTAGTAATATTGCAGAGTGAGAAATGATCATGATATTATGGAACAAGAGAGGAAATATTGCATACAAGCTACCTGAAGGCAGGATACTTCCAGCCATTATACTTTAGCTGAAAGCAAATACTAGAGGTTTAGGCCACTTGAAAATTGTACCAGCCAGTAATTGGAGTGTAGAGGTGTGGGACCATAGCAGGAAAGTTGAGAGGCATATTGTCTATGTTAAACCTAAGGACCTGTGCTTGTCTTGAATGGCAGCACACTGGTAGGCCATGTAAGAAATGCGGTGAAAAAGGTCATATGCAATTAATGCAAAGGGAAATAAGATGATTACAGGACCTATGACTTGCAAGAAATGCGGTGAAAAAGGTCACAGGCGAGCTAGTGCCAAGTGCCAACTCAATGGGACAGCAAAAAAGAGGTAAGTATTGATTTTCTTTATCAAAAACTTGAATCAACATGTCATTATTAATTTATTTATTTTACTTGTAGGAAGCACCAGCAAAAAGAGGTAAGTGCAAATATCATTAATTATGAAATTCCCAGTCCGCAATTGTTGCACCACCAAAGCATTAATGCATTACCACAGGAATTGATGAAATTATTCTGCTTGCTCGGATTGAACTCAACAGGATCCAGCAGTACAAACTTTAGGTTCAAATGACCAGTAAGAAATGAAACAGAACCTTTTTGAAGAATCTACTAGCACTTTGATGTTCTCATCAATTGCACTTTATACCAAGTGCCTGTTTAGTTCCGAAAATTTTGCAAAATTTTTCAAGATTCTCCGTCACATTGAATCTTTGGACGCATGCATGTAGCATTAAATATAAATAAAAAATAAAACTAATTACACAGTTTAGACGAAATTCATGAGACGAATCTTTTAAGCCTAATTAAACTATGATTGGACACTAATTGCCAAATAACAACAAAAGTGCTATAGTACCATTTCCTAAAAAAATCGCCAACTAAACAAGGCCCAAGTAGAAAACTAAAATGAAAGCCTGATGCCTAAGTCTTCAGGTGCACACACCATCTTTTTTTTCGATACGGGAATGTTTATTATGTTTCAAGATCAATACACAACATCTTATATTAATATAGTCCTAATACATGTGAACGGCTCCAACTTCGTAAATCATAACACCTGGCATGACTCAGTTCTTTCAAGCCACAACTCAAACATGAAGTTGCATTCACCTTTTTTAAAATTAAAATTCTCTCATCACTGACTTCCGCTCTTTCAGAGTTCTATCAAACACTTGAAAGTTCGCCATCTCAATTGAAAGCATTTGATGATCAATTACAAGCTTCTGAATCTCAAAAGAAACTCTTGGACTCTGAAAGTATAGGAACTCAATTTGAAGCTTTTCCATCCCATCTAAAAGTCTAAGACTTGATAATCTTTGACAGAAAGCTTGGAGACAAGTTCCTGAGTTTATGTACAACAGTTAGCACTTTGCAAGACAGCACTGCTACTGTGCTACAGATTGAAATCTCACTCAGCATCATCAGTGCCAAAAGCCGAAGCAGCACTGAAACCATATCTGACTCAATCTGCCCTCAACAATGCAATCTCCAGTCCATTCAGTTTCAATCTATAAGTGGATCCACGAAGAAGTAACTGTCCGGCAGTTCAATGGTTGAGTTATCTACCAGTCCAGGCAACGATTCCCTCTCTTCTTCGGTTCTTGCTCTTCTTTTCTTGTCAGATCACTGCAGTTCTTGACAGCGCTCGCATAACTCTGCATCCCAATTCTTGTTTACTTTCTTGTTCTTCAAAAGCTAAACAGTTTTTATATTTTAGTTAATGTAATAACCGATGCCTTGACCTAGAAGAAAACAATTGAAATGACTGTCGTGTAATTAAATCCTTCAGCTATCTATTATAGTTCATTCACGCAACAATTCCCTTCTCTGTTCTTCACTTCTTGCTGCTCTTTTCTTGTCAGACCACACTGGTTCTTGGCAGCTCCCTGCATCCCAATTCTTTTAAGCTTCTTATACAAAAAACAAGGCCGCATCCCTGCTCGATTTGACATGTAAATCAAGAAAATTCTTTGATCATTGATGCGCAAGCACCAGCCAGCGAGAATTGAGGGAATACTGAAAACAAATTTGTCACCAAGAACAGATTCAGATGCACTGCCACCAAGAAGTGCAGGAAGTTCGGAAGCAGATCAATCCCAAATTCATCATGACTTTTAGGATCACGTAAAAATTATTGAATCACAAATGGGTTTTGACCGATATCTGGCAAAGTGGCAACGGCTGCGTTGTGTTATGTATCTGCAAACAGGTATAGTATATTACTGTTACAACAGTAAGCTATGCCCATCTATGAACCCAGGGCTGCAAATGTTTGGAGAAACGAATGCTCTAAATCATTTACAGTGCAAAATAAATGTTTTTCACTAGTTGGAAAATGCTGTACGTTATTTCAACTGAAAGACCCCGTGGTCTAACAATACGTAGGAGCCTGCAATACCAGGGCCATTAACACAGCATCCCTCTGTGGCAGGGTCATCATCCTTCCGCACTGACAAACAAGATTCAGCAGCACATTTCATACATGGCTTGGTTCTAGATCATTGCCCGCCGCCCGGTATATGTTGAGTAGAATAAATCATACTACTACTTATATATAGCTGAAAAATCAAGATGAATAGGTGACGAAAATGTTTTGTTGTACCGGAAACTCATATAGTCATATGAACTGCAATTCTTTGATGGTTGTGCCAGTGATTTTCTCTATGTGGTTTGCTTGTGGATAAGAAATACCTCAGGATGAATGCTGCAGCCATCCAATGATCCTCTACTAATGCATTGTTGATGAAAGATTGATAAATGTAGAAGCTATGATTTTTATTTGGATGACTAAAAGATTGTGATTGTCAGCAAAGGAAAGAGGCATCAGAAGACAACAAGTTTCAGCTTATGCAACCAAGATTCAAGCCCCAAGGTGTTGAACCAAACTATAATTAGGTAGAAGTAATGTAGCGGTTGATTGTGTTCTGATTTCAAAAAACTAATTTGCTTTAAAAAAAACAAGGGAAACAAATTCATTCTTCACTTCCATTGCGAGTTGAAGTTCAAGAATAGAAATGCAGGTCTTACCAGCTTACAGACAAGCACAATAAACCTTGACAGCAATCATCAATGTTTCAAAATCATTGAGGGACAAATCTTATTCATTCATAGCATCCATAACAAATGAAAGAATTGCTATGCATATTTTCCTGTGATCTAAAAGCGAATGAAAGGCTTAAAGTTTCAGGTGTGTTCGTATCTTGATATCCTAAAGCACTGCAGTACATACCAAGAAGAAAACTGCAAAAAAAAAAAAAAAAAAAAACAGCCTGGTGCATAGGTCTTCAGATATAAGATCAACACACTCCACTTATAAATGAGGTGAATAATTATTTAGGCAGAGGTAGAGTCGAAGGAGAATGCAAAAGGAAAACAAGTATATATTACATAGATTATCACCAAGTTCCACAAGCGTTCAACTTGATACTATGCATGGAACTAGACTATCTTTTGACATAATATCGGCACGGTCCTCATGACTTTACCAAAGAGGCAGTCTTTATGTGAGGAAACAACAATATATTGTTTGCTGGGATATATATGAATTGCAATCATTCTGATGATAACTAGGTGGAAAAATAACAAGGGACATCTCAAGAGCTCTTCTCTGTTTAAAATGAAATATAGCACCAAATTGGTTGACAAATTATAATATTTGAGTAGAAGAGATATAATAGATATCAACACACTAAAAAATCACTAAACATCACTGCATCTTCTTCCCACCTAAAAACTAAATGCTTATCGGTGGTGCCATTTGCTAGAATAGTGTGGAAGTATCATTGGGCTAACCCTAGAAGGGTAGCAATGTATATTAGTCATACATGGGCCTCATGGGCCTAATACACTCACACTCTCATACTCCAACACCCCCCCGCAGTCTGAACTACCGTCGCAGCGGAGTTACAGACTGGACATGAAAAGAAGCACACACACGAGCCCCCCCACAGACGCAACTAGCCACCAATGATGTTGAGGCTGGAGCGAAACTCGGTGAAGGTCGATGACGGGAGGCCCTTGGTGAAGATGTCGGCAAACTGGGAGGTGGTCGGGACGTGTAGGACCCGAACATCGCCGATGGCAACCCGATCACGGACAAAGTGTAGGTCGATCTCCACATGCTTGGTCCGTTGGTGCTGCACGGGGTTGGTGGAGAGGTACACCGCACTGACGTTGTCGCAGTAGACCAGCGTGCTCCGGGAGAGAGGGCTGTGGAGCTCGGCAAGGAGCTGTCGGAGCCAGGAGGCCTCAGCCACGCCGTTAGCGACAGCTCGGTACTCTGCCTCGGCACTGGATCGGGAGACCACCGGCTGGCGCTTGGACGACCAGGACACCAGGTTGCCGCCCAGAAAGACAGTGTAGCCGGAGGTAGAGCGCCGAGTGTCCGGACACCCGGCCCAGTCGGCGTCAGTGTAGACGACGAGCTCGGTGGAGGAAGACCGCTGAAGGAGTAAGTCGTAGTCGACAGTGCCGCGGAGGTAACGGAGGAGGCGCTTGAGCGCAGTGAGGTAAGGTTCTCGGGGATCATGCATGTGAAGGCATATCTGCTGCACTGCATAGGTGATGTCTGGCCTGGTGAAGGTGAGGTACTGAAGGGCACCTGCAAGACTCCGGTAAGCAGTGGGGTCTGCCACGGTGGTGCCCACGGCCTCTGACAGCTTGCCCTGTGTGTCAACTGGAGTAGAGCAGGGCTTGCAGTTAGTCATCCCAGCACGCTCCAGGATATCAAGAGTGTACTGCCGCTGGTGAAGGAGAAGGCCGGTGGGGCGAGGCTCAACAGTGACCCCAAGGAAGTGGTGGAGCACACCAAGATCCTTCTAGCAAACTCCTGCTGAAGAGAGGCGATGACACGGCTGAGTAAGGACGGGCTGGAGGCTGTGAGGACAATATCATCAACATAGAGCAGCAGATAGGCAGTCTCAGCTCCATGGTGATAGATAAACAGGGACGTATCCGACTTGGCCTCCACAAACCCCAGTGTCAGCAGAAAAGCAGCAAACCGAGAGTACCACGCCCGGGGGGCCTGCTTGAGGCCGTAGAGAGACTTGTTGAGCCGGCAGACCATGTCCGGACGAGAAGAGTCAACAAACCCCGCTGGCTGGCTGCAGTAGACTGTCTCGGTGAGAGTCCCGTGGAGAAAAGCATTCTTGACGTCCAGCTGATGCACAGGCCAAGAGCGACTGAGAGCCAGGGAGAGCACTGTGCGTACGGTGGCCGGCTTCACCACGGGGCTGAAAGTCTCATCATAATCGACTCCAGGGCGCTGAGTGAAACCCCGAAGAACCCAGCGAGCCTTGTACCTCTCAAGGGTACCATCAGCCCGCCGCTTGTGTGTCCTGATCCACTTGCCGGTGACGACGTTGGATCCGGGTGGACGGGGCACCAGATCCCATGTCTGGTTGACGAGGAGAGCCGCATACTCCTCTTCCATCGCGCGGCGCCAATGAGGGTCCGACAAGGCGTCGCGAACAGAAGAGGGTACAGGAGAGATCTGCGGGTCGTCGGGCATCGTCACGAGAGCCAGGGGCCGCAGGGTACCAGCCGCATGACGCGTCACCATAGGGTGAACATGCCGCGGGTGTCGGTGAAGGAGTTGCGGGTGGTACACCGGCGATGCGACACGGGTAGCCTGAGGCGGCGGCGGCGGTGTAGGGGTCGCCGGCGGAGAAGGAGCCACCGGTGGTGCCGGAGGCAGCGTTGCCGCCGGCACACGGCGCTGGTAGACGTGCACCGGCTGGGCGAAATGCGCAGGAGGTGCGACAGGCGACGTCCCCGGACCCGCTGCGGACGGAGGGGCAGGGGCAGCTCCGGAGGGCGACGCCTCCGGACCCAGGCAGGGTGTAGGGCCAGGGGCGTCACTGGTGGGCGGTGAGCGGGGGCACGGGCCCGGCGAGCGGCACGGGGAAGCAGTACCTGCAGGAGACAGCGGTAAAAGCGGCTGGACCACCGTGTCAGTGGGAAACAGAGAGAAGGGGTCAGGGTCGGGGGTGGGAGATGGTGTGGTGGTGGTGGAGAAGGGGAAGATAGACTCATCAAACACCACGTGGCGAGAGATGAGGACCTGACAGGAGGTGAGGTCAAAGCACCGGTACCCCTTGTGATCCGGGGAGTACCCAAGGAAGACACACAGAGCGGAACGGGGAGCCAGCTTGTGGGGAGCGGTGGCAGTGGTGTTAGGGTAACACGCACACCCGAAGACACGAAGGTGGTCATACCGAGGAGGGGTACCGAAGAGAGCGTGGTGTGGTGTGGGAGCCGGGCAGGCAGCGGAAGGAAGGCGGTTAAGGAGATAGGTGGAGGTGTGCAGACTCTCGGCCCAGAAGCGAGCAGGAAGCGACGCCTGGAGCAGAAGGGTGCGCATGGTGTCGTTCGTGGTGCAAATCATGCGCTCGGCCTTGCCGTTCTGGGAGGAGGTATACGGGCAAGACATGCGCAACTGGACACCGTGAGAGAGGAAGAAGGCACGGGAGGTGCCGTTATCGAACTCACGGCCATTGTCACACTGGACGGCCTTGATGGTAAGGCCGAACTGAGTAGACACCCAGGCGAAAAAGTGGAGAAGAGTGGTGAAGGTATCCGACTTTGCACGCAAGGGGAAAGTCCACGAATAATGCGAGAAATCGTCAACCACCACAAGATAGTATTTATACCCAGAAATGCTGATGATAGGAGATGTCCATAGGTCGCAGTGTACAAGATCAAACACATGCGTAGCATGTGAAGAAGAAGAACAAAAAGGGAGACGAACATGATGGCCCAGCTGGCACGCATGACACAAGTGCTCATCGTGAGCCCGAGTACAACCAATGTCGGAACTACGACTAAGCTGCGTCAGAGCATCACGTCCAGGATGGCCGAGGCGACGGTGCCAAGTGGTGGAAGAAGGAGTGGCGGCGAAGGCAGCTGACAAAGTAGACAGTGATGAAGAGGAAGCAGGCGTCGGAAGCCGAAGGGTGTAAAGGGGTCCCGTGCTGTCACATCGGAGAAGAGGACGCCGGGAAGCCAAATCCTTTACCGTAAGACCAGAAGAGTCAAATTCAACAGAACAGGAATTGTCAGCTGTAAAACGACGAATAGAAAGAAGGTTGTGAACCATAGAGGCTGCAACAAGAATGTCAGGAAGAAAAAAGGAACCATGAGTGCCGGCGGCACCCACGGACGTGACTGGAATACACGAACCATTCGCGACCATGATGGACGAAGGATGAGAGGGAGAAGGAGGGTGAATAGAGGAGAGTATACCAGGGTTTGGAGTAGTGTGGTAAGTGGCACCCGAGTCGGCAATCCAGTCAGTACCGGCAGGCGGTGTCAGGGCCATGGTGCTGAAGGATCTGGCCAAGGCCGCCGGGTTCCAACCGACAGGCCCGGGCAAGGTGTCAGGAGGTGGCACCCACGAAGATGCGCCAGGAGGTGTAGCCCACGCAGACGGGGAGTAAAACCCCGGAGGAGCTCCAGTGAGCAAGGCCACTGGTGGGCGGGGCTCTCCACCTAGAGCCGGGAAGGGCCACATGGAGATGCACCCCAACCACGGGTTGTGGAAAGAGGGCCAGGCTGCACCCCGTGGAGTCGCGGGCGACTGGTGGCTCCTTGGAGGAGCCGGTGTGTGGTGGCCCCCATGGCCCCCACGCCCCCCTCCGCGGCGACGGCGGCCGCCACGGCCCCCCCCCCCCACCCCCGCCCGGCCCGGGGGGAGGAGAACCAAGAAGCGACGACGGTGGTGGAGTGAACGAACGCGCCGGAGGAGTAGCGGCCAGGGCAGTCGAGGAAGACGAGGACCCTGGCGCGGAGGTGGACCCTGGCTGGACGCCCTGAGTGAGCTCCTCCATGACAAGGTCATCACGGACCTGCAGGAAGGAGGGAAAGGGCCTCTGCCGGGTGCTCCACGTCCGGAGGTGGGCGTAGCGGTCACTGAGCCCGCGGAGGACATTGAGGACCAGAATGCGGTCCTCCACGGGCCAGCCAAGGTCGCCGAGGGAGTCCGCCATGCTCTTCATGCGCCGGCAGAAATCGCCAACGGAGAGGTCACCCTGAACGAAGGTGTGGAAGCTCGCATCGAGACGCAGGGCCCGGGCTTCGGCATTGCCCAGAAACTAGCCCTCAAGCGCAAGCCAGGCCCGGCAAGCGTCAGCAGAGTTGCGGACGAGGTCATGGAGGTCCAGGGAGATCGTCTCGATGATCCAGGAGAGGACGACGCTATCAAGGCGCAGCCACGATGGGGTCTGGACCGCGACCGAGGCGTCGACTAGGACGTGGTCGTCGAGGGCATAGCGGCGGAGGGTGAGGAGAACCAGGTCCCTCCAGCGGGCGTAAGAGGGCGACTCAGGCTCGAGGACGACCGGGGCGAGGAGTCGGATGTTCTGGACACCCCCCGCCTAGTAGTGGAGCTGAGCCACGTGCGGGTCGGCCGGGTCGTGCCAGATGACCGTGGTGCGAGACGCGTGGTGACCCGTCGAGCCTGAGGAGGTGGCCGTGGTGCCGTAGGATGTAGGGAGGATGAGGAGCTGCTCCGCCTCAGCGATCTGGCGGGCCAGGGCATCAGCCGCGTCGCGCTCGCGCTCCAAAGCGAGGGCGGCCGCCCGCACCCGGGCCTGGCTGTCCGCAGCAGCAGCCCGTGCAGCCACGAGAGCGGCGGCGAGAGCGGAGTTGGCCCCTGCCGTCTGGAGAGGGGCAGGGGGGTGGCAGAGGAGGGGGAGCGGGGAAGAAGAAAGGCTCTAGGGTCTCCCCCACGCCCCCAGCGGCAGCGGCGTGGCTGCCTGCGCCCGCGCCCGCCCCTGCAGCAGCAGCGGCAGCGGCAGTGGGCAGGCTGCCCGTGTCCGCGCCCGCGGCGGCGGGGCCGCCTGCGCCCGCGCCCGCAGCGGCGGGGGCCGCCTTGCGCCGCGCCCGCAGCGGCGGCTGGGCCACCCACGTCCGCGCCCCGCGCCCGCGCCCGCGCCGGCACCCGCGCCCACGCCCGCAGCGACAGCGGCGGCGGCCGGGCCATCCGCGTCCGCGGCAAGGGGGCCGGCGCCCGCGCGCTGGGCCCACGACGGGTAGGGAAGGGAGGGGAAAACGTGGAAGTAGGTTGGGGAGGGAGGGGGAGGGGGAGGGCGGCCAGCCATGGCGGCGGCAAGAGGCCGGCCGGCGGCGCCTGGCGGCTGGTTGGGGAAGGGGAGGGAGGAAAGCCTAGTCTGATACCATGCTAGAATAGTGTGGAAGTATCATTGGGCTAACCCTAGAAGGGTAGCAATGTATATTAGTCATACATGGGCCTCATGGGCCTAATACACTCATACTCTCATACTCCAACACCATTAGGCCAGTCTCAATGGGGGTTTTATAGAGTTTCATGGGCATTAAATATGCTGACATGGCACTGCCTTGATGAAGAGAGAGAAGATAAAAGTTTCATGGGAGTAGCGAGAGTTTAATGGGGATGAAACTCTTCTGTACTGTTTCCAAAATATGAGTGTGTTGAAAACTGGGAGATGAAACCCCCACTGAGACTGGCCTTAGACCTACTGATGAAACCTTTCAAAAAGATCAATTGATAGATCATGTACTTGCTCAACATGCAGAAGATCAAGTGACCCATTCAAGAATTTACGGGACACAAAAGTGATCCGTGCACCCCTCGAAGATCTCTTTTTGATATCGAGAAGACTACGTTGTCTTGCAATCCATGCTTTGCTAAAGTTCTCAACTTTTAACTCAAGCCTCATTTACTCCAATACTCTTGCATTTGATACAAAAAAACTTGGCAGAGTTAATATGTGTCTTGATTCCTTGATAGTTTGCCAGCACAATTTTCCTCAAACGGATGTCATGAGTGCCAATAAGTTTTTGGTATTTATGATACCACACATTGTCCACAGAAACACGTGTGGCCTGAAAAAGCAAAGCGAACATATAAATGGTGTCAGTGGTTAATGTAGCTTTGGAACAATCATGTCATCAATGTAATAGTAAGTGACAAAAAATGCAGATGCACACTCTGGTACAGGGAGTCACCTTGATGTACAACTTCTCCAAGCTACGAAAGCACTTCACTGCGTCAATAACCGCATCCAAGGAAAGTTTGACCTCAGATAAAGCTAGAATCTTCACACTGTGTACTACATTCATCGTGCTAATAGCAGTTGATCCCTGAATTAAGGGTAGAATTAAAACATCATGATCAAGCGAAGGGACATGGATCCCTGATGAAGGCTTGTGAAAGTGAGAATTAATTATGCCAATACCTGAAAAATTGTAGACTGAAACTGAAGCCAGGGATAGGGAGTTATGTCAAAGAGTTTTCCCAAAACACACAATCATGGCGCAGAGATCAGTGAGATGTTAATAACCATTCCTTCAAAAATAAGTAATCTTTCCAAATATGGCGTGTCCTCAATGACGAGCTGTAACTTGATATTTGCTCTGCAACTACGCACACCGATGCTTCTGAGTTCTGAGGCTAGGGGACACGATTTGTAGCCGAGAGAAGCCATAGCTGTTATATAGCAACAAGCTCTGCAGGACAGTGCAGCCGGCGAGTAAGGCGTGCAGAGAACTTCCTGAAATGTTGACATTGAAAAGTGTCATCTGCTTGAGAACCGGCAAGCGAAGCGCGCCGGCATTGTTTCCATCCGCCAGGAAGCTGCAGCCACTGAAGCTAGCAACGCGAAGGGTGGACGAGAAGCGGTGTACCGATGCCGGCAGCTGGAGTCTGTGGTTCAAGTTCAAGTCGAACTCGAGCTCCTGGAGGTTCTCCAGTGCTGGGGACCGGAGCCAGCCGTCCAGGCCGGCGGCGTTGCTTGCGTCGCTGAAGTAGCCCTTGGGGATTGAGAAGCGGCGTCCGGGGCCCGGGTGCGCGGAGAGCACGCTTGGGATCTCGTTGACAGGGATGCGCCATCCAACTGGACCATGGAGGTCGACGTTGAGAGAAGCGGAGCGCCAGATGTGGCGCCAGCGGGAGGAGAGGACCTGCGTGCGGGCGCCGTCTTTGGTGAGGAGAAGGGACATGATGTCGCCGAGGACGTCGTCGGGGAGGTTGCTGATCAGGTCGACCAGGAGCTCTTCCTCTTCCATTCTCCTCTTCTTGGCTCTGGTGACCACCCCATGGCGGCGGCCGATGGAGTGGAGACCGGGAATAGGCTGGAATGTCGAGCGACCAGGTACATAGGGGCATTCAAGGCTGGGCCCACTGGAATCTGATATCTCGAAACCTCAACGAGCTTTTCAGTCCATTCAGTTTCATCAGGAAAAGAAGCCAGCGCTGAATACCACGACTCGTTTAGTTGGCGAAATTTTTGACGAAATGGTACCGTAATACTTTCGTTGTTATTTGACAATTAGTGTTCAATTATAGTCTAATTAGGCTTAAAAGATTCGTCTCGTGAATTTCGTCTAAACTGTGTAATTAGTTTTATTTTTTATTTATATTTAATGCTTCATGCATACGTCCAAAGATTCGATGCGACGAAAAATCTTAAAAAATTTTGGGAACTAAACACTACCCTATCATCAATGAAGAAAAAACTGGAACCGTACTTCTGTATGACTGCTTGGGTGAAGTAACGTTGGTCCCTGTTCGCCGCAACCATGTTAGTATTTTTCTCTCACAACAAAACAGCATAAATCAGCTTATAAACCACAGAAACGATCAAACGAACCGGTGTTTCCGTTCTTGCTCTTCCTTTCTTTGTCAGAGCATTCCAGTTCTTGACAACACTTGCATAACTCTGTATCCCTATTCTTGTTTACTTTCTTATTCTTCAGAAGGTAAACGGTCTTTATCATTCAGTTAACGTAGGCTCTGTTTAGTTGCATTCCAAAATGCTAAATTTTTCAAGATTCTCCGTCACATCGAATTTTTGGACCCATGCATGAAGCATTAAATATAAATAAAAAATAAAACTAATTACACAGTTTAGACGAAATCAACGAGATGAATCAGCAAGGGGTTAGTCGTCGTCGTGTCTTGATTTTCACGTGTCAGCCTTGTTATGTGGCTTCTTTTGAAGACCCATAAAAATATGTATTAATACCTTATTAAAGTAGGCAAGGGGTTATTCGTCATCGATTTCCACGTGTCAGCCTTACCCAGAGGTGCACTATTATATGCGTACATCTTAGACATTTGCACTGGCATGTGCGGATAGTTTGAAGAAACATTTATTTTTATTAGATTGGATGATAAAGTGTTTAAGATTTAAATTTACAGTTAGATTAATTAGTTAGGTCATCAGCCGATTTATTTTATAATAATAATTTATTTACTCCTAAACAACTTAGTAATAAAATATTTGTTTATCTCCTACAACTAAAAAGAACAAAGCGTTAACATATTTTGGTGCGACATTTATTTTGGTTCGTCCGTCTGCCCACCCCGTGCGATACCCTACGCGATAGAAAAAGAAACTGTCATCCCTGCTATCCCCGCCTGCTTTGGAGGAAACAAATCGATCACCTGAGGCCACATGCATGAAAGAAAACAATAATCATGCATGGAAGGAAACAATCATGCATGAAAGGAAACAATAATCATTTACTCTTTTTTCAAATAGTGGTCTTCATTTCGGAGCCCTTCATGCAGTTTAATAATGGCCGGGAGCTAGACTTGCGGTTGCGAGTTAGGGATGTAGCACTTCAATGGGTGTCTTGGTTGAGTTCTACAATTGCCAAAATTTGATGGTGCTGATAAGATTGACAATCCTGTAACTCTACAGTACCTTTTTAAAAAAAAGAAGGACAAATGCTACTTATGGTCGAATCCATGTTCTTTTTGTTGTTTTGATTTGATGCCCACAACCCACAGCCCACATGTTAACTTTTAGATGTGTTTATAAAGAATCAAAAGGAGTTGGCTTAATGCCAATCTTTCTTATCATCTTTTTCATTCTTTATATTTATACTAGGTAGCGTGCTCATGCGTTGCTATGGGATAACTAACAATTTATACTAAAAACACATGGATCGCACCATAAGATAACAATACTGTAAAAATTAAATACCAACGTTAAAGTGACATTTAATCCAAAAAGCAAAGTTTATGAATTTAACATAGTCACGGAGTGCGCGGCGTCGCAGGCTCACAAACTCTACTTTATAGACATTTTCGTGATGCGGCTAAGATAATGTTTTATATTGGCAGGAAGAAATCTCCGATATCCATTTCTTTCATTGTAATCCATTTATCTGGACAATATTTGAGGTGAGGGCACGGTTACAGTTTTTAGTAGCTTTGCGATATTGTCCAAAGCTATGAGATAATTAATGTCTTGCAATGATTCTTTCATTAATTTAGTTTTCTATCTATGTTTAATTATTTATTCAGTCTATTTTATAGGTACGCCGATAGATAATGGATGATAAAATTCAAGCATCCATAATTTATCTCTTTGACTTTGAGCATGAGTTTTATTTTTATTTTTAATTGATATATTGTTCTTTTATTTTTACCGTAGCGTTAGTACAGGTATGCATGAAAAACGAAGATGTCTTTACACTGTAGAAATCTTTCAAGAAGATCATGCATAGATTATTCTTGTATTGAATAATATATATATACAATCACCTAAATATTCTAATTAAACTATAAAATTTTGAATTAGGATACGAGGTAAGACATGCAAACAAATATTTCAAAACTACCTTTAGAGTTCAAAGAACTTAATAAATAAATCCTTCTAGAGGCAATGTAAATTCTCTCTAATCTTTCATTTGGTGTAGTTAGTGTTATCATAGTACCCGTATGTATTCATAGGAAATAAATCGTGGACAAAATATGGATATTTTTTTGTGCGACATTCCAACATAGGTCCATCGTCCTACCAATATCCTTAAGACAGATCACATAAAGAATGAGAGTCCCTCTATAAGATTGCTCGCAAGAGACTCAAACTTATATCTGATCATGGTAATGTTGAATTGCTTTGCATCAAAAGCATCGGCAATGATAAACGGGGACATAGGTTTTAGTATGCATAGTAAAGGAAAACTCAACATTGGCCTTCTCAGCAGTTTTTCTGAGCCTTTGCAGTGCTAACTTGTCCTTACTCAGATAGTCAAGAGGTGCACCATAAAATTATGCAACACCAAGAAAAGTGTCACCATTGGTTGCCTTGACCTAAAACATGTGTCGAAATTAAGAATTACAATACCTAATTCAACATCTTGGAACAGACACTCAAGTGATACCTTATTTTACAATATATGTCTATGTGGAATAGTCCTAAAGCCACACATATTTATACGGTGAGTATAACATACTTTGTTTTAAAATTTTATGAGAGATTTTTAAGACACGCAGTATTATCCATGTGACAAGCACTAATATTTAAATATATACTCGAACTTGTGTGTACAGGATTATATGGAGATGCAGCGGAACTTATTCATGGATTTATTGGTGCATAAAAGAAATGGATATTAGAAAATTCTTTCTACCGATATAAAATATTATCTTAGCCATATCACGAAAAAAGTCTATACAGTAGAGTTTGTGAGCCTGCGGCGCCACGCCCTCCGTGACTATGTTAATTTCACGAACTTTACTTTTTGAATTAAATATCACTTTAACGTCGGTATTTAATTTAACAGTATTGTTATCTGTATGTTTTTAGTATAAAAGATTTAGTTGTCCCATAGCAATACACGGACACACTATCTAATTACAGATAAGGGTTAACGTTTAAAATACCTATAGTATTGTCTTTATTGTTAGAAGCTGGTAGCAGCCAGCATGGAATTATTGGCGACTTTCACCTTCCCAACGCAGCTTTTTCTGGACCAACACTACTCTAAGAGCAGCAGCGTAGAGGGGGCTCATGTGCGAGCGAGCCCGTTCAAAAAACGACATTGAAAGAAGGGACACTGAAAAAAAAAGGAAATGGTCAACATAAAAAACGGAAGCAAAAAAATATGATTCAACTTGGACACCAAGTGTCGTTGCGTTGGACGAAAATTACATACATAGAAATAGAAGACCAAAATAAGAAACTCTCTATATACATAAGCAGGGACTCAATATGTTTTGGAATCAGATTACATATCACGCTAGGCAAGAGCTATTCTAACTCATATGAACACGAGTTATATATATAAGTCCGGATAGAAGAAACTTTCTATTAACGGGTAGTTAGAGAGAGACGGACAAAAAAATAGATAGACGAAAAAATATGGCTGAAAATTTTACCTCTTTATTATTAGGGATAGATTGACCAAAGAGAGACGGATTCTGGTTCACCGTGCTTACTCCAATGCTAGTCTATCTTTGCATGGTCATTGACCTTCCCCCTTCGGCAATCAAGGCTATTGACAGGATCCGAAGAGGTTTCTTGTAGAGAGGAAGAAAGGAGGCGAAAGGAGGTTGTTGCTTGGATCAAAGTGTGTTTTCCTTGACAGCTTGGTAGACTTGGGATCGCTAATCTTCAGAACCTTGCATGGGCGCTTAGAGAAAGATGGTTAAGGCTGAAAAAACACATCCTAGTCGTCCATGGACAATTTTTCAGGTTTAGGTCCAACCCATGTCTCGAGACTTTTTTTCTCTATAGCAGTTGTATCTTTTTTTTCTGGAACACGCGGACCTTCACATCAATATATTAAGATAGAACGAACAATTCGATTACAAGCCGACTCTATGGCATGGGTAGTTTTTTAACACATACGCTCCCTTTGAGGATGTGTCGGTACAGAAAGTGACCAATACGTAAATATTTATAGTTTTGTCGTACGTTGTGATCGGATGTGGCCTAGCATTCAATGACACAGGGTTTATACTGGTTTAGGCAATGTGCCCTATGTCCAGTTTGAGTCGGTCAGTGAATTTATTCATAAGCCCAGGTGCTCGAAGTTTGCTATGGGGTTACAAATGGAAGGGAGAAAGATAGGAGTACAAGAGGTCTGGTCGGACTCCGGTCTGAAGAGCCGAGAGTAACGGGAGCTCCGTTGTGCGCTAAGTGTTCGAACGTCTATTGTTCATTGGGATCCTTGGTCGTTAGGATCGTGTGTGTTGTTTGAGTTGTGAACTGATTCCTCCTTTTTGTTGGGAGAGAGCGCATCCCCTTTTATAGATGAAGGGGATGGCCTTTAAGAGAGAGAGAGAGAGAGAGTGAGTGAGTGAGAGTACATACGCTACTAAGTCTTGTTGCCCACGCCGTCAGGTACAAGATGATAGTAGGCGCTCATAACATTGTTGATGTCAGACGTGTGCGGGAGGTTTTTACCGTGTTCTCCATGTAGGGCAAATGATGGCGCCTACAACATTGTTGGTGTCAAGAGGCATGTGGGGGGAGCCTTACCGTGCTTGTCATGGTATGAGAGTTGATGGCGCCCACAACACTGTAGGGCAAATATCGACGCCCACAACACTGCTTGGGTTCTGACATGCCTGGAAGGTTGCAGGGCACCCTTCTGACATGTCCTATCAGTACTGTAGGTGTACAGGGTATGGTCCTCGGTATTACAGTTGACTTGAGTGTCCTGTTTTACCTGCTCCGCCCGTTACCTGGTCCTCATCGAGCGGACGTCCCTGGTCAGTTGGTCCCAGTCGGCTCCGACCACGCCAGTCGGAGAAGAGCTGTAAACAGAGGTTCGGTGTATCCCCGATCGGAGACGCGGGTCGGAGTCGGAAGCGCCGTTGGTCAGGCCTTCCGGTCGGAGAGCTGAGCCGAAGTCAGAAGCGAGGCCTTCTGGTCAGAGAGGTGGGCCAAAGTCGGAAGCGGACGATGTTCCTTTTTGGCTAGGCCTTCCGGTCATAGATTGGATCGTCCTTCTGGTCTGTCGTTTGGTTTTTGGGCCGGCCTAGAAGTTGTGCGTTGTTCGCAACATCGTCTGCTAGGCCGAGCTTTTGCTAGAAAACGGGTCGATGAGGGACCCTGGGTTTATGAACCCGACAGGAGCCCTCGAGCCCTCGGACGATTCGGGTAGAATCGTCTGGGAGGTTTTTCATGTTGCCAGCGGGGGAATTTTTTGTTTTGTCTATGGGTGCGCGCAAGCGCACCCGCGGGTGTAGCCCTCGAGCCTTCGGGTGATTCTGGCAGAATCATCTGGGGGGTTTTTGTCAGTGGGCATGAGTGTGTGCACCTTGGTGGGCATAGCCTCCCCTTCCTAGTTTCTGACCCATCGTTTCCAGGAGCGTGGTCCCATGTGTTTGGTCGCGGCTGAGGGATCGGGCGAGCCGGAGTCGCGGATCTAGGCGCTAGGCGCAACGAGGGATCGGTCGAGTCAGAGTCACAGATCTAGGTGTTAGACGTGCCGAGGCATTTGGATGCAGGCACTATGGGCATTGAGGGATCGGGGGAGCCGGAGTTGCGGATCCAAGCGCTGGGCACAACGAGGGATCGGGTGAGTCGGAGTCGCAGATCCTAGTGTCGAATGTGCCGAGGCATTTGATGCAGGCGCTATGTGCAATGAGGGATCAAGCAAGCCAGAGTCACGGATCTAGGGGCTAGGCACAACGAGGGATCCGGTGAGTCAGAGTCACGGATCCTGGCGTCGGACATGCCGAGGCGTTTGGATGCAGGCGTTGTCCGCAATGAGGGATCGGGCGAGCTGGAGTCACGGATCTAGGCGCTGGGCGCAATGAGGGATCGGGCGAGTCAGATTCATGGATCCAGGCGTTGGACCTACCGAGGCATTTGGATCCAAGCGTTGTGCGCAATGAGAGATCAGGCGAGCCGGAGTCATGGATCCAAGCGCTGGGCGCAACGAGGGATCGGGCAAGTCGAAGTCGCGGATCTAGGCGTCGGATGTGCCAAGGCGTTTGGATGTAGGCGCTGTGCGCAATGAGGGATCGGGTGAGCTAGAGTCATGGATCTAGGTGTCAGACGTGCCAAGACGTATGGATGCCGGCGCTATGCACAAGGAGGGATTAGGCGAGCCAAAGTCACGGATCTAGGTGCGGGGCGCAATGAGGGATCGGGCAAGTCGGAGTCACGGATCCTGGCGTCAAATGCGCTGAGGGATTGGGCGAGTCAGAGTTGCGGATCTAGGCATCGGGCGTGCCGAGGGATCGGGCGAGTCGGAGTTATGGACCCAAGCGTTGCCGAGGCGTTGGGCGTCTTGAGCCCCTGAGACCCGTTGGGCTTGGTAGGGGTCAGGTTGAGTTTTCGTGCGTTACCCTATCCGTGGTTTCTTGCAAATGAAGGGGCTGTGCTAACATCGCTTGCCTCGATGGCTCGAGTGACGCGCTTGGTGAGCTCGCTAACAAGCACGTTCGAGTGAAATCCAGGTCCATCATTCGTGACAGGGTTGACATAGCCCTCATGTGGCATTCCACTGCTCCTTAACCCGCAACCTGGCAGATGCCTGGGTCGTTCCAAAGGCCAACCTAGGTGGCCCGCTGGCCTCCCCTCGATGGAGATTCTGTGGGCATGGCTCAAGGTTAGGATCAAGCGGACTGGGCGAGGGCCGGTCGAGGCTCATCTGCGTTTTCTCCCCTGGCTCTATTTGACGTGGGGTGGCCTCGAGCCCTTTCATGGGCTGGCCTTCAAACCGTGGTCGGTTGTTACTCATGTTGAACGAGGCAACTGCCGCTTCATGACACAACACGGAGCATTGTGATGCATTTAACTGCATATGCGATGCTTTGGATGTATGGAATGAATGAATGCGTGCATGGATGAATGAATGTTCATATAAAGAAATAGTAGGGGTTGGTAATGTTACCTTGATGACTCGAGTGACGGGGTTTGTGGAGCCCCTATCAGATATGTTCGACCAGGATCAACAATCGTTGTTTGTGACGGAGTCGGCATGGCCCACATGGGGCATCCCTCTGCTCCGTACCTATCTCTCGGCGTTTGCCCAAGTCATTCGATTGACTCAGGAAGCCTGTTGGTCTCTCCTGGGTGGAGATCCCGTAGTTGGGCCTTTCCATGTCCCGCCTGGGAAGGTGGAGAGGTGCCTGCACATAGTTGCGCCTTATTTCTCACACCCGGCATATGGTAGTGGTGGGCCATACCTAGGCCATGTCCCATCTGACCAGGCACCGTCTCATCGGGTAGGGTGCGTCCCATCGGTTAGGGTGTGTCCCATCATTTCGCATCCACATTGTATGGGGGAAGGGAGATGGTTTCTCGCCCCAATCCTTTCGCCCTTCCTCAACTGCTCCACTTCTTCTTTAAATAGGGGAAGGGAGAGGGCTTTTGTTTCATTCCTTCGCCTATTCCCCATCTGCCGCCTCTTCTCCTTCTTCCTTCTAACCAGGAGCGTTTGAGTGCCATGGTGGTTCCTAGGAGATAAAAGGGGAGAGCGAGGGAGAGGAGAAAGCTCACAGTATATTCACAAATCTAGAGCGCAATGTCGAGCTAGAGGTCATCCGTTGTGAGGGAGTCAGTGCAGGCCGCCTTCGCCAAGAAGGGGGTGCTACCACCGAAGGAGGTGGCGCACTGAAGGGCTCCTACGGGGGAGGATTTCCCATGACCTTGGGATGGTGAGGTTATCTCCTTCCTTGTATTTCATGAGTGTGGGTTAGGATACCCCATGCACTGGTTCCTGCACAGGCTCCTTAATGAGTGGGGCTTGGAGCTGTAGCACCTCAATCCGACTAGGGTGCTGCACATCGCCAGATTCATCACCGTGTGCAAGGCCTTCCTCGAGATGGAGCCACATGTGGATTTCTTTCGGCAGATGTTCTCTAGGTGAGCATTGTCGAAGGGGAAGCCGCTCAGGGTCACGCCGGTTGGGGCCTTCGCGCTACAGAAGAAACTGAGAGCGTCGGGCTTATACCCCTCGTACACCCCCTGCGATTCCAATCGGGTGGCACGGGGAATGGTTCTACATTAGGAACCCGGGGCACCATTCCCACCTTTTACTGGTAGGAGGCCGAAGAGGCAGGAGAGCTGGCCATGGGGCCCCACCAGCCGGTAGAAGAAGAAGCTAGAGATTATTGGGGCAGAGCTTCAAAAGCTGGTGCGGCAAAGGCTCGATGGGGTACGGGTGTTCCACACCTTCTTCTGCCATTGGGTCATCCCATTGGCGAAGAGGGCATGGCCGATGTGGATGTACAACGGCCTGGTAGACCCTGACTGGGCATCGCCGGAGGAGCTACCGAACGATGAGGTCTAGAGTCGCCTCGACTAGGTGCTACAACTTAGGGCTAACAAGACCCTTGATGGAAAGCCTAGAGCTCTCAAAGCTACGAAGCAGTCCAATTTGGTATGCTCCCCTCTCTTTACTTCCATGTTCTTTTCCCCTTTTGCTCTCCTATATCTTGACTTCAAGTCATCCGTTTTGTAGGGACTCGGAGTCTACAAGTCCTGGCCGCATCTTTCGAAGGGCCAGAGGGCGTGGCCTGGTAGGCAGCCCTGAAGGAGGTGGTGATTGAGAGGAAGAAGAATAAAGCCAAGAAGGCTCGACAAAAGCATGAGAAGGAGATGGAGATCGCCCGGCGTGTGCAGGCCAGGGAAAACAGGAGCAATGTTGAGTCGGAGCTCGAGTTGGAGGATCCCACAGAGATGGGTGACGACGTGATCTCCTTCGAGGACAAGAGGGGCCAGGAGGTCATTGAAACCTTGGTGGAGCGTTGTGAGCCTGAGGCCGTGTCTATCGCCGGTGGGTGGGAGGCAAGAGAGGTGCAGTGATGTGCCCACGCTGAGGAAGCGCGCCACGAGCTCGGACGCCATCGGCGAGCGCGAGGCGAAGTGGACGCGGTCACTATGCCCTTCAGAGGTGTCGCTGACCTGGTGGCCGAAGGAGCGGCCTCGCACCCGTGCATCTTCGGGGCTAGCGCCGGTGCATGACCCAGAACTGGGGGACGCCCCATCAGCTGCTTCGGCCGGCGCGCCTCAAGCTGGCGGTCGTGGTGATGCGTGGGTCGAGTAGGAGCTAGTCGGGTTGACTCCCCCCGGTCGAAGTGAGGGGGCATGGGTCATGGCCTAGGAGCGGTCCTCGCCTGGTGGGCCATTGCCGGTGGGTCGAGGCTTCAGAGCCCTGTCGCTCACGTCCTGGTATGCACTGTTTGATTTTCATAGTTTGTGTTTTTTGGGAGTGCGACTGACCTGTTCTTTTCGACAGCGGCTAGATGCTGATAGGACTGAGCGTCACCCCAACTTCCATACAGGAGGAGTGGAGGCCCACCTTGCATCACGCCATGATGAGTGGTGGGAAGAGTAGTGTGGTGGTGGTGGGTCCTTCTCTTCCAGAGGCAATGCCCCTTGGGTCGGTCACCAGTACAGTGGCAACGGCGGTGATGGTGTTGGCGATGATCCCGGTGGTGACGACGGAGGCCATGTCGGAGGTGACCCTTGCGGCCCCTCCTGCACCACCTGTGGTGGAAGAGGGGAGGGAGACCGGGCTCCTTGCCTTGCCTAGCGGAGGGCCACATGGCTCGCCCTCCTGGTCAGAGCCAGAGGTGTCGGGGGCAGATGCGGCCAGGCAGGTGGCGGAAGGTCCATCGGCGGGCCATGAGATTGAGATAGTGGAGGTCTCCTCCGACGGCGAGGCAGGTGACAGGGTGGAGCCACCGACGTCGTCACAGGAGCTAGCGATGGTTCGATCGTTTGCTAGGCCTTCTAGCAGGCTAGGGGCTACTAACCTAGTGTGGCCCTACCCTAAGGACCCGAGGAAGGTTCGGTTCATCCTTTGGGATGAGCAGGAGTGTCAGCTCTAGGATGTGCTTGGGGGGAGAGGACTTGCGATGAGTCCGATCTCGCCCAAACTAGGGTAAAGCTGGAGGAGGCCCTGGAGTGGGTCAACTCCATCCAGCAGGTAGTCATGGTCAACCTACCCCATGTCATAGAGGGGAATTTTCTACATTCGTCATTGACTCCTTTTCTTTCGTTGGTTGCCTCAGCACGCTTGCTTCTTGTTTCGCAGGGTCTAGAGGAGATATTGAACCACAATTCTCGTTTCCTCTGGATGGAGCACGCCTAGGTCACCGACCTTAAGCGTGAGCTAGAGTCTGCCCACCGTGAGTCCCAGGACCGGGCGGCGGAGCGGGCAACCACCACCAAGCGGGGGCTTGAGGTGGCGAAGGTCTGCCAGGCGAAGATTGAGTCAACGCTGCAGAAGTCCCTAGCGGAGACTGAGGTGGCGCTCCAAAGTACCCTAGAGACCTTGGAGATAGAGTGGAAGGCCTTGGAGTCAGAGCAAAAGGCCCGGTCAGAGGTCGACCAGGAAGTGCTCACGCTCTGGGGCCAGGTGCTTGCGACTGAGGAGTTGAACGCCCGGTTGCACGAGCAGGTTACTCGGCAGGAGGAGGGACACTCCATCCTCGAGAACACCCGCCTTGGTATGTATCCATTCTGCTTTTGGTGTCTTGGTTTTTTCCTTTAGCCTGCTTCTGAGCTTGTCATCCTTCTTTCAGAGCTAGGTGGAAAGGTTGGGTCCCTAGAGTAGGACCTAGAGATAGCCAGGGCGATGATTGGCCAAAATGCAAAGGCACTGGCCAAGTCCCTTGAAGAGCGACATGCTCTTGAGGGGGAGCTGGACCAGCTTAGCAACATTGCCTAGGTCATCATCTTAGAGGTCTTCGGGTTGGCGCCGAGCACCAGCACGCCCACCGTCTAACTAGCGGAGGTCCCGGATGAACTGCAGGTGCTCATCACCAACGGGATGTTCTATGGAACATTGGGGGTGTTGACATCGGTGGTGATGCACCACATGGAGCTGGGCTTCGCTGCCATCTGCAGCGGGTACACCGATGGCTAGAGCCCGGAGGCCATCCATTCGCTAGGCGAGAGCTTGCTGCCACATGCACAGTTGGTGGCTGAGCAAGTCTCTGCGTAGTGGGTGATGGATGCCCGCCATGCGAACGCGGTCGAAGGCGTGCACCCGGAGGACATCGCCCCACCTACGGATGGAGTGGAGCCTGGGTTGGAAGCGTAGGTCGCCCCACCTCCAACCGAGTTGAGTGTCGTCCAGCCAGAGAGTGAACAGCCCCTACCTTCGCTGGTCATGCCGTTAGTTGATGCTATCGGGTAGCCACAGTAGGAATTTAGAGTAAAAGTAGTTTAGAAGATGTAAAAGTTTAAGTTTGTGGGGGAGCCCTCATGTGAACAATTCGTATTGACGAATACGTCAATTTTAATTTTGTGATGAATTTACTTCGTTCGGGGAAGCTTGTCCCATCCGTTCCTTATTTTTACCATAGCATAGCTTTGTTTTTATTCTTTCTTTTTCGCACCTGCCCGTTCGTCTCGTAGGCTGCAACCTTAAGAGCTCGAGCGTGGCCCGTGAGGCTCAGCTGCTTATAATCGTAGGTAGAGGCGAGGTGCGATCGGTTGGAGTGTTGAAGCAAAGTTACGTAAGATAATTAAAGTAACAGACTACCCTTTCGTTTGGGTAAAAATATATTTACCATATGATAGTAAACAAGAAGAGAGGTGGTACCGCACCTCCGTGGAGCCCCTGAGCGACCTGGGCTGAAAGTGTTCGGGGCAGGGTGCTCTGTAGGAGCGAGCGTTGAATGAAAAAAACGGTAAGACCAAATTTTTAAGGGAAGAAACGACGTAACTGTTTGATGTTCCAAGTGTTGGTGAGAACATCGCTATTGTCATCCTTCAGTCGGTAGGCGTCCAGTCGGATCACTTCGGTCACCGTATAGGGTCGATCCCCATCGCCTTAGTTCCCTCGAGTGGGAGGAAGGCCATTGAGGGGGTTGGTTTGTTGCAGTCCAGGACTGCTGGGGTCGATAACTCCCCGAGCCACGGGAGCTCGAAAGAGTTGATGACGGTAGTGGCGAGCTCATAATGCTCGTGGTCGCATGTGAAGGCGTGTGAGAAGGTGCTACCCACAGTGATGACGTCATTCGGTCCCAACATCTTCAGCTTCAGGTAGGTGTAGTTGGGGACCACCATGAACTTGGCGTAGCATGGCTGCCCTAGGATGGCGTGGTAAGACCCTGGGAAGTCCACCACCTCGAAAGTGAGCACCTCCAAGCGGAAGTTGGCTCAGTCACCAAATGTGATGGGTAGGTCGATCTGCCCGAGCGGGTATGCCTTTGCTCCCAGGATCATGTCATGGAAGGGAGAGCTCGCCGGTCTGAGTTTCGACCAAGGGATGCACATGGCATTGAGGGTGTCGACATAGAGGATGTTGAGGCCACTGCCTCCGTCCATTAGCACCTTGGTGAGGTGCTTTTTACGGACAATGGGGTCGACGATGAGCGGGTAGCGCCCCAATCTAGCGACGTGGGATAGATGGTCCCTCCGATCAAAAGTGATCGAAGAATCTGACCAGCAGAGGAAGGAGGAGACGGCCATTTCAGCGACACATGCCTCTTGGTAGTGCACTTTTGTGCTGGCGCTTGGAGTAGACAGCATCAGATCCCCGAAGATCATGATGCATTCCTTAGGGTCGGGGAAGCTGTCCCCATTCTTTCCCATCGTGCCTCCTTTCTTAGCTGCTGCCTCCTTGCCCTTTCCTTCTTTCGGCCCGCTGGCCTATTGCAGGAAACGCTTGAGGAGCTCGCAGTCCTTGTAGAGGTGTTTAACAAGGTAACCGTGGTTGGTGCAGGGGCTATCCATGAGCTTGCCAAAGTGGTCAGGCAGGCCCTACTGGGGCTGCTTGCCCGTGTGATCAGCTACGACGACCAACATGGAGTTGGCTGCTCGACGCCGATCCTTCTTGTTCTTCTTGCCCCTCTACGTGGAGGGGCCCTTGTCTTGGTCCTCGTGCTTGGCCTTGCCCTTGTCCCGGCCTCCGTTGAAGACCACTCCGACCACCTCCTCACCGAAGGCGTGGTTCATGGTGATGTCGAGCAGGCCGCGGGTGGTTTGGGGCTTCAGGCAGCCAAGCTTGTGGATTAGGGACTCATAGGTCGTCTCAGAGAGGAATGCGCTGATGACATCTGCGTCAACAACATCAGGAAGGAAGTTGCACTGCTTCGAGAACCTATGGATGTAATCTCGTAGGGACTCATTGGGCTCCTACGCTTCTCTTGAGGTCCTAGGAGTTCCTAGGGCGGACATACATCCCCTGGAAGTTCCTGACGAAGACCCTCTTGAGGTCCGCCTAGTCGTGGATGCTGTCGTGTAGGAGGAATTCGAGCCATGCTCGAACATGTTCTCCCACGTAGATGGGGAGGTACTGAATGATGAAGTGATCATCATCCACTCCTCTGGCTCGGCAAGCGAGCCAAAAGTCTTTGAACCATATTCTAGGGTTCGTCTCCCTGGTATACTTGGCGATGTTGGTATGCGGTCAGAAATGTGGTGGGAACAGTGCTCTCTGGATGCGCCGGCCAAAGGCCCATGGTCCCGGGGCATTCGGGCTGGGACTCTGGTCGTCCGGTCAGCGACCACGCCTAGGGTGCGTCTCCCCGGTCTTCTCGATGTTCTGGTCAAATCCCATGTCGTCTGCTCTCACTGCCGCTCGATGGACGTCATCATCATGCCGAGCCTAACGCCGGTTGTTGATGACGCTGTGAGCGTCTTGGTTCGGCCCAAGGCGTTCACGCACAGGTGGTCGGTGTGGAGTGGGTGCTGGGTCAGGCTATGGCGCAATTGTGCCCTCCTATGCTATGCTCGGTGGCTGTAGTGGAGAGTAGATGGAGTGATTCATCTGGTGCGTCCCTGCTCCCCTAGTGGGGAGAGAGGCCGTGAGTCGGTGGTGCGACGTGGAGCTTTCCGCCTGTTGAACGACGGCGGTTTCCACCAATGCCTAGATGTTCCGGTGGATCGCCTGTTCCTGGGGGTTGTTCGGCTTGGGAAGGTCACGCAGAAGCATCAGTGCCGCGGCGATGTTTTGGCCAACCCGAGCGAACTATGGGGGATCGTTCCCCCGTCCATGATGTTGCGCTGGACCTGGCGGGTTACGCGCATGGGGCGCATCGTGGTGCTCCAAGCGCGCTGGCGCACGTGGCGGCTGGTTCTGCCGCCTTTATCGTAGCTCCTCGCCGTGCGCCTGGGCACATGTGAGGGCATCCGCGCGAGGGTCCGGAGGGGTGTGGGTCTAAAGAGACTCCACTACCACCAGCGGCTGTCCCAGGGTGTCCACCATAGCGCACTCCTAGGACAAAGGGTGGCTAGGTGCTTCGACGTCGCCGATGCTGGAGCCATCACTCTCAACATCATCATCCATGAGGTCGTAGAAACACATGGGAGCGTGGCTCGCCATCCCCACGAATTCGAATGTGAGAGGGGGCTGTGCCAGCATCCTTCGGAGCCCCTGGGCGTATGCGTCCACGGGGGACGCGAGGCCATACGGGAACCGGTCACATGGCGGTCATGGTAGGGACGACGGGGTCCCTCCGTAGAATCGGCGAAAGATAGTAAATAGCGAGTAAATAACAAAGCGTACATTACTCACAGTGGGGTTTGAGCAGAGCGTATGCTCGGAATGAAGTGTAGGTGCCTCGCCGTTGAAGTCGTCGGGTGTCCCAGAGCCGATGGAGGGCGGCCCTCCGACGGGCGCCGAAATGAGTGCCTCCTCGCGGAGGTGTAGTACGCCGAGCTGGTCGGCGACGAAGTCCAGGCTTCCGAAGAGGAAGGCCTAGGATGGCTCAAAGACTGAAGGAACCCATATCCCAATAGGTGGGAGTGCTGGGAAACTCCAGCGAGCCAAAGCGAGTCGTATCGCTTGAGCCTGCCATGGTGAAGATGGTGGAAAGATGGGCCACCCGATGACCAAAAGTGTGAACGTACGACGTCTTCCCCACGAACGGCGCCAACTGTCGGTGCAGAAAGTGACTAACACGTAAATATTTGTAGTTTTGCCGTACGTTGTGATCGGATGTGGCCTAGCACTCAATGACACGGCGTTTATACTGGTTTAGGCAACGTGCCCTACGTCTAATTTGAGTCAGTCGGTGACTTTATTCCTGAGCCCAGATGCTCGAAGTTTGCTGTGGGGTTACAAACAGAAGGGAGAAAGATGGGGGGTGCAAGAGATCTGGTCGAACTCCGGTCTGAAGAGCCGAGAGTGACGGGAGCTCCGTTGTGCGCTAAGTGCTCGAACGTCTATTGTTCGTTGGGATCCTTGGTCGTTCGGATCGTGTGTGTTGTTTGAGTTGTGAACTGATTCCTCCTTTTTGTTGGGAGAGAGCGCATTTCCTTTTATAGATGAAGGAGACAGTCTTTACAAGAGAGAGAGACAGAGAGAGAGTGAGAGTACGTACGCTACTAAGTCTTGTTGCCCACGCCGTCGGGTACAAGATGATGGTAGGCGCCCATAACACTGTTGATGTTAGACTCATGTGGGAGGTTTTTACCGTATTCTCTATGTAGGGCAAATGATGTCGCCTACAACACTGTTGGTGTCCAGAGGCATGTGGGGGGAGCCTTACCGTGCTTGTCATGGTATAAGAGTTGATGGCTCCCACAACACTGTTGGGCAAATGTCGGCGCCCACAACAATGTTTGGGTTCTGACATGCCTGTAAGGTTGCAGGGCACCCTTCTGACATGTCATGTCAGTACTGTAGGTGTACAGGGTACGGTCCTCGGTATTGCGCTTGACTTGAGTGTCCTGTTTTACCTGCTTTGCCCGTTACCTGGTCCTTACCGAGCGGGCGTCCCCGGTCGGTTGGTCCCAGTTGGCTCCGACTGCGCCAGTCAGAGAAGAGCTGTAAGCAGAGGTTCGGTGTATCCTCGGTCGGAGATGCGGGTCGGAGTCGGAAGCGTTGTTGGCTAGGCCTTCCGGTCGGAGAGGTGGGCCAAAGTCGGAAGCGTGCGCCGTTCCTCTTTGGCCTGGCCTTCCGGTTGAAGATTGGATTATCCTTCTGGCCCGTCGTTAGGTTTTTGGGCCGGCCCAGGAGTTGTGCGTTGTTCGCAACATCATCTGCTGGACCGAGCTTTTGCTGGGAAGCAGGTCCATTAGGGACCCCGGGTTTATGAACCCGACAGGATGTAAATACACATATCCACTAACCAACCCAAAACCTCTCCTAGAGCCCTAGCTCCGGCCATCACCCAAAGCATTGCTTGCCCAGCAATCTCCTGTAGCACCATCCGGGCATCTGCGTTACATCCCTCAAATACGCAGCGGTTCTGATGCTTCCAGATTGTCCAAGCGGTTAAGATCACCAGTGAGTTGACACCCTTATGCTTGCATTTTGGGGCGCGCCGTGATGTTCGTCACCACCACTTCAGGAACACATCAGAGTTAGGCCCTGGGGCTAGGTTCTACAGACCCATTCTATCCAGCGCCGAACTCCAGACTTTTCGGGCAAAGACACATGATGTAAGCAAGTGTTGGATGGTCTCCTCCTCCTGGTATCACAACAAGCATTTGGGTGGATGCTGCAGCCCCGACATGCGAGGCGGTCCAGTGTCCAGCATCTGTTGTGTGAGGCGAGCCACAGGAACATCTTGCACTTCAGCGGAGCCCACGACTTCCACACCCTCCACGGTTCAAACACAGTGCTGCCAACAAAGAAACGTTGGTAGGCCGAGCACCACATGTCAACTCCAAAGGGATCTGGCTACCAATTATCCTAGTCTAGTTGCTTAGCTCCGAGCTAGACCTTTCGATGGCGTCCTGTAGCCGTAGGTAGTCGACAATTGCGGGCACTGAAATGCCACCTCCAATATTATGGATCCAGTGCCTACCTTACAAGGCCTCGATCACTATTCGTTGTGAGCATGCTCTCTTGCTGCTAACTGGGAATAGAGCCGGCGCAAGGTCCTGTATCGATTTTCCATGCAACCACCGGTTAGTCAAGAACTTCACCATCTTGGCATTGCCCACCATGGATATGACCAAGACCGAAAACATGGTCACGATATTTGCATGCTCCACGAAGTTGAATGTAGCGCAAGGTCGAAAAAGATCCGTCTTATGCAACCATAGCCATCTCATCCGCAGGGACCACCCAAGGACCTCGAGATTGTGAATTGCCAACCCGCCAAGTTCGATTGGGCGAATAGCACATTCCCAACCAACGAGGCAATGGCCCCCATTGATCTGCTGATGCCCTTTCCAGAGAAAGGCCCTCTGGTGCTTGTCGATCGCACGTATTAGCCACTTGGGCACATTCAGCGCGACCAACATGTAGATGGGGACTGCTGTTAACATGACACGCACCAGGATTGATCTTCCTGCCATGGTCATCAGTGCCACCACCCAGCCAGGTAGAAAATCCACAATGCTATCAACGATGGGCTGGGGATCGGATTTGGATAGCTTTCGGATTGAGAGGGGAGGTCCCAAGTACTTGCAAGGGAATTTGGACACCTCAGAGGGCATCTCCGCAATTATGAGTTGAAGCTCTTCTTCCTCCTGGCGGCAGATTGGAATAACTACACTCTTCTGCATGTTGGTTCCCCAAACAGACGCAACAGGTGTTGTACTGTGGAGATGTCCTCCAATGTCGTCTAGATGAAAAGTACAACATCATCTGCATAGAGCGACACGCGGGGCTTATTCCGAGCAGCCAGCAGTTGAGCTAGTTCCTCGCTGTCCACCTTGGCAATGATGTCATTGACTACGTGCATCGCTAGGATAAAGAGCATAGGATGCGCAGGGCTCCCTGACGCAACCCCGGCGATGCGAAATCCATTCCCCTGGCTGCCCATTCAGCATCACCCATGTGGACTATGTACGCAGCGAGCAGTAGATGATGCTACGCCATCGTCCCCCGAAACCGAGGTGGGACATCTCCCCCATAGTATTTTGCCTTAAAAAAACTAGGTGGAAAAATGAGAAGGGATATCTCCGGAGCTCTTCTCTGTTTAAAATGAAATATAGCACCAAATTGGTTGAGAAATTACAATATTTCAGTAGAAGAGATAACAGATGCCAACACACTACAAAATGACTAAACGTCGCTTAATCTTTGTCCCACCTAAAAACTAAACACCTATCATTGGTGCCATTAGACATACTAATGAAACCTTTCAAAGGGATCAATTGACAGATCATGTACTAGCTCAACACGCAGAAGATCAAGTGACACTACTGGAAACCGGCAATTTGCCTCGGCAAAGCCCGAAATACACTCGGTAAACGCTTTGCTGAGTGCCGCACTCGGCAAATAGCAGTCGGCAAAGAACCTGTCGGCAAATGTTTCTTTGCCGAGTGCCGCATATCGGGCACTTGGTAAAGCCTTTGCCGAGTGTCATGTCAGCACTCGGCAAAAAAAATCCGACATCAACTCTGACGGCCTCTTTGACGAGTGCCACCTCAGCGGCACACGGCAAAGAATTTTTTTTTTTGAAAATTCTTTGCCGAGTGCCATATTCTTGCACTCGGCAAAGAAATTTTTTCTTTTTAAAAAAAATCTTTGCCGAGTGCCATGGCTCTGGCACTCGGCAAAGCTGGGAAATTGGGTCTCTGCTTCCCAGCTTTGCCGAGTGCCATGGTCACGGCACTCGGCAAAGCCCTTTTTGCCGAGTGTGGCACTCGGCAAAGAGGGGAAAAATGCTTTTTTTTGTTTTTTTCTTTCCATCAGCACAAACAAAGAAATCACATATATATCAACACACAGCACAGGATATATTGCATACACATCCATATTCCATCACATACACATCCATAACCCAGCACATACACATCCACCATCCATAATACATCACATACAAATCCATTGTCCATAATCCATCACATACACTCGCATCATCCATGACAATATCCATCACAATATATATATGTCTCTAGTAGTAGTCTAACATAAGGCTAAGTCTCAAATAAGTCCATGCAACATGAAAAGAAACAAATAAACGGTACCTACTGCCAGCCTCCCCACCCGGAGTGTGAACTGCCACCTTGAGGAGGGCCAGTTGTCCACCCGACCTGTGGAGAAGGGCCACCTTGAGGAGTCGGGTTCGAACCCGCCGACTGTGGCTGCACAAAGGAGAAGCGAATTAATGAGTATCTATAGGAGGGCCGCACAAGCTAAAGGAATAAACAACCATATATACTCACCGGAGTCCCTACAGGAGGAGAAGGAGCCACAACTGGAGCGAGCAGCGACTGGGGCACGACCACACCTGGCAAGGCCTAAAGGCTCGCCATGAAGCTGAACATGTCCTGCAGCCTCTGCGCCTCGGCCGACCTCTGGGCTTGTACAGCCTCCATCTCCAGCCGATGGGCCTCCGCCTGGGCCGCCTGCTGGGCCTCCAACCTCCACAAGTCGGCCTGCAACATTCCACCTGCAATGTTTAAACAATGCAAAGACAAGGTAGATGTGTAAAAGCAATGAACGACGAATAAAACAGTACTAACCTAGAGTTCCGCCATCTGCTGCTGTGAGGTCTGCTGCCGAGAGCGTATGGGGAGGGAGGAGCTCGTGCTCCTTGCTCGAATATCGGCGAGGTTGGGAACAGAGGCGGAGTCGACTGTGCTGTCCGCCATCTAGTACCGGTCATGCTGCTTCCCTCCTCCCATCCTCATCAGGAGGTCTGTGTCTAGGGGCTGGGTGGTCGGATCAAAGTCCTCCCCATGGTGCTCGCGGGCCGCCGAGGTGTACTTGCTAAGCTTGCTGTGGACGCTCGTGTTGGTGTACGCCTCGGGCCCGTTCGTCGGGTTGTAGGTGACTTCTGGGGCCGTTGCCTTGCCCTTGTGTGCCAGGGCGTACGCTATGAACTCGTTGTATTCCTGGCCTTGGTGCGCCTGGGACTGCGAGGAAAACACAAAGATGATTACAAGTAGTGAGAATTGAGCATTAGAATAAATAAATAAATATGAAAACACAAAGAAGATTACCCATGTCTGGGCGTACGCGCTGAGGCTCCGGTTGCCTTGGTGGTGTGGCGCCCCACCCATCTCAGGCGGCAGTCCCGGCAGATGTTGTGCTTCTCTGCCCACTCCTCCGAGAGCCACCTGTCCACAATGGCCTCGCAGCAGAGGCGGTGCCTAGCGCACCAATCAGGACATTGCTGCATGCCATCAAGTTATTGATATGTTAGAAGATGAAATGAAGCCTACCTATTATTCATGGAAGGAGTCAGTATTAATGTTTTGTACTTACCGAGAGGTACTGCTCCTTGGTGAGCGTCCTCGTCCTGGCATCGGCCTTCCTCATCACCTGATCAAGGACGTCGGCGCTATAGTTGATGATGCACTAGAGCCACGTCTCGTGGTATAGGTCTGAGAGTCGAGACCTACAAACCTTGTCCTGCACTCACGCCACTCGGTCCTCAAACCCTTCATCGCACCTGAAGAAGTCCTGCATACAGACATCATGTATCGTTTCATTATTTCAAGAATGACCAATGAATGCGTAGTATTGACCAATTTAGTGCGATGAAGACTCACCCAGAACTCGGCCTTGATCCGCGCCACAACGGTGCCGAACTCGCTGTCCTCGGCGGCGTAGAAGTGGTCCCACGTCTAGGGCGGCGAAGTCACCGAGGCGTAGGTGACCATGCCAGGGTAGTGCTGCCGAATCAGAAGGCCCAGGGTGCCATTGATGTGCCGGCCCATTCCGGACACAACTTCCCAGTTGCTGCAAGAGTCATTAAGAAGAATTGTTAGTCTCCAGTTTGATTTTCAACATGTCATATGAAATAGTAGTGAAATAATACTTACTTGTCGCTGCTGGGTCGAATCACCGGGCGCCGGTGAAGTGGGATTGGTCGCACCAGGAGCTGCGAGGGCCCACGCAGGTAGACTCCCGACGAGGTAGAGCCAGAGGCAGTGCAAGTGGAACCCCCTGCTGTCACTATCGCCGCCTCCCCATGGTCTGACGAGTCAGAGGAAGTGCCACCCCCTCCTATGTGCAGGCCCACCGCCTGGTCGTCCTCGTCCACCGACGGGGTGGCAGCCGGCTGCACTCTCATCCTCGGACGGCCGCGGGGGTGGCCGCTCCTCGTCCTCCTCGTCGGCGGCTCCGGCAAGGGGTCCTCCTTAGCGTGGGGTGGTGAGCGCTCCCTCATGTAGAGGGTGGTGAGTGCTCCCTCACCCCCCGACAGGCCTGCCTTCACCCGACATTTTGTCGAGTGCCTGCAATTTCAAAGAGTAAACCAATTAGCACAGTTAAATTACAAGTACTTATAAAGAGATGCAAAATGAACGAAACATAAATGCAATAATAATAATAATAATAATAATAATAATAATAATAATAATAATAATAATAATAATAATAATAATAATAATAATATAGTATTACATGAATTAGAAATATTCTTCACGATCGGCAGCGGCTGGATCATAGGTGTCATCATCACTATCAATATTGTCGAGTAAATCGGGCTCATCTCCATCGTTGTCATCATTGTCATCGCCCAACTATAATCGCTCAAGCATTTATAAGTCCTTAGCATTTTGCACCTCTTCTTTGTCGTCCTCATCTCCATCGTCCTGATCAATGTCATTGTCTACTTCCATGCCCATCAGCGAAAACATGTCTATGTCAAACCTCCCTTCTAGCCCCTCTGGTTGATAGAACTCCTGTGTGTTTGGGTCAAAGTTGTAATCCTCATTGTTTGGGACAGGCAGTTTACCGTGCGGCGATACCAACTGCACAAGGTGCCAACCGATAAGATTGGGGTCTTTTTGGCACGCCCATGGGAGATAATAAACTTGCGTGGCCTATTGAGCCACAATTAGACATCCTCTCCTTGATAGATAGAATCCTGTCGAATTTCGACTTGTCCAATCTCAGGGGCTGTTCTCATGACATTAGGATCGAACCAATGGCATTTGAATATGACTTGATTAGGAGCTTTGCGACACTCAAAATTGAGCTCGTATATTTCTTCTACTATGTCGTAGTAGTCGCGCTCATCGGTGCCAGGCGTACGAACTCCGGTATTCATGGTTTTCCGATTGGGCCGACTCCGCTCGTAGTTTCTTGTGTGAAAGCGATAGCCATTCACATCATAAACGGTGAATGACTTGACCTTGTAGGCGAAGCCTTTGGCGAGCCCTTTCAACTCAGCATCCATTTCTGCATCCTTGCGGGCCTGCAAGGTGAGGCCGGATAGATCGTTACATTACTCGCTCGTAGGAGCAAAGTGGGATGTCAAAGATTGAACGAGGTAAATTGGACGGTACCTTAGTATCGAACCAGGATATGAAATCAGGCACACCATCTTTGAGAAGACTATCTTCTTCTTAAGGGGAAGGAGCCCTATTCCCTCTCCAGTATTTATTCAGAAATTCCCTAAAAAACAAGAGATAAGGGGGTTCGATAGATGGAGGATAGTGACAAGGGCGTATGTAACAAGCTCATTGAGAACTTACTGCACATAAGGCTTAACTTCATCAAGGTTCAACAACACATACATCATGATAGTGCGCCACTCATCATGCCGCAAGGTCTTGGTGCCCGATGCGCTTGCCTTTCCAAGTTGCCCTTTGAAAAGGCTGAGGTTTGATGAACTCTCGTCCGCGTTGTAACGAGGGGGACGATTGTGCACGCTGGGAAGCCATCCTTATAGTATGCTATTGTGAAGTTTGACACCTCCTCCAGCATGAATGCCTTTACCACAGAAGCCTCAATTTTGGCTTTATTTCTACACTTTTTCCAAAGAATCTTTAGACATCTCTCAATTGTATAGCACCAACGGGCCTGCACGCCCCCCCCCATTCGTGCCTCATACGGTAGGTGCAAAATCAGATGCTGCATCGCCAGGAAGAAGCCGGGTGGGAAGATCTTCTCCAACTTGCAGAGCAACACAGGTGCCACTTTCTCCAAGTCATCAATCACGTCCTGAGATAACTTCTTGGCACAAAGCTGGCGGAAGAAATAGCTCAACTCTGCCAGCATGCGCCACACATGCTCAGGGACGTATCCCCGGGTCATCGCAGGAAGGAGCCGCTCAATCCATATGTGGTAGTCATGACTCTTCATCCCTAAGACTCGCATAGTGGACAAGTTCACTCCCCTACTCAAATTCACCGCATGCCCATCAGGGAACATTAACATCTGGATCCACTGCAGTACTTCCTTCCTTTGGTCCTTTTTCAAGATGAAATCGACCGGAGTCCTTCTCCATTTCTTACCGGGCGTGGGAGGCTTCATCACTTGCTTTGGCCTATCGCACATCGTTGCTAGGTCTAGTCTAGCCTTAACGTTGTCCTTTGACTTATCAGGAATGTCCATGAGTGTTGCAAAAAGCGCCTCGGCGATATTCTTTTCTGTGTGCATTACATCAATGTTGTGTGGAAGAAGAAGGTCATTGAAATAGGGGAGCCTAGTCAAGCCCGATTTATGAGTCCACTGGTGTTCCTCACCATATCCAATAAAACCACCTTTCTCTTTATCATCTTTAAGAGCCTCTATCTCAGCACGGACCTCGGCACCGGTCATCATCTGAGGTGCAGGGTCGGTGACTTGAACCCCTTTCCTAAAGTTCTTGACATCTCGTCTAAATGGATGGTCAAGAGGGAGGAATTAACGATGTTGGTCAAACGAAGAAAACTTGCCACCCCTCTTCAGCCAAGTGAACCTCACAGCTGTCTTGCATATTGGGCATGGGAACTTCCCGTGAACACACCACACGCAGAATATGCCATACGCCAGGAAGTCATGCAGGGAGTAGTGGTACCACATATGCATTATGAAGTTCTTCTTTGTAGCTCGGTCGTATGTCAGTACCCCCCTTTTCCCAAGCAAGGATCAATTCATCAATGAGAGGCTCCATGAACAAACCCATCTTGTTCCCCAGGTGTCCAGGAATTATCAGTGAGAAGAATACGTTCTTGGGTTGAAACATGACACCGGGGGGGGGGGGGGGGGGGGAGATTGAGGGGGATCACGAACACGGGCCAACAAGTGTACGGGGACGCCAGCAATCCATAGGGGTTGAACCCATCTATTGCCAGCGCTACACGTACATTCCAAGCCTCCTCAGCTTTACCATGATGTATGCCATCGAAATGGGTCCATGCATCGCCATCCGATGGGTGTACCATCTTTTCAAGATTGTATCTTTTGCCATGTTTGTGCCATGTCATGTGTACGTTTCGTGGACTCCTCTGTCATGTACAACCGTTGGATCCTCGGTATGATAGGAAGGTACCGTAGGACCTTCACGGGGATACCAAGCTGTTCCTTCTTGCCATCACTAGTGTCAACCTCCAGATACCTAGAGGATTTGCACTTTGGACAGTGCATTGCTTTCTCGTGATCTTTCCTAAATAGGACACAACCATTCGGACAAGCATGGATGTGCTCATACGGCATCTTAAGGGCACGAAGAAGTTTCTATGACTCGTACAAGTTCTTTGGCAGAATGTGGCCCTCCGGAAGCAGGGATCCAACAACTGCCAACATACCATCGAAGTTGTCTCGACTCATGCTACACTGTGACTTGAACACCATTAGGCGTCTAATGGCATCCAGTTCCGAAACCATTGTCTTTTCGTGAAGGGGCTTCTATGCCGAAGACAGCATATCGTAGTACGCCTTTGCGGATTCCTCTGGCTCGTCCTCTAATCCTTCACCGAACCATGCCTCCTGAAAGTCATCCATCCAGTCTGCTACCCCGGCATCTCCATCAAAAGCCTCGAGGCGTGGTCTCACCACCTCCTCTCTAATACGATCGGCTTCACCATGGTGGATCCAGCAGGTATAGTTTGGCGTGAATCCATACTTGCAAAGATCTTCCCCCACGTTCTTCCTATTCTTTCTTACACAGTTGTCACATTTGCTGTAGGGACACGGCATCCGACTCGACCCTCTAGCAGCCTCGCCAAATGAATGCTCCAAGAAAGCATTAGTCTTAGTCATCCATTCTGGGGTCATACTTGCGTGGCCCATGTACATCCAATCACGGTTCTCCATCCTCTAGCATATACATATGTAAGCGAGTAATATAACCAGCAATTGCATCTGCACGGCGTTCCTACCATCTAATAGGTGAGGATAGGTCCTAATCCCACCCGCGGATGCGTATATGAGGTCAGTTTCAATGCTCTGCTCCTATCTGAGACAAAATTTCGGCAGCACCTCCCCGCTGTTCTCCCGATACACATCCTACAAGGGAGAGTGTGTATCCGGAGAACAACAGGGAGGTGATGCCGAAAGTCTGTTTCGGACCGAAGCGAACCATGGAAACTAACCTCATCTACGCATCCGCGGGCTGTCCAAAATACGTGGACAATCCAAAAGAGATACGGTCGTAGATATGCAAAGATCTGCATACCTCCGACCGTATCTCTTTCGAACGGGAGACGCCTAACTGGGCTACGTGACCATATCAAACAAGCATGCAAAGGAGGAGGGGGTTATACCTAGGGTGGCGGTGGAGTCAGGCTAGCAGGGCAGTGGCGTGTCGGTGCAGTGGCGAGGCGATGCGGTGCAGGCAGACCAGTAGCGCCAACGAAGACGATCGGGGTCGCCGAGTCCCTCCCACGGGTCCTTCTCCTACATAAAAAGGCAATAGGTTAGAATCCATTGAAAATTTCGGCAGCACCTCCCCTGCACGGGGAGGTTTCCAAAACCTGCAAGAAACGTAGGCGCGATGGCCAACAACCACATATATACCAAACATAGGCATGAAGGCCAACAAACATATATATGCCAAGACGAGCCATGTACTTTAGTTCTCTTTCCATGTAGATGAAAGTATCGAAGTAGTACAACAACAAGTACTACTACCACTACAACTACTACTAACACTAACACTACTACTACTAACACTACTACTACCACTACTTACTACTAACAATACTACTAACACTACTAACTACTAACTACTACTACTTACTAACTACTACTAACACTACTAAGTACTACTACTAACTACTATAGGTGTAGGGCATACCTTCGCGACGAGAATGGCAACAACAAGGGTCGGCAACGACGGCGGGCACGACCGTAGTGGCGTGAGGGTCGACGGGCCTAGGCCGACACCTTCCTTCTCCTCTCCCTCTCCTTCTCCTCCTCTCTTCTCCCTCCTCCTATCTTCTCCCCTGCCTCCTCCTCCTCTCTTCTACAGTGGTCGGCGGCGGGGGTAGTGGCCGCCGACGGGGGAGGTGGCCGCCGAGGGGGGCGCGCAGGCGGGGGAGGTGGCCGCCAAGGGGGCCGGTGCGGGCGGTGGCCGCGACGCGCCTCCTCCTCTCTTCTGCAGTGGCCGCCGGTGGGGGCGGTGGCCGCCGGCGGGGGAGGTGGCCGCCGAGGGGGGCTCGCAGGCGGGGGAGGTGGCCACCGAGGGGGCCGGCGCGGGCGGTGGAGGTGGGCGCCGGCGGGGCAAGCCGCGGCGGCGCTGGGGCCCGCGCGGGGGTGGTGTCCCGGGCGGTGGCCGGGCGAGGGCGGTGGCTGGGCGGTGGCCGGGCGGGGGCGGTGGCCGGGGCGGAGGCGCGGGCCGGCGATGTGCGGCGGCGGCGGCTGAGGGAGAGAGAGGTGAGAGGGAGAGAGAAATGAGAGAAAGAGAGAGAGCGCGCCGGCCGGGCGCAGGTGAACGGATAAGGCGGCTTTGCCGAGTGCCAGATCAGCGGCACTCGGCAAAGTCAATTTTCTTCGTCGAGTGTCGTGATCTGGCACTCGGCGAAGTTTTAAAAAAATTCAGCAGCTCTTTGCCGAGTGCCAGCTGGGCGACACTCGACAAAGAATTTATTTTGCTGAGTGCCAAAACTTGGCACTCGGCAAAATAAATTCTTTGCCGAGTGCCAAATGGGGGGCACTCGGCAAAGAGGACGCCGCTGGATGCCGTTAGGCCCCTACTAATCTTTGCCGAGTGCTAGGCACTCGGCAAAGACAGCCTTTGCCAAGTGCAGGTCTTTGCCGAGTGCCAGGCACTCGGCAAATGCCTCTTTGCCGAGTGCCATATTTTGCCGAGTGTGGCGCTCGGCAAAGCAGGTCTTTGCCGAGTGCCCAAAATTTGGCACTCGGCAAAGATTTTTATACTCGACAATTCACGTGTTTCCCATAGTGTGACCCAATCAATATTTTACGTGACACAAAAGTGATCCGTGCCACCTTCGAAGCTCTCTTTTTTATATCGAGAAGTCTACGTTGTCTTACAACCCATGCTTTGCTAAAGTTCTCAATTTCTAACTCAAGCCTCATTGACTCCAATACTCTTGCATTTCATACAAAGAACTTGACAAAGTCAATATGTGTCTTGCTTCCTTGATAGTTTGCCAGCACAATTTTCCTCAAATGGATGGCCTGGGTGCCAATAACTTTTTGGCATTTATGAAAACACACATTGTCCACAGAAACACGTGCTACCTGAAAAAGCAAAGTGAACATATAAATGGTGTCAGTGGTTAACCTAGCTTTGGAACAATCATGTCATCTACGTAATAGTAAGTGACCAAAAATGCAGATGCACACTCTGGTATATATAGGGAGTCACCTTGATGTACAACTTCTCCAAGCGGGGAAAGCACTTCACTGTGTTAATAACGGCATCCAAGGAAAGTACGAACTCGCATAAAGCTAGAACCTTCAAACTGTGTACCACTACCACATTCATCGTGCTAATAGGAGTTGATCCCTGAATTAAGGGTAGAATTAACACATCATGATCAAGCAAAGGGACATGGATCCATGATGAAGGCTTGTGAAAGTGAGAATTAATGATGCCAATACCTGATTGGCGCTGCACTTACGAGTTGTGGGCAGTTTGCCTTTCTTTTTTCTTCTTTGCTTGTTTGGCATTGTGTGTGTAGTTTATCTTAAGAACTTGGTTAGGTTTTTTCTCGGTAGCTGTTATGTGGTTCTGGTCTGTGTCAAACTTTGTCTGTTTTATCTGGTTTCGGTTTGAAGTGGCTATGACTAAGTACTTGGCACTCTTGTTTGCTACCTTTAAGTTCAAGCTCCCTGAAGATTATGAACTTTCTAGTTACATAAGTTGCTTGTTGTTTGCTCTCAAAGTTATTAGCCATGAACAATCAGAACCACAGATTTTGAAAAGTCCTCTATTGGAATGTCAGAGGTATTAATTCGGATGAGGAATGTGATCCAATAAAGAATACCCTAGTTGAAGCTGGCTGCGACGTTTTTTGCTTCCAAGAAACAAATAGACAAATTTGGGATGCTTAATTCCTCAGAAAGTTTAGTCCCCCGGGTTTTGATTCCTTTGAAATTTTGCCATCTAATGGTGCATCAGGTGGTCTTATCATCGGTTGGAAAAGCTCTGCATTTGGGGGCCAGTTGGTTTTTCAGAATAGCTTTGCCATAACTTTCAAACTCACTGCCCAACATAACAGTGATTACTGGTTCTTAACAAATGTCTATGGGCCATGTACTTATGAGGGAAAAAGAAGCTTCATTCAATGGTTCAAACATTATACAGCAGTGGTTGGGGGAAATTGGCTTGTTGTAGGAGACTTCAACTTACTAAGAAAGCCTAAAAACAGAAATAAGCCAGAAGGAGATGTGAATGAGATGTTACTCTTTAATGCTATAAGCTCCCTTGGACTCATAGAGCTGCCTCTGTATGGTAAAAATTCACCTGGACAAATAAACAACCCTCACCTCTAATGGAGAGACTAGACTGGTTTTTCACTTCAAGTTCCTAGACCACCTCCTACCCAGAAACTTCTGTCAGTACTCTAGTGATGCAGACCTCTGATCACTGGCTGTGCAATATATCCATCTCAACATCTATCCCGAAGAGCCAAATTTTCGAGTTTGAGAATTATTGGCTACAACAACCTTCTTTCATACAAATTGCATAGCAAGGTTGGGAGGCAGTTAGCAGTCAGGCTGATAAGGCAAAAACAATCACTGCCAAATTCAGAAATCTGAGGAAAGTTCTTAGAAGTTGGCAGAAAAATCTCTCAAGTCTCAAAAGAACACTGAATAATGTCAAGGTTATCTTATCCCTCATGGAAATCATAGAAGAATGCAGGGATCTGACAGTGATGGAGTGCAATTTCAAGGAAACACTCAAGGAGAAGTTAAGCCATCTTTTAGAACAGCAAAGGGTATATTGGAAACAAAGGGGCAAAGTCCGATGGGTCAAGGATGGGGATGCTGTAACTAAACTCTTCCATGCAAATGCAACTATCAAACATAGAAATAACTTAATAGCACAGCTACAGAAAAACAATGGAGAAACAGTCCACAACCATGCAGAAAAAGAAATCATTCTCTGGGATGCTTTCAAAGAAAGATTGGGACATTCGGATTTTAACACTATGGCTTTTAATCTCAGCTATTTCTTGGAAAGTAACTCAGAGCTGTCCTGGGTTAAAGAACCCTTCACCATAGAAGAAATTGATGCAGTGGTAAGAAATCTGCCTAATGACAAAGCTCCTGGCCCAGATGGATTTAATAATGAGTTTATCAAGAGATGTTGGCACTTCATTAAGGAAGATTTCTATGCACTATGTTTCGCCTTCCAAGACAATGCAGTAAATCTTCAAAGCATAAATGATTCTTATATCACCCTCATCCCCAAAATTGATGGTGCTCAACAAGTTGGTGACTTTAGACCAATTTCTTTGCTGAATTGTTCCATCAAATTGATCACAAAGCTTCTAGCAAATAGACTTCAGGCTGTTATTCTTCAGTTGGTACATAGAAACCAGTATGGCTTCATCAAGACAAGAACCATCTAGGATTGTCTTGCTTGGTCTTTTGAATATCTTCACTTGTGCCATCACTCCAAAAAAGAAATTGTGGTTTTGAAACTTGATTTTGAAAAGGCCTTTGACAAGATAGAACACAAGGTGATCCTGGATGTTTTGGCTCACAAAGGCTTTGGCTCCAAATAGGGATCATGGATTGATTCCATCCTAAATTCTGGTACCTCATTAGTCTTGCTAAATGCTGTCTCTAGGAAAACTTTTCACTGCAGGAGGGGTGTTAGACAAGGTGACCCTCTCTCTCCCATGTTATTTGTTCTTGCTACTGATTTGCTTCAATCCATTCTAAATAAAGCAGTTCAGCATGATCTTCTCAAACTACCAATTCCAGCACCAAGTTTGGATTTCCCTATCATCCAATATGTAGATGACACTCTGATTGTTCTGGAAGCTTCGGCTACACAACTCTTCTTCCTAAAAGGTGTTCTGCAATCCTTTAGTGACTCAACTGGTCTGAGGATCAATTTCTCAAAATCTATGATGGTCCCCATTAATCTGAGTTCTAAAAAGCTAATTCATCTTGCAAGGACCTTTGGATGCCAGACTGGATCTTTCCCCTTCACTTATTTGGGCCTACCTCTAGGCTTAACTAGGCCAAGAGTGGATGACTTCCTCCCACTAATAAGCAAATGTGAAAGGAGACTCAATTACATCTCCCCTTTTCTCAGTCAAGTTGGCAGACTTGAGCTCGCAAATTCGGTTCTAACTGCACTGCCAACTTATACTATGTGCACAATTGCTCTGCCCAAGACAGTAATAAAACAAATTGACAATTACAGGAGACATTGCCTTTGGAGAGGGGCAGAGGCAAATGTCAAGGAAGTGGCAAAGGCAGCTTGGCCTCTAGTCTTGTCGGTGTTTCGAGTAAACACCAATGAATAAATTTATGTTATTATGCGTCTAACCCGGATAGTGTGCTAAAAGACACAAGGTTTATACTGGTTCGGACAGAATGTCCCTACATCTAGTTTGTGGCTGCTGCTCGTGTTATTAGCACTAAAAAGTTCGTAGTAGGGGTCACAAATGGGCGAGAGAGGGACAGGTCCTAAGTCTCTGATGGAAAGGCCGAATGGGTGCTGAGAGCTTGGATGCTGCTCAGCTATGTGTGATGTGATACGTGATGTGTTGAATCGATCCCCTTAGTGGGGTGCCTTGCCTTCCCTTTTATAGGCCAAGGGAGAGCAGGGATTACAAATGGGAGAAAGAAAAAAACCAGAGGCAAAGGAGGTCCTTCAAAGATGTTAGGTCTTCCTTTTCCTCTGTGCGGGCCCTGCTGACATGGCAGGCGCCGCCAGAGATAGCTCCATGCTGGGTGTATGTCCGTTGATCCTGATAGGGCCATGTTGGGCGTCTGTCCGCTGATGATGCCATGTCCTGGCATTTGTCAGCAAGTTGTCATGTCCCATCCCGCCCCGGCGGGCAGCGCGGGAGACCAGGGTGCTGATCCACAGCCATACAGGGGAGCAGACGGCGCAGTGATCGCACGTCCGTTACTATAGGTGATGCAAGTTTCCTCCTAGATCGTAGTGGTTGTTGTGAGCTTCCATCAAGATCCGCACCCAAGGGCAAATGACAGCGCCCACAACACTATAAGACAAATGTTGACGTCTACAACAATGTTCGGGCTCTGACATGCCTAGAAGGTCTTAAAGCGCCCTTCTTATCATATCCTAACGATATTTTCCTATAGGCATACAGGGTATGGCCCTCGATATTACGGTTGATTTGAGTGCCCTACCTTATCTGCGTGTGTCGTTAGGAAGGAGTCATGCGCAGACGTCGGGCGAGGCGGAGCCAACCCTTGGGGTCGGGCGAAGCAGAGCCAACCCATAGATGTCGAGCGACGCGGTGCCACCCCTCGGGGGTCGGGCGAGGCAGAGATAGCCCTCAGATGTCAGGCAAGGCGAAGCCAACCCTCGGGGGTCGGGCGAGGTGGCGCCAGCTCTCAGACGTCGGGCGAGGCAGAACCATCCCTCAAGAGTCAGCCTGAGGCGTTCCCAACCCTTAGGGGTCGGACGATCGGACGAAATGAAGCGGCCTTGGTTGTTTGGACAAGGCAGGGCCCACTTGGAAATGTAGTCGTGTTATTGATCGCTCTAATGAATTAGCATTGATGGGTGTCAACTCCTCTTCTTCGTGTACCTAGTATTGGTCCTCGACAGTAGCCCCCGAGCCCTCGGGTGATTCGAGTAGAGTCCTGGTCCGTCCGTGGAGGTGAAACGTTCGGTGAGTTTCCCGAAGGAAAGGATAGGGATTGCATGCGCGTATCCCACGACGTGATGTTGTGGCAGATCGTGGGAGGCACGGAGATCTAGCTGGACAGTTGGTTTTCTCGCATCCGTCGCCCCTATAAAATCAAAAGGTTCGCCCCTAGGGTTTCATACTTTGCCTCTTTGCCTTCGCATCTGCCACCTCCGCCGCTAATTGCCCAAGCTCCCCGCATTTGTGTCTCAGCCATCGTCAAGTTCGCATCCACCCACCCCCATCTTCCAATGGAGCCATGGTGCCGCTTTGAAATCACCCACTAGTTCTTGGAGGGCCTTGTCCGCCACGGTCTTCTCTGCGCGTGGACCGCCGCCGAGGAGTGGTGGCTGCCTAGCGAGGAGGACGTGCCATCACCACTCACATATTCCTTTGAGGACTGCTGTACTATTACAAGATAGAGCTACAGCACCTCAACCCCAATGGGATCCAACACATGGCGGCATTCGTCGCCCTATGTGAGGGATTTCTAGGGATCTACCCCCACTTTGATCTATGGCGGAACTTCTTCGCCGTCACCCTCTAGAAGAAGAGGCAGGAGCTGAATATGCTGATGGGATGCGCCGGCATCTAGCTTTAGAATAACCGGGTCGGTGACTACCCGGCAATGCGGCTGTCGACCTCCAACAAGGGGTGGCATTCGCACTGGTTTTTATCTCAAGAACGATGCTGCCACCCCCTTGCCAGAGTTTACTGGGTGCTTAATTGAAGAGGCCCTAGATTCATGGAGGAAGTGGGGTGTCCCAGAGAAGGACAAGAAGAGGATCTAGGCCCATCTTGCCACTGTCCGCTTCCTGAAGGAGAAGGGGCTGAAGGGGTCAAGAATCATTGGTGCCTACCATGTAAGGAGGGTGCCACCACTGATGAGGTGCGTGCTTCCCCTGTACGCGATGGCACCTGAGTCATCATTTGATAGGACGATGCTTGCCGAGGAGGCGCTCTCCCCCTCCAAAGTCGCGCAGCGCATCAAGAAGGCAATGGAGCCTTCTCGGGACAGCGCGGGTGCCCCTCTTGAGTTTGTGTACCTAGTGCTGGGGCATCCCCCGATGCTGCCAGAACTAGGGTACATTGTCCTTGTAAGTTCTCTCTTCCTCATGCCTTGTTCTTTGATTGAACTTCCGTCCCCTTGATACTAACACTGAGATTGGGGGACCAGTTGAGGGACCTCATCCTCATGGATCTCCTGGCTTTGTTGCTGAGGGATCCATCCATGAGGGCGGTGAACCGTGCTGAGGTCAAGCGGTAGAGGAAGGTGATGGAGGACAAGAGGAAGAAGAAACAACAGAAATTGCATGCGCGGGAGTGAGGGGAGGAAACTGATAGCAATGACGATGACTACGAGGAAGAAGATGTTGAGGTAGTTGATGACACCGAGCATGATGGCCCAGAGAGCGATGACATGTTGATAGACACCCGCTCATCTTTGCAGGGGTCGGGACCTTTCCCATTTCATGGAGGGGTGTAGGGGACCATGACGCCTAAGAGAGGGGGGTGAATTAGGCAACTTAAAATTCTCACTCAAAACAATGGCCTCTTTTTCTAACCTTAGCAAAACATGTGCAAAAGATAAACTATCTAAATGTGCAACTACGGTTTTGCTAGTGTGTTGCTCTTTCTACCGCAAAAGGAGTAATACAATCAATGTAAATGAGGAAGCTAAAGAGCAAGGTAGAGATATGCAAACTCCCATCGAGGACTCTGGTATTTTTACCGAGGTATCAAGAAGCACGCAAGCTTCCCCCTAGTGCTTGTTGGAGCCCCTCGCAAGGGCCAAGCTCCCGATCGGGTAACTCTATGGATAGCCTCAAGCCTTCCCCACGCGTAAGTGGGTCTCCGACGTGCCTTTCAGTAAGCCTCTCCCGGATGCTCCCCGCTGTCTTCACTATCAAGCTTCCAGCCAAAATGCCGTGGGCCTTGTTCCCTCCGGTACATGGTGGCGGCCACACCACAACTACGATTGGTGTGATCTCGCAAGACTACAAGCCCCTCCGATGTACAACAATGGTGCGCGCAAGCACCGAGTGGTAAGAGGTATGCAAACCTCACTAAACACTAGGCCTAAACCTAGAGCAAGCGCATAAGCGGTGGTCTAATCAACCTAAGCACTTCGCAAAGCACCTACGCTAATCACCTAATGAATCACTAAGCACTATGCAAGTGGAGATCACTAAAATGGTGTATCAACACCCTTGGTATGTTTCCTCAGCTCCACACCCCTCAAATGACCGGTTGGGGGGTCTATTTATAAGCCCCACTAAGAAAGTAGCCATTAGGGATGAAATCTCGCTTTTCTACTACTGACCGGAGGCTGATTACATCCTGATCGAACGCGTCTGGTCATCCCGACCGTTGGAGCCGCGATCCACTGATCGGACGCTGCCAGCGTCTAGTCACATGCCACCGGACGCGTCTGGTCGCATTTTCGCCGCTCTATAACCTCTCTGTACTCGACCGGACTCTGTTGTCCTACGTCTGTTCGATCTACCACTAGCGTCCGGTCCAGTGTCTGGTCGCGCCTATTGCCGAGCCTCTTGATCGGAGCGTCCAGTCACTTTCCTCTAGTGTCCGGTCCAGCGTTCGGTCACCTCTGTGAGCTCGTTTCTTCACGATCTTGCGTATGGCTTGGTTCCTATCTTCGTGCTTGGACTTTACTTGATATCTTGGGTCTTCTCTTGTTCTTCTAGGGTCTTGCTTATGGTGTTGATCATCGGATCATCACGTCGCCTTCGTCTAAGTCTCGTCTTGCATCCTCTTGGACTACAAAACAATCACTTGCAAATTCATTAGTCCAATTTGGTTGTGTTGATCATCAAACACCAAAATCCAAAGTAAATGGGCCAAGGGTCCATTTTTCTTACAATCTCCCCTTTTTTGGTGATTGATGACAACACGACCAAAGCAAGCAAATAATAAAATTTTTGAAATTTGAAAATTACCTACTTGGTAGGATGCAATGCAAGGGGCAAGAATATATGATTCTAAAAGATAGTACATGTAAAACTAAAGGTTACCACATAAAAACTTATCTTGCCCTTGCAAATATCCCCATGTGGTATTATGAATTTAAGCCTTGCTTCCTATAAATTCTCCCCATTACATAGGCAATCCATAATCCACTATCCTCCCTTTCTCGGACCATTACCACTTGTAAATTATTAATGCTTGCTTTTGGTCCTCTAAATTCTCCCCCTTTGGAATCAAACACCAAAAAGGAAGACATTAGTAGCACAAGGGAGGGTTAAACTTTGTGATCCTTTATGTGTAGAGTGGAATAGGTCACAAAATTTGACTCTCACATTATATAGATTAAGCTCCCCCTAAATATATGCATACATATGGTAGAGAGCAAGGCATATGTATATTTGGCAAATTATTGCTCAAGGGAATTTTAATCTATATAATGCATGGAGAAAGGATATAAATATCAAAATGAAATCAACATGATGATATCGGTTTAGAAATACCACATGTGGAAACCAATTTGATTTCTACCACTTGCAATAGGTGGTGGATATTTGAAGTATGATGCTTAACTCCAGGGACTCCATTTTCCTTGCAATGAGACTACTACACACATGATAAGCTTGAAAAGGTGTTAGTCTCAAAGCATCCAATTTGTAGAGTAACCTCCCCCTAAATTTGTGCACACAAGTATGGAATACTTGTAGGAAACATGCACATTGATTTTAGAATAAAAAATACCACTTAAAAGATGACATCATATGAATGTGAAAGTCATTTTCAAAGACGATATTCGGGAGAAATTATCCACAATTTGGACTTTGGCACATATTAGATGAACAATTATAATACAAGCTATGTGCCGTGCTCCTAAACAATTTAAAACCATGTAGGTTTGCTTCAAGGGTGAAGAATGAAACCGAGCAAGCCTACCATAAGATATACCTAGTGTATGCATGACAAAAGATATAAGCATGCAAATGGAAACATAAGTATGAAAGGTAACTAGATGCTTAAAGATACCAATTTGTAAGAAATACCACTTATAGGAAATGCAAATTGATACTACTTGAAGGAAATTGAATCTAGTTACCTAACATGGGAAGGGGAATTTGGGTCCATAATATTCATTAACCCACTTGGCAATGATTTTGTCCATCATGATGCACCCCATGAAATACACCCATACTTTGCCAAGTCTCCAAATTCCCCGAAGTCCATTGGACTTCTCACTTCCCTTTCGGGATCCAAACCTTCTTGGTGCCCTTCATGTTGGAAATTATTTCCTTTGGCACCCAAAAGCGTTTGACCCCATTGTTGGCTTGCTTGTTCACCTTGATGGCCACCACCTTGTCATTTTTCTTCTTCTTTAATAAGTATGATATGGAGGCCTTTCTGTCCACCTTGTTGGTGTAGGTGTTGGAGATCTTGCTTGTTTGCTTCTTCTCTTTCTTCTTTGCTCCTCCCCCATTCTTCACCTTGCACTCATAGGACTTGTGACCTTCCTTGTGGCACACATAGCAAACCACGGTTTGTCCTTTATCAAGCTTCTTCACTCCCTTGACGGTGTTATCTTGATGAAGTTGGGTTTGCTTCGTCTTGCCTTTCACTTGAGTCAAGCCCTTGGTGAGGCGAGCTACTTCTTGCTTGAGTTGCTCATTCTCCTTTGCAACCTCTTGTGTGCATGTATCTACAACAACTTTCTCAACACAAACTTGGTTGCACAAGGATGAGTCTAAACATAAATCATTACAAGAAGTAGATGCATCCTTTTTAGACAAGTTAAAGATAGAACTTTTCTTTTTAGATGTTGTTTACACCAAAATTTGGAAGGAGAGTCATAGGGACCCAGAAGCTCCCAGGATCGTATCATCAAGGGATCAGTTGCGGGCGGATCAGAAATAGCTGATTCAGATGCAAAATCTAGGAATCGACTTTCTTCGAACAGCGCCAGCAGATAACGACAGAGGCTACGCTCGATGCTAGGAAGAAAATGTGTCAGACTCTACAAAAAAGGGAAAGATTAGAGTCCAAGTTATCTTAAATTAGAAATGTTTTCATTTTATGCCAAAGTTTGTAACAAATCGTGCTCGAGTAGGATTCATGTTTAGGCTCCGGGTATAAATACCAAACCCCGGCTATTATAAAGGATGAACCAATCAATCAAATACAAGTCAATTACTTTTTTCGGCTCTGGCCACCCCTTAGGAGTAGGAGTAGAGTAGATCTCGGCGAGTTCTTCGGTAAGTACGGCTACATCGATCCGGTCAACCTCCACTGCTTGTTGTAAGTACCATCATGGTTTATACCTCTGTTCGTATAGCTACATCGATCCGGTTGACCCCCACTGTGGCTCTGGTATAAGATAGTTATCGACTCTTGCCTAATTCAAGTATGGCATGTGTGATTCTACCTCACACCCCACTACTTGAACTAGATCAAGGTCAAGTTATCGGCTCTACCTTAGTATGACAGTCTTTGGTAGATTCATTAAGTTACCGATATTGCTTATTGCTTTCATTGTTTATCTAATTACAACAATATCACTCTGTCCGATTGAGATTGATCTAGATCGGCCTTATATCTTGTTTAACTCATCGTTTGCTAATCTAAAACTGATCTAATCTACATCTTAAACGATGAGTTATGTTTTTATCGGCTGTTTTGTGTCAATCTTAACCGTGCATAGTGGGCGGTTAAGGCATGTTCAATCTTGAGTAGATCTATTAGTTAATGAAAACTATTCCATGGCCCGTCATCACAGCCTGTGGGATTTTGCCTCTCACCCCACTGTTGGCACCGTGGAGTGGGGATCATCGGTTGGTAGATCCGTTCCTAAGGAAGCATGACCTTAACTGTGCGCTATGCCTAAATCGGCTGTTTAGCCGATATTGAATGCTTTCGCAAATAGTTCACATCACGAGATCGTTGAAGTAGAGATAAGTTGAAAGATGTGTTAGCCCCATGATCTTGTTATTGTATTATGGCCTACATGATTCTACCTCATGCCCCACTGATATTAGTAATGAGTTAGGGTCGTCGAGTCTATTGTTGTTTCTACGACATGCATGATTCTGCCTCATACCCCACTGGTCATGGCAATAGATGAGATCTAACATGTTCATTAGATTTATCTTTATTAAATGGTTAAGTGATGTTGAATTGTTTCTTTATACAAAGAGGAGTTCGGTTACTAATAATCATTGGCTCAGTACAAACCGATCATTGTTGATATCTTATTGCCATTGATTAATATTCGTTTAAATGATGTTTATCCTGAATGATAACCAATTCTCTTCACACGGCCCCATGAGCTCTAACTGACTTATTCTCATGAATATACTAGAATTGGCTATTTAGCCGATTTCCTTTCATATCGGCTCTCACAGCCATACATTCAGGACTGTCTGGTAATACCGACAAGTTTCACCCTTAATTACTGATGAACTTTCTCTCCTTGTCAATTGTAGGGTCCAATTGACTGGCACGTCTCAGGAGGATTGTGTAGGATCGACTACCCTTGCGCTGAAGCTAGGTGGATCTGCTTCATCGAGCGGACCCTTTCGGCTTGCTGCGTGTGTCCTCGGCACGGGACAAAATTCTATGTCGATACACGTTTTTGGCATGCCCGGTGGGACCCCACAATCGTCATGGTGGTTCACAACAACGACAACATCCTTATGGTACATTATGAAGACTTGCCTGATGAAGATAAGGATACCACCAACAAAGCTACAGAAGAATTTCAGAAGAAGTGTTTGTTGTCCTACACTAAAACATGTGACAACACAATTATTTGGAAATTTCCACTACCAAGAGTTCTACTACATGGGTAGATAGATACGGTCCAAGCTGAAGACAGGCGTTTCTTTACGAAAGCCATAGACAAGTCTGTTCGTGATGCCATATCAAGGCGCAATGAAGCTTTCGTTGACGCGTTTCACAATGCCATGAAAGAGGCGATTCATGGAATTCCAGTTGGTCAGGTTGGATCGACTTGTTATAATATTCTAGATCCGTTGACCCAAGGGACTAATCAAGTCAGTACCAGTCATCAAGAAGCAGCACCAACTAGTAATGGCGGCATCCAGACACTTCAAGGTTCATCTGAACAAACTCTAGGTACTACTACAAATTAGATACAGTACAATCCTATACCGTCAGTACAGCATGTGCAGCAGTCAGCGGGGCAAAGTTAAAACTAGATGATCAATTTTGGCACATCAGGCCACATACCGTCGTCGGCTCAGAAGATATCACCATCAATTCAAAGGATCCATAGAGATATAGATCCTTATGTCTATAATCAGAGACTTCAAGCAGCAAGCCGACAAAGGACCCAACAGATTGAGATTCCACAAGGCTATCACTATGGCATGGATTATAACACCCTCCACATGATACCAAATCTAGGATATCAAGGCACGCGGGATTTCAATCCACAGATGGGTCAGCAAGTACCGAGAAATCCAAATTCGTAAGCTGACGAGTTGCTGCTCAAGGTGACCGAGATGATGAAGAATCAGTTCGGTCTGAAGCCAAAAGGAATGACTTTTTTTGTACAAATGCCCATATCTAGAATGATATGATTTGGTTGCTCTTCCTGCAAATTATAGGCTCCCAGAGTTCGCCAAGTTCACTAGTCAAGACGGTACAAGCACAATAGAACATGTCAGTCGGTATCTTATTCAATTGGGCGAAGCATCAGTTGAGGATGCCCATCGAGTTCGTTTCTTCTCCTTGTCCCTGTCAGGGCCAGCCTTCACTTGGTTCTCGGCACCACTAGTCAACTCCATTGTCAATTGGGCTGACCTAGAGATGAAGTTTCATACATATTTTTACACTGGGACTGGAGAGAAGAAAATAACTAATTTGACAACCATGAGGCAGAGGACTAATGAATCGGGCACTGAATTTCTTTAGAGATTATGAGAGACTAAGAATCTATGTTTCTCGTTGAGCTTGGCCGATGATCAACTAGCTGCTTTAGCCGTCCAAGGAATGCTGCCGATGTGGAAAGAAAAACTGCTAGGACAGGAATGTGACAACTTGGGTCAATTGGCTCAACGAGTGGCAGCACTAAATAGCCAATTCTAGAGCATACATAGAGATACCCGATTCTAGAAGAGTACCTTAGTGGCCGAAGCTTATGATCCATATTTAGTCGATGACGACTATGAAGATGAAGAAGAAGAGGTTACTGTAGCTGAATGGAATTGGGGCAAGATGATAGTAATGGTGTCAAATCCTTGGGGAGGAGGAGTTAAGGAGAGCTATGACTTTGACGTCACAAAATCGGACAAGCTCTTTGACTTCTTACTTGAGAAGGGCTAGATCAAATTGCCGAACGATCATGTTATGTTACCCCCTGAATAGTTGAAGAATAAGAAGTTTTGCAAGTTCCATAATGCTACTTCTCATTCCACTAATGAGTGCAGAATTTTCGGCAGCATATATAGAGGGCTATTCAGCAAGGGTGGCTCAAATTCGATACACCTCGGAAGATGAAAGTCGATGATAATCCTTTCCTAGGAGATCAAAACATGGTTGATGCTGGGCTGTTCAAAGGAAAAACCAAGGTCCTAACATCAACCAAATCGAGAGAAGCTAGGACAGTTGATCCCGAAATGCAAATATTGGCTGATGAGTACACAGAGATTAGAAGACGTTGTGCTGAACAAAAGAGCCGATACGAGCAGAGGAAGACATTGAAAGCAGAGACGTTAAAGCCACGGGTCACATCTCAGATTCTGTTGAATAAATGGCAATGGCAGAAGGAAAAGGATTATCAATGTTGGTTAAAAGATCAAGCATACCATTATCAATTAGAAGAAGAGAGGTATGAAAGGGAACAAGCTGAATTACATTGGAATTGTCCCTTCTTTAGGCATTGCTGGAATGAAGGTTTAAAGTTGCCTACCAGACACGACTGTCCAGAATGTAGCAATCAATATCGGGAGTATAGGCAATCTTGAACCAACCGCTGGTCTATCCATGCTCAAGATGCATATCATCATAACAACATGGATTGACGCTTAAAAAACAAAAGTGTTCATGATCGGTTGGGAAAAAGAGTCATTGGACAGGACTGGGCTGATCATGAAGAACAAGGCACTAAAAGAAGATACACGTGGCAAGATGGCCAGTGGTGCCCAGGAGATTTGACGAGAAGCCAAAAGAGGAGGGTGTAGCGCCTAAGGAATAGAGAGATGGAACAGGCTCAGGCACCTGGTAAAACTCAAGTATGGCGTACCAAGTAGATAGCTGATAAGGGGCAACCATCGGCTAATATCCAAATGGCTTTTCTGTTACCACCCGAATTTAGAGCTCTGATAGATCAGGAAGTTTATTCAGACTTTGACAAGTCAGAGTATGAAGAGATGGTTGCCAAGTTAATGGTTGTGCAGCAAGCAATATTTGATAAGCCAATCAAGCATCGACACTTAAATGCTTTATATATAAAAGGTTTTATTGATGGGAAATCGATGAACAAAATGTTGGTAGATAGAGGTGCTTCTGTCAACCTTATGCCATACACCACTTTTCGTAAGCTTGGCAAGGGACCAGGAGATTTGCTTGAAACCGACATGATGCTTAGAGACTTCAGAGGTAATACGTCTAAGACCCAGGGGCAATGAACGTCGAACAGACAATCGAGAGTAAAACTCTGCTCACCATGTTCTTTGTCATCGATGGAAAAGGATCATACAGTTTACTCCTTGGTCATGACTGGATTCATGCAAACTGTTGTGTGCCATCGACCATGCATCAATGTTTGATTCAATGGCATGGAGATGATGTTGAGGTGGTTTGTGCTGATGAGTCTGTAAGTATTGCGACAGCCGATCTAGCCTTTTGGGAACTAGGAGATTTCAAATGTTTCTCTAGCAAGACATGGGAAGGAGGCTTTATTAAAATCAGCAATAAAAGCCAACAGCCGATGCAGGCGATCGACTCTGAGAGTTTGTTTTAGTAGAAAAGTCACAGCTTCACGTCGGTCGCTAGATCAAAGGGAGTATTAAGTTTTGGAGATGGGTTTAGGCCGACGTATGTGAAGGCTGAGTTAAAGTGTGAGTGCGATTCAGAGTTAATGGATTTTTAAGAGAAGTTCTGTTTCGTTTAATAAGACGCTTAACCTGGGATGATTACTCATCTGACCTTTTGTATTGAAAGTTCTATGGGGCATTATCCTAGCATCTAATCAACATTCGGAAGCCGATTCATTCTCAGCTCTAATAGCCGATACCAGGAGGGTATCGCCTCTAGTTCATAAAAGTAAACATCTTCAAAGACAGTAATAGCCGATACGATATGTATCGCCTATAGAGCAAAAAACAAAAAGAGCAAGAAACATTCACAGTCATACATGAAGGCATTGCGCAATCATAAAAGAATGGGAGTCTTCATTCATTGATTTATCCTAAATACAAACTAATCGAAGACCTTGTTCACCGCATCCTGAGTGGATGTGATGTCTACTAAGGCCTTCGCTGCCACGGTGAATTCTTCAAGCTGGTCCTCGTGCTCCTCAGGGCCGTCACCCATTGGGAAACCTGTTTCCTTGGCGTGAAGCTCGTACCCAGTTCGGACTTGTGCCGCGGTCAGCGCCACCGCTGCACCATGATGAACGCCATGAAGGGCGATCTCCCGAACACGGACCGGGACGTCTTGGAGACGAGCATCGATGGAGGAACCCTAGGCATTGATGGCGTCTATGGCCACGTTCATCGCCAGTTGGAGAGATTCCAACTGTGCTATCAGGGCTAACAATCACGAGAACAAGAAGACGGTCAAGATGAAGATAATGGAAGTCAGAGTAAAAAGCCTTCATGGGATTCATCTTACCCGCCACCATGGCGTCTGATTTGGCCAGTCGCGCTCAGACGGCGCTAGCCTCCTCCTTGGCCACATGAAGGGCGGCCTGAGAAACCCCGAGGTGAATCTCCAATTGGCCATTCTCCCAAGTCGCCTTAGAATAATGATTCTGGGCCATCCTCCACTCATGAAGGTAATGCCAGGCGTTGTCTCCATTATAGGAGTTAGAGGAATCCGACGACGAAACCGAGACAGAAGATGCGGCGTCAGAAGGCCCATCGGCCCTTGAGAGAGGACGAAGGCTATCATTCACAACAAACCTGTAGGCGAGTCAGAACTATTCATCATCATGAACAAGAAATGTTGATCTCACCTCATGCATCGGAGACGCTGGTTCATAGGCATACTCTCCTCTAGGATTTCCTCCGTCGCGCGCTTACCTTAGTTATCTTCGCTGGCCAGGGAAGAATGATTGGATCTACAAAAGGGAGAAAGAGAAATGCTATAGGGTTTCGATAGGTGGAGAAGAGCAGAGAAATAGTTGCGAGTAAGGATGTATTCGAGGCCGAAACCACCAACCGGTATTTGAAGACCTGAAGCGAAGGGACGGGTGCCTCGGGACATGTAAAAGGCAACAACAATTAATGGAAGGTGAAGTGCCACTTCACTAATGCTAATGGAAATACAGCACTGAGCAACTGAAAGGCAGGAAATCGAAGGGTTCTCTTAATAAAAGCCATGTTTTCATACTTGGTTAAACCAAGGGCCTAGATCGGCTATATCAAATTGGCTCTTTAGCTGAAGAAAAAGCAAGCATAAACAAAGTAATGTGCATGGTGCCAAGATAGGAAAATTATCTGCTAAATATCGCCTATTACAAACTACGGGCCAAAGAAAACCTTGCCTACTATGTCATCGGCCAAGGTATTAAAAGCTACAGAATTGGCGGCACTCATGAAATCCTCAACCAAGCGCTCCCGCTCCCCAGGGTATGCTACGTCTAGAAAACCATGGGGAAGAAGCTAAAGATTTTGGCCCGAACAGGCTTGGGCGGTAGCCAACGCCGTGGCAGCGCCATGACGAACACCATGGAGAGCAACCTCCCTGACACAATTCGGGATGTCATGCAAATGAACCACCAGAACGGCGCCCCTAACATTGACAAATCCCGCCGCATGATCCGTAGCTAATCGAAGGCTCTCTAGTTGGGCAGATAGATCTAAAAGATTCAAAGGGGAGGTGATTAGAGTCTCAGAGATGAAATTGAAAAGAAGCAAAGGTTACGACAAGTATCTCACCCACAATTCTGGCCTCGGCCTTGGCCAACCTATCCTCCACCGAATCGACTGTAGGAGGTGATCGGCATCGAACCATGGCTAGGGCTGACTCAGCGAGGGATAAACACTCAGCGAGACTCTGGCCATGTCGATCAATGGAGGCAAGCAGATCGTCATCATCAATCCACCTCATCTAATGGCAAGGGGGCTAGCGGCAAGCCGTCGACGACGAAGGCCCTAAAGGCCGAACGAAGTCGACCCTATTCCCCGAGGCAGCAAAGGCATCACGGGATATACCCTCCTGATGACGAAGGCGCTGACACAATGATGCAGACCCAATGAAGACCTTCTTAGGAAACCTCTTGCTGTTCTCCATGATCTTTGACCTATGGAAAAGCAGGAACTATGCTAAGGGTGCAGAAGGTTTGAGGCAAAGTGAGTTATCCTTAGATCAACTATCGAGGCCCGTTTATATAGCCTAGGAAGGCGAGAAGATAGATTTTGCCAGGGGTGTGAGGTTGGAATCAGAAACAGAAGCAGAACGGCACTCTGGAAGTTCTGGAGATGGATAACGAAGAAGTTACAGATTCAGACTTATTGCTTCCTCAAATTATAAAAGATCTGAAAAAGATTCGGAGATTTTACTAGAGATCAGTCTATCTAGTTTATTTTGGATTGAAGGGAGTCTGAACCCCAACAAGGCCAAAGTCCATCACGAGGCGAGTTGACATTGGCCCATTGCTAACATTATGCCCAAGGAGAGAGGAAATCGTCCGCCTAAACATAAATTCAACTGATTTTTCGATAAATCGGAAAACTATGGGGAAGAAGCATGTGGCTTTCCTAGTGGGCATTCAGTGGAGTAAACAAGGGGAAGGTGTCCACACATTTTAGCCCTTGCAAACACTAGGATAGCTTTGCGAGCATGGAGAGATGACTCAGGTGATATCTTAAGAATTCTCCTAACTGCAATAGCTGATCCTCTTACTCGACAGGACGCTAGAATGAGCGACACAATCGCCCTATGCATAAGAATTCTCCTAACCGCTCAAGATCTACATAGCAAAAGGACAAACCACAGAGGATCCAACGAGATCGGAAACACCCGAGGAGGCAAATAGAAGTGGAACATGGCTGAATCATTGAGTTTGCTCTCACCAAGGTTGGATAGCCATTTTTATAGCCGGCTTGGAAGGATGAATCCAAAACGTCCATGAAGCAATAATGCTCTGAAAAAGTTTTGAAGCATAGGCTCATGAGTTGATATAGACGGTGATGAATAGTAGACCCTAGGTCAAGATTCCTTGCCCATGGCTACGGGCCTATCGGGAGCATGGACATGGTAATTTTGGAACAAAATTTCTTTTGTCCCAAAATTGGGGGGCATGTGTTTACACCAAAATTTGGAAGGAGAGTCACAGGGACCCAGAAGCTCCCAGGATTGTATCATCAAGGGATCAGTTGTGGGCGGATTAGAAACAACTAATTCAGATGCAAAATCTAGGAATCGGCTTTCTTCAGACAGCGCCAGCAGATAACAACAGAGGCTACGCTCAACGCCAGGAAGAAAACATGTCAGACTCTACAAAAAAGGGAAAGATTAGAGTCCAAGTTATCTTAAATTAGGAATGTTTTCATTTTATGCCAAAGTTTGTAACAAATCATGCTCGAGTGGGATTCATGTTTAGGCTCCGGGTATAAATACCAAACCCCAGCTATTATAAAGGATGAACCAATCAATCAAATACAAGTCAATTACTTTTTTTGGCTCTGGCCACCCCTTAGGAGTAGGAGTAGAGTAGATCTTGGCGAGTTCTTCGGCAAGTATGGCTGCATCGATCCGGTCAACCTCCACTGCTTGTTGTAAGTACCATCATGGTTTATACCTCTGTTCGTATGGCTGCATCGATCCGGTCGACCCCTACCGCGGCTCTGGTATAAGCTAGTTATCGACTCTTGCCTAATTCAAGTATGGCCTGTGTGATTCTGCCTCACACCCCACTACTTGAATTAGATCAAGGTCAAGTTATCGGCTCTACCTTAGTATGGCAGTATTTGGTAGATTCATTAAGTTACCGATATTGCTTATTGCTTTCATTGTTTATCTAATTACAGCAATATCACTCTGCCCGATTGAGATTGATCTGGATCGGCCTTATATCTTGTTTAACTCATCATTTGCTAATCTAAAACCGATCTAATCTACATCTTAAACGATGAGTTATATTTTTATCGGCTGCTTTGCGTCAATCTTAACCGTGCATAGCGTGCGGTTAAGGCATGTTCGATCTTGAGTAGATCTATTAGTTAATGAAAACCGTTCCATGGCCCGTCATCACGGCCTATGGGATTCTGTCTCTTACCCCACTATTGGCACCGTGGAGTGGGGATCATCGGTTGGTAGATCCATTCCTAGGGAAGCATGACCTTAACTGTGCGCTATGCCTGAATCGACTGTTTAGCCGATATCGAATGCTTTCATGAATAGTTCATATCACGAGATCGTTGAAGTAGAGATAAGTTGAAAGATTTGTTAGCCCCATGATCTTGTTATTGTATTATGGCCTGCATGATTCTGCCTCATGCCCCACTGATATTAGTAATGAGTTAGGGTCGTCGAGTCTATTGTTGTTTCTACGACCTGCATGATTCTGCCTCATGCCCCACTGGTCATGGCGATAGATGAGATCTAACATATTCATTAGATTTATCTTTATTAAATGGTTAAGTGATGTTGAATTGTTTCTTTATACAAAGAGGAGTTCGGTTACTAATAATCATTGGCTCAGTACAAACCGATCACTATTGATATCTTATTGCCATTGATTAATATTCATTTAAATGATGTTTATCCTAAATGATAACTGATTCTCTTCACACGACCCCATGAGCTCTAACTGACTTATTCTCATGAATATACTGGAATCGGCTATTTAGCCAATTTCCTTTCATATCGGCTCTCATAGCCGTACATTCAGGACTGTCTGGTAACACCGGTAAGTTCCGCCCTTAATTACTGATGAACTTTCTCTCCTAGTCAATTGCAGAGTCGAATTGACTGGCATGCCTCAGGAGGATTGCGCAGGATCAACCACCCTTGCACTGAAGCTAGGTGGATCTGCTCCATCGAGCGAACCCTTCTGGCTTGCTACGTGTGTCCTCGGCACGGGATGAAATTCTGTGTCGACAGATGCCTTGGTGGGGGTTGTACGAATGGCTTCAAGATTAGCAACTTTATTAGTTAGCTCATCATAATATTTGCACATGGTTTTCATTTTAGCAAGCAAACTTTTATAAGCATCTTGTGAGCTAGCTAACTTTTCTTTTAATTTTTCATTTTTCTTTACAAGTTGCTCATCATTGATTGTGCGTGCATTTGTTGTTGCACTAGCCTTAAGTTACTCAATTTTAGTAGATAGTTCAACAATGAGATTAGCAAAGTTCTCATATTGTTCAAGCAAAGTTTTGTAGCTTCTTGTGAACTATTTAGCTTTTTCTTTTAATTTTTCGAGCTTCTTTTGTTGACTAGTGCAAACTTTAGCATAATTAAGATTTTGTTGCACAATTTCATCATAAGAAGGCATTTCATCATCACTATCACTCTCACTAGAGGATGAGCATTTGTTACCTCGTGCCATAAGGCACACACGAGAAGAGCTTGATGATGAGTGCTTGCGACCTCGCCTCTTGTGATGGTGTTCTTCTTCACTTGAAGAATCATCCCATGACCTTATTGATGTGAGGGCTTGGTTCTTGCATGCCTTCTTCTTTGTCTTGGGTGTGGGCTTGTTTGGACAAACTTCCACAAAGTGCCACAACTCGCCGCATCCATAGCATCCTCTCTTTCTTTGCTTATTTCTTTGATTGGTGAAAATGAGATCTTGGATTTGGATGGGCACACCCTTGACATTGAGCCTTTGGATCATCTTCTCTACCTTGTTGATTAGTTTGATTGATTCTTCATCAAGGTTGGAGGTGAAGGAGGAAGATTCATCATCTTCACTTGAATCTTCATCATCATCATCCTCATCTTCTTCTTCATCTTCACTTGAGGAGCTTGAGCTTGTCTCAACTTGCTTGCCCTTCATCTTCTTTTTCTTGCTACATGTGAGAGCTTTGCCTTTGCTCGATGAGGAGGCTTCACCTTGACCCATCTTACGTGACATTTCAAATGCCACTATCTTGCCAATGACTATGCCCGGGGTCATGGTGCTCAAGTTCTCTATGTTGTGAAGGATGGTGATGATGCTTGCATATTTCTTTTGTGGTAGCATGAAGATGATCTTCCTCACGATGTCCGCATCATCTAGCTTTGTTAATTCTATTGAATGGAGCTCATTGATAATTAGATTCAAACGAGAAAACATATCACGCACAAGCTCATCATCATTTATTGTAAAGGAATCATAATTTTGTTTAGCTAGGCAATGTTTTTCCTCACGGACATTTGATGTGCCATCATGGAGCACTTGGAGTTTTAACCAAATTTCATGTGCCATATTTAAAGTGAACACTTGGTTAAACACATCAATACTAAATGATTCAAACATGCAATTTTTAGCTCTAGCATTGAAATGAATTTCTTTTTCATCACTCTTTGTAGGTTTTTTAGGATTCTTAATGGGTTTTATCCCATCATGAGTGAGTCTCCAAACTCCTAAATCAACCGCCTCAAGGTAGCAAGCCATTCTAGTCTTATAGTAAGGGAAGTTAGTGCCATCGAAGTGCGGAGGCCTAGAGGTATCCATCCCAACCACTCTAAATAGCATCGGCTCAACGGCGGTTAAGCCAAAGGTCCAAATTGAGCCAACCGGCTCTGATACCAATTGTAGGGGACCATGATGCCTAAGAGGTGGGGGTGAATTAGGCAACTTAAAATTCTCACTCAAAACAATGGCCTCTTTTTCTAACCTTAGCAAAACCTATGCAAAAGATAAACTATTTAAATATGCAACTACGATTTTGCTAGTGTGTTGCTATCTCTACCGCAAAAGGAGTAATACAATCAATGTAAATGCAGAAGCTAAAGAGGAAGATAGAGATATGCAAACTCCCGTCGATGACTCCGGTATTTTTACTGAGGTATTGAGAAGCACGCAAGCTTCCCCCTAGTCCTCGTTGGAGCCCCTCGCAAGGAATCCCTCGCAAGGGCTAAGCTCCCGGTCGGGTAACTCTGTGGATAGCCTTAGGCCTTCCCCATGCGCAAGTGGGTCTCTGACGTGCCTTCCAGCAAGCCTCTCCTGGATGCTCCCCGTCGTCTTCACTATCAAGCTTTCGGCTGAAACACCGTGGGCCTTGTTCCCTCTAGTACATGATGACGGCCACACCACAACCATGGTTGGTGTGATCTCGCAAGACTACAAGCCCCTCCAATGTACAATAATGGTGTGTGCAAGCACCGAGTGGTAAGAGGTATGCAAACCTCACTAAACACTAGGCCTAAACCTAGAGCAAGCACTTAAGCGGTGGTCTAATCAATAGAAGCACTTCGCAAAGCACCTACGCTAATCACCTAATGAATCACTAAGCACTATGCAAGTAGAGATCACTAAAATGGTGTATCAACACATTTGGTATGTTTCCTCAGCTCCACACCCCTTAAATGGCCAGTTGGGGGTCTATTTATAAGCCCCACTGAGAAATTAGCCATTGGGTGCGAAATCTCGCTTTTCTGCTACTGACCGGACGCTGATTATGTCCTGACCGGACGCGTCCTGTCGTCCCAAATGTTGGAGCCGTGATCCACTGATTGGACGCTACCAGCGTCCGGTCACATGCCACCGGACACGTCTGGTCGCATTTTTGCCACTCTAGAACCTCTCTGTACTCAACCGGACTCTGCTGTCCTGCATCCGGTCGATCTACCGCTAGCGTCCGGTCGCGCCTATTGCCGAGCCTCTTGATCGGAGCGTCCAGTCACTTTCCTCCACCGTCCGGTCACCGCTGTGAGCTTGTTTCTTTGCGATCTTGAGTATGGCTTGGTTCCTATCTTCGTGCTTGGACTTTGCTTGATATCTTGGGTCTTCTCTTGTGCTTCTAGGGTCTTGCTTATGGTGTTGATCATCATATCATCATGTCGCCTTCATCCAAGTCTCATCTTGCATCCTAGTGAACTACAAAACAATCACTTGCAAATTCATTAGTCCAATTTTAGTTGTGTTGATCATCAAATACTGAAATCCAAAGTAAATGGACCAAGGGTCCATTTTCCTTACAAGGGGAAAGCACGTCTTTGAGGCCAGTGGAGACGGGCTAGACTATCGGCCTACCCTCAGAACCAGCAGGGGCGGGTGGATATACCACCGTGCCTGACGTGCCAGCAAAGGGGGGTGGCCCCGCTGCGATGCCTCAAGAGCTAGCAGGGGCCGGCAGATCTGCCACCACGCCCGAGGTGCCGATGGATGGTGGGGTGGCTCTACCGCCACACCCCAAGATCCAATAGGGGCGGGTGGGCCTACCGTCACACATGAGGTGCCCATGGAGGGGGGCGGCTCCGCCACCGTGCCCCTAGATGCAAGGGAGGCAAGCCCCTCTGCCCGGGAGCTGGGGGCAGGCTCAAAACGGCCTCATCCAGATGAGGTGGAGCAGGGACCTAGGGGTTCATCCCCAAACATATCCTCCACCCAACAGCACCGATGTAAGTTACCAACTCTTCTGTTTTCTCTATTTTTAGCGTGACTTACGCCTTTTGTTTCTTGCAGCATCTTGAGACGGGGCAACTTTTTGGTGCTGGCACCCAACAAGAGCATCGCCCTTCAGGTGAGGCGGCGGCCGTCGGCTAACGTCGCTCCCATTTTGGGCGGGAGCAAAGTTAGCGTTATAGCCTCATCGGACGGAGGGGGACATGGTCGAGGGGTCACCAAACATCGTGGCAGTGGTGGAGAGGACCAACGGGGAGCCGCCCCTAGCCCTAACATCAGGAGGTAGCCACTCACCCATGCGGGGCAAGCCTCTACTCTAGTGGACAGATCCGTAAGACCCGACGTCGACACTCTTCTCCCTCGATGATACTTCTGAGAGCATGGAGCGGGAGAGTCTCAACGAGGGGATTTTGGCCGTGCTGGAGGCTCTAAACCACACCAGGGGCACCCTGTGTGATGTCATCATTCCCACTAGCTAGGTATTCACTTAACCTTGCCTCTCACACTCTTCTTTCTTCATGTATTTTGTGTTTTATTACCATCATCTTTTTTCAGTCTCTTATCGCTCGTAGCCGAGAGAAATCCTAGTTCCTTCACGAGCAGAAGGAGAACTAGGACCGCCTCATTGAAGAGGCCTGGCTGCATGGGGATGTGAGTGCCTAGCTTGCTACCACCCAATAGAGGGTGGCCAAGCTGACTCCCTTGGCCAAGGAGGTGGCCAGTCTCCTGCTATGGGAGGCCAAGGCTCGTCGTCATGAGGAGGAAACCGAGAAGGCATTCTAGGACCAATCAGTGAGGGTGCTGCAAGATGAGGAGGAGGCCACCAGAGTTAGGAAGGAGCAGGAGGAGCTGCTCTAGAGGGACACTGTGTCCCGCCAGCAGATCCTTGACCTCCTAGTCAAGGCTGAGAAGGAGCAGGACCATAAGCTAGTCGCCAAGGAGAAATTCACAGCCCTTGAGCGGAGGGCGAGTCAGGATGCCTAGGCGGTCACTCAGCTACACAAGGAGCAAGATGAGCTGCTCCAAACTACGGGGAGGCTCCACTCGGAGCATGGCATGGCCCACGAGGTGTGTGACCAGGCTGTTCGAGAGCACAATGAGGCGCAGCAGAGGATCGGCTCCCTCTAGGCCAAGCTCAGAACCACGACAACCCGGAGGCTAGAGGCTGAAGGCGTCTCCACCGGGTTGGCTATGGAGCTCACTGAGTCATGGAGGAACCTTCAGGGGGAGAGCGATGAGCATGATCTTCTAAGCGCTACCCTTAGAGTGGTCTACGATGACCTAGAGGTGGTGTGGTCAGAGGGGACCAGCTCTCTTATGGCCCGTGCCATAGATATCATGGTGTGGGTATGCCAGCTCGAGAGGGAAGCTCTTTGTGCTAGGATCACCCAAGCCTTTGCGATTGCTTGTTCGCATTATGCGGAAAGCATCGACTTGGAGACGATGAGCCTCGATTTCGCACCTAGCTACGAAGCCTCCGAGCTAGACGAGATAGAGACGGTGGTGGCTTCTCTTGCGTGGGACCTAGCGGATAGAGTCAAAGACATAGTTCTCCCCCGGAGCGGCTAGTTAGTCATATGGGTCGGATAAACATTATTGTAATCTGTGGAGAAGTGCTAACCCTTATGTATCGTAAAAATAAATTTGTAACTTTGTTTTGTTTGATTGAACTTGTTTTCTTACCTTTTGTATGTGAAAAAAGTGGCTCACATATTCTGACCCTTCCGTTTGTTAAGGCCGTAGGGCCCAAGGTGTAAGAGGAGAACTTCGATCATGCTGGTGAGCTAAGACACCGTAGCTGCCAAGGCGTAGGCTTTTTGCAGTCCAACCAGGGATGCTCAGTTTTTCGTTTCCAGAAACCTTGCTGCTAGGCTTAGCATGAGGAAGAGGTCTGACACAGTGACTGTTTCAGAAAAGGTGTACTTATACCTTTATCAGCCCCAAAGTGAGATCCGACCCTTTGCCGTTCCTAGGGTCAGATGTCACTAAAATTCAAGGAGAGGATAGCGAAACTTTAGTAGGAGAAAGCATTCCTTGTATTTGCACATACCCCCTCCCTAGGATCTTAGCTATCATTCTGCGACCATGTGTTCGGTCTCCTCGCAAGTCCAACTTTCCTCAAGCCCCCGCGTGTAGCAGGGATACGGTCGAGGGTCAGCTCGTTTTTTGTGACTATCGCCCCATCTGTAGTTTCGCAACTAGAGGGGTTGAGTTAATGTCACTTGCCTCGACGGCTCGAGTGACGCACTCGGTGAGCTCACTAACGGGCATGCTTGAATGAAATCCGGTTCTGTCGCTTGTGACGGGGTCGATAGAGCCCTCGGGTGGCATTCCATTGCTCCTTAACCTGTCTTCCAAAAGATTCCCCCTTAATGGGGATTCTATGGGCTCGGCTAGAGGTTTGGATCGAACAAGAAGGTTGAGATGACCTTGTCCACTTCTAGGTAGGATGAGTGAAGGCCGCTGGGGCTCATCTGCATTTTCGCCCTAGCTTCTGTTCGACAAAAGGCAACCTTGGGCCCTTTGCGAGCTGGCCTTCGAACCTTAGTCTCTCAATCTAGGATCAGGCGGCTTGAGCCCCCGAGCCCCATGGGGTTCGATAGGGGTTGGGCGTGTTTCATGCATCACCCCGTCCTTGGTTTCCACAACCAGAGGGGCTGAGCTAACGACACTTGTCTCGATGGCTCGAGTGTCGTGCTCGGTGAGCTCGCTAACGGGCATGTTCAAATGGAATTTAGTTCTGTCGCTTGTGACAGGGTCGACAGAGCCCTCGGGTGGCATTCCATTGCTCCTTAACCCACCTTCCAACAGATTCCCCCTTAATGAGAATTCTATGGGCTCAGCTAGAGGTTTGGATTGAACAAGAAGGTTGAGATGACCTTGTTTGCTTCTAGGCGGGATGGGTGATGGCCGCTAGGGCTTATCTATGTTTTCTCCCTTGGCTTTTGTTCGACGCAAGGCAACCTTGGGCCCTTTGCGAGCCGGCCTTCGAACCTCGGTCTCTCGATCTAGGATCGGGCGGCTCGAGCCCCCGAGCCTCGTGGGGTTCGATAGGGGTCAGCTATGTTTCATGTGTCACCCCACCCTCGGTTCTACAACCAGAGGGGCTGAGCTAATGACACTTGCCTTGATGGCTCAAGTGTCGTGCTCGGTGAGCTCACTAACGGGCATGTTCGAGTGGAATTCAGGTCCGTCATCCGCTGATGGGGTTGGCAGAGCCCTCATGTGGCATTCCACTACTTCTTAACCCGCCTCCCGGTAGATGCCCAAGCCGTTCGATAGGCTCGGGTGGCCCATTGGCCTCTTCTCAATGGAGATTCTATGGGCTTGGCTTGAGGTTAGAATCAAACGAGAAGGTCAAGGTGTCCCTGTCCGCTTCTGAGCGGGATTAGGCAAGGCCGCTGGGGCTCATCTCGGTTTTTCTCCCCTGGCTCTATTTGAGATGAGGTGACCTCAAGCCCTTCGCAGGCCGGCCTTCGAACCTCGATCGGTCGTCGCTCATATTGAATGAGATGACTACCGCTTTGTGACGCGACACAAAGCATTGTGATGCAGCAATTGCATATGCAATGCTTGAATGTATGAATGATTATGGATGAAAGAATGATCATATAAAGAAATAGTGAGGGTCGGTGATGTTACCTTAATGGCACAAGTGACGGATTCTGGGAGTTCTTACTGGATGTGTCCATGCGGCGTTCGGGTCCAACGTTCATGATAGGGCCGGTGTAACCTGCATGAGCCTCCCATTCTTCCATATTTGTCATTCGGCAGCGGCCTGAGCTGTTCGATCAACTTAGGAGACCTGACAGCCTCTCCTTGATGGAGATTTCGTAGGTAGGACCCTCCATACCCTTCTTGAGAAGGTGGAGGTTAAGGTTTGGAGTGCGGAGACAAAGACTCTGATCATGCTGGTGGGCAAAAAATGCCATAGCTGCTGGGGCATAGGGTCCTAGCTGTCCGACAAGGTTTACTCAAAGTTTTGCGCCCACACACCGTGCCTCCAGTTTTTACATGCAAGGAGGGGTTAGGAAAAGAGAATGTCTAGCGAATATACACTCCTGCCTACCCCCGAGCAATATTCGACCCCCTACCGTTGCTGGGGTTAGAGGCTTGGTATCGAAATTAATATGTAAAGTAAGTAAGGGTGCTTGTCTCTTGGCGGCTGTTTTGAGCCATTCGATCGACCTGGGCATCGATTTTACCTTGATGGTAAGAGTGATGGGTTTGGGAAGCCTTCACTGGATATGAGCAGGATCTTGTTTGCATCCTACCCATTCCTTAGCCATGGCCAAGCTGTCCGATCGACTCATGTTACCTATTGAGACAAGTTTTTCCTGTGGAAATAGAGAATGAGGACATCCCACGCAAGAATTTAGTCAGGTAGGTAAGCCGAGTGACAAAATTGTGCAAAAGCTTTTTAGCCCTTCTCCCCTTTTTGTAAAAAAGGTTTAGTGCATTCTGACCCTTTCCATAGTCAAGATCACAAAAGCTCGGAGTGCGGGTGAGCCAGCTCTGATCACACTGGTGGGCCAAGGCACCATAGCCGCTGGGGCATAGGTTCGTCGTAGTCCGACCAGTTATACTCAGAGTTTGTTCCTAAAAACCTAGCTCCTAGGCATTAACGTGAGAAAAGGGGCAAACATAGAGAATGTTTGTAGGATAAATATACTCATATCAGCCCTCGAGTGAGGCCCAACCCCTTGCTGTTGCTGGGGTTGGATGTCACAAAGGATCGGGAGGTTTTGATAATAACTGATAATAGAAAGTGTGTATTTATCAAGGCTAAAAGTGACATCGCTGCTCGATGTTCCAGACATTGGTGAAGATTTCACCATCGATTGTTTTGAGCTTGTAGGCGCTTGGATAGAGAACCTCCGCAACTATGTATGGTCCCTCCCATAGTGGGGAGAGCTTTGTGGCGGTCCTTGTTGCTCTATACGAGACAGAGGACTAGGTCTCTGATGTTGAAGGCTTGACCCCGCACTCATCGACTGTGATACCGTCGCAACACCTATTGGTACATGGCTAAGCGAAGGAGGGCAACGTCGCGTGCTTCGTCTAGCTGGTCCATGGCCTCCTTATGGGATGCCTTGGCTCCCTGTTGGTCATATGCCCTGATCCTTGGCGCTCCATAGTCGAGGTCGGTTGGGAGGACGGCCTTGGAACTGTAGACCATGAAGAATGGTGTGTAGCCTATGGCTCGACTGGGGGTTGTCCTCAGGCTCTAGAGTACTAAAGGAAGCTCGGCGACCCAGTGTGTGCCAAACTTGTTCAACCATTTGAAGATCCTAGGTTTGAGGCCTTGTAGGACCATGCCGTTTGCACGCTCGACCTTCCCGTTCATTCGGGGGTGCGCGGCGGCGGCCTAATTGACCGGGATGTGGTATTCATCACAGAATCAAAGGAACTTCTTTCTATAGAACTGTGTGCCATTGTCTGTGATGATGGAGTTTGGGACTCCAAAGTGATGGATGATGTTGAGGAAGAACAACATAGCTTGCTCGGACTTGATCACGGAGATCGGCTAAGCTTCTATCCACTTGTTAAACATGTCTATGGTGACAAGCAAGTGGGTGTAGCCTCTGGGTGCCCTCTTGAGAGGTCTGACCAGATCAACCCCCAGACCGTGAATGGCCACGTGATAGGGATCATCTGGAGTGCTTGGGCCGATAGGTGAATCCACCGAGCATAGTACTAACACCCTTCATAGGTGCGCATGATCTGCTCAGCGTTGGCTACAGCGGTGGGCCAGTAGAAGCCCTATCAGATCACATTTCCAACTAGGGTTCTAGGTGCAGCATGGTGACTATAGACCCACCGTGGATATCACTCAACAAATGATTCCCCTATTCGATGGGGATGCAGCGCTGTAGGATCCCGGTGTGGCTTCACTTGTAGAGTTTGCCCTCCACAAGAACAAAGGACATGGCGTGACATGCAATCCATCGAGCCTCCATCTTGTCCATCGGTTATGCATCACAGAGGAGGTAGTCGAGGTAGAGTGTCCTCCAGTCGACCAGAGGGTCGAGCTCTATCACTGGGTCCTCTTTGAGCTCCATGACTTTGGGGCTGGGTGGAGCCAATGGTTGGTCCACCCCTGGGCCTGGTTGGATGGATTGTCATCGCCTTGTTCCAACCCCTCACAACGAACTAAGGGTTTGTGTTGGTCATTGGTGACGATGCCCATTTGCACCGGCTCTCGGCCAGATGCTGCTTTCGTAAGCACGTCGGCTGCCTCATTGAGGTGTCTCGGGATGTGATTGAGCTCGAGGCCATCGAACTTGTCCTCAAATAGGCAGACTTCTCGGCAGTATGCGGCCATCTTGGTGTCATGGCAGCTTGACTCCTTCATGACTTTGTTGATGACCAGCTAGGAATCTCCTCGAACGTCGAGGCATCGGATGCCCAACTCGATGGCAATGCGTAGGCTATTGATGAGTGCCTCATATTCGGCCACATTGTTGGAGGAGGGGAAATGGAGACAGACCATGTACCTCATTGTTACCCCAAGGGGTGACACAAAGACCAGCCCCATGCCGACACCCTTCTTCATCAACGATCCATTGAAGTACATCGTCCAGTACTCTTAATTAACGACCGCTGGTGGCATTTGGACCTCAGTCCATTCCACGATGAAATCAGCCAATACCTAGGACTTGATGGCCATCTGGGAGGAATACGCAATGCCCTAACCCATAAGCTCGAGTGCCCATTTTGTAATTCTACCCATGGCATCCTGGCTTTGGACGACCTCGCTGAGGGGGAAGGACGTCACGACCATCACCGGATGTGACTCAAAGTAGTGGCATAGCTTCCTCTTGGTGATGAGGATGGCGTACAGAAGCTTTTGGATTTGGGGGTAGTAGGTCTTCGAGTTGGATAGGACCTCACTGATGAAGTACATATGGCACTATACTTTGAGGATGTGCCCCTCTTCTTCCCGCTCCACTATCCAGGTAGCGCTGACCACTTGCATGGTGGCCACGATGTAGAGTAGAAGGGGTTCTCCATTGGTAGGAGGAACCAAGATCGAGGCCTTCATTAGAAGCAGCTTGACCATGTCAAGTGCCTCCTAGGCCTTGGATGTCCATTCGAAGTGGTCAGCCTTCTTCAAAAGTCAATAAAGGGGGAGACCTCATTCGCCAAGGCGTGAGATGAAGCGACTGAGTGCTGTGAGGCACCCTGTAACTTGTTGTACTCCCTTTATGTTTTGAATTAGGCCCATCCTTATGATGGTTGAGATCTTCTCTAGGTTGGCTTTGATGCCACATTCAGAGATGATGAAACCAAGCAGCATGCCCATCGGAACCCCGAAAACACACTTCTCGGGATTGAGTTTGATGCCATTTGCTTGGAGTTTTGCAAAGGTCTGCTCAAGATCGGCTATGAGGTGGTCAACCCATTTGGACTTGACCACGATGTCGTCAATGTAGGCCTCAATGATCCGCCCGATGAGGTCCCTGAAACACTTGAGCATACAACTCTGGTATGTAGCCCTAGCATTCTTTAGACTGAATGGCATGGTGATGTAGCAAAACAATCTAAAGGGGGTGATGAAAGATGTCACAAGCTGATCGGACTGTTTCATCGCAATTTGATGGTATCCGGAGTATGCATCAAGGAAGTAGAGGGTTTTGCACCCTGAGGTAGAGTCAACTATTTGGTCTATGCGCGGCAAAGGAAACAGATCCTTTGGGCATGCTTTGTTGTGACCTGTGTAGTCAACACACATCCTCCATTTCCCACTCTTCTTTTGTACAAGAATAGGATTGGCTAACCACTATGGGTGGTACACTTCCTTGATGAATCTGACTACCAAAAGCTTTGCGATCTCCTCGCCGATGGTCCTGTGTTTCCCCTCGTCGAAATGACACAGGCATTGTTTCGCTGGGTTGGAGCCCGGGCAGTTCTTCAAGGCGTGCTCAGTGACTTTCCTCGGAATGCCTGGCATGTCTGAGGGTTTCCATGCAAAGATGTCTCTATTGGCGTGGAGGAAGCCGATGAGCACGCTTTCCTATTCAGAGGAAAGCGTGGTACCGATGTGCACCATTTTGCCCTCGGTGCTCCTAGGGTCTATGAGGACCTCCTTAGAGCCTTTTGCTGGCTTGAAAGACCTAGTCGACCTCTTGGGATCGAGCGCTTCTTCAGTGACCTCTTTCCTGATGTCCACGAGCTCTCTAGAGGCAACGATTGTTGTGGCGTGATTGTAGCACTCGACCTCACCCTTATAGGAGCACTGGAAGGAGGTGCCAATGGTGATGACCCTGCCAGGGCCTGAGATCTTTAGCTTGAGGTAGGTGTAGTTGGGGACGGCCATGAACTTCGCGTAGCATGGTCATCCTAGGATGGCGTGGTAAGTCTCATGGAACCTAATGACTTCAAAGGCGAGGGTCTCCATCCTATAGTTGGATGGACCCCTGAAGGTGATGGGCAAATTGATCTGCCCAAGTGGCATGGCCTGCTTTCTAGGCACAATGCCATGGAAAGGTGCTCCAGTGGGCTGGATGCGCGCCCGGTTGACGCCCATAGCATCGAGCGTCTTGGTGTACATGATGTTGAGGCCGCTGCCTCCATCCATTAGTACTTTGGTGAGTCGCTTCATGCCGACGATCAGGTCGACCACGAGTGGGTATCTCCTCGGCTGTAGGACGCTCTCTGGGTGGTCGGTTCGATCAAAGATTATAATGGACTCTGACCACCGGAGGAAAGTAGGCACGGCTAGTTCAATCATATAGACCTCGCGGAGCATGACCTTCTAGCAGTGCTTGGAGTTGTAGGCCTTCGATCCTTCGAAGATCATGAGGTAGCCATTAGGCATTGGAAAGCCACCATCTTTCTCCTTAGTGTCATCCGTGGTGGGGTCTGGGTCCTTCCCATGCTCCCCTTTGTTGGAGCCTCCGGATGAGAACCGCCTCATGAGGCTGTAGTCCTTGTACAGATGCTTGACTAGAAAGGTATGGTTCGGGCATGGCCCCTCGAGTAGTTTTTCAAAATGGTTTGGAGTGCCCTCTGTGGGCTTCCAACCACCCCTGCGGTCTGCGGCGGCCATGACCGAGCCCTCACGCCATTGCTTCTTGTTCTTCTTTTTGGCGGGGCAATTGGAGGCGCCTTCGCCGGTGTGGGGGTATTAACCCCTATACCCTTATGGCTACACTTGGGCCAACCCAAATCAGGGGGTCTGGTCCATTAGAAGACGACGCGCAGCCTGGCCAACCTATTCGGAGTCCCGCGCAAGGAGTCAAGGCAGATTTGGAGATCAAGCAAGATCCTGGTCGGTTAGAATAGGAATCCTTATCCGGCCACCTATGGCGCGATGTTTGGGACGACAACCGCCGAGATAACCGTGATAATCACCACGGTAACCACGGTCGTAGGGTTAATCAGGAGGGCAATCGAGATCACCATGATGGCAATAACGATCTCTGCCATTACCTTGGAGGACGTGATCTATGCGATCGCATCAACCAAAGAGCCAACGATTGAGCATCCCACGAAAGCTATCACCGCATGGAATATGATACTGCCCATGGCCCACTGGGTTTGAAGCAGTTTACCCCGCACCTTCACCAAGTCATATGGCCCAAGAACTTCAAGCTCAAAAAACTTCAGAAGTACGACGGCAAGGAGAACCCCGAATTATGGGTCATGCTCTACGAAACAGCGTGCAGATCAGCCATGGCTAACAAGCACATCATGTCTAACTACTTCCCAGTCGCTGTTGGCCATGTAGGTCACCAATGGCTGGTCAGCTTGCTGGCGAACTACTTTGATTCTTGGCAAGAGCTCAAGCAAGCCTTCATCGACAACTTCATTGCTACTTGCGAGCAACCCGGCAACAAATATGATCTGTAACGGATCCGAGATTGGAAAGATGAGCCACTGTGCGAGTACGTCCGGCGTTTCTCAGAGATGCGCATCAAGGTCCCATCAATCTCCAACAATGAGGCAATCGAGGCTTTCATCACTGGCCTCCACTTCCACGACGCCCTAAGGGACAAGCTCCTACGCAAGAGACCTGAATCAGTCACAGTGCTCCTGGCCACTGCTAAGAAATATGCGGACACCGACAACGCTAAAAAGATAATTATCGAAGAAGCAGCAAGGGTTCCACGCTCTGACCACCCCCCACACCACGATGACTATCATGGCAACCGTGGTCGGAACGACAATTTTGACCACCGCAACCAGCGCAACGACTCCCACGACCACCGCAACCAACGTAATCAGTGGCGTAACTGTCGTGACGATTACAGGGGCAAGCATGCTCGGGAAGACGACGGCGAGGTCAACACCATCAAAAAAGGTGGCGGACGTTGTAACTACGAAGAAGACTATGCCAAAGCATTGAAAGGGCCCTGCCAGCTCCATCCCAAGTCAAACCATACCATGGAGAACTACCGTGTTCTCAAGACTATCTACACGCGTCAATAGGCTCCGGATACGTCCGACAAGCCTAACGACATAGGGGAACAGCGCAACGAGGACAACGACGACAAAGACGCCGATCCCCATCACAAGTACGTCAAGCCAACCGATCGTGTGCACACCATCATTGGAGGGAATGTGTCCATCGAGACCAAATGAGAACGCAAGCTGCTCGCCCACGCTTGCTTGAACATGGCCAACACCGACAACCTCATCATCGATCCACGGGCCCTCCTTGGTCTCACCATGAGATTTCCTTTAGCAGAAAGGACCAATGGGCCATAATACCTGAGCCAGGACGTTTTCCAATAGTCCTCGATCCTTATCAACAAGGTTCAGTTCGACAGGGTGCTGATTGACGGTGGCAGCTCCATCGATATACTGTTCAAGAATAGTCTGCCAGCCCTAAAGATAACCCAGGTGGATCTCAAGCCATACGAGGCATAGTTCTAGGGTGTTCTCCCCAGACAGAGGTCTACACCTCTTGGGCAGATCATGCTACCTGTGCAATTTGTGACCCTGGACCACTTCCGCACCGACTACGTCAACTTCGTGGTCGCTGACTTCGACGGCACCTACCATGCTATCCTGGGATAACCATCGCTCACCAAGTTCATGGCCATACCTCATTACAGGTATCTAGTGCTCAAGATGCCTACCGAGAAAGGAGTTCTAACCCTTAGGGGCAACATATATGCAGCTTATACCTGTGAGGATGATAGCTTCAAAATAGCAGAGGCTCATGACCTCTCTATTCGCATGGCCAAGACCATGCCGACGCCAAGAAGACCTCAACCGACCACCTAGAGATCCCAGAGCTCGAGGCTCCATGCAAGAACATCAAGTCCAAGGAGCACAAGGTGATCCAGCTGGTCGACGGCGATCCCAGCAAAACGGCCCTTATCGGTGCCAACCTGGATCCCAAATAGGAAGATGCGCTTGTCAGGTTCTTGAGGAGCAACGTGGATGTGTTCGCATGGAAACCTGCCGACATGCCCGGTGTACCTCGGAACTTGATCAAGCACTCCTTGAATGTCAACAGCAAGGCCAAACCTATCAAGCAGAAGCTACGATGGTTCGCTCACGACAAGAAGGAGGCAATTAGGGTAGAAGTTACACGGCTTTTGGTAGCTGGATTTATCAAAGAAGTGTATCATCCAGAGTGGTTAGCCAACCCGGTTCTTGTACACAAAAAGAATAATGAATGGAGAATGTGCGTTGATTACACTGATCTCAACAAACACTACCCTAAGGACCCCTTTGGCTTACCTCACATAGACGAGGTCGTAGATTCAACCGCTGGTTGCGAGCTGCTTTCCTTTCTCGATTGCTACTCTGGTTATCACCAGATCGCTCTCAAAAAGGACGAACAGATCAAGACATCTTTCATCATGCCTTTTGGCGCCTACTGCTACACGACTATGTCGTTAGGGCTCAAGAACACTAGGGCTACCTATCAACGCGCCATACAGGCCTGCCTCACAGACAAGATAAAAGACGACCTTGTAGAGGCTTATGTTGATGATGTAGTTGTCAAAACCAAGGAAGTACATACCCTTGTTGACAACCTGGAATGCACCTTCACAGCCCTCAATACATTCCAATGGAAATTAAACCCAAAGAAGTGCATCTTTGGTGTTCCTTCTGGTATACTGCTTGGCAAAGTCATCAGTTACGATGGCATACGCCTTAACCCGGAGAAAGTCAAAGCTGTCTTAGACATGAAGCCCCCCAAAAAGGTGAAGGATGTCCAGAAGCTTACCGGATGCATGGCTGCTCTCAGTCATTTCATATCAAGATTAGGAGAAAAAGGACTACCGTTTTTCAAACTTCTCAAAGCATCCGAGAAGTTTGAGTGGTCGGAGGAAGCAGACGCTGCCTTCACACAGCTAAAACAATACCTTACATCACCTCCGGTCCTCACTGCTCCCAGAGAAGATGAAACTCTCCTACTTTACATTGCAGCAACTAATCGGGTGGTCTCCACTACCATGGTGGTCGAGCGCAACGAGCCTGGCCATGCCTACAAGGTACAACGACCAATCTATTTCATCAGTGAGGTACTCAATGAATCAAAGACTAGGTACCCACAGATTCAGAAACTGATCTACGCCATACTGCTAACATCTCGAAAGTTGAGACATTACTTCGACGGATATCATGTGGTGGTCATGACCGAGTACCCTCTAGGAGACATCATTTGCAACAAGGACACAAAAATAGGTGCATCATCAAATGGGGGAGCTATGCCCTTTCTCCTTGGAATTTGCAAGCCGTACTACAATCAAGTCTCAGGCACTTGTCGATTTCATCATCGAGTGGATAGACTTAAGCACGCCTGCCTCTCAGGGGCCCGATGAGTATTGGAAGATGTACTTCGATGGCTCTCTCAACATCGATGGCGCAGGAGCAGGAGTTCTTTTCGTGTCACCATCCAAAGAGCAGCTCCGGTACATCCTCAGGATTTATTTCCCAGCATCTAATAACGCCGCCGAATATGAAGCATGCCTACATGGTTTGCGCATTGCGGTCAAGCTCGGTGTTAAACGTCTCTATGTCTATGGAGACTCAGCTCTAGTCATCAACCAACTCAACAAGGACTAGGACACGACCAGCAAAAAGATGGATGCATACTGCAAATCGATAAGAAAGCTAGAAGGCAGGTTCTATGGCATCGAGTACACACACGTGGTCCAGGACAAAAATCAAGTAGCAGATGTGTTGTCAAAGTTAGGATCATCCCGAGCCAAAGTCCCACATGGCGTATTCATCCAAGACCTGCTCACGCCTTCCATCGAAGAGGAAGATTCCATGGTCGACAAGCCTCCAGACCAGCAATTGGTGGCAACGGTTCCGGCATCGAGCACCACCAAGCCACCTCCGACCACTCATGAGCCCGACTGGAGAGTACCTTTCATCAAGTACCTTACAGATGGCAGTGGTTACACTGATTGGACAGAAAACAAGCGCCTGATGCATCGCAGTAAGCAGTATCTGCTCGTCGATGGCAAGTTATGGCGCAAGAACGCAAAGGAGGAAATCTTGATGAAGTGTATAACCTAGGAGGATGGCGAACATCTCCTAGACCAAATCCATTCTGGCTCCTGCGGTAACCACGCGACCTCGAGAATGCTGGTCGGTAAGGCTTTCCGAGCAGGGTTCTATTGGCCGTCAGCGGTAGCCGATGTAGAGAAGCTAGTCCGCCACTGTGAGGGTTGTCAGTTCTTCGCCAAGAGAATCCACATACTAGCACATGAGATCCAGACAATACCAGCCTCTTGGCCCTTCGCATGCTGGGGACTGGATATGATCGGGCCCTTCAAACCGGCTCCTAGGAAATTTACATGTGTCTTTGTGCTGATCGACAAATTTTCTAAGTGGATAGAGTACATGCCTCTGGTACAGGCATCCTCAGAAAAGGCTATCATGTTCCTCGACTAGGTCATCCACTGCTTCGGCATACCCAACAGCATCATCACTGATCTGGGTACTCAGTTCACTGGGAACACTTTTTGGGACTTCTGCGATAAAAGGAGCATAGTAGTAAAATATGTCTCGGTGGTGCACCCTAGAGCTAATGGACAGGTCGAGCGGGCAAATGGTATGATTTTGGATGCATTGAAGAAGAGGATGTACAGAGAAAATGACAAAGCTCCTGGAAGATGGCTCAAAGAGTTACCAGCCGTGGTTTGGGGCCTCAGAACTTAGCCTAGTCGTAACACTGGCGTCTCACCATACTTTATGGTTTACGGCGCTGAGGCAGTCCTCCCAGCAGATATAGCTTTCAGATCAGCATGGGTAGAGAACTTCGACAAAGGCAAGGTCAATGAAGTGCGGGAGCTAGAAGTGAATAGTGTAGAAGAGAAGCGGCTCGGTTCTTGCGTACGTACAGCCAAATACCTTGCTGTTTTGCGCATGTACTACAACAAGAACGTTAAAGAGCGGTTCTTCGTGGTCGGGGACCTGGTCCTGAAGTGGAAGATGAACCAGGCTAGTGTCCACAAACTCGCAACTCCATGGGAAGGGCCCTTCATGATTAAGGAAGTCACACGACCAACGTCTTACAGGTTAGCTCACCTGGATGGTACGGACGTACCCAATTCATGGCACATCGACAAGCTTAGGCGTTTCTATGCTTAACTACTAAGATATGTACTCTTCTTGTACTTTTGATTTAATTCAATAAAGCTATTATGATTTCTTCGACCACTCTAATGTGTCACTTCGAATTTTACGGTTATTCTAACTTAGCCGATCAAAGCCGACCACCATTCCTTCCTGGGTTTTCGGAGCAGGCCCTGTCTCCGGTTCCTCCCAACGCATGCACGGGATTCGCTCTCTACGCTACAGGTGATCGGTAGGTCCCCCCTGGTTTGACTTGTCCGCATCTACATGTGCACAGGTCACGCACCTCACACTCCGACCACATGGCAAATCAGGGCCGTACAAACTTTTTAGGATGACGTGTCGAGTAAACTGGTACAACTAAACAGAACGCTAACATGTTCTCACTTAGTTACACCAACACGAGCTTCAAGCTTAAATACGTTTTATACAAAACAAACAAGCTTATGATGATATACAGTTACATTATTACAAGCTTGCCTGAAGAGGCCCAAGTTTACAATAACACAACTACGTCCTTCTTCTATAGCTCTAGCCTATCCTGTTGGCTGGTCGGGGCACGCAGCACCTACTGCTCGCTGCTTCCGACATTCTGCTCGAGTCTCGGGGACTCTTGTACTGGTCGAGCTGAAGAGGATGGCCCCGCCAATGCTTGGCTGGTCGAGACCGCAGGCTTCACCAGTTGGCTCGCAACTGATGGCGTTTCCAGCTGACTTGTTAATGGCATACCCTATACAGGTGCTGTCCCACCTCCACACAGGTTAATGTCGCCAATTATCTTTGAAGATAGGTCCAGCTAGGTCATCCGAAGCTCTTTAGCCTTGTCTGGATCTACCTCCTTCGGGTACCCAGCCTCTAGGCATTTGAGATCGATTAGGGGTAGTGGGCATGCACCATGCTTAGCACATGTGCACCTGTGTACTCACCCGCCTCCTTCATGAACTCTTGGAACCATCCCCATGCCTTTCGGCATCTCTCGACCAGTTTGAGCTGTGGCGTCCTTGGCACTTCCTCTGTAAGCACTGGGTCGATAAGGTTGAGGATGGGTAGAATGCCAGTTGCCACTTCCTGGCACCGGTTCTTCCAAGTGTCCCAATCCTCGGTGATCTCTAGGCATCGCGCCTTCCAGCCGTCACGATCTTTCATCACGGTTTCCAGATGCTTCTTGGCATTGACTTTTAAAACTGCAAACCGCACAAGACATTAAAATGTCACGCCACGACAAGATAAGGCGGGCAACAGAGTGAGCAAGGTGGTCTAGAACACTTACTTTTCAGTTCCTCCTTCATCTTGGTTGTGCGGTCTCGGAGTTGCGACTGGTCATGCGCCAGTTTCTTGTTGTCCTCCTTCAGGCGACCACACTCTATGGCCACACGGCTATTCTCCTATTGGAGACAGACTACTTTAGCTTCTAAGCCTGCCCTACAGCTGTTACTACCAACAATGCAACAACACGTGTCATGCACTTGTTGTGATAAAGTGACAACTTACTTGTTTTTTCCTGCTCTTTGTTACTGAGCTGGACGACCAGGTTCTGGTTCTGTGCCTCTTGCTCTGTCTTCTCCTGGTTGGCGGCTTCAAGTTGGTGGCACAAGCATTCCACCTCGGCCGCCAGTTCTTTATTGCTTGCTATGATCCCCTCAATCTGGTCGAAGCACTTCTTTTGGTACCTTGCGGTCTTCATTAAGTCCTGCATGTAAAAAAGTTAAGTCAGACAGTTTGACTGGATAGCAGGATCAAGTGGTCAAGCAAAACATACCTGGACTTCCATCACCAGACGTTTTACTGCTCATTCAACTTTCATGGTCTCTTCGACCTCTAGGATTTCCTCATGCATAACCCATTGGTCGTTCCACCAGCGCGACACATATACATGTTGTCGCTTGTCCTGGGGACAGCCCAGGACCTCCTCTACTTTGTCCTCTTTGGCCTCTTGTTCGGGTAGCGGCACTGGTCTAGAGTTTGCAGCCTCTGCGATCACTATGGACTTCCCACAGGCCGTAGCATCGGCAAACGTGCTCTGTGCCACCTCCGGTTGCTGCTGCTCAGTTTGGTCTGTTACCCTTGGCGCTGACGTGTCCCCTCAGCAGGGTTAGTGCTCGGAGCACCTGTACTTGGCTCGGCTCTCCCCTCGACCACCTGCTCGGGGACTGTCGTCTAGCCGCTCGTCTACTGAGGCTCTGGCGAACTTTCTACTATAGGTTCCTCCATAGCCGGCTGCTGGGCAGTTTTCTTTGACATTGCTGGCGGAGCCATGCCGCACCCGGCTAGTTGGTCGGGATTTTTGGTGGACGCCGACCTAATATATCCGAGATAAGTTTAGAAGATGACAATATTCAATTTAAATTGTAAGCTTACATCAAGGTTACAAATACTTACAGCTTGGAAGCGTGGAATGATGTGGCAAAGGCGCATCTCTTTGGCCGTGCTTGCTCCACGTGCTCTATGGGTGCCACCTGGTTTCCCTCTACGACCAGCACTGGCGCTAGGGCTTGATGCTCGACCCCTTTGCCGCTTGTCCTCTGCACTTTAGTGGTTGGCGATGTGGGTCCCACTAGCACGAACGAGCCACCTTGATCCATCAGCTCCAGTTGCCTCCTCCTCTTTTGAGGGATGAGTCGAAAGATGTCTGCATCCTCTGTTTCATCGTCTGACAATGTGAAGATCGCCTGACGACACTTGCTGGCCGCCGGCCGCTTACCAGCAGCTCTGGCCGCTGCCTCCTCCCCAACTCCGAGCACGGCCCAGTCGACGCCTTTGATCCCGGCGCTGGTCTGGGAGGTTGGGCCGGCAACTTGCGGCCAATCTACACCAGGGGATGGAGACATGAACATTGTTGCTCTATCTCTACCATTAATCTGGGAAACATAAAGGAGATAACACAGTAAGTTTTTGTTACAACATAAAACTATGGGTACAAGATAGAATGATTTACCTTTGGGGGAGGTCGGGCGAGCTTGAAAGCGTGCTCGATGTTGCTCAATCTGACATAATTTGGATCAGCTAAGTTAAATAGCTCTCCAATTCTGGCTTTAACTTTGACCTTGTCAAGCACCTCTTGCCTGGTCCTTGTTGGATCTACGCTACCCTGGTACTCGTAGTCAGGATGTACCCTCCTCTAGCAAGGCTGGATCCTTCGGCTGATGAAGTTTCTGACCACGCTCGGACCATCTAGTTTCCTCCACGGGATCATCCCAAGTAGTTCTTGGATCTATTGCAGGCACTGTTCGCCTAAATGGTCGTTTAGCCCATTTAAACACCGTGTAAACGCTACACGGTGGTGCGCCGTTTCTGTTTAATCACCCGTTTACCCTGTTTAATTGGCCGTTTAGCCCGTTTAATGGGACGTTTTGCCCGAATAATGGCTAAACGGTAGGTGACCGACTGTTTACCGTTTAGCGTTTACAAAAACACTAGTTGTAGGTGCTCGGGCATTTCTGACCAGCTGTTCTTCTCCGGAATGAATCCCACGTCACACAGTGTGATCGTGTTCGGCTCTTCACGGATGTAGAACCACTTCTTGTACCAGTCATCCAGCGATGTGTTCCAATGGCAGTGCAAGTACTAGGCCTTCATCCCGTCATGCAGATTGAGGTACACACCTCCGGCTATCTTCGAGCCGCCGCTTCCTTTCTTCCGCAGACAGAAAAGATGGCGAAAGAAGTCGAAATGGGGCTAGAAGCCACCATATGCTTCGCAAAGATGAATGAAGGTGGAGACAAGAAGAATCGAGTTGGGATGTAGATTGCAAATCCCAATCTCGTAATACAAATAGAGCCCCTGAAGGAAAGGGTGCACTGGAACCCTAAACCTCGCTTGAAGAAATCTTCAAAAACCACAATCTCACCTGGTTGTGGATCGGGGTACCCTTCTCCTTCTGACATGTGCCATCCTACGAGTGCCTTGTTGTGGAGTACTCCCATGATGATGAGGTCTTCGATGGTCTGCTCGTTGCTTCTTGACTTCCACCACTCCTTCGCCATGACTCCGGCTTTCTTCTGGACGTCACTCTTCGCCATGAATCTGCCCTTGCTGATGGAGGTGGATACGATGGAGGGGTGATTGGTGATGATTTCGGAGGTATTAGGGTTGGCAAGAGGAAGAAGAAGGCTGCGGCGGCGAATGGTAATGGGGATCGGTAAAAAGTAACTTACTAGATCTATATTATAAATAACCAAGAGTTCCATCGTTTTGTCTGCCCAATATTCTTGGGAGACGTGCGCATGCGCCATAGACCGTTGTTTTCACAACCTCGAGATCTATGCCACTATATGCGCCCCTTCGTTATCAGTATATGCGCCTCTTCGTTGCTAGTGTGAGAGGGCCCACACTGACGCACCTCCTTACAGGTGCCAAGCGACTGTTTGCTTGAAAGGACAAGAAGGTAGTATGACGTGCTATACCCGTCTGCTTTTTTGACCAGACGTGTCAGATTGGACTTGACAGCGTAAGAACATAAATAAATACACAAAATAATAGTGCAAGCGGCATTCGTTTCTTCGCTGCATGTCTCGTGCTCAGGGATGGTCCACACCACTGTTGTGCTCGGGGACTATCCAGACCACTACTGTGCGTAGGGGCTACCCAGACCACTACCGTGCTCGGGGACTGCTCCGACCACTACCGTGCTCGGGGACTACCCAGACCACTACCATGCTCGGGGACTGCCTAGACCACTACTGTGCTCGAGGACTTCTCCGACCACTACCATGCTCGAGGACTGCTCTGACCACTACCATGCTTGGGGATTGTTCCAAAGAATGCTCGTCGACTGTTCTCCTCGGCTACATGTGACATGTACTCACATATAGTCGAGAGGCATTTATTTGGACCATGCTACAAGGCTTATACTTCTCCTTCCAGCAAGCTCGAGGACTACATTGGTACGATGCACCTGCTGGTGCATCTCGTATTGATTTTACGATGACTGGATTCTTAACTTCAGTGGAAATTCTTTTTAGACCCTAGCACCATGTGCCTACGTCACCTACTACTAGGCTCGGGGACTAAGTGGGCACACTTCACCATGCAGTGAATGTGTTTATTTTATCGACCCCTACACTTTGGAAATTGTCAAGATTACTACTGTCCAAGGGTCACTTACATTTCTTATCAGAAATACAAGTGGGCACACTTGATAAGGAAAGAAATATTTTTCTTTTTTCTTTAAGAGCACCATGCATTCTTCGGACAACCGAAATCATCGGCTATAATCGTGGTCTACTACTCTCAGTTCTGATCAGAATGCTGGCGCATTTGATTGGTCAATGTTTCAATCAGTTGAAGATGACATGAAGACGGATCGCATTAGTCGAAGGAGATCCAATGGCGTGTCGCAGCATAATACATGGTGCTCGGGGACTAGCTGTGGGGGTATTAACCCCTATACCCTTATGGCTATGCTTGGGCCGGCCCAGATCAGGGGGTCTAGTCCACTGGAAGACGACGCGTGGCCTGGCCAACCTGTTCAGAGTCCCGCGCAAGGAGTCAAGGCAGATTTGGAGATCAAGCAAGATCCTGGTCGGTTAGAATAGGAATCCTTATCCGGCCACCTATGGCAATTGTAACTGGCTAGGATTAGTTTCTAGATCTATAACCCTGCCCCCGGACTATATAAGGCGGGCAGGGGACCCCTCTAAAAACATCTCTCATTGACATACAGCAATACAATCAGACGCGGGACGTAGGTATTACGCCTTCTTGGCGGCCGAACCTGGATAAAACCTCATGTCTGTCTTGCGTCACCATCTTGTTTGTGGCTTGCGCATCTGTCTGTCGACAATCTACTACCTTGGGCATACCCCTAAGTAGACTACCGACCATATTTTGTCAACAGCCGGTGTCCTCATCTTGCCTCGCCTTGCCATTGAGGCGATCGAAGATTGCTCCGACTGCTTCTTTTCCCGAGGCATGGTTGGTGGCGATGCCTAGGAGTTCCTTGGTGGTTAGCGGGCCCTTGCATCCCAGCTTGTGAACCAGGGACTCGCAGGTGGTTCTAGATAGGAAAGCTCCTATAACGTCGGCGTCGATGATGTTAGGTAGTTCGTTGCATTGCCGAGAGAAGCATCAGATGTACCCATAGAGGGTTTCTCCGACCTTCTGCTGGCAGTTCTTGAGGTCCCATAGGTTTCTAGGGTGCTTGTATGTGCCCTAGAAGTTTCCCACGAAGATCTCCTTTAGGTCCGCCCAACTTTGGATTATGTTGGACGGAAGGTGTTCCAACCGTGTTTGTGCTGAATTGGCCAAGAACAATGGGAGGTTGCGAATAATGAAGTCATCATTATCGGCTCCACCGGCTTGGTAGGCAAGCCGATAATCCTCAAGCCATAGTCTGGGGTTCGTCTCCCTAGAGTACTTCAGGATGTTGGTTGATGGTCGGTACCTTGGCGAAAAAGGCAGCATTGAGGATGTGTCGGCGAAAGGCCTAACGCCTCGGCACACCGGGGCTCGAGCTTCGGTCCTCGCCGCTGTCGTAGTGCCTATCGTGATGAGGGTGATAGCCGCGGCTAGCTCCCTCTCTTGAGCCGTCGTAGGTACGCTTGCGGGCATCGAGGGTGTTGCATGCGTTGCGGTTGCAGCTGAGACACTAACACACCGGGATCGTGGTGCGCCGCCCATGGCCTTGCGGCTCCTGGTGGACCGATGCATCCCTGCCAGGGCGCTTCGAGAGCATGTGCTGGCTAGCATCGAGCTCGCGTTGCCAAGACAACGAGCTCTCAGCCTGCTGCGCCACTGCACGCTCGAGCAACCCGTGAATCTCATGGTGGGCCCAATGATCCTTGGGTGTCGCGGCCTCTAGAAGACCATAGAGCAAGGCCGCTGTAGCAATGATGTTCTGTCTTGCCTAGGCAAAGCAAGAGAGGGCTTCATCATTGGCGATGATCCTCTAGTTCACATCGTAGGCCATGGCGCGTGCGCGCCCACCGTCTCTATGGCGCTCGGTCTCTCGATCGAGCTCCGCGCATTCCTGCTCAAGCTAGAGTCACGCTTCCTCGATCTATCAGTGTCAGGCTTTTAGCTACTCCACCCTCATGCGAGGTGGGGCCGCTGTCTCCCCCTCGGCCTCGTTGTCGAGGTCGTTCGCTGGGGTAGCCTCCTCCTCGGGGACGCTTTCGACGTGTCCCTCAGGGGTACCCATCATGAAGCATTCACAAGAGGGGTAATGGCTCCCCCTGCTAGAGTCAGAGCCAGAGGGCGACTTTGATTCCTCTATGAGGAGGTCACGGAAAGGTTCTGCGATGTGTTCGATCACCCCCATGAACTCGTTGTTCATGGGAGATAGGATCATGCGCTGGGCCAGAAGGTGGCCAATGGTCTCTATGGTGTTGTAGAGATCGAACGGGAGCATCGTCAAGGCGCTCCAGATAATGTATTCTTGGGAGAATGGCTCTCCCCTGGTAAGCCATAGCTCCTCGAGCATCTTGGTGATAGCGTCGAGGCCAGCGGAGTGAAAGGGTTGAACGATGATGGGTGCCCGCGCTAGTTCTCCCTCCACCATGACAATGAAGTCTAGGTCCCCGAAGTGCATGTGTGCACCTAGGACCCAGCTGATTCCATGGCTAGCCATCCATGGCCTGATATTAATGTCAGAACGCGCAAAGAACCCCTACCTGGAGCGCCAACTATTGGTGTTTTGAGTAAACACCAACGAGTAAATTTGTGTTATTGTGTGTCTGACCCAGATGATGTGCTAAAAGACACAAGGTTTATACTGGTTCGGGCAAAATGTCCCTACCTCCAGTTTATGGCTGCTGCTTGTGTTATTAGCACTGAAAAGTTCGTAGTAGGTGTTACAAACGGGCGAGAGAGGGATAGGTCCCAAGTCTCTGATAGAAAGGACGAATGGGTGCTGAAAGCTTGGATCCTGCTCAGCTATGTGTGATGTGATATGTGATGTGTTGAATCGATCCCCTTAGTGGGGTGCCCTACCTTCCCTTTTATAAGCCAAGGGAGAGCAGAAATTACAGATGGGAGAAAGAAGAAAAACCAGAGGCAAAGGAGGTCCTTCAAAGATGTCGGGTCTTCCTTTTCCTTTGTGCGGGCCGCTGACATGGCAGGCGGCGCCAGAGATAGCTCCATGCTGGGTGCATGTCCGCTGATCCTGATAGGGCCATGTTGGGCATCTGTCCGCTGACGATGTCATGTCATGGCATTTGTTAGCAAGTTGTCATGTCCCATCCTGCCACAACGGGCGGCGTGGCGGACCAGGGTGCTGATCCGTGACCATATAGGGGAGCAAACGGCGTAGTGACCGCACGTCCGTTACTGTAGGTGATGCGAGTTTTCTCTTGGACCGTAGTGGTTGTCGTGAGCTTCCGTCAGGATCCGCGCCCGAGGGCAAATGGTGGCGCCCACAACACTGTAAGACAAATGTCGGCACCTACAACATTGTTTGGGCTCTGACATGCCTGGAAGGTCTTAAAGCGCCCTTCTTGTCATATCCTGATGGTACTTTCCTATAGGCGTGCAGGGTATGGTCCTCGGTATTGCGGTTGACTTGAGTGCCCAACCTTATCTGGGTGCGTCATTAGGAAGGAGTCGTGCGCAGACGTCGGGTGAGGCGGAGCCAGCCCGTAGACGTGGGGCGAGGCGGAGCCAACCCTCGGGGGTCGGGCGAAGCGGAGCCAGCCCGTAGACGTGGGGCGAGGTGGAGCCAACCCTCGGGGGTTGGGCGAAGCGGAGCCAGCCCATAGACATTGGGCGAGGCGGAGCCACCCCTCGGGGGTCGGGCGAGGCGAAGACAACCCTCAGATGTCGGGCAAGGCGAAGCCAACCCTCAGGGGTCGGGCGAGGTGGAGCCAGCTCTTAGATGTCGGGCGAGGTGGAACCATCCCTCGGGAGTCAGGCTGAGGCATTCCCAACCCTCGGGGGTCAGACGATCGGACGAAACGGAGCCTACGGCCTTGGTGGTTTGGATGAGGCGGGGCCCACTGGGAAATGTAGTCGCGTTATTGATTGCTCTGATGAATTAGCATTGATGGGTATCAACTCCTCTTCTTCGGGTACCCTAGTATTGGTCCCCGACAAGTCTGCATTCCTAAAGAAGAAGGAGGCTTGGGTGTTCTTAATCTGCAAACTCACAATGAGGCTCAGCTATTGAAACATTTGCACAAGTTCTTCAACAAGTGTAATTTACCTTGGGTAGAGTTAGTCTGGGACAAGCATTATTGAAATGGAAGGCTGCCAAATGCAATTGCCCCAAAAGGGTCCTTCTGGTGGAGGGATGTCTTGAAACTGGTTGATAAATATAAAGGAATGGCCAGTGTGGTGATATATAATGGACAAACTTGTTTACTTTGGGATGATATCTGGAATAGTCAAATAAGAAAGCTTCAATTTCCAGAATTGTACTCCTTTGCAAAAAAACAAATTGATAAGTTTAAGCAAGGCACATGGTACTGCTACTCTTCATGACCTTTTCAACCTGCCATTGTCAGTAGAGGCTTATAACCAACTTCAAGAACTTCAGCTGGAATTTTCAACAACAGCACTCAATGAAATGAATGTCAATTGGGTTTACATTTGGGGCTCTGCTCAGTTTTCTTCCTCCAAAGACTATAAAACACTCACAGGTCACTCACATGCTGATCCAATTTTCAGATGGTTGTGGAAAACCTCTTGCCAAGGAAAACACAAAAAAAAATTCTGGCTGGCTCTTATTGATAGGCTGAGCACTAGGAACATGATTAGAAGACGAGGAATGCATCTAGATGATTACCAATGTGTCCTTTGTCATAACTCCACAGGGGAAACAGTCATGCATCTGCTCTTCTACTGTCCTTTTGCCAAGGACTGTTGGAGTTTGATGGATTTTCACTTTGCTGATCAGCTCTCAATTCAACAAAATTTTCAAGCCTGGAAATCTCTACTAAAGGTTGAATTTTCCCTGGACATCTTCATCCTTCTCTGTTGGGCAATTTGGATAACAAGAAATGATGTCATCTTCACAAACATGAATCCTTCGGTGCAAGATTGCAAAAGGCATTTGACAGTGGAGACTCTGTTGCTTCTGCATAGATGTAAAGCTAGAATTGCTCCTTCTCTAGAATCATGGATCAATTCCAATTTGTAATCTTGTGGATCTTTTTCCACTCTTGCTGTCCCCTAATCCTCTTTCTTCTTTTTCTTTTATCCCTCCCCTCTCCTGGGACGTTTGTAATTACACTCTTTGTTTATTAATGCATTTGCAGTAGGAGCCTTTGGCTCCTTCTGATTCTTCAAAAAAAAAAATCATCCTAGAAAACTACATATAACTAACCCACAAAATTGCATCATTTAATACCGCCTAGAATCTGAGATTATCTGAGACTTGTCATGATGAGGACATGCCACCGCTTGCTCAAGTTTCACATAAACAAGTGTATGAAGGGCCAATTATGCGTAGCCATGCAAATCTACTCCAAAAAGAGGTGAACTCACTCCTAGCTGAAATTAACTTTAATATACATGAGAATATTATACTACCTAAGTGTTCTACTTTGGTTGTACTTAGGTATACAACTAAAGAGGAGGATGATACTCTACATCGTACTAGCACCAAGAAAAACAGACCATCAGATCTGATCAGCACAGTGAAAAATAGACCATCAAATCGGACCAGTACAGTGAAAAACGGACCAGCTGAAAAGAAAATATTCATAACTCTCAACTCCGTGAAGCTTTGTAGGCGCATGAGGACAATTTGGAAAGCTTATCAAGTCTAGTTTCCAATGGCACAAGTTCCAAGTACTTTGGACTTCCCAATGCTGAGATATGAGCAGATTAGTGAAGATTGCTCAGAAGGTCAACATTCTTCCCAGGACAGAATGTTGGTCCAAATTCCAGTGCAAAACTGTACCAATCTACAAAGTTTCGTGGTGCATGTTGCACATGGCTGGAAAACTCTTCGAGTCTAATTTCACACCTAACAAACGGTTCGTCATTTGGACTTCTCAATAAGGAGTTATGGCTAGATTAGTGGAGATTGCTCAGGAGGCCAACAGTCACGCGAGACCACTTCGGGAATCCATCTCGTGGTAACCTTTCACATAACCTATCTTTAGAAACTCCATTTCGTCTTCACACACAACTAGGAGGGTTGTTCCTAGTATAAACATCCCCTGCCTCTAAGCTATTAGGAACCTTTAGGCCTACTTTGGAAGCAGCTTTCCCCGCGGGGGTCCCGTCGTTTTCCCGGGTCTAGAAACCCACGCGGTAATTTCCCACGCGTCGCAGATTGAGTCCATTTGGAAGCTCTCCGCATGGGTGTTTCGGCCCCGCGGGAGCCGGGTTTTGATGGGGAAACCTGCCTGGCCTCCAGACACGGGGCGTCATTCCCTTCCCTTTCCCTCTCGCGACCCTCCGCCTCGACTCGACTCTCCGTCGTCGCCTCGGCTCCTCCGGCCTCGCCTCGACTCTCCGTCATCGCCTTGGCTCCTCCGGCCTCGCCTCAACTCTCCGGCCTCACCTCGACTCGACTCTCCGTCATCGCCTCGGCTCCTCCGGCCTTGCCTCGACTCTCCGTCATCGCCTCGGCTCCTCCGGCCTTGACTTCTCCTTCGTCGCCATCACCTTGCGGCACCAGCATCTACGTCTCCGTAGGTGAGCTCGCTTCCACTTGCATCTCCCTACACCGCATCTAGGGTTCCTGATCCTATCCTCACACGTTTCCTGTGGATCTTGGGATTGTGGATGGCCGCATCTTCCTCCCCACTCTGCCCTATGCATCCGCTCATGAATCGCGACCACTCGCACAACTCTTCATCCGCCGCCCGCCCACCCGACCACGACGGCTCCACCACTACTCCATGATTGACCGGCCTCGTCGCAAGATCTGGTGAGCCATTGTGTCATCCGCGAGAAACACCGACGTCGCCAGCAACACGACACAACCTCTGCCTCTACATGTTAGTCTTATGTCCGCATCTCACACCCCTTCTTGTAGATCTATGGTTTCTTGTTTGTGATTCTATGGTTTCTTGTTTGTGATGTGAAAATTGATGTGAAAATAGAACTCAATTGCTTCATGTAGCTTAAAGATCCAACTGGTGAGCTGGTTTCTGTGTTCAGAACACCATTGCAATAGAATAGGATGGCATGTCGTGATGGATTTTTTTCTAGCATTGCACAACAACTATATGCATGCTTATAACGGTCCAGACATACACTGGTTGGGACGTTTGGTAGTCTTGCTATTTTCTAGCATGCAGACTAGTATAGTAACCGATCACTGCAGTAGCAATTTTCTGCATGGTGACTGATGCATTTCTTTTATCCCATTGCAGTAGAGAAAATAGAATGCAGTTTATTTAGGAGCTGAGCACCTAGTTTTTCAAGTTTATGGGGGCTTAGCTGTGGCAATCATGCAAGTTTAGAGGAGCAAACCCAGGAGTCAACTAACTAGGGACACATCCCAACCCAAACAATCTCTCAGGAAAGTCCAGGGAACACATCTATGGGGCATCGGAATAGGATATGGTCAGAAGTTTCCAATTTGCCGCACATGAAACATTCTTCGGGCCCTGTCCACTTTTTCTTCTTCAGTTGAACTCCACATTGTATACGGTCATGTACTGCCATCCATAGAAAGATCTTCACCTTCAAAGGAATATTGCATTGCCATACTGTCATCATACAACGGTCCACAGCGCCTCCATATGTCATTAATCTATACAACGATCTAGAAGTATATTTCTTGGTTCTTTCCAGGCACCAGAAAACCTCATCTTTGCCTTCATACAGTTGAATATCATTCAAGAGATCTAGAAGGGAACCCATTCCTCAACCAAGATGTCATTCAGCTGTCACCTGAACTCTATATGCCACTGACGATTCACACAAGCCTTGGCCACCTCTAAATCTGGATGTGACGCAATTCTGAAAAGATTAGGAAAAGGTCTGGTCAAGAACTCATTGTCAGTTTCCTGGATCTGCTGGCTGGTGGGCCATAAATCTGCATCTAGATGCATATCTGCCACCTCAACACTTCCAAACAACATTTTATAATAATCTGTGATGTGGGTTCTCAGACACTGGGGATCCACTGTTTCCTGCCCATCCACTTCCAGCATAGTAATCTGCATCTTCCTTCTTCTGCCATTAGCACATTTGTGAAAGTAACTGAAGTTAGAGTCCCCTGCCAGAATCCATTTCTCACCTCCCCTTCTTTGCCACTGTATCTCCTCATTAGCCAAGATTTGTTGTAATGATTTCTCTAATTCATACCTCTCAGTCCATTCTATTCGTGCCAAAGTTCTTGAGTTACTCTATTCATCTAATGTAGTTATTCTCTTCATAATATCTTTCTTGAGTTTCTTTTGATAACTGTCATAGTTCTGCCCCCAACCCTTGATAGCTCTTCTAAGTTTGCTTGAGGTAGGTTGCTATAATGTCGTTCTGTCCAGCAAAACGATCTAACCATCAGATTTCATTTTATAACACAATTAGTATAATAGATATGTGTCCCTATCTAGATATGATAAACTTATCAATTACATATCTATATATTTTTCTATTCACATCACATATAGTTTTGTTCTTTGCATGGCATCTCTGTGATTCTTCATTATGCATTTAGTTGAAACCTTGGCTTAAACTATAGTAGCTCTTCTTGCAGCCATATCTTATGACACAATGAATCTAAGTTCTGACTTTGAAATTTTAATCTTACTGGTTGCTATAATTTTATCCCTAAGTTAAATTGAAAATCTTGTGCTTACTATATCTCAACTCATGCAAAACCTCTTGCAAAATCACCACACCTTCTAAGATGTTCCTTCCTGGTATAAATGCTGTTTGGAAAGGACTAATCACTTTGTCAATTACAACAGTCAACCTTAGGGTCAGAGCCTTCGACTAATGAGGGCATGATGCTTTTGTAGGAGTGATTTTCTGCTGCGTCTTGGGACGGGGTGACACTGGTGTCAGGTTAGTTCCCCCCACTGTTGTTTTTTCCTAATTTGGCTGTCGTTTTTGTTGTCAGTCATGTTCTAAAAAAAATTGAATGCATGCATGCCTGGATGAGTAGGTGCTGCCTAGATGATTAGGTGCTGCTGTCTGATTAGATGTTTTCTCCACTTTTTTAGACTTTTAATACTTCTTGATGCTACTATGTGAGTTGTTGGTGATTTTGTACAGAGAACTTTGTGGTATGGATGAGATGATGCATGTAGCCTTGTGATTAGTTATCCAAAGGTACAGTAATTAGCTAGCTGCTAGGCAAAGTTAGTTAGGGTCCATGTAGACTTGAGATGCTGCATGTAGCCTTGTAAATGTTTTTCGCCCACTAGTTAATCATGGAGCTGCTGAAGGGACTGGCTTCTGGTTCTGGGTTTCAGACTTGAGCAGCTCATCACTCAGCTGGGGTAGTGATAGTTGAAGTTTATTTTCTGTGATGTGCTTGAGTTTATTACATATGACACTTGTGACTTGCTGTGCTTGAGTATTGGCCTTGTGCCTTTTATTTTATATATATGTAATAATATAATTTCATATATGGAACACTAGATGGCTTCTTGGGAAGAGCTTGCTAGAAATTTTTTGTTGGAAGAGGAAGAAGAAGATGAGGAGCTATTCTTTATTCTTCTCCCTGCTGTAATGCCCTTTCTCGACGAAGAGAAAACACCTGAGCATACCTCTTCTCTTCCTGGTGCTAAAAAGGTTAAAGAGATTCTCGAAGGACACGAGAATTGGTGCAAGGAAGAATTTAGGATGGAGGCTGAAATATTTAGAGCTATAGCAAACTTTCTCAGGGCCGAGAACTTGCTGCGTGACACATGTGGTATGAAGATTGAGGAGCAACTTGGTCTTTTTATGTTCATGCTCTCTCATAATGCAAGCACAGAGAGGCTAAAGGAGTTTCAACATAGTGGTGAGACAGTGCATAGGAAAATATATGATGTCTTCAATATCATTCCAACATTAACCCAAAAATTCATCAGACTTCTGAATTCAAGCCACACACACATGAAGATTACATGTGACCCTAGATTTATGCCATTCTTTCAGGTCGGTTAATACATACAGTACACTTTCCTTAATACCATTCCTAAATACAATCCAATTTTTTAGTAAATTTTCTTACCTGCAGAACTGCATCGGCGCTATCGATGGTACACATGTCCCAATCACAATTGGACAAGACAAGGCCAGTCTCTATAGAAATAGGAAGGGGACACTATCGCAGAATGTTATGTTTGCCTGTGACTTCGACTTGAAGTTCACTTTCATCTCATCTGGTTGGGAAGGATCCACATCTGATGCAGGAGTGTTGCGGTCTGCTCTTGGCAAGGAATTTACTGTGCCAGCAGGCAAATTCTATCTTGTAGACGGTGGATATGCAAACACACCATCATTCCTTGCTCCCTACCGAGGAGTTAAGTATCATCTCAGTGAGTTCAGAAGACATGGCCAGAGGGGAAATGCATATGCCAACTACAAGGAATTGTTCAATCATCGGCATGCGATTCTTCGAAATCACATTGAGAGGGCCTTTGGGGTTCTCAAAAAGCGGTTTCCAATTCTAAAAGTGGGGACACATTACCCAATTGAATCTCAAGTTATGATTCCAGCAGCTGCTGCTGTGTTTCACAACATCATTAGAGGGTTGAATGGGAGTGAAGAGTGGCTAGACATCCTACCTGATAATATCAACCCATCAAATTATGTCGACATGCCAGAGGGAGACACTAACTACCCAAGTGAGATGGAATCAAACCATGGAAATACCCTACGAGACTAGATAGCCCATCAGATGTGGGTTGCCTACAATGTGTAGGATAGTAGTGTTTGGAATGTAATTTATGAGTTATGAGTTATGTATTTCTGTAATACATTATGTGATGCAACATTCTATAATAAATTCTCCAATATATTCTATAATATGTTATGAGTTATGTATTTCTGTGTGATGCAATATTCTGTAATAAATTCTCCAATACATTCTATAATATTTTATGAGTTATGTATTTCTGTAATTATTTCTTGTAGCAATGTCGAAGGCAAGGGCTACATGGAACTCTAGATATGAGAAAGGGCTTGTTGACATTATGAGGGACCATGTGAACATCCCCTTGTTCAGGGGTCAGAATGGATGGAGTGGAGATGGTTGGAGAAGTATCTCAGAGAAGTTTACCCAAATGTATCCTTTAGCATGCTTCATAAAGCAGCAGCTACAAGAGAAGGAAAAGGAGCTAAAGGGCAGCTGGAAGGCGATACATGTAGCGTTAAAGGATAGTGGTGTTGGTTGGAATGACTCATTGGCCATGGTCATTGCGGAACCGGAAAAATGGAAGAAACTGATCAATGTAAGATTTTTTCACTGAACCAAAAAATTGTTGCCATATTCTGGTTGCAAGTACTAACTATGCTGTTGTCTTGGTATTAAATAGGATAATGGAAAAATGGCTAGGTTCCAGAAGAAGCCGTTTCCTTTATATGAAGACTGTACGTCATTGTATGCTAGTATGTTATTTGAAACTTCTCTCTAAGGTTATATCAGCATTTGCATAACCAGTATATCAGAAACAACCAACTCATTTCCTTGAACCAAATCATCACTTTACTGTCCTGAGTGTGCTACTGCTAGAACTACTTTTGATAATCTGTATATACGACTGCAGCAAAATGAATAGAATTGCTACTGTCGTACTAGGAGCTGCAGCTGGCTAGGCTTTTTATAGTAATGCTTCAATCAGAGAGTGTTCAAGCAACACTTATAGTAATATTTGTCTTTTTTTATTAAAAAACATAGATTGTGCTTTTTAGTGTATTCTAGTCCTAAAGGATTTGAAGAAAATGTATCTCTTCGTTAATATCCACCCCTTATTACAAAACCCTATCTTAACTGTTTTTTCTTATTAATCATGAGGAGGGCTTTCTCTCTTTCCATCATTCTTCATCTCGCGTTGAGCTCTTCACAATGTCTATTTCCGTCAATCCTTGATCTCACGTTTACTGTGCATTGAGCTATTCGCAATGTCTGTTCCCATCAGTCCTTTATTTCCTGTTTACTGTACATTGAGCTATTCACAATGTATACATGGGGTTGGAGCAAAGAATTATGATGCCTTGCAGTAAATAATTACGGACATATACTGTGATTTCTCATGGCAGGAGCAAGTTATCTTATTTCAAGAATGATAACCAATTGAAAAATTATCAAGACAGAATAGGAACAGGTTCATACCCGCAGTGACCACACATTGATAGTTTTATCATAAGAAGAGCTAAACAAGAATCCACCTGCAGTGAAATAAAGAATGAAAATAGGCAGTTCTTGAGCCAGCATTACAAAACCCAAGGAGTAAACATATAAAACTCCTATTTTTTTGCATAGGAAGTGTTGCTACAGGAGATCTAAACTTCACATCAACTGAGCACTTGCAGCCTACTCCTCTTGTTCCTATTGCTGCTCTAGCTGCTCCGGCTGCTCTGGCTGCTCCAGCTGCTCCAGTTGCTCCAGTTGCTCCTGTTGCAGTGTCTAATAGCACAAGTCCAGGTGCTACTTTTGATGGGCTAGACGTCTAAGTGCACGCAATGAAGCTCAGTCTGCACCTTCCAATCAAGATTCTGTGCAAGGAACCAGTGGTGGGAGAAAGCGTAAGCAAAGTCACATTGGTGCTGCTATTGATGGTTTTGTGCAGTTTAAGAAGATGCAAACAAGTAAAACAATGGAAGCACTCAATGAAAAGAAGAAACAAGACGAAGCATTTTCAGTCGACAAGTGTCTCGATGAAGTTGATGCAATGGAACTTACTAATGTGGAGAAGGCGTATGCTATGAATATCTTCAAATCTAAGATTGACAGGGAGGTATTCATGAAAATAAAAAACAAAAATGTTCATTTGATTTGGCTCAAACAGCAGATTAGGTAATGCTTGGCTGCCACTGGATTAGTTTACTTTGGTATGACTTAGCTGCTAATGCTTTTCCTTGTGCTTACTTGCAGTGCTATCTGTGGAGGCAATGTTGGTGGAGGCAATATTGGCAGAGACAATATTTGAATTGAGAAGATATCAGGTATATTATTTGAATTAGCCCTTCTATCTGGAAATTGATATGGCTCCAATGTGAAGTATTGGCAGAGTCATGAATTGGCAGCTATGAGATGTGTAAAGTTTTCAGAGTGATAGTACTGCTAACTGTGATAGTACTGTCATAGTCTGTAGATCAAGTTTTCAGAGATGTTTAAAGTTTTCAGAGTGATAGCCTGTAGATCAAGTTTCCAATGCATCTACTGTTTAACTCTGATAGTACTGCTAACTATAACTAGTTCATATCCGTTTCTGTGATTAATTCAGTACATATCTTTTCCTGTTTACATTTAAATGACTTTCAGTTAACTGAGTTATCATCTACTGTTTGACTGTGTTAGCATGTACTGATTTTTAGATATTGATTACTTTCAGTGAATAAGATTTTTAGATGATCATGCAGTCTACTTACAGTTTGATATTGACTACAATTGTTGACACTAATCTGTGACCATCCTCAAATTAATTGATCTTTCCTGCTGTTGTTTTATTTTAATATATAATACTCTAAGGATTCGTTTGGTAAAACTGACCACACAATTGAAGCCAACTTAGTCTGCAACTTAGAATTTCTTTTATGTCATTAAACTTAGGTAACTGTAAGCATCTAGGTCAGTGTGTCATCGCAGGGCTGACTCAAGGCACTTTCAATAATCCTTTATTTCTTAAGCCTGTCATTACTTGCATCAGCAAAGCAGTGCTATACATGGAGTAATTAAAGCATTTACTGTATGTTGAGTCGTCATGCTTAATGAGCCAGTAATAATGTGACATGCGGACATGGCATGAAATTCAACCAAACACTAGCGGGTATATATACTTTTCAACTATACTATACTTCGGAAAAGGTACAAATGATTTGTAATATCAATCTTGCTTAGTTCGTACTATCATACACAGGTGGCTAATTACTGATGAAATAATTTCTACTACTTCTGCTAGTACATCCAATTTTTGTCTACAATTGCCGAGACGAAGATCAGTGACAAACTGGCAATGGTATTGCCCATCTCCATTGTTAGCTCACATTATTATCAGGTTTAGCCTAGTGAACTACACAAAAAACCAGCCCCTTGACATACTCTGGTTTTAGATGAGCCCTGGTGGAAGACAAGTTAGCTTGCAGCTAAGAATTATGAGCTCCTTGAGAGCAGGCATGGCCATAGCTTCTGTAGTCTCACTCTCGCTCTCCTCCTCCCAGTCCAACTCCTCCCATTCGCACAAGCCATCCAGACGAAGAAATGTCAGATTAGGAAATGTTACTACTGATCTAGCAATGACGTCTATACCTCCACCCACTGCCAGGGAGGAGGGTGACTGGAACTCAGGCCCAACACTCCTGATGGTAGGTGCGTTGTTAATGGCCAGAGTCTCCAAACTAGGGAGCTGACACAGACCGTCAGGGAGTTGGGTGCAACAACAAAGTTTGTCCATCCTTAAAATCCTCAGGCTCTTAAAGCCACATGTAGCTGGAACCATCATCCAATTTGGTACCCATGCAAGCACTTTTGGTCTTTTGCTAGAGCCAGCAGAGCCACCTTGGGCAAAGCTGGTAATCTTAGCACGGACCACATTGAGCTCCAAACCAAAAGGCAAGTAGCCAAGTACCAGGAGATTGCATATGCCATTACAATATGCGTGGAAGATTAACTTCATCATGCAGGGTTTTTGGTGTGGACAATATTTGCTATGGCATGCCACATGTTTACCCTTGGTTCAAGTTGATGTATCCTAGCAGCACTAGATTAGTTTACTTTAGGTATGTCTCTAAGCTACTAATGTTTTTCCTTGTTTATCTGCAGGGTTTTTGGTGTGGAAGCAAATGCATGATTTGAGAAGAAAAATGTTTTTACTAGCTCCAGTGCCTATGTGAGAAGCTTATGCAAAGGAGTTCTTTTTTTTCTCTCGGACACTACTTATGAAAGGAGTTGAACCATAATTTTTATGTATTTGTATAGAGACTTATTCGACTTGGCTTTCACTAGATTTCAGATGATAGTTAGACATGATTTCAGATTTGAAATATATATGTATTTGTATAGAGACTTATTCTGGATATTTTCATGGTTCTGTGGTTCTAACATTGATCTGTGATGAATTTCTTATATTATTTAACTTTTTCTGTTTTTTCTTGATTTTTATGATTTTTTTAGATATTGTTTTCAATTCTTCAATGGTGACAAAGAAACCAATCAGCATCAGCTGAACTCTTGCTCTTGTGAATCCTCAGTCCTCACAGTGGGATGCCAAACAGTATCACGGGAAAACTCCCCCCGCATGGATATCTCCCCAGAATTGTGGCGGGAATCAGTTGTCCAAAAAAATCATCACGCGTGGCTCTTTTCCCAGGGTTAGTTCACCAGTGCTGCCAAAGTAGGCCTTAGATGAATTGATAAACCCCTCATATTGCAACCGAGCTGCTGAGTGCCTTACTCAAACCTTTTGTTCTTCCTTGTTCTTCTTGGACTTGTGAAGTGATCCCTCTGGGTTCCCCTAGTTCGTGCTCTACGGTTTCCAGTACGGCTGCACCGTTTTGTGTGGATTAGCACCGGATTGTGGCAATGCGGTCGTTCAGAGATCAAGTCGAAGTCTTTGCGGTTTCGGTGCCTCTCTCCCCGTCGCTTGGTCGCATCCAACCTTTGTCAGGTATAAAGCTAGTTACTCCGCTGTTGGCAGCAAGTTATCTTTGATTCGTGACCTACTGTCGTGAAGATCGGGCCACCCTCAAGGACGTTGCTTATCATGTTATGAAGGTGAATTCCTCACCATGTGTCTGCAAGTGGCGATCATTCCCACCCTACCCCTAAATCTAGTCAATGCCTTTGTATCTCTTTATATGAAAACACATGCACAGAAATCTGGACATTAAAAACAAACAGAGCATGCGAATTCAACATGTAACATCAGTACATAACCACTGCTCCCCATTTAGAAATGGCAGAAAAGAAAGGAGAGATATGCATAAATAGGTGAGACTCCTCATGTTACATATAAATGCAAAGCAAGTATACTTGAGAGAAATTATTACTAAATACCACAAATACTCAACTTGATACAATGCATGGAACATGACTAGCTTCTGAATAATACTCTCATGTTCTTATAACAAATTTCTCTTTAAAGCACAAATGTTACCAATAATACCACAAATGTTCCTACCAAGAAATACTCAACAAACACTTGGACGGTAAACCAAAATATAGCACTTAGTCTGTTGACAAATTACAATATTAGGAACAGAGATGCCTTAATGTGAAAACACAAGCAAACAAGTGGCTAATCAGGTTTCTGTAAAACAGTATAGCCTAACCGGTGGCCCAGTAGTCAAACCCTACAAATGGGTCAGCTTTTGACAAATCATGTACTTGCTCATACCAGATATGTTCACAAGATACAGGCCGACTAGAATGAGACACAAAATCAAACCGCGCACCCCTTGAAGCTCTCTCTTCGATCTGGAGCAATGTCTGTTGTCTTTCAATCCATGCTTTGTTATGATAATTACTAACATCTACTTGGAGCACCATTGATTCGAGGACTCTAGCATTCAATACAAAGAACTCAACAAACTTAACATGCGCATTCTTTCCTAGATAGGTTGACAACACAATTTTCTTTAGACGAATGTCAAGGGTACCAATAAGGTTCCGGATATTTCTGACGCCATGCATTTGTCACCTTTGTCTTTGTTAACTGAAAAGGCAGAAGTAATATAAAAATGGTGACAACCTAACTTTAGAACAAGAATCGATGCAATAGTAATAGCTGAGAAAATAATGCAGATGGAAGCTCTATTACGGAGTATGTTTAGTCACCTGGCCATAAGCTGTTGACATCTTGATGTACAAGTTCTCCAAGCAGGGAAAGCATTTCATGAAGGCAATGACCTCATCCAAACTAAAGTTGTTTTGTGTTAAAGCTAGAACTCTCATACTGGGCAGCATCGTTGTCGAGTTAACAACATCAGATCCCTGCATTAATTAAGCACGAAATAAATAGATACTGAGGGCAAAGCTAACTAGATCTCCTCACCCAGGAATGTGAGAGTGCCAAGGATGCAGAGACAGTACCATAAAAACTGAGGTGCCGAACTCCAGTCTGGGGCTTTTAATATGCAGCTGGCCCAAAATCTTCAGTCTCGGAGCTGAGACTACTGAGATGACCATTTTTTTGGGAAACCAAAGATCAAGAAGAAGGAATCTTTCTAGAAAGGGTGCATCCTCGATGGTGAACTGGTCTAACATGGTGTCTCCCCAAGAAGCATGTACACCGATGCTCCTAAGGGTTCGGGACACAATCCTGATGCGAGAGCAGCCAAAGCTCTGAGTTAGCATCAAGCTCTGCAAGAGAGGGCAACCAGCGAGCAGGGCATACAGAGAGTTCTCGGAAATTTTGACGTGCATAAGGCTCAGCTGCTTGAGAAGCGGAAAGATGAGGCCGTTTTCATCTGGGAAAGTGCAGTGGCCGAAGCTGGCGACGCGAAGGGTGGACAAGAAACGGCGCGCCGATTCAGGCAGCGGCCGCGCCGGGCTCCCCTGACGCGTGTGCCAAGAGCCGTAGTGGAAGTCGAGCTCCTGGAGGCCGTCGAGGGCGGGGGTGCCGAGCCAGGCGTCGAGCGTGGCGGCGGGGTGGGCGTCGTTCTCGAAGTAGTGCCTGGGGATGGAGAAGCGTCGGCCGGGGCCCCGGTGTGAGGAGAGGATGCCGGAGATCTGGGCCAGCGGGATGCGGCGCTCGCTAGGGGCCCGGTTGTGGAGGTCGAGGTTGAGGGGTGCGGAGCGCCAGATGTGGCACCACCGGGAGGCGATGGCCTGCGTGCGGCCGCCTTCCTTGGTGCGTAGGAGGGAGACGATCTCGCCGAGGACGGCATCGGGGAGGCGGCTGATGTGGTCGTCCTCTTCCATGGCGGGCGGCGGCGTGGCGGCGGCCCGCGAGGGAGAGTTGGAATTGGAACAGTTCATTCAGTCGACTCAAAACGGTCATGTTTTTTTTTTTTTTTGAGAAACTGTATCCGTCGTGGAGTATCCAGCCCAGCCCATTGACATCAGCAGGTCAGGCCGATTAGAGCCTGCTGCAGTGTGCCCAAACCATAACCATAGCTTTTTTTTTTAATAAAGACGCTTAAAAGAGTGTCACATCCAGAAATTAAATTAAATATGACTACACAACTAGTAATATTGCAGAGTCATTTAATAACTGGATTAGAGACCATAAAGACTTACCTGTTGTTGACCTTGCTGATAAGATTAGAGAAATGATCACGATATTATGGAACAAGAGAAGAAATATTGCATACAGGCTACCTGAAGACAGGATACTTCCGGCTATTATGCTTCAGCTAAAGGCAAATACTAGAGGTTTGGGCCACATGAAAATTGTACCAACTGGTAATTGGAGTGCAGAGGTGTGGGACCATAGCAGGAAAGTTGAGAGGCATATTGTCAAGTTAAACCAAAGGACATGTACTTGTTTTGAACGACAGCACACTGGTAAGCCATGTAAGAAATGCGGTGAAAAAGGTCACATGCAACCGATGCAAAGGAAAATAAGATGATTAGAGGGACCTATGACTTGCAAGAAATACTGGTGAAAAAGGTCACAGGCAAGCTAGTGCCAAGTGCCCACTCAATAGACAGCAAAAAAAGAGGTAAGTATTGATTTTCTTTATCAAAAACTTGAATCAACATGTCATTATTAATTTATTTATTTTACTTGTAGGAAGCGGAAGCAACCTAATAAGAATGTAAATAAAGTTGTGCCAAGAGAACTTAGCACCCCACAGAGGCTAACTAGAGAAGAAATACTACGAGATAGTCCAGGAAGGGTCACTAGAAGGTAATGAATATTAACACATTTACCATATTTCTGTGTAGCCAGCTTGCGCTCATGTTAGGAGAGGGCACCTCTTTACAAACCAACACCACTAGTCCCGTCAGGATGTCTACTACGGTTGCATCAAAAAAGATGACACCAAAGAGAAGGCTATATATTGGATGAATGATCGAATATATGACGAGATGTAAACTAATGCTTTATTTGATATGAGATGGGACTCGTTTAGAACAACACTATGGTTTTGTGAGATGAACTTATTTAAGCTAAAATCATGGATTTATGAGATGAACTCATTTGTGCTAAATTTATGGTTTTATCTATTACATGTTATTACATGTCTCATTTTTGTTAATTTTTATTATATATTAATCTGTGAATTATTACATGTTACTGCCCATGCGGCGGCCAGCCAGCCCAGGCGAGCCAACAAGGCCAGCCACCGGCCAACCAACGTGACCCGCACCCCAGACCCTGTACGTAACAGCAGAAGGGCAAAAGAGTCCCTTCAGGTCTCCAAGTACATGTACACAACTTAAAAAAAGAGATGAAATACGTATAATGGCAAGGAAATCAATTATGCAACGTTTGGAGATCCATTTTTGCGAAGTCGATGTTTGGAGTCCCAAATCTATGAAGCGTATTGTTTAGAGTCCCAAATATGCAATTTTCTCCAAACATCGACTTTGCAAAAAAGGGTCTCCAAACATTGCACAATTGATTTCGGGCCCTGTTCGCTTCTCTTATAATCAGTACTTTTCAGCTTGTTTTTTCAGCCGGAATAGTATTTTTCTCTCACAACAAATCAGACGGAACATTGTTTTGGCTTGTTTTTTCAGTGAAACGAACGAGGCCCTTGCCATTATGCGTGTTTCATCTCTTTTTTTTATTCCAAATACGTGTATTTTCTCCCTGAACGGACCCTTTTGCCCTTCTGTCCAACGATTGCATGGAGCCCGACCTAGACGTATCGTTTTCATCCATCCTTTCGTGTGCACGCCACCGCTCGCCCGATCCCTTCCTCCACGCGCCACCCATGGAGGACATTGACTCGCTGCCGCCGGCCTCTGCCCTAGCCTCGCCGGCGTCTGGTCTACCCGGGCTAGGCACGCCAGCCTCTACCCTAGGGTAGGCGTCTTCTGGCCTCGCTCTGCCTCCCTCAGGCCTGGCCGCGCCGGCCTATGGCGTGGCTGCACCCAACCCCAACGCCATGGATGTTGAAGCCCCAACAGAGGCCACTGCGATTGCCCTAGCGAGGTCGTTGCTGCCCACTGCTCCTCCGGCGATAGAGTATAATCTTCCTATAATTGATGTGCAAAGGTGATGCCCTAAATTATTTCTATTGTTGTTCCTATACAGTAGTAGAGTCATGTTATAAAAAATTGATTGCACTTGCACTACTACACTCGGACCTTTCACATCCACGTCGTAACCCCCACCGCAGTCCAATTTCGGCTTCGGCAGTAAGCTATCGGCAATGATGATCATAGCCCTCGCCGTCGTTATCTGAGACCGTTTGTGGTGTACACTAACACCGTCGTATTCGCTTATGATCCGTCCCTGCTAAGGTCCTTACTTTCGTCATATTGGAGCACGACTCGCCTGTGTGGGTATGCACTAACACCGCCGCATGGCATATAATCCGTCCGTGATCATATCCTTATTCCATCGCATTGGAGCGCGACCCGCCTGTGTCGAGGTGAACATCACCGTCGCTTCAGCGTATGAACCGTCTGGGCATAGGGCATGGTCACTGTCGCGTATGAACCGTATGGGCATAGGGCGGTCACCGTCGCATTGTAGTACGATCCACCCTTGATGATCCTTTAGTCAGTGTCTGGTTACTATACGATTAAGTGGTAATACACTACGGACCCCTGCCACATCAGACGAATAGTGGTGGTGATGGTCGTTTGCTTCACCAATGGTGGGTATGCATCCGATTTTCACAATGTATTTACTAATTCAGTTGGGTCTTAATAACTTACTGAACATACACCATACAGATTTAATCATTACACATCATTCATCATGTCCACAACGAAGAGTACTTGTTATAATAACAATACTCGACACTAACATAACAACTATGTCAACTGGTGAATTAACACAAGCGGTACATAGATAGCATAATAAATGTTCTGCTCCCTATAGACTTAAGTAACTAAAATGAGGTAGATGTGCTCCGCTCTTTCAGATTAGCACTCCTTGATCAACTTGGTAGCTAATGCAGCATGGAACATCTATTCTTCCTCCCATAGCCATTGCACGAAAATCGTTCAAAAGCACTGACACTCTAAAACCTCCACAATGCAAAGGTTTACTGCTCTGAACAAAATTGGACTATATATATAGACTCAAAACAAGTCCATACCTTAACAAAGACATGTACTAACAACAAAATACAACATATGCACCTTCATTGCTCTACTAATGACTCCATGAACAAGGGAGCATAAGGTAGATAGTGAGATCCGTTCAAATAAATACTCCAGGTACTTCTAGGATAGCTGGACGAACCCGGGCTAGGAAGGACATGAACTTTTCTGTGGCTCATTGTCATATGCCATCAAGTGTTCTGTCCTCCCCAACAAAGAAAATGAAATTCCATTCTAGGTGAACTACAATCACTCTATAGTTCCGCACTTGCCTCCCTCAGAACAGAGTCCAATATTGTTCAGTCCAAATAGCTGCAGCGTGTTCACCGTATGCTTCAATGTCTATTTACTAGTACCTAGTCTTCAAGGATCCAGATTGAAAGGTCAGACCTATTGAAAATATCAGCAATACATAGACACAACTGACCCTGATCTCCTGTGGATGGACATTGTAGGATCTGGTGGCCTAAGAATTTTTCTCCATGTCTTTCCCTCCATATCAATAGCAACTATCTAGGACACCTCCAGCATGTGCATAAAACCATTAAGAAACACAGTTCTTGAAAATTTGCATACTAGAATATCCTCTCCACATTCAGATTCTTTATAAATCCATGTTTTAGTTTTGGATGACTAGATGCTGACAACTAACACCCTAGGCGACCTTACCCATAGTTCTACCATATGGAAGTGTGAGGAGATTGTGGGATCAAACCCCAAGCGAGATAAACCATAACAAAGGTTGCTATGCGGTAGTACCACTGATTTGCTAGTCACCGGATTGCAGACAACATAGTGAATGCCCAACACACCAGTAGAGGAAGAGGCCTCTGCAGCAATCTGAGATCACTAAATTTGAATGGGGAAGGCAAGAAGGAAAAGGAGGGGTACTTCACTGGTGAAGCTGGTGAGTCGACGTTTGCCTTTCCAGTTGCCATACATGAATTCGACTGACAAACTAGGGGCAACTTCCTTATGGTACTCTGAATTCAGAGATGAGGTGGTACTAGGAGCGACGCACACACTTGTAGCTGCACAAGGTGCGGGCGGTGAGGCGGCAGAGGATAAGGACCAAGACTTCGTCTGTTAGGATGTCTACTTCGTTCCTCTTGTTGGTGGCCTCCTCCTCTATCTTAACTAGGATTTGGTGGAGCGGGGCCAGCGATGGAAGCAACGGTGCTATCGCCTGAATCAGAGTAGGAGCACCTGCGGGGATGTGCTCATGAGCTCCTTAATGACCAAATGAAAGCTTGATTCGTACTCAGATGAGATAAGAGGGGAATAAAAAGCCAAGAAATTATCATGGATAAGGGAAGTGTGAGAAAGCATTACCCTTGCCTTTGGATCTTATGGCAGTGAGCTCAAGCAGCCATGACGGTGGTGAGTACCAGCTTGGTCACTGGTGGATCTGTGCGGCCATGCCGGTAAGGCGTACTGGCGCGAAGCACTAGCTTGTCGGCGGTGAGAGGTAGCTTGCACGCCAATGAGTAAGTGAGGATTAGCAGCACTTGAGGAGGAGACTGACAGGTTGGCTGGGTGGGTAGCGGTCTTTGTAAGCTAACTACAAAGTAGGACTTGCAGGAACAGACAGTTCCACCAAAAATTCTAAAAACACGCGGGAGTCTCACGTTGGCTTGTAAATTTTAACGATATCGGCAGTGAAGGCTACCGTTGGTGGTGGGTCTTAAAGAAGATGGTACATAGCACCTAACGACGGGCGTGTCATCCGAAAATGGAACGTTAGAAAGGAACAATGATGGGTGAAACAATTTTTTCAATGACGCTTATATCCAACAGTGACAGAATAAAGGTACTAATCTCTACAATAACCATTGACGCGATAACAAAGCCAAAGCATGCAACGGTTTGCACATACAAAGCAACACTCCAGCATCTTAGTGAGGTAGCAATGTTCAAAATCAACAAAATACATTCTTTTTCGATTAACTCTGTTACACTTTTCATTCACTAGGCATACAATAACAAGGATCTATCAGCAACTACAGTTATGATGACAAAAACCTTGGCCCTGTTCTTCAGCAGTACTTCAACAATACTTTTTAGTGAACGAACAATATTTTTCTCTAACAACAAATTAGCATAAGCATCAGCATAAGCTAAATTTTAGTGATGAGCGTAGTTTTATCCCTACACTCGGCGATGGACATCTCATGAAGCGTAGAACCTGGACAAAGGCGTAACTAAACCTTCACCATGCCTCCAGATCTTCGCCATGAGCAGGGACGATGCCTGGAAGAAGCCTATGAAAGAACCACCTTGTGGAACTCCCTCTAACATCCTAGAGGATGAGGAGCCCCACGAGGAGCCTTGCCCATGTCGTCTTCTTCATCATCGGGGAGGAACTGAAAGGTCCTTGTTTGGTTTTAGTAATTGAGTGACAACCTAGGTGGACTAATGTGTTTAAATGTGAGATACATAGTTGATTAGTCCATAGGTACACTTGTGTGAGCAACTCATGCCATGACGGTAAAGATGGCTTGGATTTGTTACAAAGCTCACACATGTGATGAAGGAGCTCATTGCATATGAGACATGACATTGAGTCATGTGACTAAGGTGGAGAAGATCAAGGCAAGACTTGGCTCGACGGACCGGTTGCAAGTGTGAAGGGCAAGTTGAGTGATGACTTAGTGTCGATGGACTAAAGCAATGGTGAAGAGCATGTTTGGTCAAGACCGATGAACCAATACGATCATGTGATGATATAAAGTGAATCATATCATTTGTGATCATGTCGATGCATGTGTTGCATCAACATTGGAGGAGATGGAATGGAATGCACAAGGCAAAGGTATAACCTTAGGACACTTTATTTCACTGGTCATAGGTGTGTAGAGAAGTTTATGACTAGGTTTAGGACAGATGGCCGTAATATCAAGAGGGGCAAACTTGTTTGCAAATCGGTCATCTAGTGCCACTTGAGTGATCTAACTTTGCATGCGTGTTAGGGTTGAGTGGCGTGGTGAAAATAGTGCTAATCCTTTAGAAAAATGCTTGTGAAAAGCTAACACACGTGCACAAGGTGGTGAACACTTGGTGGTGTTAGCACATTTGCAAAGGTGATGGAAAATGTGAAGAAAAGGAGGCAAAACTAGGCTCGAGGTGCTGCCCTGGGGGCACCACCACCCCCTATCTGGTGCACCACCACCCCTGTGGCAGTGACCGGCTGGTCGAGGCCGAGAGCGAGAAGTTTGGGTGATGCCCTAAGGGCACCGCCACTTTTGTCCGGTGGCACCACCACCCCTAGGGCGGTTCCCACCTAGACTTGGCTGAGAGGAGCTGGTGCTAGGGCTGGCACCGTTAGTGGCGGTGTACACCACCATGGTGAGGGTGGAGCACCACCGTGTGCAGTTCGGTGCCACCACCATTTTTCGACAGAGAGCAGGGTAGCCGAGTCGGGCACCGCCATGGGCACCACCACCCCTAGGGCGGTGCACCTCCACTTTTTCCAAAGGTTGGTGTTTTTGGGTGGTTGGCTGGGTGGTCACCATGACCCCTAGGGCGGTGCCACCGCCACTCTGTTCGGTGACCAACGACTGGTTTCTAGCCATTGGAATTTGACCGTTGGGAGGGGCACCGCCGTGTTCGGTGCCCTCACAGAAACCAGATCCTTTGCTCCAATGGCTCTATTTGGCTTGGGGACTATAAATATAAGTGGAGGTTGGCCTTGGGAAGGTTGTTGAGCAACCTTAAGCCTTGGTGGCTTGTGTAGGTGTGCTTGGGAGCCCTATAACTCACATACGCTTGATAGTGATCATCTGATTGAGTGTGAGTGTGATTCTAGTGCGATTGCATCATGAGGTTGCATCGAGTGGTACTAGGTGATCGAGTTGTAAGATGGTGGTGCTTGTTACTATTGGAGATTGTCACCTCCTAGATGGCTTGGTAGTGGTCTCCATTGAAGCACGCAAAGAAGATTGTGTGGTGCTCCAGAGAAGTGATTGTGAGGGGTATTGTGCTCACCCCGTGGGATCCACGAAGAGCAAATCTAGTTGAGCGTGTCATTGAGCTACCCATACTTTTGGGGTAGGTTCTTGCGGTGCCCAATGTGGGGGCTTGGCAGGTGATGCCAATTAGCCACTGAACTAGCAATTGAGCGGTCGACACAACAGGGACTAGCGTGTTGGCAAGCACGTGAACCTCAGGAGAAAAATCACCTTGTCAACCTTGTCTTCCCATTGGTTTGCATCCTCGTTACACAAGCTTGTATTTACTTTATTTACTTTGTGCTTGTGTAGTTGCTCTTGTAATTAGTTAGCTTGTGTAGCTTGCTAGTTACCTTCTTGCTTGTGTAACATAGAAGTAGCTCCCTTATGTGACTAATTTGGTTTGAGTAACCTTGTTAGTCACATTGCTTAGTTTGTGTAGCTAAGTAATTTGCGCTCTCTAATTTGGCTTGTGTAGCCTTGTTATTGAGCATTCCTAGTGAACTTAGGAGCTTTGTACTTTTGCTTACTAGATTGTGTAGGAGCTCCCCTGGTTGCTTGAAGTACTAGTGGCATAGGTTTGTGTGACCTTGCTCCTAAAATTAGTTAGGTGTGCTCTAGCTAGCTGGCACCTTAGTTGCTAGTTTAGTATCTTTGTAAGGTGCTAAGAGAACTTAGATAGAGGGGCGTAGTCTTGGCTAGACCGTTAGTTTTAATTCCGCATTTATTTCGGTTAGCCGACCATGTTTATTTTTTAGAAAGGACTATTCACCTCCCTCTAGTACACTATCTCGACCCTACACATGGTATTGGAGCTAGGTCTCTCATTTGTGGTCTTCACCGACCCAAGAGGATGGCGGCTTATGGGCTAGATGTTGAGTGTCCATACACTTTTGATGGTACACACTTTGCATGGTGGAAAAATTGGATGACATGCAATTTTAAGTTTATTTCCCCCAAATGTGGTGGATTGTAGATGTGGGCTTTTCTCATGCGTTGGATGAAAAGAATGCAACTAAAGCGCAAAAGAAATGCCTACATCTCGATTGCCAAGCTACTAACATATTTTATCAATCTTTGAGATGATAAGATATTTGGGGAGATCATGTACATGAAGACCGCCCATGATATTTGGTTGTACCTCAACTTGATATATGGAAGTGTCTCCAATGATGATGGTGAGGCCACCATGAAGGAGTAGCATGAGGATGTTGAGCATCACCACAATTTTGTGATTGTGGAATGATTGCTCCACCTCATGGTCAAGTGATGATAATGGCGATCGATCTACAACAAGTTCACTTGACATGATGGATGGTGATTCCCCAAATGATGCAAATGATGACTCTACCTCAAGCATACTTGGTGATGAAGATGGTTCATGCTCAGGCCATGATTGTGATGCCACTACAAGCCCATCCACTACACCACATTGCTTTATGTCACAAGGTGACACCACGGTATCTAATGTTAAGGTGGTTGATCATGTTGATTCATATGATGAGCTTGTTAGTAGCCTTGCTGGTATGACCATGTCTTTAGAAAATGAGAAAGCTAAAACAATGAAATTGGAAAATGAAAACTCATTTCTAAAGAATTCCTGTGAAGAACATAAGCACTTACTTGATGTTCTTAAATCTTCACATTGTTGACAGTATTTATCATCCATCATAAATTGTCAATGTAACTTGAATAAATGAGTAAAAATGATCACCAACATAGACTTAGGGGTTTAGACTGACAAATTCCATGAGTTTTGGTGAATTTGTGTTTTTAGCAGGGTTTATCTAAAAAATCGTCAAGGCGGATCAATTCGTCAAATTAAATCACGCTTATCCGCGACATAAACAACTCTAGAAGGTTCTAGAGGACACCAGAAGACACTCCACCGGGTCCGAGAGGATGCTAGGTGGGACCAGTCAGTCCCACCTATAAGTCGGCCAGTCCCCTAGCCCACCTGCTAGCTTCTAGCTTCACACGTTGGTTCTCCACCGCCTTAAGGATTGCATCTTCACCGTTTAGTCAAGTTGGTTTGATCTGAGGGCTCAGGATTGATGCTCTAGCCTATATATACCAGCCCCTACCCCTTCCTCGAGGGAAAGAGTTCATAAATCAAGATCAGATCAGAAATTAGGGTTTCCAGAGAGAAGAGAATAGAGCTCCAATTCTTCAAGTTCTAGTATAGGCTAGCTAACAAGATTTAAGTAGAGTTGGGCATTTGCTCAGGATTTCGGATTTGCCATCTGGAGGCTAGTAAAACCATTGTATCTCTCTTTATTTTATGACTTTGTGCTACTTCAATACTTGTCGGGTTTATAAACCAAGGGTCCCTCATGGACCAGCTTCCCAACAAAGGTTCAGCCCAGCAGACAACATTACGAACAACGCGCAACTCCTGGGCTAGCCCAACTACCTAAACAACAGGCCATAAGGGTGATCCAATCTCTTACTGGAAGGCCTCGCTAAGGCAGAACAAATGCTCGATTCTAACTCTAGCCTACCTCTTCGACTGAAAGGCCTGGCCAAAGAGGAACAACGCTCGCTTTTGGCTCCGGCTCGCCTCTTTGACCAGAAGGCCAGGTCAAACACCACTTCTGACTCCGACCTACATCTTTGACTGAGGATACACCAAACCTCTACTTATAGCTCCTCTCCAACTGCCACAGTTAGAGCTGACTGGGACCAATCGACCGGGGACATCTGCTCAGTAAGGACCAGGAAACAGGCGAAGCAAGTAAAGCAGGACACTCAAACTCAACAGCAATACCAAGGATCATACCCTGTACACCTACAGGATAGTACCCTACAATCTTCCTGGCATATCAGAACCCAAGCAGTGTTGTGGGCGCCATCAACTCCCATACTAGACAAACACGGTAAGGCTCCCCCACATGCCTCTTGGCATCAGCAGTGTTGCGAGCGCCGACATTTACCATACCGGGCGAACATGGTAAAACCCCCTACGTACCTCTGGGCATCAATAGTATGATAGGCACTAACGTCTGCCATACCAGTAGAAGACGACGCAACCACCCACATGCATCTGACATTAATAGTGTTATGGACGCCTACAGTCATCTTGTACCCGACGGTGTGGGCAACAAGACTTAGCATACATACACACTCTCTTTCTCTCTCTTATAAGGCCATCCCCTTCATCTATAAAAGGGGATGCACTCTCTCCCAATAGAGAGATCCCTCAGTTCACTGACATCGGTTCATCCTTTGTAGCTTTAGACACTCTAAAGCTACATAGAGCACACGCTCGAACACTTAGCACATAGCGGAGCTCCCATCACTTTCGGCCCTTCAGACCAAAGTCCGACCAGACCTCTTGTACCCCCATCTTTCTCCCTTCTGTTTGTAATCCCACAGCAAACTTCGAGCACCTAGGCTCAGGAATAAAGTCATCGACCAACTCAAACTGGACGTAGGCACGTTGCCTGAACCAGTATAAACCCTATGTCATTGAGTGCTAGGCCACATCCGATCACAACATACAACAAAACTACAAATATTTATGTGTTGGTCACTTTCTGCACTGACAGTTGGCGCCGTCCTTGGGGAAGACATTGTACGTTCACACTTTTGGTCATCGGATGGCCCACTTTTCCACCACCTTTGCCATGGCGGGCTCAAGCGATACGACTCGCTTCGGCTCGCTGGAGTTTCCCACACTCCCACCTGTTGGGATGTGGGTGTCATTCATCTTCAAGCCATCCTAGGCCTTCCTCTTTGGAAGCCTGGACTTCGTTGCCGACTGGCTTAGCATACTAGACCTCTGCGAGGAGGCACTTGATCCGGCGCTCATCGGAGGGGCTCCCTCCATTAGCTCTAGGACACATGACGACTTCAACAACAAGGCACCTTCGCTTCAATCCGAGCAAACGCACTACTCAAACCCCGCTGTGAGTAATGTACATGCTGTTATTTACTCATTATTTACTATCTCCCACTGATTATCCGAAGGGACTGCATTGTCCACACCGCGACCACTGTATGACTGGTTCCCCTATGGCCTTGCGTCCCCATGGATGCATGTGCTTGGGGGCTTCAAAGGACGTTGGCGCCACCCACTATCATGTCTAAATTAGTGGGAATGGTGAGCTATGCTCCCACCTGTTTCCTTGACCTTATGGATGACGATGTCGAGAGTGATGGCTCTAGCATCGGCGACGTGGCACCTAGCCAGCGTCTGTCCTAGGAGTGCGCTATGGCGGACGCTCTAGGATAGCCGCCGGTGGTAGCAGAGTCCTTGCAGACTCACACCCCTCTGGACCCTCATGCGGGGGCCCTCGCGCTCGCACAAGAGCATGGCAAGGAGCTAAGACAACGGTGGCAAGACCAGCCGCCACATGCGCCAGTGCGCTCAGCGCACCATGCCACACCCCGTTCGCGTGACCCGATGAGCGATGCCAGGGGTCACGCTCACCAAGTCTAGTGCAACATCATGGATGGGGGAACGATCCCCCATAGTTCGCTTGGGCCAGCCAGAACATCACCGCCACAACAATGCTTCTACGTGGCCTTCCTGAGCCGAATGACTCCTAGGAATAGGTGATCCACCGGAACCTCCAGGCACTGGTGGAAACCGCCGATGTTCAACAGGCGAAGAGCTCTGCATCATGATGCCAACTCACGGACTCTCTCCCCACTAGGGGAGTGGGGACGCACCAGACAAATCGTTCTGCTTGCTCACCGCTACAGCCACCGAGCGCTACATAGGAGGCCACATCTCTGCCCTGGCCTGACCTGGCGCTCGCTTCGCACTGACTGCCTGTACACGAGCGTCTCAGGCCAAACCAAGATGCTCGCATCATCATCAACAACCGGCGTTGGTCCCAACATGATGATTATGTCCATCGAGCGGTAGTAATGGCAAGCAACACAGACCCCAGCCAGTCCATCGTGAGAAGTGGTGAAATGCACCCTAGGCACGGTCGCCGGCCGGATGACCAGAGTCCCAACCTGGATGGCCCAGGACCATGGGCCTTTGGCCAATGCATCTAGAGAGTGTCATTCCCATAGTGCTTCAATGAAGGCTGGGACAAAGGCAAGGCCAAGTGTGAGGATCAGGACGAGGGCCCCTCCACGTGGAGGGGCAAAAAGAACAAGAAAGATCGTTGCCGACCGACCAACTCCGCATTGGTTGCCATGGTTGATCACATAGGCAAACAACCCTAATAGGGCCTTCCAGACCACTTTAATGAGCTCATGGAGAGCCCATGCAATAACCATGCCTATCCCGTCAAACATCTCTACAAGGACTGTGAGCTCCTCAAGCGCCTTATGCGACAGGCTGGCGGGCCAAAGGAAGGAAAAGGCAAAGAGGCAGCGGCCAAGAAAGGGGCGTAGTGGGCAAGGATCTGGATGACTGAAAGTCCCTATACGATGACTGAGGTGATCTGACTGGGTGCCTACTGACTGAAGGATGACAATGACAACGTTCTCACCAACACTTGGAACAGTGAACAACTATGTCGTTTCTTCCACTAAAATTCAGTCTTACCATTTTTTACTTAATGTTTGCTCCTATAGAGTGCCCGACCCGAACACTTTTGGCCCTGGTCACTCAGGGGCTCCACGAGGGTGCAATGCCACTTCTCTTTTTACTATCATATGATAAATACATTTTCCCCAAACGAAAGGGTAGTCTATTCCTTCAATTACCTTACGTAACTTTGCTTTAAATATTCCGACCGATCGCACCCCGCCTCTACCTACGGTTACGAGCAGCGGAGCCTCGCGGGCCATGCCTGGGCTCTTAAGGTTGCAGCCTATGGTACGAACGTGCAGGTGCAAAAAAGAAAAGAATAAAAAACAAAGTTATGCTAAGATAAAAATAAGGAACGGACGGGACAAGCTTCCCCAAACAAAGTAGTTCCATCACAAAAATAAAGTTATTGTATTCATGAATACACAAAAACACTTTACACATGGGGCTCCCCCACTACATTATCTTTTATATCTGCTAAAGTATTTCTACTCTAAAAACTTCTACTACGCCTCCCCTACTACGTTCAACTTGGTCAGAGGCAAGGCGACATCTATGACAACCAGGTGTTTGTCTCTAGTTAAGCAATGGGTTTGAGCTCTAACATGACATGTTAAGTGGTGATGAAGGTGTCAAGATCAAATCTACAAGAGTGAGCTCCAACTTAAACTTGGGCAACACACCTTTGCTTGCATATTGGCCCTTTTCAGATATACACCTAAGTAATGTTGTGTAACACCCTAAATTTTGTATTTTTGGAAATAGAGTTAAAATGATTTATTTCTGAATTTTGTGTTCATGAAATATAGGAAAATAAAATTTTCATTAAATTAAAATTCATCATAAGGTTTAGCAACATGGATGTGCATACATGCCGGTGCATTTATTTCTTTGTATTGTGTGGATTTGATTTAAATTGAAAATATGCCAAAATGTTTTTGAAGTTGGCTTTGAAGTAAAAGAAAAGAAAATTTGAAAATAAAAGAATTTAAAAAGTTGTAAAAATTATTTTTGGGAAGACTTACTAAAATTCCACATTTTTACTTATGTTGAAAAAGTATATTCGGAACCCCATTTGGATTTGGTTTGGTTTCCATTTGAATTTGGGAAAAAAGAACAAGATTTGGAAATTGGAAAATTTTCTTTCTCTTCAATCTAGCCCGAAGGCCTGTTTTTGTTTTTCCTTCCATGGCCCAGCTCTGTCTCCCGCAGCCCAGCCGTGCGCATAGGCCCAGCTTCTCCTTCCGCTCTTCCACAAAGGCCCCCTGTGTCACCTCCTTTTTTCCCGCATGGGCCGAGCCGGCCCAAACGCTTTTCCCCGCGTAGCTCAACAGGCCGGCCTGCCTCCATTTTGCTCGCCCAGCAAGCAGGCCACGTAGCGCAGTTCCCCTCCGTCTCACTGACCGCCCAGGCCTGCCCGTCAGGCGTATCCTTTACCTCCGCCTTGTGTCTGGCATGGACACCATCATTGCCGAGTCCGCCTTCGCTACTCCCTTACGGTGGCGTGCTCCCGACGTCGCCTCGCCTTGTAAAGTCCATGCCCGAGCCAGCGCCGCTTCCAATCTCTAGCCCTAGAGCGAGTCTCTATCTTGCCTAAAAGCTCATAGCTGCCTTGCCCTAGCGCCATCGGGTTCAAGTCGTTGCTGTGCGCCGTCACTGGTTCCCCGCTCGCGTTGTGGGTCTCGGTGAGTCTGCCTAGAGCTTCTCTCTCTCCCCGTGTCCTTGGATCTCTCGGTAGTGGACTGTGGGCTCCTCCCCTAGAATGCCACCGAGCCCATCCATGGCGCCGCCGTGGACAGCTCGCTGCCATGCCACGTCGGGCCACCTAGATGCCCTCATCGGTTCACCATCTCCTCCTCTTGCTCCCCGTCCTCTTCCCGTGTCTCATGGGGCTTGGGTTTGCCCAAACCGAGCTCACCGCGAAGTTCCTTGGGCCCTGCCATGGCACGCCACCGTGCCGGCTACTATTTCAGCCAGCCTCATTTTTTTCCCCACCGCTCGATTCCATCTCGGCCATCCAAATCAAATCCGACGGCCCAAAAGCAAAGATACCCCTTCGCTATTCTTTTTGCTAAAGAGCCCCTCTATTTTTGGCAAATTAACCCATGGTTCAAAACATTTTTCCCGATTCTATTTTCTTCTTTGGAAAGCGTAGTTTCGTCGGTTTGGATCCAAAATACGTTTTCACTTATTTACAGATTTGCCACTGATTTTGTTTTAGCCATAACTTCTCCGTTTTAACTCCGATTTGATCCGTTCAAATTGCGTTAGGTTTGTAATTTCATAACCTACATGTTCATACTACTGTTAGATATGTTTTCAATTTTTAAAATTTGTGATTAGATTTAATCTATTATTTTATTAAAGGAAATCTTGTTTAAATCATATCTTCTGTGTTTTAACTCTGTTTTAGCCCATTCAAGTTGCGTTAGATTTATAGCAATGAGATCTACGCGTTAGTAATAGTAGTTACCATGCCACTATTTTTGGAATTTCATGGGTTAAACTATAATTTGAATAATAATTATACAATTGGGTTTTATAAATAAAATATGATTTGTTTTACTTTAGTATTACAATTCAAACTTAAATTTGACTTAATTTATATTATCTATAAAATATCTTATATATGTTTTCATATAATTAAAACACATGAAGTTAATAGTTTTATGGGTAGATCTCTCGGTAGTTGTATCTTTTCAACCGTAGCTCCGTTTAGTGTGCTTTTCGCATCTGTGTGTTCGTAGCAGGACGTAGATTCGTTTTGCAAACTTTTCATCTTTGATTTTATGTTTGGTGTACTGTTCTAATTTAGATCTATTATTTGCTTTGTGTATGATTGTATGGATGCTTGTGTGGTGCTTTATGATTTCATCCAGTTGGTGAGATATACGTGGTGATCAAGAAGAAGAAGAAGAACGTTGAAGATTAAAGCTTACCAAAGGATCGGTGTTTAAGTCAAGTATAGCATGGGATCTTCCTTGTTACCTATTCATCTTTAATCATTTAATTCATACTGCATGTGTCTACCTTGACTGCCATTAAGGAATTCCTAGTACTTTGTACCTTGTACCTTGATTCCTATGGGAAATTGCATTGGGTAGTTTGATGCTAGTGCTCAACTACAACCATGATCTTGTAACTTGACTAATGGTATATGCAATAAACATTAAAAGATGCTTTTTAGCAACATGGAATCAGGGGGCTAGAGCATTGGGCTATTTTTATGGTGCTCTAGATTCCTCTCCCTAAGGACTTATCTGTAAGTGATCATCCGGGACTTATAGTACAACTATGAGGGCTACATGGCTCTGGCTTTAGCTCAGTATGAGGACTTTTTCTAGCTTGTTAGAGGTTATCTTTATTGGCGTAAGAATGGCTTACCGAATCGGGTATAGGACAACCTCTATCCCCTTGTGTATAGGCTGCGTGTCATTGTGCCATCGGGAAGGGGGGGGGGTTCCTACATCTGTTTGCCGAGTGAATCTAATGGCCCTAACTTGTTAGACAAACCTTTGAAAGGCTTCATAGTGAACCCTACCGACCTACCTTGGTAGTAGGTCAAGAGGCTGATCACCTTGAGCAAAAGGGTAAATCACGACTCACAGTGAAAGTATACAACATCTGCAGAGTGTAAAACTGGTATATCAGTCGAGCTCACGGTCATAAGCGGCCTTGGAACCCTTACGGAATAGATGATGAACATTAATGATACTGATGATAAAGATGCTCACTAATGATTACCGTTTATGCTATTCATTATTCATGTTTACCTGATCATGTGTTTATGGGCTTGTGGATAAACTTGTTGCTACTCAATTGCTAAAATTGTGACAATTAAAAGCTAATTGCTGTTAAACCAGTGTCAGCCTTTTGAGCCTCATGAACCCCATATTATATTGTTGAGTATGACATGTACTTACGCTTGCTTTATTTTCAATTATTTGGATAAAAATCTTGGATGTGTACCAGATTGCTAGTGTATGGAGGAATTAGGCTTGTGATCAACCAGTTAGTTGTCCCTGTGGATTTGGAGTCTTTGCCTGAAGATCAAAGTTGTCTTTCCGCTATCTATACTCTGAGGTTATAATCTTTCTACTAGTACGCTATGTATTTAAGCATTGTCTTTTGATATTACCCTTATTTGTAGCTATATGTGAGATTTGACTTCCTGGGCTCACATATGGTGTGTATCTAGTTTTATTCTTAAAACTGGGTGCTACATGTTGAGGGTGCTTCTTTCATGTGCCTCACATCAATTTTCCACCCACATGGATGATTGAAAAAGTTTCATGAAGTTTGGAATCAAGAAGTCACATGAAATGACAAGTTATGTCCTTGCCTGAATTATTTTATTAGGTGAATGAGAACATGTGATGACAAACAAACATTGCAAACTTACTCAAACAACTCTACTTACATTCATTAACAAAAGTTATGAAGGGTTCATGTTGAGCAAGTGGCTAGAAAATGCTCCAATAGGTCAAAAAGGGTAATTTAAGCATTATCATGATGCTGCCTTGACTTGATTTGAACTGTGGCTTAGAGTGTTTGTATGGCGGTGGAACTTAAATAAAAGTTGTAGCCCATGTTATGTAGAACAAACTTTATTTTTGGATCAATGCTTGATTCAACTTCTAAGTGTCTTGATTCAGGATTTCAAGAATCAACTCGGTGCTGTTTTGAAGCTCCAAAAATCGGCTAAGTGTTGGAACAGAAATATTCAGTTTTCTAGTTTCGTGAACCCCAATTTGGAACTTTGTATCTCTCCAAACAAGCCGAATTAGACTTTGATCCTTTAAACAAAGTTGGAGATATAGAGTAGATCTATAACTTTTGTTACTACATTTTGTGCCAGAACTAAATGGATTAGGAGTTACGAAGGGACAAAGATTGATGTTCAATCGCATTTTTGACGTAGAAGACCATGCACAGGCATTGCAGGCCGCGAGTTGCCCTCGCTGCTTGCATGGCCGCCAGCTTGCCACTTTGCCGTGCTCAAGTTATGGGAAATGGCACCCTCCTCTCCACTCACTCCCTCTCCTTTCCCCATCCGCCGCCAGGAGCATGTACTAGGCCAGTAGGCCATCCGGATGTATCGTTTGCTGCTTCTTCATTCTTTAGCAAGCTCGATAGTCACCTTTCTCCTCTCCTTCTCCTTCCTCCAGCTGCTCTGGCCGCTGCTACTGGCCACAACAAGGCTGCATCCGGACACCGCAGCCTCGCCTCATCGCGCCTCGCCGTCCCCTGCACCGAGCCCAGTTGGCCGTAACTAGGAGTTGTCGAGCCCGGCCAGCCATGGCCTGGCCATGGTGTCATCAGGCCGGCTGCCAGCATGCCTCATTGACCGGAGCACCTCGACCTTGGCCTGCTCCTCCCTGCCGAATAGCCCGACCACCTCCCCGGTGACCTCACCGGCCACAACCGTCGATTCCCTACGTCCAACGTCGAGAGGAAGAAGAAGAGGGAGTAAATCACAAATAGAAGCTTTTTCATGTGTTCACTTTACATAAATGCCAGACACATATATTTACAGATATGGACTTAGTTGGTTTCTGAGATCTCCAGGGTTCTAAATGCAAAATTATTTTATTTTTTTCGATTTAATCTTTTCTTTTGCAGATTTCTGTGCTGAACTTTGGAAAATCATAATAATTAGTAGAAAAATTGTAAAATAGAAAATAAAGACTTTTTGGAATCCTTGTGAAATTGTCTATGCACTAGATCTATAATATAGCATGTTTTGGTTTAAAGTTTGTGCTTTAAAAATCAATTTATGCAGTTAGGTTTTAATACTAGTTGTGTCTTGTCTTTTTCATAACTGCAGTTGTAGTCCTTAAATAAATGTGAAATGTTTATGGAGTGCTACTCAGGTGATGTTTGTTTTCTGGTAAAAATTTCAGGAGTTTAGGATTCAAAGTTTAAGAGCTATAAAAATAACAATTGCCCTGTGTTGCTTTGCTCCTATTATGAATAGGCCTGCATGTTTGAATTAATTGGCTCAGTTAAGTTATGAATAATGCCTTGATGATAATAGAGGTGTTGTAGTACTTTTCTTAAGATTTTCAAAAAGCTAAAGAGCATAATTTTTGGTTAAGTAGATTTTTAGTTATAGTTGCTTACATTTCTGTGGCTGTTTCTGCCCAAACCCAAACAGGGTTGCCTTGTTGGTACTATGGGGCCTTTTTAATAGTAGAATTAGCTCTAGGTGTTTATAACAAAGTTGTTTAGAATTTGCTAGTATTTCTAAAAAGTATAGAACCACATTTATTGGACATGTGGAACTCTAGGTATATCTGTCTAAAATTGCATGTCAGATTCTGTCCATGTTTTGGACATAGATGCATTCATTGGATTAATTGACCTTGTTATATGTATAATCATCTTAATATGATAATAGGAAAGTTGTAGGTAACTTCATAAGCGTTTAAAAAAGTTATGATTCATGTTTGTTGGAAGTCTAGAACTCTAGTTATGCTCCTCTGAAGTTCTTATCCATTTCTATACAACTGTTGTTTGGGCTGCATAAGCAGTCTTGCTTATGCAATTATTTTCATGGTGTAAATGGTGTTTTTTGTGGTTGTGGTGAATACCAAAGTTGTAGCTAATTTAATAATATAGCTTGTGATAAACGTTCATGACCATAGGCCTGATAATTTAGGAGATATAGATTTTGCAAGTTCATGGTCAGATTTTGCATGCTCTTTGTATAGATCTGAATGATTGTGTTGTTTGACTTAGCTAAGCTTTGAGTCATGTCTTGGAGATAATAGAAGAAGTGTAGTTCTTTTCATTATCTTTCTAAATTGTTAAATATCAATCCTTTTGGTGGTCTAAATCTCCATTTATAAGCTTGTGAAGTTGCATGGTAGAATCTGTCCAAGTTTGGACAGAGGTGCACAATTGTGCTTGATTGACCTTGTTAATTATGGAATCACGTTGTGATGATAATAAACATGTTTTAGATAATTTAATAATATTTCTATAAAGTTAATGTTCATGCTTGTTTGATGTCTATAACTCTAGTTATGCCTTTTTGAAACTACTACTACTTTTCTATCCTAGTTTTGAGTAGATCAGAAACATTGGCATGTTTGACCTGGTTAGCTTTGGAATAAGCTTTTGGTGATAATAACAATATTGTAGGCAATTTCATTAGCTTTCTAGAAAGTATAGGGTCACCCTTGTTGGATGCTTATATCTCCAGTTATTGTTAAAACAAGTCACTGTTGTGCTGCTGTCCAGATTTCTATACATGTGCTAGGTGATTGCTTTAGCTTGCTCTTAATTTGGCTAAACATGTTGGTTAGTTCTTGATCGATGCATGTGTGCAATATATGAACTTAAGTTCACTTGTGTCCCATGCCTAATATGCTTGCTATCCCTCTATAATAGGTTGTCTGATGTTTAGTTAAATAACTCTAGGTGCCTATGTCTTGCATGATCTTATGTTTGCCTTGGATGCTTTTATGTGATGCATCTCATATTACCATTCTTTATATTCTTGCACTTGCATCTTGCATCTCATCTAGGTATGCTAGATGAACCACGTGAAGTACGTGATGTTGGAACCAAACCTGGAGATGGTGTATGGTGGACCTATCCCGAAGGTAGAAGGACTGGACAAGTGCTAGGACAAAAGATGCTCGCCAAGCGAGTGTCATCTAACAAACACTAACCTTGTGTTGGATCATAGGCAAGCCCCAGAGCATTCTAAGCCTCCTATGTTTTTACAAATATCACTTGAGTTCTTTATGTTTGATGCATTAGGTTATAAGAGTTGATTTGAACCACTTGATGCATATAAATTTCCTTGTCCAGAAATACACCTTTAACCCTATGTAGGTCTAGGATCGAATATATGCTTAGCCATGCTTAGACTGGTGGAAGTCGAGTGATTTCCTATCACCTGCGTGATATAGGTGGATACCAAAGAACGGTTGGCTATATTTGCTATCATGGAAAAGAACCATGGGGTAATGTAAATGGAGACCGGGTGGGATCTCGATAGAGAAGCAACAAGACATGGAGGTCTTGGGTGTGGATCTATCCCCGTCTGTGTCAATTAAGGACCATACCGTTGTTGGCGCTTCTGACAAGATTGAATGCATGTCTATCACTTAGCTGGCTAGATAACTCGTTTCGACCATGAAGCCAAGTAGCTCAACTCAGGTGGGGCCCCACTCTGTCAAAGTGCGCACTCTGGATGGTAGTAAGGATGTGCAGGGAGCCAGACATGAGCCCAAGGGCAGGGTAGTCCTGATCGTCCCGACCATTGGTCGTCCCTGATTGTGCAGCGCTGGGCAAACCCACGAAATGCATACCTGAGTTGTACCAAAGGTGACCTAAGACTACCTTGGTGCATGTATGTCTGGGTTTATGTTAGGAATAAATTCCTAGCTGGTTGAAATCGATTCGACATGGAATTACTACACCGGCTATGGTTACTATTGTATGCTCTTAAATGATATACCACATGTTTGGCATAGGATAGTTGCTAATCTAGAGATGAATAGCTATAATTAATTTGATGACCAAAGTATAATTGTACAACTGAATTAGTAGCGTTTTATGCAAAATGTTGTCAAGCTAGCTCCACCTATAAAGCCTTGCATGTCCTTAGAGTCATTTTATTTCTAGTTTATGGCGGGTAAGTCTAGCTGAGTACATTCGAGTACTCAGGGTTTATCCCACCATGTTGCAGGTGAAGTTTCGGCCTGCTGAAGATGGTGGCTAACCGTCGGTGGGCTCGATGACTCTATATTTATTTCTCATCTATATGCTTTTATCAGAGGATGTCACTTATGCTAGCCATGTACTTGGAACTTATATGAATGTAATCATTTGAAAGCTATGTTGTTTTCACTAATCGGTTTTGAAACCCAAACTTGTACTATTATTTATGAACCCATTTGTAATATTATTTCCCCCGCAACTCTATGTATGTGGTGTGTATTTGCTTAATCACGCAATCTTGGTTGTGATGTTGATTTACCAAGGTCCTGCGTGACACTCGGTGGACTACCGGGTTTATATAAGTGAAAGTATGCGCGTGTCAACGTGTTAGCGGGGACAGTCATACTTGACCTTGTATAAATTGGGCGATTCTATCATAGCTGGCATCAGAGCAAGATTAAGCATAATACTATCATGTACATAGTTTTAAAAATAATTTTTTTTAAAAAGCCTATTTTGACTAAAACTTTAGCTACAGGCAAACTTGTCAAAAACTAATTTGCAGCACTATGCTAGCGACATCCTCATTTATGCCCAATTAAGGACTACTAGGTGGCAATAAGTAAACTAACATTAACTATGGGGGGTTTACTTCTTGCAATTTTTATTTCGTCATCCATACGGCGTGCTATTGTATGGATGCCATTTGTTTGAATGGTAATATATGGATCACTATACCTCTATGTCCAGGTAAGAAGGTAAGTTAATGAGTGGCATGACCGCAAGTGTGAGCGTGCGGTCGGGGAGAGGTAGTTTTGATACTTAAGTATATATATATCTCATATATATACGAAAGTATTTAATTGTGGGTTAGCCTTGGTACGGCTATATATGCATATTCTATATGTATGTATAGATGTATTTACTTTCGGGTAGCTTTGATACGGAAGTATATATATGGGTATATATATATATGAAAGTATTTAGCTTGCAACCTAGAGAGCCTAGACTTTTATTTCTGCATATATAATTGTGGGGTTGGGCTGAAATGAATCTTTCTGCAGGTACGCTAACCACGAATGCGTAGATTGAATGTAGCTGACGACTAGCTATATGTCGAGAGAGTACGTGTTATGCCACCGACATAGAACGTAATTGCCACCTTAGGTTGGTAATTTTGTGAGGACAAATAGGATGGTCATGCATCATGATTGTGCTTGTGCATAAATATGCTTCCCTCAGTTTGCTCTAATACTAAGTAACTTGTGATCCATGTGTAGTTACTATCTTCCCTGTATGAAGCTAGATTAAATGCCTTATTCCATGCTGCTTGAATAACTATGCTTGAAGATAGTGTGTATTAGCTTCGCCTCATATGTTTGCTTCCAAAGGAATTAGATGACAAGTTAATAGTTAGCAAAAAGTTCATCCCTTTGAAAACTAAATTGCTAAATGTAAGTAAAACTTGTTTTGTAGAGATATCCACCTACTTAGTAAAAAGGAAATAATAGATAACAGTACCTTACCACCATTTTTTGCATTATATGTGTAGTAGTGTTGCTGTAGGTGACTACTTGTTAGGTGCGAGCTTTGTGCTTAGTAATAGTCGTTTAAGCTAATTGGATTGAGTGTTTCGAAATGCTCGCTTAAGACCATGATGTAGGTGTGGATGCTCGTTATCTAGGTAGTGCCATAGCTGTCACCCCTTTTGGCCTCACTAAGCATACGAGTGTTGAAGATAGCTATCCTGGAACAACATCCAAGTTTTGATAATCTCATGGTTGTCGTCTCCAATTAAGTTCTCTCTTAGGAGCCTAAGCCTGTACATGTGGTTGTTAGCCCTTGAACATTGCGCTACGAGACCTTTATTCATGCCTTTGCTTGACCTTAGACCCAAGCTTAGTTCCCTTGAATGCTTGCATATGTTGTGGTTGTCCCACTCCTGTGTGGGAGGACCTTGCTCAAAAATCCTTGTCAGATCTCATTGTTCCTTCTCCTACAGATGATCTGGTGCAATGCTAATCACTATCTGCCCTGGCTTTGGAACCTTTTTCTCGCAGATCATGTCATTGCTTTGTCAACTAAATCCCTAGTTAGTGCTTTGGATCTGTCCCTCAAATCTTGCTTGTTTTGTCTCTAACCTTTCAAGTCTCTAGATGTTTATCAGTCTTGATCTTATGTTGCTGCTCGGCAAGACCAAATCTTATGTTAATCTTTATCTGGTAATCACTTTGGTGGACACAAGGCGTATATGGAAATTAGGCAAGAGTCCCCTACTCAGTTGTCTTTGGCAATTAGGCTATGTTCTCTTGTGCTATGTTTTGATCTTCAGATCGCCTCCTTGTTGACTCCTAACCTTTTGACTAATGTTGTTTGCTATCCCTCCCTTGCATAGTGCTTGTTCTTACGACCCAATCTATGCAACTAAAAATTTCACTTGGGTGTGTGATCAGTAATGGTGTTATGAGTAGTAACTATGGTGCCACGACGGAACCTAGGGCCTCCTTGTGATCAGCCGGCACATGGTTGTGCTACTGGGTGTGTGCTGGTATCGAGGTTTCTAGTTATGATCCATTGCTAAACTACACCAATGTATTATTTTCACGTGAGCTCTTCCTTGGTTATCTCTCCTTGTCTTGTCAGAAGAGCTGTATGTCGGACCAGATGCAGTAGGAAAGCTTCCTTCTGAAGACATCTAGAGGATAACTTTGAAGAACAGGTCACTAACATAAACATTAATAGACTGCAAGAGGTGGTAGACAAGTGACTCTACTTGACTGTCCCTATAATGACATCGGTCATCTAGGGAGCAAATTATGTCATCCCCGTTGGATCAAAAGGGCACACAACACTTAAGTTGGACAAGTGATCAGTTGGATGATAAATGGACCAGGATATTATGTCCTATAATAGGTCACCTGGTGCTTATGAGCTTTTTGTCCAAGTCTTGACCTTTATGTGCAAGATGATTAATCGACCTTCTTCGGTGTGACCCCTTCCTGCTGACTTCAATGGCGACAATTTTTGTTGTCAAGAGTGAAGATTTGGAACCTTTTTGGTGTTGAGAGATAACTGATTCATTACCAATAGGAAGGTTAATCTCTAGCTAGGAAATGACTCTTTGGTAACTATGAAGGCCAGATCTCACAGAACAATGTTAAGCATAGAAATAGCAAAGCTGGTCAGCAATGCTAGTACTGCTTTCTTCTCCAAGCCTTGTGTTGTCAAGTCAAGTCCACCTTGAACAATCGCATGGGTAGTGCAAGATACTATATTAGCTAAGTAAAGAGCTAGAGAAATCACGTCCCTAGTCTCGGTCAGCATCATTATGTATATGGTGCTATCAAAGGATATGTTCAAGACTCTATTGGATAAAGCATAGAAGGATAATCAGAGACATTTCCTTATCTAATAGGATTGCCCTCCATGTGAAGTATGCATTGTGCCCTGCAAGAACATCCCACCAGTTCAATGCTTATGTACCGTCGAGCTGGTACCTACATCAACGGTTGAAGTTGTTCCTTGGGAAGCATACAAGGAAAACCCTAGTCTCCACCCTCAGTGAGAAAGCTACCGCTGTCATAAAAAGAGTTAAAGATTGCGAACACACTTCCGAATGTGTGAAGCAAAGGAAAAGAAGAGCAGGAAAATTATCGAGATTTCATGGCACTCAACCAGTTATCTTTAAGCTGGTGATTAGAGGATCAACATGGTTGGATTGTCACAAAACTTGGAGATCTCATTCCTCGCTTAAGGTACTTCGGTGTCTTAAGTTAGTTTGAGGATTGGTTGCATAAAGCATCAGATTTGAGAGATGTTTTGATAAGTTCGGTCCCCAAAATTCAGAACAAAGCAGTTTTGGTAGATGATTTGTTTGGATAGTCAAATGGTGTCCGTTTGAGCTGAATTTTGGTCAGTAGTTAAAGGACTCTTGGATCAAAATGCCTACCAAAATTTGTACACAATGGATCAGTAGTTTGCGGAATATGTACTAATTACCAAGGGGGAATAGAATCTATAATTTTCTCATTTGACTACTATCATTCTTCGTATTGGATGATTGTGTTTGTAGTTCAGGTCATATTGGCAATGTGATGACTGTTAATACTTTAGATGCCCTAGAGAAGACTCCTGGCACCCCTTTTTGCCTCACTTTTGCCCTCTCATATCAACAATGCTGGAGCAGTCAAGGTGTTCTGCAAGTCAATTTGTGCTTTTGTTAATCAAGAACAATTTGAAAAGTGTCAAACAACCGACTTCAGACTTTGATTTTGAGTTGTTGATTGACATTAGAAAGGAAGCTTCAATGTCCAATGTAGTTCAATAAAGCTAGTTTTGCTACAGTGCAAGTCAAATCAACTTACTGCGCCACTGCACCATAAAGTCAAATTGTGCTCAACCTGCTTAGTAGTGTGTTGTTTTTCCATTCGGTGTATACTTGCAACTTTTGTTGACCTCTAGGCCTTGCTAACATCCTTCATCAACAAGGATTTCTAAGACAAGCTTGTCCTTTGGTACCTTCCATGTGTTTTACCCAAGAGGTTGCATTAGATTCAACCCAGATAATTGTTGCCACGTGGATGCAAGGATTCCCACAAATAATGATTGTCGAAAACAAAGGGTCAGCAGAATTAGCTACCACATTCACCGCTCACTCAACGGACTCAGATAATACAATGTTATCATTAGAGAAAGAGAACTGCACACATGGAATATTATGTAGTTTTCCATCGGTTGGCATCTGAGTGATTGAACGGTTACGACCGGCATAGATATTGTCTATTGGTTGCTCGGTTTCTCACAGCCACAAAGGATGTTTACCCCGTCTATGATCCCATCCCTTATGAAAGGTTGTACTTAAGCTACTTTGGTAGATAATTGCTTTTCAAACTTTGGGAATGAACATGGAACCATTGTAATGAGTAGCTTTTAGAAGCTTGCAGTCTAGTGCTAAGTTCATATGGTCCATGCTATATTCTTTAGGGAATTAGAGATTCTAGGTAATTGGTTTATGCTCCGTAGTACTCTCCGTATCCCGAGAACAAAGTATTGTGTGGTCTTGGATTCCTCCAAAAGTAACAATACTTCATGGACGCCAATGAAGGAAATTATTTAGATAGAACTTACTACGAAGGGAAAGTATCAGAAAGTGTCTTGACCAAATTAGCCTCTCTGATACTCTGAAGTTAAGTAGCCTAATGCTATCACTGACGTTGGAAAATGGATGCCATGCTTCTCTTCCCTTAAAAGTGTTTTCAACCGAATCTCGGGGTGAGATTCTCATAAGCGTGGAGGGCTGTAACACCCCATGTGTTTGTTGCCAGTTAAGCAATGGGTTTGAGCTCCAACATGACATGTTAAGTGGTGATGAAGGTGTCAAGATCAAATCTACAAGAGTGAGCTCCAACTTAAACTTGGGCAACACACCTTTGCTTGCATATTAGCCCTTTTCAGATATACACCTAAGTAATGTTGAGGGTGCTTCTTTCATGTGCCTCACATCAATTTTCCACCCACATGGATGATTGGAAAAGTTTTGTGAAGTTTAAAATCAAGAAGTCACATGAAATGAGAAGTTATGTCCTTGCCTGAATTGCTTTATTAGGTGAATGAGAACATGTGAACGTGTTAGCGGGGATAGCCGTACTTTATCTTGTATAAATTGGCAGTTCTGTCACAACATCTGCTTTTGACCTAGGCTCCACGCCATCCATAGCCTGGGCGACGTCCTCCCGATGCGCGCCTCCGACCATGTCCACACAGTGAGCATCCATCACCCACTACGTGGAGACTTGCTCGACCACCAACTTTGCGTGTGGCAGCAAGCTCTCCCAGAGTGATTGGATATCCTCCATGCTCTAGCCATAGGCATACCTGCTATAGATGGCAGCAAAGTATAGGTCTGGGTGGTGCATCACCATCGAAGTCAACACCCCCGACGTCCCGTAGAACAGCCCATCGGTGATGAGGGCCCGAACCTCATCCGAAACCTCCACCCACTGGATGACGGGTGCGCTGGTACTTGGCGCTAACCCGAAGACCTCTGAGATGACGAGCTAGGCAACATTGTGTATCTGGTTGAGTCCCCCCTCAAGAGCATGTTGCTCTTCAAGGGACTTGGCCAGCACCTCCGAATTCTGGCCAATTGTCGCCTTGGCCATCTCTAGGCTACGCTCCAACAACTCCACCTTTCCACCTAGCTCTGGAAGGAGGGCGACAAGCTCAGTAGCAAGCTAAAGAAAGAAACCAACATGCCAAAAAGTAGAAAAGGTACATACCAAGGTGGGCATTCTCGAGGATGGAGGGTCCCTCCTTCTGCTGAGTCACCTGCTCACATAGCTGGGCATTTGCCTCCTCTGTTCCCATCACCTGGCCCCAAAGTGCGAGCACTTCCTGGTCTGCCTCCGACTGGGCCTTTCGCTCCAACTCTAGGGTATTCCGCTCTGACTCTAGGGTCTTCAGGGATCTTTGGAGTGCCGCCTCGGTGTCTGCCAGGGACTTCTACAGCGCCTCCTTAGTCTCCGCCTGGTGGGCCTTTGCCGCCTCAAGCCCCTACTCAGCGGCGGTCGCCTACTCCACCACGAGCTGCTCCACCGCCCACCCCTTGGTCACCTCTACCGCCTAGTCCTAGGACTCATGGTGGGTGGACTCTAGCTGGCACTCGAGCTCCTCCATCTAGAGAAAATGAGACTTGCGGCTTGCCATCTCCTCTAGACCCTGCAAAAAACGAGAAACAAGCATGCTGAGGCAATCGACAAAAGACCAAGGGGTCAAGGACAAACACAGAAAACTCATCGCTATGGCACAGGGCAGGTCGACCTTGACCACCTACTGGATGGACTTAACCTGCTCCTAGGCATCCTCAAGCTTCACCGACAGTTTGGTAAGATCGGACTCCATGGAGAATCCTCTGCCCCCAAGCACATCCCAGAGCTGACACTCCTACGCATCCCAAAGGATGAACCGAACCTTCGTTGGGTCCCCAGGGTAGGGCCACACCAAGACGGTGGCCTCCAGCCCACTGGAAGGCCTAGCTGATGATCCAACCACCGCTAGGTCCTATGACAGCACCGGTGGCTCCACCTTGTCACTTGCTTCATCGTCAGAAAGGATCTCCACCACCTCAACTTCACGGGCCACCGATAGATGTCCTATTCTAGCCCGACCAAATCTACACCTCCACCGCCCGGTCCTAGGACTCACGATGGGTGGACTCTAGTAGGCGCTCGAGCTCCTCCATCCAGGCATGCTCCATCTGGAGAAAACGAGACTTGCGGCTCGACATCTCCTCCAGACCCTACAAAAAACAAGAAATAAGCATGCTGAGGCAACCGACAAAAGACCAAGGGGTCAAGGGCAAACGCAAAAAACTCACCACTGTGGCGCGGGGCAGGTCGACCTTGACCGCCTGCTAGATGGACTTAACTTACTCCTAGGCATCCTCAAGCTTCACTGATAGTTTGGCGAGATCGGACTCCATGGTGAATCCTCTCCCCCAAGCATGTCCTAGAGCTAACACTCCTACACATCCTGAAGGATGAACTAAACCTTTGTTGGGTCCCTAGGGTTGGGCCACACCAGGACCATGGCCTCCAGCCCACTAGAAGGCCCAGCTGACGATCTAACCACTACCAGCTCCTGTGATAGCGCCGGCGGCTCCACCTTGTCACCTGCTTTGCCATCATAAGGGATCTCCGCCTCCTCGACTTCACAGGCCACTGACAGATGTCCTGTTCTAGTCCAACCACATCTACCCCTGGCACCTTTATCTCTGACCAAGAGGGTGAGCTGTGCAGCCCTCTACCCAGTGTGGCAGGGAGCCTAGTCTCCCTCTCCTCTTCTGCTGTAGCTGATGAAGGAGGGGCCACAAGGGTTACCTCCAACATGGCCTCTACCATCATCACCAGGATCGCTGCCAACACCGCCGCCACCACCACCACCGTATTGGCGACCGGCCCGAGGGGCGCCGCCCCTAGAAGGGAAGGACCCACTACCACCACCCTGCTCTCCCCACCGCTCACCATGGCACGCTGCAAGGTGGGCCTCCAATCCTCCCATATAGGAGTTGGGGCGATGCTCAGCCCCATCAGCATCTAGCCGCTGTCGAAAAAGTATAGGTCAGTCATACTCCAAAAAAACTCAACAACGAGATCGAAAAAAGAAACAAAGAAAGGCATACTAGGATGTAAGCGGTACAACTCAGAAGCCTTGACCTAAAGTCAATGGGCCTATCAGGCAAGGACCGCTCCCAGGTCACGACCCATGCCCCCTCACTTCATCTGTGGGGGGGAGTCAACCCAACTGGCTCCTGCTCAACCCACAAGTCACCACGACCTTTGGCTTGGGGCACGCCGACTGGAGCAGTAGGCAGGGCATCCCCTCATTGTGGGTCACGCACTGGTGCTAGCCCCGACGATGCATGGGTATGAGCCCACTCTCCTAACCACCTGGCCTATCTGGCCATGCCCACGGTAGGCAGGGACAAGGCCGGTGATGCCTCGATAGGGCGTAGTGACCGCATCCGCTTTGCCTCCCATTCACCGATGACGTCCACGCTTGCAGCATGCTTCCTTGACATGAGAACATCACTGTGCCTCTCTGCCTCCTGCTCATCGCCAGCGGATGCGGCCGTGGGATCACAATGCTCCGCCAAGGTCACAATGACCTCTCAGATTTCCTCCTCCTCAGAGAAGATCATGTCATCCCCCACCTCTATGGGGTCCTCCAACTCGAGCTTTGACTTGATGTCACTCCTATTTTCCCTGGCCCACACATGTTGGGCGATCTCCATCTCCTTCTCATGCTTCCACCGAGCCTCCTCGGCTTTCTTCCTCTTTCTCTCAACTACCGCCTCCTTTTGGGCGGCTTGCCATGCCATGCCCTCTAGCCCCTTCGGAAGGTGCTGCTAAGACTTATAAACTCCAAGTCCCAACAAAATAGGTGACTCAAAATAAAAAATAGGGGAACAGAGGGGAAAAGAACACAGAGTGAGGAGAGGGGAGCATACCAGTTTGGACACCATCCTGGCATTGAGGGTTTCTTTAGGCCTTAGCTATAGCACCCGGTCAACGTGACTCCAAACCTCGTCGTTCGGTAGCTCCTCCGACGACACATGGTCGGGGTCCGACAGGCCATTGTACTTCCACATCGGCCACATCCTCTCCACCGGCGGAGCAACCCGATGGCGGAAGAGGGCATGGAACACCCACACCCCATCAAGGCCACACCGCATGAGCTTCTGGAGGTCCACCTTGATAATCTCCACCTTCTTCTTTTGCCAGCTGGTGGGGCCCCACGACTAGCTCTCCTGCTTCTCCAGCCTCCTGCTGGTGAAAGGTGGAAATGACACCTCCACTAGGTTCCTAATGTAGAACCACTCCCCATGCCACCCCCGATTGGAGTCACAGGGGGTGTACATAGGGTATGACCGCTCGGTTTCTTCTGCAGCATAAAGCCCCCCACCGGTGCAATCATGAGCAGCTTCCCGTCCGATAAAGCTTGCCCAGAAAACATCCACCGAAAGTGGTCCATGTATGGCTCCATCCTAAGGAAGGCCTCACACATGGTGATGAAGCCAGCGATATGTAGCACCCCAGTCGGATTGAGGTGCTGCAGCTCCAGGCCCTACTCATTGAGGAGCCTACGTAGGAACCAATGCATGGGGTATCCCAATCCATGCTCATGAAAGGCGAGGAAGGAAACAACCTCGCTAGCCTGAGGTTGTGGGAAATCCTCCCTCCTAGGAACCCTCTAGTGCGCCACCTCCTTTGGCGGTAGAAACCCCTTCTCGACGAAGGTAGCCAGCACCGACTCCCTCACAATGAATGACCTCTAGCTCGATATTTTGCTCCAGGTTTGTGAATGGATCTGTGAGTTTTCTCCTCTCCCTTGCTCTCCCCTTTTCTCTCCTAGGAACCACCACAGCGCTTAGACGCTCTTGGCAAGAAGGAAGAAAGAGAAGAGATGGTAGATGAGGAATAGGCGAAGGAACATGGTGAAAGCCCTCTCCCTTCCCCTACTTAAAGATAGAGGCACAATAGTTGGGAAAGGCGCGACGATCGAGGAAAGGTGAAATGACAGGGGTGAAAAACACTCTCCCTTCCCCCATTCAATGCGGATGGTATACGATGGGATGCGCCCTGACCAATGGGACGCACCTTGCCCAACGGAACAGTGCCTAGTTAGACGGGATGTGGCCTGGGTATGGCCCACCATTACCACACGTCGGGCGCAAGAAACAAGGCGCCACTATGTGCAGGTGGCCCTAAGCCTTCCCAGGTGGGACTTGGAAAGGGTCAACGATGGGATCTCCGTCAGGAGAGACCAACGGGCTTCCTAAGTTGATCGGACGGCTCAGGCGAACATCGAGAGACATGTAAGGAGCACAGGGACACCCATGTGGGCCATGCCAACTCCATCACGAACGATGAGCACGGATCCTGGTTGGACATATCTGATAGGAGCTCCTCAAACCCCATCACTCGAGTCATCAAGGTAACATTACCAACCCCCACTATTTCTTTATATAAATGTCGACCCAAAATTTCATCCCATGCCGTGGGCACACGAGCAAGTCGAAAGGGTCTGCTCGATGGAGCTGTAGATCCACCTGGCTTCAATGCAGGGATGGTTGATCTTGCGTACTCCTCCCGAGACGTGCCAGTCAATTTGACCCTGTAATTGATAAGGAGAGAAAGTAAATCAGTAATTTAAGGCGGAACATGCCGGTGTTGCCAGATAGTCCTGAATGTGCGGTTCTAAGAGCCGATATTGAAGGAGATCGACTAAATAGTCAATTCCAGCATATTCATAAGAATAAATCAGTTAAAGCTCATGGAATTATGGAAGGTAAATCAGTTATCGTTCAGGATGAATCTCATTATTTTAGACAAATATTAGTCAATGGCAATAGGATGTCAACAATAATAAATTTATGGTAAGCCAATGACCACAAGTAACCAAATCCCTTTAATATAAAGAAGCAACCCATCATCATTTAACCATTTAATAAAGATAAATCTAATGAACATATTAGATCTCATCTATCGCTATGACCAGTGGGGCATGAGGCAGAATCATGCAGGCCGTAATACAATAATAAGATCATGGGGCTAACACATCTTGCAACCTATCTTTACTTCAATGGTATCATGACGTGAACTGCGTATGTGAAAGCGCTTGATATCGGCTAAAACAACCGATTTAGGCATAATGCACAGTTAAGGTCATGTCTTATTAGGAACAGAGCTACCAAATAACAATCCCCACTCCATGGTGCTAATAGTGGGGTGTGAGGTAGAATATCATAGGCCATGATAACGGGCCATGGAACGGTTTTCGTTAGCCAATAGATCTATTCAAGACCAGACATGCCTTAACCGCACACTATGCACGATCAAGATTGACATAAAATAGCTGATAAAACATAACTCATCATTTAAGATGCAAATTAGATCAGTTTAGATTAACAAACAATGGGTTAAATAGGATATAAGGCTGGTCTAGATCAATTCCAATCGGGTGAAGTGATATTGCTGTAATTAAATAAATAATGAAAGCAATAAGCAATATCGGTAACTTAATGAATCTATCCGAAGGATGCCACCCTTAGATAGAGCTGATAACGTGACCTTATTCTAGTTCGAGCAGTGGAGGTCGACCAGATCGATGCAACCATACTTGAACAAAACAAGAGTCGATAACTAGCATATACCAGAGTCACAGTGGAGGTCGACCAGATTGATGCAGCCATACAAACAGAAGTATAAGCCATGGCGGTACTTACAGACAAGCCGGAGGTCAGCCAGACCGATGTAGCCCTGCTCGCTGAAGAACTCACCGAGATCTACTCTACTCCTACTCCTATGGGGTGACCAGAGCCAAAAAAAGTAAGGAACTTGTATTTGATTGATTATGTGTCCTTTACAATAGGCGGGGTCCAATATTTATACCTGGAACCTATACATGAATCCTTCTTAAGCACGACTCATTACAAATTTTTTTGGCCTAAGAGAAAACATTCCTAATTTAAGATAACTCTAGTCTTTCCCTTTTTGTAGAGTCCAACATGTTTTTCTGGCACCGATCGTAGCTTTTTCGTTATCTGCTGGCGCTATCTGAAGAAAGCCGATTCTAGTGTTGCATTCGAATCAGCTGATACTGATCTTCATGCAATTAGTTCCTTGATGACATGATCTTGGGAGCTTCCGAGTCTCTGCAATTCTTCTTCCAAATTTTGGTGTAAACACATGCCCCCCAAATTTGGGATAAAAGTAATTTTATTCCAAAATTACCACGTCTGTCCCCCTGATAGGTCCACAATCATGGGTAGAGAATCTTGATCTAGGGTCTACTATTTGTCACCATCTATGTCTGCTCATGAGCCCATGCTTCAAACTTTTATGAGAGAATCATTGCTTCATGGGCACTTGGATTCATCTTTCTAGGTTGGCTATAAAATGTCTATCTGACCCTAGAGAGAGCAACTCAACAATTCAGCTATGTTTCTCTTCCATCTGCCCCCTTGAGTGCTTCTGCCTCCACCGGACCCTCCATGGTCTATCTTTTTGCTATGAAGATCTTGAGTGGTTAGAAGAATTCTTGTGCATAGGGTGATTGTGTCACTCATCTTAGCATCTTGTCGAGCAAGAGGATCAGCTACTGCGGTTAGAAGAATTCTTGTGATATCACCTGAGTTTTCTCTCCATGCTCGTAGAGCTGTTCTAGTGTTTGCAAGGGCTAAAATGTGTGGACACCTTCCCCTTGTTTGTTGTATCAAATGTCCATCAGGAAAGCCACAGGCTTCTTTCCTGTAGTTTCCCAATCACTGAGAAATTAGCTGGGCATCTATTTGGCAGGCGACTTTTCCCCTTCTCTGGTATAATTTCATCAACGGGCCAATGTGACTCGGTCTATGATGGCCTTTGGCCCTATGGGGATTCGAGCTCCCTTTAATCCAAAGAAGCCTTGGTGGGTTGATTGCTGGTCAATGTAAATCTTTTGTATCCATCCCATGATATTTTGTAATTTGGGGAAGCAATAAGTTCAAATCTGTTATCTCTTCGTTTTCTGCCCCTCGAATTTTTGGAGTGTCAATCCATTTCCATGTCTGATTTCAATTTCACACCCCCGACGAGCTCTATCTTCTCGCCTTCCCGGGCTATATATGGGCCATGGCTGTGGATCGAAAAACAAACCACTTCATCTCAAACCCTCTGTGCCTTTAGTGTAGTTCCTACTTTCCCATAGGTTTGAGATCATGGAGAACATCAAGAGGTCTGCTGAGGAGGCCCTCAACGGATCTGCATCATTGCGCCAGCGCCTTCATCGCCAAGAGGCTGCAACTTGGGATGCTCCCATCGTTCCAAAGCAGAGGGCCGACTCTGCTTAGCCTTTGGGGTCATCTTCTGCACCAATTCATCGCTAGCTCCCCCACTATCTGAGGAGGTGGATCGACAATGATGATCTGCTAGCCTCCATCGATTGGATTGATTAGAATCTAGCCAGCTGCCTCTCCCTTGCAGAATTGGCTCTAGCCATAATTCAAGGCCGATCACCCCCTGAGGCCAACTCGATGGGGGAAAGGTTGGCCAGGGCTGAAGCCAGAATCATAGGTGAGACGTCTACCACAATTTTCTGTCTCCTCTTAATTTTTGCCCTCAAGATTTTTTATCATTCCTTCCTTAAATCTTTTAGATCTAACTGCTCAGTTGGAAAGCCTTTGATCAGCTACGGAGCACGCGGTGGGATTTGTCAATGCCAGGGGCACCATTTTGGTGGTTCACTTGCATGACATCCCGAACCGTGTCAGGGAGGTTGCTCTTCATGGCGTTCGTCATGGTGCCATAATGGCATTGGCTACTGCACAAGCCCGCTCTAGCCACAATCTTTGGCTTCTTCCCCACGGTTTTCTAGCTATGGTGCACCCTGGGGATCATGAGCGTCTGGTTGAGGATTTCTTCAGCGCCACCAACTCCATATCTTTCAACACCTAGGCCGATTATATAGTGAGCAAAGTGTTTTCCAGCCCGTAGCTTGTAATAGGTGATATTTAGCAAACAATTTCCTTGTCTTGAGTGATTTTCCTTTGCTTCGTACTTCATATTATATTCATCACTTTGTCCATGTTTGCTTTGCTCCTATAGGCGATACACATCGTACCGGCTTTTACACCTTCGAGTTTATTTTTGTACTAGAGGAGACACCTTTCTGATATCAGCTATTAGAGCTGACGACCGAACAAATCGATTATTAAGTATTAATCCAAAAGCTAGGGTAATATTTCATTAGATATTTCCCATTGATTGCTTAGCCAAATTCTTCCTCTCCTCCTAACATTTCCAAAATATAAGCATTACCAGGCACACAACATTTGATCCGATAAGGTCCTTCTCAATTAGGTGACCATTTACCAAACTTACTGTCCTATGACCCGATCAGCAATTTCACTTTCTAGACCCAATCCCCTTTAGAAAATTGCTTAATATTGACCTTTTTATTGTAATATTTTGCAACCCTCAGTTTATTGGCTTTGATATTTTCAAGAGCACGCAGCCAAAGGCAACTCAAGTCCTCCAAGTCATCTATCATAAAATTCTTGTAGACTTCGGCTAACAAATCATTCTGCAGTGTAACACGCCTCGATCTAGTCTAAACTTCCTAAGGAAGAACTGCATTATGGCCATACACAAGGTCATAAGGCGACATTTTAATTGATCCATGACAGGCCATCCTATATGCCCATAGTGCCTCATTAAGCGTTGAATGCCACTTCCTTGGCTGTTCCTCAATCTTTTTCTTGATCAGCTTAATCATAATCTGATTGGATGCCTCTGCCTAGCCATTAGCCTGAGCATAGTAAGGAGAAGAATTTAGTAGCTTGTTTCCCATACTGGCAACAAAATCTCCAAACTCTTCTGATGTGAACATTGTCCCTTGATCGGTAGTTATAGTTTGAGGAATCCCAAAACGATACATAATGTGCTCCTTGACAAAATCAATCATGTTCTTTAAGGTTACCATCTTCAAAGGAATTGCCTCGACCCATTTAGTGAAGTAATCTGTTGCTACCAATATGAACTTATGTCCTTCGCTTGAGGGCAGAAAAATCTAGCCAATTAAATCAATTCCCCAACCTCGAAATGGCCATGGCTTGATTATTGGATTCAAGGCAATGCAGGTGATTTCTGGACATTACCAAAACATTGACAGTCCTAGCACCCCTTGTAATATTCAAAACAATCTTCCAATATCATTGGACAAAAATATCTAGTTCTACGAATAATCCATTTCATCTTATAAGCCGATTGATGAGCTCCACATATCCCTTCATGGACCTCACCCATCAACACCTTAGCTTATTCTTGATTTAAGCATTTGAGCAACACCCCATCAACTATTTTATAATATAACTGATCATCTAGTAAAACATACTTAGTCAATTTATACCTTAGCTTTCTGGTAACTTTCTGTGATGGATTTCTAAGGTAATCATCTATTTTGACTCTCCAATCATCATTCGAGGTTTCACTACTCAAGACTTCTGAAACACCCGATACCCTGATGCACTTTGAGCTCGATGATTAGCCTCTTGGTTTTGTGCTCTTGGAATATGTTGGAAAGAGACATGAAGAAATTCTTTGAGCAACCTTTGGCACTCATCATAGTATCCTTTCAAGGTATCTTTTTTGCACTCATATAGGCTGATCAACTGATTAATAATTAACTATAAATCTCCAAATACTTTAATTGCTTCGGCCTTTACTTCATGAAGAAGTTGAAGTCCCTTAAGAATAGCCTCATACTCCGCTTGGTTGTTGGTAATCATTGGTTTAGTTGGAAGAGCAAACTCAAAACTTGCCCCCCAAGGTGAAATAATAACAATACCAATGCCACCACCTTGCTTGCATGATGATCCATCAAAAAATAACATCCAAGGCATCGGCTCTACATAATCAATGTTTGGCTTATGATGTTGGGTGACAAAATCGGCCATTATTTGTCCTTTGACTGCTTTAGCCGATTCATACTTCAAGTCAAATTCTGATAATGCGAGAATCCACTTTCCCACTCTCCCATTCAGTATTGGCATTGATAACATGTTCCTAATCGCATTAGCCTTAGAAACAACAGTACATTCGGCCGATAATAAGTAGTGTTGTAGCTTAGTGCAAGAGAAATATAAGCACATGCATAACTTTTTGGTGGGAGAATATCTTGTCTCTAGATCCAAGAGCCTTCTACTCAGATAGAAAACAACTCGCTCTTTTCCTTCAAACTCTTGCATCAAGGCTGATCCAATTGTCTTGTCATCAGCCGTTATGTATAACTTAAAAGGCTTACCTTACTGAGGAGGGACTAGCACAGGTGGACACTTCATGTATTCTTTTATTTCTTCAAACGCCTTTTGTTGTATGTCACCCCATTTGAATTCTTGATCATTTTTTAACTTCAACAAGGCAGAAAATGACATAATTCTTTTCGGCAAATTTGAAATGAATCTTATGATGAAATTAATCTTACCAAGCAGAGATTGTAACTCTATTTTAGTAGTCAAGGAACTACCTCATCAATTGCTTTTATCCTTTTTTGACCAACTTTGATTCCTCTCTCGTGGACCATAAAACCCAAGAATTGTCCTACTGACACTCCAAAGGCACACTTATTAGGATTTATCTTTAGACCATGTTTTCTTGTGCATTCCAGAGTCTCCCATAAATCAACTAGATGCTCTTTGTACCCTTTGGATTTTATCATCACATCATTGATGTAGATTTCAACAATCCTACCGATCAACTTATGAAAAATATAATTCATCGCCCTTTGATAAGTTGCACCGGCATTCTTCAGACCAAAGGTCATCACAACCCACTCGAATAAACCGATTGCGCCAGGGCACCTAAAAGCGGTCTTTGCTATGTCTTCCCTAGCCATGAAAATTTGGTTATACCCTGCATTGCCGTCCATGAAGCTAATAACCTTGTGCCCGGCTGCTGCATCTACTAACATATCAGCTATCGGCATCGGATAACCATCCATGGGTGTGGCTTTGTTCAGATCCCTAAAATTGATGCAAACTCTTAATTTTCCATTCTTCTTATACACAGGGACAAAATTTGATATCCACTCTACATATCAGCATGGTCGGATAAACTTTGCTTCCAGTAACCTTTCAGTCTCCTTTTTGATAACATCAAGCACGTTCGGGTTGAATCTCCTTGGAGCTTGTTTAAACGGCCAATATCCAGGTTTGATTGGCAACCGATATTCAACAATTGATCAGTCTAGACCAACATCTCACAGTATTCCCAAGCAAAATAGTCTTTAAATTCCTTTAATAAATCAACTAACTCTCGCTTATACTTAGAATCCTACTTGGCACTTACATACATCAGCCTAGGTCTATCTCCTGAACCAATATCTACTTCTAATTCATCGGCCAACGTGAAGCCATGTCCTAGTTTGCCATCTGTACCATCTATTGGATTATCCATTAAGACAAATTTTCAAAGCCGACTGCTTGGATCAGCGGTTGGCTTACATTGTTGACTCTAATGACGCCTCCTTCCCATAACTTGCTAGAAAAGCATTCAAAGTCTCCTAGTTCCCAAAAGACTGGATCAACTGTTGCGATGTTCATAGACTCATCATCGCAAACCAGTTCGATATCATCTCCATGCCATTGAATCAAACACTAATGCATAGTTGATGGTACACAATAGTTCGCATGAATCCAATCATGACCAAGGAGCAAACTATATGATGAGGGCATGACACCCATGCATACGACCATATTTGGCACATGGTATTGAGGGGTAGGAGGCCAGCAAGGGTGTCCAAGTCAAGAAGGAGGCCCGAGGCTAATTCAGTTCGAGTCCCCGAGGTGGAGGCCCAAAACAACTCAAGTTCGAGCCCGTCTCGGAGTCCAGGAGCACCACATACTAAAAACAACGCCCAGGTCGCATACTATGTCCGTTTTGGGCGTTCTTTATATGGATGGAAATATAATTTCATGGAGCTTCCAATGGAACCAGTCCTACCTTAAAATTCAATGGGAGTCAACGGGAATCATCAAAACAAGTGGACATCCAATAGAATGATTCCGAGTCTGCCTCGGCCTTCAGGACCAGTCTGCCTTCAACTGGTCACCCAGGATGCATCCGGACTCCGTTTTCGATGATCCACATATGGTTGCAAAGATAATTTGATAAGGAAGCCAATCCAAGTGGTCTCACATGAAGAGCCATTCAGAATCAACAGGAATCATCGAAATAAGTCAGCGTCCAAAATCTGCCAGGGTGCTGCGACACCTTCTTTTGGTCCGTTGGACCGTGTATCGTGTTTGGGCCCATTAGGGGGCGCGTCTAGGGTAGGCGATGACCCTAAGACCTTTATAATCATACACCACCACCATCATTAGGTTTTGGGTTTTGCTTAGATTATTCTGTTAAGAACAGTTTCGCCGTTCATTGGTTTGTGAGACCCCAACTTCGTGAGATAATCATTCATCTACAATTTGGTTGTGTTCTTTCTTGTTCTTGCTTGTGTTATTCATTGCATAGGGAAAGATTAGCCTTCTTGGCGAGGTCAACCTGGTCCGTGACTTGGTTGATATCCAGAGGAGCTGTGGTGCTAAGATTGCAGGGTTTGATCTTTCGATCTGAAGCCGGATCGGTGTGTCTTTCTCCGCCACAACGATAGTTACCATCACCTGACAGAAGATCGGGATCTCCGTCTCCATTAAGTGGTATCAGAGCTTCAGGTATTACCATTAGGTTTATCATTACCCTAGTTTTGTTTTGTCTTTGTCCTATAAATCCAGAAAATTGCCCCACAAAAATATTTGTGTTAATCTTTGTTTTCTCCCTATCCTATCACCCATTGTGCCGTTGCAATATTTTAATTTCAATTTGCTTTATTGAATGGTCGTCCCTCGTGTGTCCTTGTGTTCATTGGTTTATTTGAGTCTTGATCTAGTATCCTTGTTGTCATGTGAATCTAATCGTCGGGTGATTGTGCATCTGTTTTACACAAACAAAACTTATCGTGCTACGCTGTTGCATCAAGTGATATCTTTTGTTTCCATAAAAATCAGCCACTTTCCCTCCTTGTCATTGAGAGCCCAAGAATTTTCCTTGATCGACCACATAGAACTTAGTGGTTTTGAGATGTGCTGTTCGTGCCTCTATAACTCTATTAGCCTAGCTTTGAGCATATCAAGTTGTGTGTTCAATTAATTTGTATTGCAGCGTTCTTCTAAGAAACAAAAGAAAGGAAAGGAAAAGGCAGAAGGTGCACAAAAAAGAAAAAGAGAAAAAGAGCCACACCAAAAAAAAGAAAGAACAAGAAAAAGATAGAAAGTGGAAAAAAGTGAAGAAAAATTTAGAAGTGCTTGCATTCTTTTGAGTCTTTGTGCTGAGTTGTATTGTAGCTTGCTTGAACTAGGTCCAGGATGAGTTTAGGCCAGCGACATAGACTAGCTTGGGACTACTTTTCAATCTTGTAATTTCTGAATTAAATTATTGCTATTCCTTGCTACCATATTTTAAGCCTCCCAAGCTCCACATATATACTTTAGATCAGTATAGATAAAGGCCCTTGCAATCTCGGTACCACTGCCTCACAGGTATCACGAACTAGCTGCCGGTTGTACCGCCCACTGCTTGCGTTGGTAAGAACTTTGTAAGAGCTTGGTAAGATGCTTCCACTTGCTGTGAAAAGTGACACCACTGCAACCACGTAGTCATTTGATAGGGATAATACTTTTGTGTTGTCTTTTGTTGTCTTCTAACAATGACAGGTTGTTCGTATCCACCGACTTATGATGGTATAGGTGCTAATGCATATATGGAGTGGGAAATTGCCATAGATAACATATTTGCTACTCGCTTTATGTGTCCAAGGAGGAATGTAAAAAATGCAGCTAGTGTTTTGCGACATTGTGCTTTATCTTGGTGGGAGTCTTTAGATTCTTCTGATAAACCTCAAACTTGGAATGATATGAAACTCCTTATGCGAGAAACCTTTGTTAATCCACCTCCTGTTTTGACTTCATATGCTGAGGTGCACCATTTAGAGGAAGAGTCTGTTGTTATTCCTCTTGCTATGACTAACCTTCTATAGAATAATGTACATAAGTGAGAGGATGACGTGGAGGAAGAAAATGAGGAGCTCACAACCTCATATGCAAATTCAGAACCATCACATCATAATGCACCTATTACTCCTGCTGAGAACACAGGTAATGCCCATGGTCCTACACTCACGGAAGGTGAAAATTGTCTTAATGTACTAAATTTTCCACAAACCATGCTGTCATAGAGCAATTGTTAGTGGAACCCTCTCTTGATTTATCTTTGTCCCATGATAATTTGCTTGATGTTCCTTGTGACAAAGATGAATTGGTTGAAGATGCTTCAGTTTTACATGTTTTGGAATCAGTCACTTGTGCTAAAAATAAACATGTTATTCATAGTGCTACTAAAACTGATGAGTTGAAACAGTTGTCTTCTTTGCATACTTTGGGTTACATTGAATTTGATGTTTTGTGTAACCTAGATTGTTTGGAGGAGAGCCTTTTTAAATATGCTAATTTGCCTTGGTTTTCTAAACACACATATCATGTTTTTGGCAGATATAACAACAAGGGACAATATATGATACATTGAGTATACATTCATAATAATATGAATTCTTCTTTTGTTGTACAAGATTATGATCGTTTAGAGGGCAGCTATAATAATACAAATATTTTCTCATGTTCCTCAAAGAAACAAGTTCACTTCCAAGAAGGGGAGCATTGTTGGTTTCTACCTAAGTCTGCTCGACCATCTATTCCTGCATTGTCTTTGGTTAGTTCTAATCTTTTGCAGGATAGTGTTGACATACATCGTGTGCATTCGGATCATGGAGTCTACATGCTTGCTGAAATTTTTATGTGAGATGACATGCTAGAAACTTGGAAACATGGTCACGTTCTTTCTCACAATTATTTTAGTTTCCTTTGTCCTCGCAACCCCATTCTCCTTTATGTTGTGCAGGATCAGTTTCAAGCATAATCGACGCCGATGATGGCTTTTCATCAAGAAGGGGAGGATGATGAGGACATGACACCCATGCATATGACCATATTTCGCACATGGTATGTAGGGGTAGGAGGCTAGCAAGGGTGTCTAGGTCAAGAAGGAGGCCCGAGGTTAATTCGGTTCGAGTCCCCGAGGTGGAGGTCCAAAACAACTCAAGTTGGAGCCCATCTCGGAGTCCAGGAGCACCACATACCAAAAACGACGCCCAGGTCGCATACGGTGTCTGTTTTGGGCGTTCTTTATATGGATGGAAAGATAATTTCATGGATCTTCCAATGGATCCAGTCCCACCTTAAAATTCAATGGGAGTCAACAGGAATCATCAAAACAAGTGGGCATCCAATAGAATGATTTCGAGTCTGCCTCGGCCTTCAGGACCAGTCTGCCTTAAACTGGTCACCCAAGATGCATCCGGACTCCGTTTTCGACAATCCACATATGGCTGGAAAGCTAATTTGATAAGGAAGCCAATCCAAGTGGTCTCGCATCAAAATCCCTTCTGAATCAACGGGAATCATTGAAACAAGTCAGCGTCTAGAATCTGTCAGGGTGCTGCGACACCTTCTTTTGGTCCGTTGGACCGTGTATCATTTTTGGGCCCATTAGGGGGCACATCTAGGGTAGGCGATGACCCTAAGACCTTTATAATCATACGCTGCCACCGTCATTAGGTTTTGGGTTTTGCTTAGATTATTCTGTCAAGAACAGTTTCGCCGTTCATCGGTTTGTGAGACCCCAACTTTGTGAGATAATCATTCATCTGCAATTTGGTTGTGTTCTTTCTTGTTCTTGCTTGTGTTCTTCATTGCATAGGCAAGGATTAGCCTTCTTGGCGAGGTCAACCTGGTCCATGACTTGGTTGATATCCAGAGGAGCTGTGGTGCTAAGATTGCAGGGTTCGATCTTTCGATCTGAAGCCGGATCGGTGTGTCATTCTCCGCCGCAACGATAGTTACCATCACCTGACGGAAGATCGGGATCCCCATCTCCATTACTATATGATCCTTTTCTATCGATGACGAAGAATGTGGTGAGCAGAGTCTTACTCCTGATTGTTAGTTCAATGTTCATTGCCCCCCGGGTCTTGGATGCATTACCCCCAAAGTCCTTAAGCATTATGTCAGTCTCAATTAGATCTCCTGGTCCCTTGCCAAGTTTGCAAAAAGTGGTGTAAGGCATGAGATTGACAGAAGCACCTCCTTCTACCAACATCTTGTTCATCGGCTTCCCATCAACCAAACCTTTTACATATAAAACCTTCAAGTGCCGATGCTTGACTGGTTTATCAAATATAGCCTGCTATATAACCGTCAGCTTGGCAACTATCTCTTCATACTCCAATTCATCAAAATCCGAATAAACTCCTTGATCTGCCAGAGCTCTAAATTCTAATGGCAACAGAAAAGCCATTTGAATATTAGCCGATGGTTGCTTTCTATCGGTTGTTTGCTTAGTACGCAAAACTTGAGGTTTATCGGACGCCTGAGCCTGTTCCAACTCTCTATTCCTTAGGCATTGCACCCTTCTCTTCTGGCTTCTTATCAAACCTCCCAGACACCATTGGCCTTCCTGCCAAACATATTTTCTTTCATTGCCTTCTTCTTCATAATCAGCCCAGTCTTGATCAACAACTCTTTTCCAAGCCGATTATGAACACTTCCATTTTTTAAGCGTCGATCCATGTTATTATGATGGCACACATCTTGAGCATGGATAGACCGACAGTTGGTTTGAGATTGCCTAAACTCCTAATATTGATTGCTGCACTCTAGATAGTCATTCTTGGTAGGCAACTTCAAACCTTTGTTCTAGCAATGTCTAAAGAAAGGACAATTCCAATGTGATTTAGCATGCTTTCTTTCATACCTCTCTTTTTCCTATTGACGCTGGTATTCTTGCTTTTCTAACCAACGCTGATAATCCTTTTCCTTCTACTGCTGCCATTTATTCAACAGAATTTGAGATGTAACTCGTAGCTTTGTCGCCCCTTCTTTTGATGTTTCTCCCTGCTCATATCGGCTCTTTTGCTTGTTGCGATGTCTTTTAACTTCCCTATATTCGTCGACCGATATTTGCCTCTCAGGATCGACTGTTCTAGCTTCTCTTGATTTGGTTGATGTTAGGACCTTAGTCTTTCCTCTAAGCAACCTAGCATCGACCATGTTTTGATCTCATGGGAAAGGATTATCATCAACTTTTATTTTTCGAGGCGTATCACATTTTAGTCTTCCTTGCTAAATAGCCCTCTATATATGCTGCCGGAAAATTTTGCATTCATTAGTGGAATGAGAAGTAGCGCTATGGAACTTGCAAAACTTCTAATTCTTCAACTAATCAGGGGGCAACATAACATGATTATCAGGCAACTTGATATGTCCCTTCTCAAGCAAGAAATCGAAGAGCTTGTCTAATTTTGTGACGTCAAAGTCATAGCTCTCCTCGACTCCTCTTCCCCAAGGATTTGGTACAATTACTATCCTTTTGCCCCAATACCATTTAGCCGTGACAACCTCTTCTTCTTCATCTTCATAGCCATCATCGACTGAATATGGATTATAAGCTTCGACCACTATGGTACTTTTCTGGAATCAGGTATCTCTGCTCATACTCTGGAATTGGTTATTGAGCACCACCACTCGTTGAGCCAATTGACCCAGGTTATCAAATTCTTGTCCCAACAGCTTTTCTTTCCATGTTGGCAGCATTCCTTGAATGGCCAAAGCAGCTAGCTGATCATCAGCCAAGTTTAATGAGAAGCACAAATTCCTAGTCTCTCAGAACCTCTAAAGAAACTTAGTGCCCGATTCATTAATTTTCTGCCTTATAGTTGTCAAATTGGTAATCTTCTTTTCTCTAGTCCTAGTATAAAAATATGTATGAAATTTCTTTTCCAGGTTAGCCCAATTGGCAATGGAGTTGACTGGCAGTGATGACAACCAAGTGAAGGCTGGCCCTGACAGTGACAGGGAGAAGAAACGAACTCGATGGGCCTCCTCAACTGATGCCTCGCCCAATTGTGTAAGATACCGACTGACATGTTCTATTGTGCTTGTGCTTTCTTAGCCAGTGAACTTAGCAAACTCTGGAAGCCTGTAATTTGCAGGAAGAGCGACCAAATCATACCATTCTAGATATGGGTGTTTGTACGAAAAGGTTAGCCCTTTTGGCTTCAGACCAAACTGATTCTTTATCATCTCGGTCACCTTTAGCAACAACTTGCCATCATGTGAATTTGGATTTCTCTACACCTGCTGACCTATCTGTGGATTGAAATCCCGTGTGCCTTGATACCCTAGATTCAGAATCATGTGAAGGGTGTTATAATCTATGCCATAATAATACCCTTGTGGAATCTCTATCTGCTGGGTCCTTTGCTGGTTTGCTGCTTGAAGTCTCTAATTATAGACATGAGGATCTATATCTCTACGGATCCTTTGAATTGATGGTGCTATTTTTTGAGCCGACGACGGTATGTGGCCCGATGTGCCAAAATTAATCAACTGGCTTTGACTTTGCCCCATCGACTGTTGCACATGCTGCACTGATGATCTAGGATTATACTATATCTGATTCGTAGTAGTACCTTGAGCTTGTTAAGATGAACTCTGAACTACCTAGACATTATCATTACTAGCTAGTGCTGCTTCTTGATGGCTGGTACCGACTTGATTAGTCCCTTAGATCAACATATGTGGAATGTTGTAATAAGCTGGCCCAACCTATCCAACTAGAAACCCATGAAATACCTCTTTCATGGTGTTGTGGAATGTGTCCAAGAAAGCTTCATTACGGCTTGATATGGCATCATGAACAAATTTGTTTATAGGTTCTGTGAAGAAACACCTATCTTCAGCTTCATCTGCATCTATCTGCCCGTGCAATAGAACTCTTGGTAGTGGATATTTTTGAACAAATGTATTGTTATGTGTTTTGGTGTAGGACAACAAACACTTGTTCTAAAAATCTTCTATAGCTTTGCTGATGACATCTCTATCTCCATCAGGTAGGTCTTCGTAATGCACCATAAGGATGTCGTTGTTGCTGTAAACCACCATGACGATTGTGGGGTCCCACCGAGCATGCTAGAATGTGTGTCGGCATGAAATTTAATCCCATGCTGAGGGCACATGAGCAAGCCGGAAGGGTCTGCTTGATGGAGCTATAGATCCACCTAGCTTCAACGTAGGGATGGTCGATCCTACGTACTCCTTCTGAGATGTGCTAGTCAATTTGACCCTATAATTGATAAGAAGAGAAAGCTAATTAGTAATTTAAGGCAGAACATGCCGGTGTTGCTAGACAGTCCCAAATGTGTGGCTCTGAGAGCCGATATGGAAGGAGATCGACTAAATAGTCAATTCCAGCATATTCATAAGAATAAATCAGTTAAAGCTCATGGAATTATGGAAGGTAAATTGGTTATCGTTCAGGATGAATCTCATTATTTTAGACAAATATTAGTCAATGGCAATAGGATGTCAACAATAATCAGTTTATGGTAAGCCAATGACTGCATGCAACCGAATCCCTTTTATATAAAGAAGCAACCTATCATCATTTAACCATTTAATAAAGATAAATCTAATGAACATATTAGATCTCATCTATCGCTATGACCAGTGGGGCATAAGGCAGAATCATACAGGTCATAGAAACAATAATAGATTTAACAACCCTAACTTATTACTAATATCAGTGGGGCATGAGGTAGAATCATGCAGGCCGTAATACAATAATAAGATCATGGGGCTGACACATCTTTCAACCCATCTTTACTTCAATGGTCTCGTGACGTGAACTACATAAGTGAAAGCGCTCGATATCGGCTAAAACAGCCGATTCAGGCATAGCGCACAGTTAAGGTCATGTCCTATCAGGAATAGAGCTACCAAATAACGATCCCCACTCCATGGTGCTAATAGTGGGGTGTGAGGCAGAATCACATAGGCCGTGATAACGGGTCATGAAACGGTTTTCGTTAGCCAATAGATCTATTCAAGACCAGACATGCCTTAACCGCACACTATGCACAATCAAGATTGACGTAAAATAGCTGATAAAACATAACTCATTGTTTAAGATGTAGATTAGATCAGTTTAGATTAACAAATGATGGGTTAAACATGATATAAGGTTGGTCTAGATCAATCCCAATCGAGCGACGTGATATTGCTATAATTAAATAAATAATGATGAAAGCAATAAGCAATATCGGTAACTTAATGAATCTATCCGAAGGACGCCACCCTTAGATAGAGTCAATAACTTGTCCTTAATCTAGTTCGAGCAGTGGAGGTTGACTGGATCGATGCAGCCATACTTGAACTAAACAAGAGTCGATAACTAGCTTATACCAGAGTTGCAGTGGAGGTCGACCAGATCGATGCAGCCATATGAACAGAAGTATAAGCCATGACGGTACTTACAGACAAGCCAGAGGTCGGTCAGATCGATGCAGCCTTGCTTGCTGAAGAACTCATCGAGATCTACTCTACTCCTACTCCTAAGGGGTGTCCAGAGCCAAAAAAAGTAAGGAACTTGTATTTGATTGATTGTGTGTCCTTTACAATAGCCGGGGTCCAATATTTATACTCGGAACCTACGCATGAATCCTTCTTAAGCATGACTCATTACAATTTTCTGGTGTAAGAGAAAACATTCCTAATTTAAGATAACTTGGACTCTAATCTTTCCCTTTTTGTAGAGTCCAACATGTTTTTCCAGTGCCGATCATAGCTTTTGTCATTATCTGCTGGCACTATCTGAAGAAAGCCGATTATAGTGTTGCATTCGAATCAGCTGATACCGACCTTCACGCAATCGATTCCTTGATGACATGATCTTGTGAGCTTCCGAGTCTCTACAATCCATCTTCCAAATTTTGGTGTAAACAATAAACAATCATTCATCCATGCATGCATTCATTCATTCCATACATCCAAAGCATTGCATATGCAGTCAAATGCATCACAACGCTCCATGTTGCGTCACGAAGCGGTAGTTGCGTCATTCAAAATGAGCAACGACCGACCGGGGTTTGAAGGCCAGCCCACAAAGGGCTCGAGGCCGCCTTGTGTTAAATAGGGCTAGGGGAGAAAACATAGATGAGCCTCGAGCGGCCCTCGCCCAGTCTACCCTGAAGCAGACAGGGTCATCTCAACCTTCTCGTTCGATCCTAACCTCGCCAAACCCACAGAATCTCCATCGAGGGGAGGCCAATGGGCCACCTGGGTCGGTCTCCAGAACGACCTAGACATCTACTAGGTTGCAGGTTAAGGAGCAGTGGAGTGCCACATGAGGGCTATGTCGACCACGTCATGAATGATGGACCTAGGCTTCACTCGAACATGCCCATTAGTGAGCTCACCGAGCGCGTCACTCGAGCCATTGAGGCAAGCGACGTTAGCTCAGCCCCTCTAGTTGTGAGAAACCATGGATTGGGTAATGCACAAAACTCAACCAACCCCTACACAAGCCCAATGGGGCTCAGGGGCTCAAGACACCCAATGCCTCAACTACGCTTGGGTCTGTGACTCTGACTCGCCCGATCCCTCGGCATGCTCGATGCCTGGATCCATGACTCTGACTCGTTCGATCCCTCAGTGCACCCAACGCCTCAGCTGCGCCTAGGTCTACCACTCTGACTCACCCGATCCCATGACACGCCCGATGCCTAGATCCATGACTCTGACTCGCCCGATCCCTTGGCACACCCGATGCCTAGATCCGTGACTCTGATTTGCCTGATCCCTTGGTGCACCTAACGCCTAGATCCATGAGTCTGTCTCATCCATGCACGCCCGACGCCTTGGTTAAGCGACTTCAACTTGCCTGATCCTCGGATCCACAACTCTAATTTGCCCGAACCCTCGACATGCCCGACACCCTAGCAAACAAAACTCCATCTCACCTGGTCCCTCGGTCGCAACTAAGAACCTGAGACCATGCTCCTAGAAACAATGCGCTAGAAACTAGAAAAGGGAGGCTACGCCCACCAAAGTGCACACACTCACACCCGCTGACAAAACCCCCTAGGCAATTCTACCTGAATCGCCTGGGGGCTTGGGGGCCACACCCGTGGGTGCACTCACGCACACCCACTGATGAAACAGAACTTCCCCCACTAGCAACACGAAAAACACTCCAGACAATTCTACCCGAATCGCCCGGGGGCTCAAGGGCTACACCCATGGGTGCGCTCGCGCGCACCCGCCATCAAGACAAAAATCCCCTAGATGATTCTACCCAAATCACCTGGGGGCTCGAGGGCTCCTGTTAGGTTCATAAACCTAGGGTCCCTCATGGACCAGCTTCCCACCAAAGGTTTGGCCCAGCGGACAACATTGCAAATGACACGCAACTCCTGGGCTGGCCCAAATACCTAAAAGATAGGCTAGAAGGGCAATCCAATCTCCGACCGAAAGGCCTCGCTAAGGTAGAACAAATGCTTGCTTCTGACTTTGACCCGCCTCTCTAACCAGAAGGCCTAGCCAAAGAGGAACAACGCTCGTTTCCAGCTCCGGCCCACCTCTTCAACCAGAAGGCTTGGCCAAACACTACTTTCGACTCTGACCCACGTCTCCGACCAGGGATACACCAAACCTCTGCTTACAGCTCTTCTCCGACTGACATAGTTGGAGCCGACTAGGACCAACCAACCGGGGACGCCCGCTCGGTAAGGACCAGGAAACGGGTGAAGCAAGTAAAGCAGGACGCTCAAAGTCAATAGCAATACCAGGGACCATACCCTGTACACCTATAGGATAGTACCCTGCATCCTTCCTGGTATGTCAGAACCCAAGCAGTGTTGTGGGCACCGACATTTTCTCTACAATGTTGTGGGTGCCATCAACTCCTATTATAGACAAACACGATAAGGCTCCCCCACATGCCTTTGGGCATCAGCAGTGTTGCGGTCCCTGACATTTACCATACCGGGTGAACATGTTAAAAACCCCTACATACCTCTAGGCATCAATAGTATGACAGGCACCGACGTCTGCCATACCAGGAGAAGACGATGCAACCTCCCACATGCATCTGATATTAACAGTGTTATGGGTGCCTACAATCATCTTGTACCTAACGGCGTGGGCAACAAGACTTAGCATACATACACACTCTCTCTCTCTCTCTCTTGTAAGGCCATCCCCTTCATCTATAAAATGGGATGCGCTCTCTCCCAATAGGGAGATCTCTCAGTTCACTTACATTAGTTCATCCTTTGTAGCTTTAGACACTCTAAAGCTACATAGAGCACACGCTCGAACACTTAGCACATAGCGGAGCTCCTGTCACTCTCGGCCCTTTAGACCGAAGTCTGACCAGACCTCTTGTACCCCCCATCTTTCTCCCTTCTATTTGTAACCCCACAGCAAACTTCGAGCACCTAGGCTCAAGAATAAAGTCACCAACCGACTCACACTGGACGTAGGGCACGTTGTCTGAACCAGTATAGACCCTGTGTCATTGAGTGCTAGGCCACCTCCGATCACAACATACAACAAAACTACAAATATTTACGTGTTGGTCACTTTCTACACCAACAATACCATGTTGCTATTTATTATGTTCCTAGTGTGCTCAGTTGTATGCTTGATATAGTTATGGTTGATGATGAATTTATGCATATGTTCGCAAAGCACTTAGCTTAGTACTCGAGTAGGTTAAGTGGTCAACATTATATAAGCGTGGTGATACTTGGGTGTACAACAGACTTAGTAAATAAGGAATGACTTAGGAATCTTTGCTCTTAATTAATCTCCTGCTTAGCCATACTACATTTATGAGTATCTAATTTTTTCTCTGGAATATTATCAATGCCTTACACTTATCATATATTTATCATTTGACCTGCCCCTGCTATAGCATGAGAGTTAATGATCTTATCATAAGTATACATATTTGTCAATATCTCTAGCCACCCCACCTCTCCTCACCGTGGACAAAATATAAATAACGATACCTAGTATACTCTCGGGTGAAATGCTACAATGGTATATTATCTGTGCGCTTGTGGATTACTTAGTATTTATATTAATTTACAAGTGTTGTCAATAATTACCAACAACACATTTCTAGCATCATTGCTAGGGATGACAACTTAGTAAAGAGTGATGCTAAGAAATCGTTCACGGTAGTTATCATCCAACATAAACAGTCAACTTGTATAAATGCATAAAAAGGATCACCAACATAGACTTAGGGGTTTAAACTGACAATTTCCACAAGTTTTGGTGAATCTGTGTTTTCAACAGGGTCATTTCATAAAACTGTCAAGGAGGATCAAATTGTCTGTCATAGAACCAACCAATTTATAAGAGCACAAGTACAAAAACAATCGCCGAAACAATCAAATTCTTGAACTTGAGCCCATATAAACCCGGTAGTCAACTGAAATCTCGAAGGATTTTGAACCAACTTGCATACAACCAAGATCACAGTAATTCAACATAACATATCGTACGTTACAACATTTCACAGACATTCGCAAATAGATTACATCATCACAGAATCATTGTTATTACAAAACAAGTCTTGGAAAACATGCGGAAGCAAATAGTTTAACTTACACACCCAAGTTCAAATACAAATACTGGTTCGCTGATCACAATCCGCAAAAGCATTCAGATAAGAGAACAGAGATCATGCCCATGATCTAGTCTTCATCACCCACCGGGTGGAGACAATACTTACAGAATCCCTGATATAGGAGGTCATCTGCAACAAGAGGGAATAAACCCTAAGTACGAGAATGTACTCAGCTAGACTTACCCGTCGAAAACCAAACAAATGACACCAAGGATTATGCATAGCTTAATGTAGTGGATCTGGCTGACACCTTCTTTTTGCGGAAAAGCATAAGTAATATGATCAACTCTTAACCTGACTAGCAGTGACTTTTTAGCCATTAACCTGTCATCTCTATTAGCACCTATACTAAGCAATCATTTTATTAGGGTGCAAACATTAATAACCATATCAGGAATTCATTGTGGCAACCTTATCATCATCATCCATTTAACCATATTGTTAAATTAATTGAATCTATGTTGCCGCTGCTCAGTCAAGTTCTCACTATCTGGGAGAGACGGTGATTCGAATCGATTCCTATCCAGCTAGAGGGTTATTCCTAACACAAACCCTGCTTCCCCTGTCAGGGTCGCAAACAAGTCACCTTTGGTACAACTCAAGAGAAAAATAAAAGAAAAGACGTGGGTCCGGGCCGCCCTGCATTCTTAGAGAACCACTCTGCCAGGAAGTGTAGGATTTTAAGCACCTGACTCCCCTTGGACTTATGCCAATGGTTCTCTGCACATCCTTACTACCTCCAAAATGCATCCAACCCCCACGGATCCCGGCCTGAGTTGAGCTACTCGGCTTCATGGTCGGAACGACTTATCCGGCTAGCTAAGTGTTAGGCTACGTTCAACATGACATGAGGACGTATAGCGTATCGGTCCTTAAATGACTCAGACGGAGTCACTATGTTCAAACCTACACAAGACCCCGCCCGGTCTTAATTCATTATTCACAAGGTTCTTTTCCACGATAGCAAATATAGCCAACCGTGATCCACCTCATCCTAAAGCTCGCAGGTGACAGGAAATCACCTGACTTCTACCGCACTAAGCATGGCTAAGCATTTAACCCGTTCCTGAACTTAAATAGGATTTCAGTGCGATATCTAGGCAAGGAAGGATATATAATACAGCAATTGGTTCCAACCAATTCCTATACTTAATGCATCATCAACGAATAAAAGGTACTCAATATATTTGTAAAAACATGGGAGGCTTAATATGCTCTGGGGCTTGCCTTTCAGGAACGAGGAAGGTTGGTGGTCAGGGCACTCGGGCAACTCCTCCGCGGCGGCTGCTTCGTCGGCTTCCTACACCTCGGGCTCCTCCTCCTGGTTGGCTCCCTCGAACTCCAGCAACGTCACTCCCTCCGGCACACCTATTGCATAAATGCGCAAGATAAATATCATGGATGCACATGAACAAATGTCAGGGATGCTCGGGGAATGCATATGTTCGCTGTAGTCTGCATATTCCAACTTAAGCCCTATTCAAATCACTTTTACTTACCAAGTTCATACAACCTAATGTATAATTGCACATCTTCAGTTAATGACCTAGCACCTGCACCTAAGCATATTCTCAAGTTAGGCTAACCCCTAAACAATCAACGAGAACATTGCATCAAGCATACACTCAAGCATTTGTATTTCAGCAAAATGAAGACTATGTAGTGGTACAGTAAACTAGCCATAACTGGATATTTATAAATCCAAATGGCATGCAACAAGACAATTTGGAAAGCTTATGAAATTGTCTACAATGCATTTTCAGACCTCAAAGCATGATTCATCACTTTACCAAGTCGAATTCTTTGATCAACAGAACTCTATCCTCACAAGACAGAGAGTAAGCAAAACTGGAACCTAACTTTAAACAGCTGTAGTTTCTAAACTACTGGGCCAAATGCCATAAAATTTTGACAGGAGCTAGATACGTAAATTATCTACAACTCTTGTATTCATCACATTCACAGCAAATCAAAATATCATGGGGAACTTTCTAAAGTCCCCAGATCTAACTAGAGGGACATAATGCAAATGAAATAATTATTAACTTATGATGTAAACACATAATTGGATAAAAGTAACTCTACTCACTTGTTACACATATCACAAGAACACCAGAAAGTAGGGGGTTCATCACCAAATCATTTCTTTTAATACCTTTCTTAATTTATTTAATTAATTAGAGGAAATGGTAAACATATATGAAAACTACACCATTAAATCTACAAAAATTACAGTAGATACTACATGCTCTAAGTAGACTACCATAAACATTTCACACCATTTAAGTAAGCATAACAGCCTACACAAAAATGATAAGGCATAATGGCTTAAAATGGCATAATTAGGAAATCTTAGTGAAAAGTGTCAAGCAATAGATTTCATATTTTTCCTAGCATCCTTAAGGTACTAAGATACTACCTCCCAAGTTTCATGGTCATAGGATTCGTAGATAATTTACAAAAATTCACACAAGTATCCACCAATGACAAAAGGAAAATCTATAACTCAAAAACCCTACATGCAATGACTCTCAAATTTTAACCAGAGCTTCCACTAAGCAAGACTAGCTTACCCACAAAATTTCATAATTTTTGGATCACAGAAACTCAAGATATAATTCAAACAAGTTTGCATGCATTTGAAAACACATTTCAAATTCCTATTTAATTCATCCAAAATTTCTACATCATGTGCTCAAGACATATTTTTCTTAAATACTAGACCTCACTGTGAGTCTAACAAAATTTGAATCACACCATTTGGATCTACACATTTGGAGTTACAAAATTTACAAAACAGCATTCTAAACTAGAAATTTGAACTATCCTTTGGAACAAGTAGCCATTGACGTGTGGGACCTGGTTGTCAGCCGGACCCGCTTGTCAGTGACACAGAACAGGGGAGGCGGCGTTTGATGGCGCGGCGGTGGTCTTGCTCGCCGACGGCGGCTCTTCTGGCGAAACCGACGGCACCGGCGTGCTCCCCACAACAATGCGCACCCATCCATGCCCTTGCTTCAACCTCTATTGAACCCTAGCAAGGACGATGGCGTGCATGGCGGATGGCGGTGTGGTCCAACGGTGCTCTGGCGAGGTCTGGCCCTGTAGGGCGCGGCTAAGCTTGGTACGAGCTCCTAGGGCATGCGGGGAAACTACTGGAAGGAAGAAAAGAGGACGAGATGGCTCTTAGCTACCCCGACCATGGTGGCCTCAACTCCAGCGAGGTCACGCTCATGGCGGTGATGGCGGAAGTGGCCAATGCGCCCTTACCAAGTTTGATTTGACGCTACAAGCTAGCGGAGATGGTGAAGCTAGGCAAGGCGAAGCTTCTGGCTAGCTGGAGCGAGGTAGAAGGCGATGGCAAGCGCGTGCGAGCTCGGCAGGACAATGGCGGGCGGTGGCTCCACTTTGGCGCTTCTGGTGAGCAGAAGAAGTGAAGGAGGAGGCAGAGCGCGTGCGGAGGGCAGTAGGGCGTGGGCTTTTGCAGTGGACAGCGGGCAGCAGCATCAGGCCGGCCACGACGTGTGGCCTGCATGGTCAGGCGGCCGGCGACGCGCGGCGCCACGCGGTGGTGAAGGTCTGAACGGTTGGGTCACTGTAGCGATCTGAAATTTTGATTCAGTGCTCCATGGTGACGACAGACAGCGCCATTTCTACAATCTATAACTTCCAAACCGTGATGATCTAGCTCACGCCGTAGTTAACAAAGTTGGAGATCTACATGCGGGCTACAACTTTGACAATTGGAGCTCGAGCTGGTTTGGCTTGGTTTGGGAGATACACTGCGGTAAACATCAGTACAAGGAACTGAAATTTGCTATGTGACTTAGAAATTTTTTAGAGTTACAAAATAGATCTCAAAACTGACTTGTGGGCCATTTTTGAATATGTTGTGCACATTTTCATGACTTGGCTCCAAAACAAAGTTTGTTCCTTATAAAATTTGCTACAACTTTGCTTTAGGTTGCTCAGACATGCAAACATCCTAAGCTACACTTTTTAAACAGTAAAAAAAAGGTTTAGGGGTCAAAACAAGTCAAACCACTTTTTGAAATCCTATTTAGGCAACATGATCAATATGAACAATGTTCCAAATGACATTCTAGGTGTCACTAAGTTGTTTAAAAGAATTATTAGCCGCACCACACCTTGGTCAGACAAGAATCAAGCATGGTATGTACTGAAACAATGAAAAGCACATGAAATGTTACAATTGTTTCATAGTCATGTTTCACATGTTTCATGATCTTGTTGCATAGTATTAACTAACCATATTTCACTAAAGTGAGTTGCACATGTTGCACTTAAGTGTTGCACACTTTTCATTTCATAAAAGAAACAACACACATGAAATATAACGATACATTGCAATGTTTCAAAAACATGTTTCAGGCAACACAAGCTCATGAATGGATGAATGATGCTCATGTTCATGAAATGCAAGTGCAAATGTGGAAGCCAAATACCTAGGGTGTTACAGCCTTCCCCCTTATAAAAATCTCATCCCGAGATTTGAAAAGCATACCATTGTTGATAGAATTCCTTATAACCATCCCTCAAATAATCTTCTCTTTCCCATGTTGCATCGCGTTCACTACCCTGATTACTCCACATGACTTTGTAAAACTTGACCACCCGACTCTGAGTCACTCGCTCACGAGTGTCAATCACTCAAACCGGCTTTTCTTCAAAGGTCAAATCAGATTTTAACTCGATATCCCCCAATGGAACTCTCTCTTTAGGGACGCGAAGACATTTCTTCAATTGGGATACATGAAAGACATTGAAGATAGCACTCATCTCAGGAGGTAACTGAATTTTGTATGCCACCTTACCACTTTGTCCAATGATTTCAAACGGACCAACATATCTCGGTGCAAGCTTTCGCTTCACACCAAAGCATTGGACACTCTTCATGGGTGAGACCTTCAGATAAACGAAGTCTCCAACTTCGAACTCAATCGGTTTTCTACATCGATCAGCATAACTTTTCTGCCTAGCTTGAGCTACGGCCATGTGGGTTTGGATAGTACGAACTTGCTCTTCGGCTTCTTGAACAAAATCAATTCCATAATATCTCCTTTCACCGGCTTCTACCCAGTTCAATGGGGTTCTACACTTCCGGCCATACAAAGCTTCAAACGGTGCCATCTTTATACTTTCTTGATAACTGTTATTGTACAAGAATTCAGCTAGGGGCAACCATTTTTCCCATGAGACCTTAGCCGAGATGACACATGCTCTCAACATATCTTCTAAGATTTGATTCACTCGTTCAGTTTGCCCATTGGTTTGCGGATGATAGGCAGAACTTCTCACTAGCTTAGTTCCTAATAATCCATGTAAGTGCTCCCAAAAGCGAGCAGTGAATTGTGGTGCTCTATCTGAGACAATAGTACGAGGGATCCCATGAAGTTGGACTATCTGATTGAAGTACAACTCCACATAGTCGGTTGGACAAAACTCTATGCTGACAGGAATGAAGTGTGCAGACTTGGTCAGACGGTCTACAATCACCCAAATGGAGTTAAAATTCCATTGCGTAGTAGGGAGTCCAACAATAAAATCCATACTGATCTTCTCCCATTTCCAACCTAGAATAGAGAGTGGCTGAAGTAATTCAGCTTTCATGTGCACAGCCTTAACCTGACAACAAGTGTCACACCTAGCCACATAAGCAGCTATCTCTTTCTTCATTTTGGTCCACCAAAAGCGAGGCTTCAAATCATGATACATTTTGCTACTACCAGGATGAATAGATAATTTAGATGAATGGGCATCAGATATGATTTGATTTCTAAGTTCTCTATCCTTCAGAACCACCAACCTATCCTTGAACCATAACACGCCATCCTCATCTACTAAAAAATGTTTGGTTTCTTGCTCTTTCATCTTGCACTTGATGTGGAACACACCTAGATCTGTCTTCTATAGCTCGATAATTCGACTCTATAGGGTACAACTGATAGTGATGTTATGAAGGACTGCAGGATGAAGGAGCTTTGACAAATGGACATCACTCTCAATCAATGAGTGGCAATGAGACTTCCTGCTTAAGGCATCCACTATGACGTTTGTCTTGCCAGGGTGATAGTGCACTTGGAGGTTATAATCCTTGATCAACTCGAGCCATCTTCTCTGACGCATATTCAACTCTGGTTGGGTGAAGATGTACTTGAGACTTTTATGATCAGTGTAGATATTGCACACATTGCCAAGCAAATAATGTCTCCAGGCCTTCAAAGCATGAACAACAACAGCGAGTTCCAAGTCATGCGTTGGATAATTCACTTCATGCTTCCGAAGTTGGCGAGAGGTATAAGCAATGACTCTACCCTCTTGCATAAGAACACCTCCTAACCCAATACCTGATGCATCACAGAACACATCAAAAGTTTCTCGATATCCGGTTGTGCCAAAACTGGAGCTAAAGTTAGAAGAGTTCGCAGGGTGTGGAAAGCCGCATCACACTCAGAAGCGACGATAATAGCCAGCCAACCTGAGAAAACTCCAAACCTCGTGCACTGAGATTGGAGCCTTCTAGTTCAACACTTCTTGCACCTTGGTGGGATCAACCATAATTCCACCATCGGACAACATGTGTCCAAGAAAAGGTACCTCATGAAGCCATAATTCACATTTGCTGAACTTTGCATACAACTGGTGTTCTCGCAATCTAGTGAGAACCACTCGCAAATGTTCAACATGGTCTTCTTCATTCTCAGAATAGACCAAGATATCATCAATAAATACCACCACAAATTTGTCCAACTCAGGCATAAACACCGAATTCATTAGATACATAAAATGTTGGGGCATTGGTCAATCCAAAAGACATAACAAAGTACTCATACAGACCATATCTTGTAGAGAATGCGGTTTTTGGGACATCCTCAGGCCAAATTTTGATTTGATGATAACTAAATCTCAAATCAATCTTGGAAAAGACTTTGGCTTTAGACAACTGATCAAATAAGATATCTATGTGTGGCAGAGGGTACTTATTCTTGATTGTAACTGCATTCAAGGGTCTATAATCTACACACATGCATAGGGATTGATCCTTCTTCTTCACAAAAATAGTTGGGCACCCCCACGGAGATGAACTAGGACGGATAAGGCCTTTCTTTAGAAGTTCATTCAACTGGGTCTTAAGTTCGGCTAGTTCATTGGGAGGCATTCTATATGGCCTTCTAGAGATGGGCGCTGTACCAGGAAGCAACTCTATCTTGAACTCCACTTCTCGATCTGGGGGCAATCTAGGCAAATCATCGGGAAAAACATCCGGAAAGTCACACACGACAGGGATATCCGCTAGAGACTTTGCTTGCACCGCATTGGTCGTGTAAGAAAGATTGATGTCTTGGGGTAACTATACTAGAAAACCCTCCTGATTACTAGGATCTCTGAGCATGACTACCCTAGTTGATGTATCAATAAGCACTCCATGACGGCTCATCCAGTTCATTCCCAATATCACATCGATACCCAGCCCCGGTAAAACTAACAGATCAACCCGATAAATTCGCCCCTCTATCTCAAATTGCACGTCCCCAACTACTAGCTTGGTTGGGATAGTACCACTAGCAGCCCTAATACAATAACCCTCACCCTCAACAGTATATGTTTTCTGCATAAACTTGGATGCAAATGCTGGACTAATAAAGGAATGCGAAGCACTTGAATCAAATAGTACAACTATGGGGTGTTGATCAATCAGAAACTTACCAGCAGTCACTACCTCTCCTGATGGAATCTCAGTAATATTAGTATGGTTCACCTGCCCCTGACGGCCACCTTGGTAGTTGTTCTTCTTAGGGTAAGGACACTTCCTTGCCTAGTGACCTGTCTTGTTGCAATTCTAGCACGACATGTTGCTTGGCGGCACACTGGAACTGTCTTGACTGGTAGTGCCCTTGGGAAGAGCAACTGTAAACGCCTTGTGAAACCCAATCTTGGTGGGATTCTTCTTCAGCGGTGGGCGAAACTTAGCGACTGATGCTAGAGGACGGAATGGAGCCCTTGGTGCGACGGGAGCCTTGGATTGTGAGGCGCCCACCTCATAGGCCCGCTTACGACTTTTCGAAGCAGCATACACAGCATTGTCGTTCTCTTGCGATAAGGCATCACTCACAAACTCATTAAAAAGAGCACACTTGCAATTTCCCATGGTCTTCATCAATTTGGGGCTAAGTCCTCGCTTGAAGCTAGCAATCTTCTTAGCATCGGTGTCCACAAACTCGGTAGCATACCTTGCAAGGTTGTTGAAAGCCTGCAGGTATTCATTCAAGCTCTTGTTCCCCTGGGTCAGCTTCATGAACTCTATATGCTTGATCGCCATGAGACCAGAAGGAATGTAATTTCCCCTGAAAGCAGACTTGAACTGATCCCAAGTGATTTGGGCATTAGCGGGCATAGTGGACCGATGATGACTCCACCAAATACCAGCTGGCCCATGTAGTTGGTGAGATGCATACTCAGTCTTTAGCACCTCAGTCAAGCAGAGCAGACGGAACTTTTGCTCGAGAGTATTCAACCACTCATCAGCTTGTAGGGGCTCCTTAGCCTCCTTGAAGATCGGGGGTTTCGTGTCAAGGAAATCCTTGAAGTCACTGTATTGATTTGGTTCCAGTCCTTGGCGTGGACCACGGCCATCCCGATTCGCAATCGTACGGAGGGCCTTGGCCATAGTGCGCTGTCCTTCCGCAAGCATTGCTATTAATTCCATTGGTGTGGGTGGTGGTGGTGGAAGATCATCATCATCACCCGCACCGGTGGAACGAGTACGAGGCATCAGCACAATGCGCAACCAGTAATTATTGATGATGTTAGCACATTGGAGAGGAACAATGTAATTGTGCCAAACTAAATTTACTGACGAGAATGAAAACTTCATACAATAAACAGAGGCAATAATTCATTCTCCAATCACCACATCATCAAGTAGATTACTAGCGCCATACGTAGTGCATTCCAACATGACAAGTTTTCAATTTAACCATTACGATGCGCATCCCGAAGGGAGCGAATTAAAGTACATTACATGCCGAGTTCGAATTTAAAAAGGTACATCCAACATCAGTCTTCGTACTTAAGTTCATTACATCAATGACTGCAAAAGCTTAACTAGTGAGACTTGCTAATGAACTACTCGTCGAAGTGATCGCTGTCCACATCAGAGACACCTTGGACTTCTTCTGGGTCTTCCTCTTCCTCTTCATCTACTGGCTCAACTGCATTTTCATCCGTCTGCACGTCCTCTTCTTCATCATCGGCCTCAATCACTTGAGGTCCACCCACATTTGGATACCTTGGTATGGGGCGAGGAATAGGAAACAGATGGTTGTGCAGTTGATGGTGCTCAACCTGAAGTTCTTCAAGCTATTCTTGTAGGGCTTGCTCCCTTTGAAAGGCGTTGTGGTTAGCCAAAATCGAACCCCGATGTCTTTCTTCTGCTAACTCTAAAGCTGCATCTCTGTGACGGGTCACATGATCCAACCCTTGTGCAGCCTCATCTCTCTCAATAGTGAGGTTCATCAGCTGGTTATGAAGCTCGTCTCTCTCGCGTGCGGTTTGACCCCACTGTTGCAGACGATAATTTGCAATACCGCGAATCTCCTCAACTTCTTGCTGAGCTCTCCCACATGCATCCGCCCAACGGCGCTACTTGCGGGCACGCAACCTGAACTTGTGCTGGGCTTCCATTGCCTTGCCAGCTTCATCTAGCACACTTGAAAGGGTGTTTTGCCTAACTCGACAAAGCTTCAAGACTGCCATCATAGCACTCATTCCAGCGTTGTCGCTCTGCACACATTTGCCACGGCCTCGAACCAAGGCCTGACCAATGTCCTGAGTCCACTCAGCCTTAGTAGGAGACAATCGAGGAATGGATGAAGCAGGTCCACCCACTAACTCATCCTCGAAGCTCTGTGCTATATCCATCAGCACATCTAGGGCAGCAACCTGAGCGGCTTCCCATGGACTTCGTCCATCAGTCTCAATGCTCCACCCATGCCACAACGGTCTTGCGGGGTTTTGTGGCACGATAAAGGTCATGACGTACCATGGTACATCTCCTAATGGTATCGCCTGCCTCCACATGTAGCTGGGTGCCTCTAGGTACCCAACTAAACTGAGCACCCTCTAGAGCAAGGTGGGAGTACCGAACTGGTCTAAAAAGGTGCTGCTACTAGTAGGAAACACGGACGCGGCCATCTATATAAAAAATGGATGCAATTCATGTGAGAGGATTATTTTGCTGAGAGATTGCACTTTATACTTGGGATAAGCAATTATAAGGGAGGGAGTAATGCAATATGAATGTCATGAGTGAATATGATGCATGCTCATTCCGTACGTCCTCACAAACCTAAGGAAATTTAAGCTTTAGCGGAATATACGGTGGCATACATACGTTCTCTCAATTAATGGTAACTAGTCGATCTACACGGTGCGTTGTTAGCGTACCTACAGAAAACTTCATTGCAGCCCACCCCAACAAGATATAATGCTAATAATCACAAGTAGTAACTAAGATACTCTCCATATATACATCCCCAGATATATATACTTCGGTATCCAAACTACCCGACAAATGTACCCACAATTAAGTACCTTCATATATACATGTATGCAACATGTAAATACTCCAGTAACCACAACTAGCTCTCCCCTAGATCGATGTTTGGATGGTCATGCTCTCGCAACTCACAATTACCTTTGCGTAGAGGCAATTGATCCATACATTACCATTCAAGCGAATGGCATCCATGCAATATCACGCCGCATGGACGACGAAATAGAAACAATCAATTCCCCCAAGTTAGTAATTATATATAAGCCACCTAGAAGTCCTTAAGTGGGCTATAAGGGATGTGATCACCAGTATACCATAAAATTTTTGATTTTTGAACACTTATATATAACTATAAGTTTGAAAACCGTTTTAACAACAAAAGCTTTTGTTTTAAATAGCCATAAGACATGTTTAATGTTGAATCTAGCTCTGATGCCAGCTGTCACAGAATCGACCAATTTATAAGAGCACAAGTACAAAAACAATCACCGAAACGATCAAATTCTCGAACTTGAGCCCATATAAACCCGTAGTCAACTAAAATCTCAAAGGATTTCAAACCAACTTGCATACAACCAAGATCACAGTAATTCAACATAACATATCGTATGTTACAACATTTCACAGACGTTCGCAAATAGATTACATCATCACAGAGTCATCGTTATTACAAAACAAGTCTTGTAAAACATGCAGAAGCAAATAGTTTAACTTACACACCTAAGTTCAAATACAAATACTGGTTCACTGATCACAACCCACAAAAGCATTCAGATAAGAGAACAGAGATCATGCCCACGATCTAGTCTTCATCACCCACCGGGTGGAGACAATACTTACAGAATCCCTGATATAGGAGGTCATCTGCAACAAGAGGGAATAAACCCTAAGTACGAGAATGTACTCAGCTAGACTTACCCGTCGAAAACCAAACAAATGACACCAAGGATTATGCATAGCTTAATGTAGTGGATCTAGCTGACACCTTCTTTTTGCGGAAAAGCATAAGTAATATGATCAACTCTTAACCTGACTAGCAGTGACTTTTTAGCCATTAACCTGTCATCTATATTAACACCTATACTAAGCAATCATTTTATTAGGGTACAAACATTAATAACCATATCAGGTATTCATTGTGGCAACCTTATCATCATCACCCATTTAACCATATCATTAAATTAATTGAATCTACGTTGCCGCTGCTCAGTCAAGTTCTCACTATCCGGGAGAGACGGCGATTCGAATCGATTCCTATCTAGCTGGAGGGTTATTCCTAACACAAACCCTGCTTCCCCGTCAGGGTCGCAAACAAGTCACCTTTGGTACAACTCAGGAGAAAAATAAAAGAAAAGACATGGGTCCGGGCCGCCCTGCATTCTCAGAGAACCACTCTGCTAGGAAGTGCAGGATTTTAAGCACCTGACTCCCCTTGGACTTATGCCAATGGTTCTCCGCACATCCTTACTACCTCCAAAATGCATCCAACCCCCACGGATCCCAGCCTGAGTTGAGCTACTCGGCTTTGCGGTCGGAACGACTTATCCGGCCAGCTAAGTGTTAGGCTGCATTCAACATGACATGAGGACGTACAGTGTATCGGTCCTTAAACGACTCAGACGGAGTCACTATGTTCAAACCTACACAAGACCCCGCCTGGTCTTAATTCTTTATTCACATGGTTCTTTTCCACGATAGCAAATATAGTCAACTGTGATCCACCTCATCCTAAAGCTCACAGGTGATAGGAAATCACCTGACTTCTACCGCACTAAGCATGGCTAAGCATTTAACCCGTTCCTGAGCTTAAATAGGATTCTAGTGCGATATCTGGGCAAGGAAGGATATATAATGCAGCAATTGGTTCCAACCAATTCCTATACTTAATGCATCATCAACGAATAAAAGGTACTCAATATATTTGTAAAAACATGGGAGGCTTAATATGCTCCAGGGCTTGCCTTTCAGGAACGAGGAAGGTTGGTGGTCAGGGCACTTAGGCAACTCCTCCGCGGCGGCTGCTTCGTCGGCTTCCTGCACCTCGGGCTCCTCATCCTAGTTGGCTCCCTCGAACTCCAGCAACATCACTCCCTCTGGCACACCTATTGCATGAATGCGCAAGATAAATATCATGGATGCACATGAACAAATGTCGGGATGCTCGGGGAATGCATATGTTCGCTGTAGTCTGCATATTCCAACTTAAGCCCTATTCAAATCACTTTTACTTACCAAGTTTATACAACCTAATGTATAATTGCTCTTCTTCAGTTAATGACCTAGCACCTGCACCTAAGCATATTCTCAAGTTAGGCTAACCCCTAAACAATCAACGAGAACATTGCATCAAGCATACACTCAAGCATTTGTATTTCAGCAAAATGAAGACTGTGTAGTGGTACAGTAAACTAGCCATAACTGGAGATTTATAAATCCAAATGACATGCAACAAGACAATTTGGAAAGCTTATAAAATTGTCTAAAATTCATTTTCAGACCTCAAAGAATGATTCATAACTTTACCAAGTCGAATTCTTTGATCAACAGAACTCTGTCCTCACAAGACAGAGAGTAAGCAAAACTGGAACCTAACTTTAAACAGCTGTAGTTTCTAAACTATTGGGCCAAATGCCATCAAATTTTGACAGGAGCTAGATACATAAATTATCTACAACTCTTGTATTCATCACATTCACAGCAAATCAAAATATCATGGGGAACTTTCTAAAGTCCCCAGATCTGTCCAGAGGGACATAATGCAAACGAAATAATTATTAACTTATGATGTAAACACATAATTGGACAAAAGTAACTCTACTCACTTGTTACACATATCACAAAGAACACCAGAAAGTAGGGGGTTCATCACCAAAACATTTCTTTTAATACCTTTCTTAATTTATTTAATTAATTAGAGGAAATGGTAAACATATATGAAAACTACACCATTAAATCTACAAAAAATTACAGTAGATACTACATGCTCTAAGTAGACTACCACAAAAATTTCACACCATTTAAGTAAGTATAACAGCCTACACAAAAATGATAAGGCATAATGGCTTAAAATGGCATAATTAGGAAACCTTAGTGAAAAGTGTCAAGCAACATATTTCATATTTTTCCTAGCATACTTAAGGTACTAAGATACTACCTACCAAGTTTCATGGTCATAGGCTTCCTAGATAATTTACAAAAATTCACACAATTATCCACCAATGATAAAAGGAAAATCTATAACTCAAAAACCCTACATGCAATGACTCACCAATTTTAACCAGAGCTTCCACTAAGCAAGACTAGCTTACCCACAAAATTTCATAATTTTTGGATCACAGAAACTCAAGATATAATTCAAACAAGTTTGCATGCATTTGAAAACACATTTCAAATTCCTATTTAATTCATCCAAAATTTCTACATCATGTGCTCAAGACATATTTTTCTTAAATACTAGACCTCACTATGAGTATAACAAAATTTGAATCACACCATTTGGATCTACACATTTGGAGTTACAAAAATTACAAAACAACATTCAAAACTAGAAATTTGATTTATCCTTTGGAACAAGCAGCCACTGACGTGTGGGACCCGATTGTCAGCCGGACCTGCTTGTCAGTGACACAGAACAGGGGAGGCGGCGTTTGATGGCGCAGCGGTGGTCTTGCTCGCCGACGGCGGCTCTTCCGGCGAAACCGACGGCACCGGCGTGCTCCCCACAACAATGCGCACCCATCCATGCCCTCACTTCAACCTCTACCAAACCCTAGCAAGGACGACAGCGTGCATGGCGGACGGCGGCATGGTCCGATGGTGCTCCGATGAGGTCCAGCCCTGTAGGGCGCGGCTAAGCTCGGTATGAGCTCCTAGGGCATGCGGGGAAACTACTGGAAGGAAGAAAAGAGGACGAGATGGCTCCTAGCTACCCCGACCACGGTGGCCTCAACTCCGGCGAGGTCATGTTCATGGCGGTGACGGCGGAAGTGGCCAATGCACCCTTACCAAGTTCGATTTGATGCTACAAGCTGGCGGAGATGGTGAAGCTAGGCAAGGCGAAGCTTCTGGCTAGCTGGAGCGAGGTAGAAGGCGATGGCGAGCGCGCGCGAGCTCGGTGGGACAATGGCAGGTGGTGGCTCCACTTCGGCGCTTCTAGCGAGCGGAAGAAGTGAAGGAGGAGGCAGAGCGCGTGCGGAGGGCAGCAGGGCATGGGCTTTTGCAGTGGACAGCGGGCAGCGGCGTCAGGCCAGCCATGGCGCATGGCCTATGCGGTCAGGCGGCCGGCGACGCGCGGCGCCACGCGGCGATGAAGGTCTGAACGGTCGGGTCACTGTAGCGATCTGAAATTTCGATTCAGTACTCCATGGTGATGACTGACAGTGCCATTTCTATGATCTATAACTTCCAAACCGTGATGATCTAGCTCATGCCGTAGTTAACAAAGTTGGAGATCTACATGCGGGCTACAACTTTGACAATTGGAGCTCGAGCTGGTTCGGCTTGGTTTGGGAGATACACTGTGGTAAACATCAGTACAAGGAACTAAAATTTGCTATGTGACTTAGAAATTTTTCAGAGTTACAAAATAGATCTCAAAACTGACTTGTGGGCCATTTTTGAACATGTTGTGCACATTTTCATGACTTGGCTCCAAAACAAAGTTTGTTCCTTATAAAAGTTGCTGTTAGGTTGCTCAGACATGCAAACATCCTAAGCTACACTTTTTAAATAGTCAAAAAAGGGTTTAGGGGTCAAAACAAGTCAAACCACTTTTTGAAATCCTATTTAGGCAACATGATCAATATGAACAATGTTCCAAATGACATTCTAGGTGTCACTAAGTTGTTTAAAAGAATTATTAGCCACACCACACCTTGGTCACACAAGAATCAAGCATGGTATGTACTGAAACAATGAAAAGCACATGAAATGTTACAATTGTTTCATAGTCATGTTTCATATGTTTCATGATCTTGTTGCATAGTATTAACTAACCATATTTCACTAAAGTGAGTTGCACATGTTGCACTTAAGTGTTGCACACTTTTCATTTCATAAAAGAAACAACACACATGAAATATAACGATACGTTGCAATGTTTCAAAAACATGTTTTAGGCAACACAAGCTCATGAATGGATGAATGATGCTCATGTTCATGAAATGCAAGTGCAAATGTGGAAGCCAAACACCTAGGGTGTTACATTGTCAAATAAAATCACAATTATCCACGGCGAAACGGACATAAGATGGTTCTAGAAGACTCGAGAGGACTCCACACCGAAGTGGGAGGGGGGAGCCACTACCAAGTGGGGCCACCCGGCCCCACCTGGAGGCCACCCGGCCCTTGGGGGACCCACCTATCAGCCTCCTTCATATGTCGATTTCCCACCACTTCCTAGGATGCATCTATGCCATCCTTTATGTTGGTTTGATCTGAGGGCTCAGGATTGACACTTCGGCCTATATAACCAGCCCCTGCCCCCCTCTAGAGCACGCTACGATAACTCAAGATCAGACCAGAAATTAGGGTTTCTAGAGACAAGAGAATAGACTAGAAATTAGGGTTTCTAGAGACAAGAGAATAGTTTCTAGTATAGGCTAGCTAGCAAGGTTCAAGTAGAGTTTGGGCTATCGCTTAGGATTCTGGATCTGCCATTTGGAGACTGGTATAGCCATTGTATCTCTTTATTTATGACTTTGTGCTACTTCAATATTATGTTGCTATTTATTATGTTCCTAGTTTGCTCTAGTTGTATGCTTGATATAGTTATGATTGATGATGAATTTATGCATATGTTCGCAAAACTCTTAGCTCAGTACTCGAGTGAGCTAAGTGGTCGACATTATGTAAGCATGGTGCTTAGATATTGTTTGCCTACGGATGCATTTTGCACTTTGGGTCATGTGGTAGATCATGGATGTGACACTCCCATTGAGTCCTTTGTTGTCCACTCCCTGTTTGTAGAGCACGTAGAACGTGATTATGAAGGAAGACAAGCTCTATTCTTAATCTTCCTTAGTAATGTTCCTTGTGCATAGATCCAAAGTTAGTTATACTATAGATGAGAGTGTATATACTTGGGTGTACAAAAGACTTAGTAGATAAGTAATGACTTAGGAATCTTTTGCTCTTAACAAATCTCTTGCTTAGCCTTACTACATTTTATGAGTATCTATTTCTATCTCTGGAACACCATTATTACTTTACACTTATCATTTATTTATCACTTGACTTACCCCTGCCATAGCATGAGATTGGTTTTGTCATAAGTATACATATTTGTCAATGTCTCTATGCCAACACAATCCCATAGCTCCTCCCTATGGATAAAATATAAATAACGATACTCGGTATACTCTCGGGTGAAATGCTACAATGGTAAATTATTTGTGCGCTTGCGGATACCTTATATATATAGTTTACAAGTGTTCTCATAATTACCAACAACACATTTCTGGCCTCATGCTAGGGATGACAACTTAGTTAAGAGTGATGCTAAGAAATGTCAATAGAAATGTCAAGAAGCATTTCTGACGCCGTTGCCGGGGAGGGGCACAAGGCTAAGAGAATTGATCAAATAAATACTTTTTGATGAAATCATAACTAGCACCTCTGCTTTAGCAGGCTTACCCTTTGTTTGTCTTTATTCATATCTTATACAGGGTATTGCAGGATTGGTTCTAATCCATCAACAAATTTCATCAATCACAATCAAACCAATCAAGAGGTAGCTCAACACTAGTTTCTGAGGCTATGGCTAAAAAGACTCTACGTGAATTGTCTGCTCCAAGCACCGAGAACATCCGCACTGGACCAACACTCAAAACCAACAACCTTGAGTTTGAGCTCAAGCCAAGCCTCATCAATATGGTGAAAGCTACCCCATTCAGTGGAAAGGCACATGAAGATGCTAGTGCTCATCTCTAGAATTTTCTAGAGATTAGCAGCACAATTGTCATCAAGGACGTCGCTCAATATATCATACTACTCTGCCTTTTTCCATTCTCGCTAGTGGAAAGGGCAAAGCAATGGTTCTACACCAACAAAGATGACATCAACACATGGGCAAAGTGTTCGAAGGCCTTCCTAGCAAAGTTCTTCCCTATAGGCAAGACCAATGCCTTAAGAGGAAAATTTTCCAACTTCCAATAGCAGAAAGGAGAAACCATTCTAGAAGCATGGGAATGTTTCCAAGAATACATTTTATATTGTCCTCATCATGAGATGGAAGATTGGTTGCTCATACAAAGTTTCTACCAAGGATTAACTCAGAAAGCTCATGAACAACTAGATGCAACTACTAGAGGAGCATTTATGTCACTCACCCTTGAAAAAGTTGAAACTCTTATGGAAAAGATAGCCTCTAATCAAGGCTGGTCCCAATGCAATATTCAAGCATGGAATAAGTGTGAAGAAGTACCAGATGAGGTGTGTGCACTATCAACCAAGATGGACATCTTATTGAATTGGCTTGAATAGCGAGTCAATTACAAGAAAGGTCATCAGGCCATACAAGATGCCTTTAATTTCCAAAACATATGTGGAGAATATTTGGGGGTTGATTTCCCTAAATATAAAGAAGACACAAATATTGTCAACTCTGCTCCACAACAACAGAGACAAGAATGGGGGCAACAACAACAACAGTCAACTTACCAAGGTAAGTACCTAGGTAATTACTATAATTCTTCTAATCCTAAACAACCATCCTTGAGAGACTTGATCTTAGAACAAGCCAGGATTAATGAGAATATTTCTAAAAAGCTTGCTTTTAATGATAAGGTCCTAGAAAATATAAATACTAAAATAGATAGTTTTTCTTCTACCATAAAAGACCAACTTAGCTATAATAAAAAGATAGAATCTCAATTAGCCCAGTTGGCTGCTGCTCTGTCTTTTGCCACTAACCTTGAAAAAGTCAACGCCATAACCACAAGAGGTGACAAGTCTACTCATGATCCTCCATATCCAACAAGGATAGGTAAGACACCAGCAGCAGTGCAAGAAGAGATGAAAGACGATGAAGTTGAAGAAGTTGAGCCACAATCACAAGAAATGATGCAAGATTTTCATGACACCAACCTCCTACCATTTCCACACAGAAATCAAAAAGCTAAAATGGATGAGCAGTTTGGTAAGTTTGTAGAGGTAATTCAAAAGTTATATATCAATATTCCTCTGTTAGATGCTATTTAGGTACCCACCTATGCGAAGTATCTCCAAGACATCCTCAACAATAAGAGACCACTGCCCACCACTGAGGTAATTAAGTTAATGGAGGAGTGTAATGCCACCATCCTGAATACATCACCTATCAAGAAGAAGAATCCATGATGTCACACTTTCGATTGTTCGATCGGAAACCTAAATTTTGAGAATACACTATGCGATCTTGGAGCAAGGGTCAGTGTCATGCTCAAGAAGGTTTTTGACAAGCTCAACAATTTAACGCTCACACCAACATCTATGTGCCTACAACTAGCCGACCAATCGATCCGCTATCCTGCAGGAATCAATGAGAATATTCTGATAAAAATAAGAAACTTCTTTGTTCCAGTGGTTTTGTGGTACTTGACATGCAGGAAGATATGAAGACACCCCTCATACTTGGGAGACCCTTCCGAAGCACTAGAAATGCACACATCGATGTCGGAGCCAGAGAAATCAAATTCCATATCAATGGCAAGGAAGAGTGATTTGCCTTCAAGCCAAGACCGGAACAATGCTCCAATTTGGAATGGCAGGAGAAAGAAATGCAACCATTAGGGTCTTCATCTTTGGGACCTACTAATGCACCCAAGGAATGAGTAAAACTGGAGAAGTCCGGTTCGGTGGACTAAAAATCCTGAACCCTCACCAGGAGGTAAAATCGATAGTTATCCAAAATTACTTTTCACATTGCATTAATTATTTTGCCTTAGCATATTTACTTTTAAACATCTGCCTTAGAAAATAAAAAAATTCTCATCATGGCATTATAAAATTCAAGCCCATGTAAATTATTTTTATAGAGCGTAAAAACCCATAAGAAATATTTACCGTGGAGGCGTAATAATTTAAAAATATCATTCATTCATCTTGTTATATTTCATGGTATCATAAATTAATTATTGCATTACATATATATACACATGTATATGGTAGAAATATAGACAACTAGGACCCATAGGAAACATGGAGGACCCACTCAACCACCAACCATCACTTCCATTTCCACCTCCATCTCCACTTAGGTCATGTCTCCACCGAATTTCCACAGACGGCCATCCATTCTTGCTTAAGTGTGAAGCAAGAAAATATCTAGAGGAAGGAGAGGCCATTTGGCCACAATGTGGGGCTGGCTGGCCCCACCACTTGGCTGGCCAGCCTACTGCTGCGCTGCCTATAAATGGCACACCTCCTGCTTGCTCTCGACCTCACACACACTCACAATCTAGCATCTAAGTTCAAAATTTCAAATTCCAATTTCGTAGTTTTAAAATCCACTTAGTAGAAGTGCTGTTGGAATTAGAAAGAGTGGGAAAGATTAAGAGTGGAAGTGTTGTAAAAAATAAAGAAGGAAAATAAAAAAGATTAGGGTAAAAGTTATGCCAAAATCTTGATTAGAAAATCCATTAGGCAACCCTCGGATGACTAACCCTCAAACGACTAACTTTTGGATGGTTAACCGCTGACATTTTATTTCCTAATCCGTTCCATGAGTTTTGTTGTCTGTTTATTTTGTAGGAAGATGAGTAAGTTTATAGGGAAGCTCAAGCACGTGGCATCATCCTGTTCGATGAGAAGCTCTTCTTCCAGAGTAAGCGCTGACATGCAGATCGACGATCCATCTTCTGTTGTCTGGGCACCGCCTCAGTCATCATCAGCTGAGAGGAACATTCTGCTGGAGGAAAAACACCTCAAGTCTCGGAACAAGATGGAAAAAGAGGCCTATAAGCAGCTGAAGGCTCGAAGGTTCATTCTTACTTCTGCCTATGACCCAGCCCTTCTACATGCAATAGGTATGGATGCTGAATTCGAGATCATATTTAAAATTGTTGGGTGGGAAAATATTTGGCATATTGATGAGCCAGAGTCTAAGCTTTTAACCATTGAATTTCTATGCACCCTACAAACCACTGACTCTAAAGTTACATTTAGACTCTTTGGGAAAGATTTTTCTGTTCACTCAAGGCAGTTTAGTGAACTTCTAGGATTCAATGCACAATGCTCCAATTTGGAATGGCAGGAGAAACAAATGCAACCATTAGGGTCTTCATCTTTGGGACCTACTGATGCACCCAAGGAATGAGTAAAACTGGAGAAGTTCGGTTCGGTGGACTAAAAATCCTGAACCCTCACCAGGAGGTAAAATCGATAGTTATCCAAAATTACTTTTCACATTGCATTAATTATTTTGCCTTAGCATATTTACTTTTAAACATCTGCCTTAGAAAATAAAAAAATTCTCATCATGGCATTATAAAATTCAAGCCCATGTAAATTATTTTTACGGAGCGTAAAAACCCATAAGAAATATTTATCGTGGAGGCATAATAATTTGAAAATATCATTCATTCATCTTGTTATATTTCATGGTATCATAAATTAATTATTGCATTACATATATATATACACATGTATATGGTAGAAATATAGACAACTAGGACCCATAGGAAACATGGAGGACCCACTCAACCACCAACCATCACTTCCATTTCCACCTCCATCTCCACTTAGGTCATGTCTCCACCGAATTTCCACAGACGGCCATCCATTCTTGCTTAAGTGTGAAGCAAGAAAATATCTAGAGGAAGGAGAGGCCATTTGGCCATAATGTGGGGTCGGCTAGCCCCACCACTTGGCTGGCCAGCCTGCTGCTGCGCTGCCTATAAATGGCACACCTCCTGCTTGCTCTCGAACTCACACACACTCACAATCTAGCATCTAAGCTCAAAATTTCAAATTCCAATTTCATAGTTTTAAAATCCACTTAGTAGAAGTGCTGTTGGAATTAGAAAGAGTGGGAAAGATTAAGAGTGGAAGTGTTGTAAAAAATAAAGAAGGAAAATAAAAAAGATTAGGGTAAAAGTTATACCAAAATCTTGATTAGAAAATCCATTAGGCAACCCTCGGATGACTAACCCTCAAACGACTAACTTTTGGATGGTTAACCGCTGACATTTTATTTCCTAATCCGTTCCATGAGTTTTGTTGTCTGTTTATTTTGTAGGAAGATGAGTAAGTTTATAGGGAAGCTCAAGCACGTGGCATCATCCTGTTCGATGAGAAGCTCTTCTTCCAGAGTAAGCGCTGACATGCAGATCGACGATCCATCTTCTGTTGTCTGGGCACCGCCTCAGTCATCATCAGCTGAGAGGAACATTCTGCTGGAGGAAAAACACCTCAAGTCTCGGAACAAGATGGAAAAAGAGGCCTATAAGCAGCTGAAGGCTCGAAGGTTCATTCTTACTTCTGCCTATGACCCAGCCCTTCTACATGCAATAGGTATGGATGCTGAATTCGAGATCATATTTAAAATTGTTGGGTGGGAAAATATTTGGCATATTGATGAGCCAGAGTCTAAGCTTTTAACCATTGAATTTCTATGCACCCTACAAACCACTGACTCTAAAGTTACATTTAGACTCTTTGGGAAAGATTTTTCTGTTCACTCGAGGCAGTTTAGTGAACTTCTAGGATTCAATGCACAATGCTCCAATTTGGAATGGCAGGAGAAACAAATGCAACCATTAGGGTCTTCATCTTTGGGACCTACTGATGCACCCAAGGAATGAGTAAAACTGGAGAAGTTCGGTTCGGTGGACTAAAAATCCTGAACCCTCACCAGGAGGTAAAATCGATAGTTATCCAAAATTACTTTTCACATTGCATTAATTATTTTGCCTTAGCATATTTACTTTTAAACATCTGCCTTAGAAAATAAAAAAATTCTCATCATGGCATTATAAAATTCAAGCCCATGTAAATTATTTTTACGGAGCGTAAAAACCCATAAGAAATATTTATCGTGGAGGCATAATAATTTGAAAATATCATTCATTCATCTTGTTATATTTCATGGTATCATAAATTAATTATTGCATTACATATATATATACACATGTATATGGTAGAAATATAGACAACTAGGACCCATAGGAAACATGGAGGACCCACTCAACCACCAACCATCACTTCCATTTCCACCTCCATCTCCACTTAGGTCATGTCTCCACCGAATTTCCACAGACGACCATCCATTCTTGCTTAAGTGTGAAGCAAGAAAATATCTAGAGGAAGGAGAGGCCATTTGGCCACAATGTGGGGCCGGCTAGCCCCACCACTTGGCTGGCTAGCCTGCTGCTGCGCTGCCTATAAATGGCACACCTCCTGCTTGCTCTCGAACTCACACACACTCACAATCTAGCATCTAAGTTCAAAATTTCAAATTCCAATTTCTTAGTTTTAAAATCCACTTAGTAGAAGTGCTGTTGGAATTAGAAAGAGTGGGAAAGATTAAGAGTGGAAGTGTTGTAAAAAATAAAGAAGGAAAATAAAAAAGATTAGGGTAAAAGTTATGCCAAAATCTTGATTAGAAAATCCATTAGGCAACCCTCGGATGACTAACCCTCAAACGACTAACTTTTGGATGGTTAACCGCTGACATTTTATTTCCTAATCCATTCCATGAGTTTTGTTGTCTGTTTATTTTGTAGGAAGATGAGTAAGTTTATAGGGAAGCTCAAGCACGTGGCATCATCCTGTTCGATGAGAAGCTCTTCTTCCAGAGTAAGCGCTGACATGCAGATCGACGATCCATCTTCTGTTGTCTGGGCACCGCCTTAGTCATCATCAGCTGAGAGGAACATTCTGCTGGAGGAAAAACACCTCAAGTCTCGGAACAAGATGGAAAAAGAGGCCTATAAGCAGCTGAAGGCTCGAAGGTTCATTCTTACTTCTGCCTATGACCCAGCCCTTCTACATGCAATAGGTATGGATGCTGAATTCGAGATCATATTTAAAATTGTTGGGTGGGAAAATATTTGGCATATTGATGAGCCAGAGTCTAAGCTTTTAACCATTGAATTTCTATGCACCCTACAAACCACTGACTCTAAAGTTACATTTAGACTCTTTGGGAAAGATTTTTCTGTTCACTCGAGGCAGTTTAGTGAACTTCTAGGATTCAATGCACAATGCTCCAATTTGGAATGGCAGGAGAAACAAATGCAACCATTAGGGTCTTCATCTTTGGGACCTACTGATGCACCCAAGGAATGAGTAAAACTGGAGAAGTCCGGTTCGGTGGACTAAAAATCCTAAACCCTCACCAAGAGGTAAAATCGATAGTTATCCAAAATTACTTTTCACATTGCATTAATTATTTTGCCTTAGCATATTTACTTTTAAACATCTGCCTTAGAAAATAAAAAAATTCTCATCATGGCATTATAAAATTCAAGCCCATGTAAATTATTTTTACGGAGCGTAAAAACCCATAAGAAATATTTATCGTGGAGGCATAATAATTTGAAAATATCATTCATTCATCTTGTTATATTTCATGGTATCATAAATTAATTATTGCATTACATATATATACACATGTATATGGTAGAAATATAGACAACTAGGACCCATAGGAAACATGGAGGACCCACTCAACCACCAACCATCACTTCCATTTCCACCTCCATCTCCACTTAGGTCATGTCTCCACCGAATTTCCACAGACGGCCATCCATTCTTGCTTAAGTGTGAAGCAAGAAAATATCTAGAGGAAGGAGAGGCCATTTGGCCACAATGTTGGGCCGGCTAGCCCCACCACTTGGCTGGCAGCCTGCTGCTGCGCTGCCTATAAATGGCACACCTCCTGCTTGCTCTCGAACTCACACACACTCACAATCTAGCATCTAAGCTCAAAATTTCAAATTCCAATTTCATAGTTTTAAAATCCACTTAGTAGAAGTGCTGTTGGAATTAGAAAGAGTGGGAAAGATTAAGAGTGGAAGTGTTGTAAAAAATAAAGAAGGAAAATAAAAAAGATTAGGGTAAAAGTTATACCAAAATCTTGATTAGAAAATCCATTAGGCAACCCTCGGATGACTAACCCTCAAACGACTAACTTTTGGATGGTTAACCGCTGACATTTTATTTCCTAATCCGTTCCATGAGTTTTGTTGTCTGTTTATTTTGTAGGAAGATGAGTAAGTTTATAGGGAAGCTCAAGCACGTGGCATCATCCTGTTCGATGAGAAGCTCTTCTTCCAGAGTAAGCGCTGACATGCAGATCGACGATCCATCTTCTGTTGTCTGGGCACCGCCTCAGTCATCATCAGCTGAGAGGAACATTCTGCTGGAGGAAAAACACCTCAAGTCTCGGAACAAGATGGAAAAAGAGGCCTATAAGCAGCTGAAGGCTCGAAGGTTCATTCTTACTTCTGCCTATGACCCAGCCCTTCTACATGCAATAGGTATGGATGCTGAATTCGAGATCATATTTAAAATTGTTGGGTGGGAAAATATTTGGCATATTGATGAGCCAGAGTCTAAGCTTTTAACCATTGAATTTCTATGCACCCTACAAACCACTGACTCTAAAGTTACATTTAGACTCTTTGGGAAAGATTTTTCTGTTCACTCGAGGCAGTTTAGTGAACTTCTAGGATTCAATGCACAATGCTCCAATTTGGAATGGCAGGAGAAACAAATGCAACCATTAGGGTCTTCATCTTTGGGACCTACTGATGCACCCAAGGAATGAGTAAAACTGGAGAAGTTCGGTTCGGTGGACTAAAAATCCTGAACCCTCACCAGGAGGTAAAATCGATAGTTATCCAAAATTACTTTTCACATTGCATTAATTATTTTGCCTTAGCATATTTACTTTTAAACATCTGCCTTAGAAAATAAAAAAATTCTCATCATGGCATTATAAAATTCAAGCCCATGTAAATTATTTTTACGGAGCGTAAAAACCCATAAGAAATATTTATCGTGGAGGCATAATAATTTGAAAATATCATTCATTCATCTTGTTATATTTCATGGTATCATAAATTAATTATTGCATTACATATATATATACACATGTATATGGTAGAAATATAGACAACTAGGACCCATAGGAAACATGGAGGACCCACTCAACCACCAACCATCACTTCCATTTCCACCTCCATCTCCACTTAGGTCATGTCTCCACCGAATTTCCACAGACGACCATCCATTCTTGCTTAAGTGTGAAGCAAGAAAATATCTAGAGGAAGGAGAGGCCATTTGGCCACAATGTGGGGCCGGCTAGCCCCACCACTTGGCTGGCTAGCCTGCTGCTGCGCTGCCTATAAATGGCACACCTCCTGCTTGCTCTCGAACTCACACACACTCACAATCTAGCATCTAAGTTCAAAATTTCAAATTCCAATTTCTTAGTTTTAAAATCCACTTAGTAGAAGTGCTGTTGGAATTAGAAAGAGTGGGAAAGATTAAGAGTGGAAGTGTTGTAAAAAATAAAGAAGGAAAATAAAAAAGATTAGGGTAAAAGTTATGCCAAAATCTTGATTAGAAAATCCATTAGGCAACCCTCGGATGACTAACCCTCAAACGACTAACTTTTGGATGGTTAACCGCTGACATTTTATTTCCTAATCCATTCCATGAGTTTTGTTGTCTGTTTATTTTGTAGGAAGATGAGTAAGTTTATAGGGAAGCTCAAGCACGTGGCATCATCCTGTTCGATGAGAAGCTCTTCTTCCAGAGTAAGCGCTGACATGCAGATCGACGATCCATCTTCTGTTGTCTGGGCACCGCCTTAGTCATCATCAGCTGAGAGGAACATTCTGCTGGAGGAAAAACACCTCAAGTCTCGGAACAAGATGGAAAAAGAGGCCTATAAGCAGCTGAAGGCTCGAAGGTTCATTCTTACTTCTGCCTATGACCCAGCCCTTCTACATGCAATAGGTATGGATGCTGAATTCGAGATCATATTTAAAATTGTTGGGTGGGAAAATATTTGGCATATTGATGAGCCAGAGTCTAAGCTTTTAACCATTGAATTTCTATGCACCCTACAAACCACTGACTCTAAAGTTACATTTAGACTCTTTGGGAAAGATTTTTCTGTTCACTCGAGGCAGTTTAGTGAACTTCTAGGATTCAATGCACAATGCTCCAATTTGGAATGGCAGGAGAAACAAATGCAACCATTAGGGTCTTCATCTTTGGGACCTACTGATGCACCCAAGGAATGAGTAAAACTGGAGAAGTCCGGTTCGGTGGACTAAAAATCCTAAACCCTCACCAAGAGGTAAAATCGATAGTTATCCAAAATTACTTTTCACATTGCATTAATTATTTTGCCTTAGCATATTTACTTTTAAACATCTGCCTTAGAAAATAAAAAAATTCTCATCATGGCATTATAAAATTCAAGCCCATGTAAATTATTTTTACGGAGCGTAAAAACCCATAAGAAATATTTATCGTGGAGGCATAATAATTTGAAAATATCATTCATTCATCTTGTTATATTTCATGGTATCATAAATTAATTATTGCATTACATATATATACACATGTATATGGTAGAAATATAGACAACTAGGACCCATAGGAAACATGGAGGACCCACTCAACCACCAACCATCACTTCCATTTCCACCTCCATCTCCACTTAGGTCATGTCTCCACCGAATTTCCACAGACGGCCATCCATTCTTGCTTAAGTGTGAAGCAAGAAAATATCTAGAGGAAGGAGAGGCCATTTGGCCACAATGTTGGGCCGGCTAGCCCCACCACTTGGCTGGCAGCCTGCTGCTGCGCTGCCTATAAATGGCACACCTCCTGCTTGCTCTCGACCTCACACACACTCACAATCTAGCATCTAAGTTCAAAATTTCAAATTCCAATTTCGTAGTTTTAAAATCCACTTAGTAGAAGTGCTGTTGGAATTAGAAAGAGTGGGAAAGATTAAGAGTGGAAGTGTTGTAAAAAATAAAGAAGGAAAATAAAAAAGATTAGGGTAAAAGTTATGCCAAAATCTTGATTAGAAAATCCATTAGGCAACCCTCGGATGACTAACCCTCAAACGACTAACTTTTGGATGGTTAACCGCTGACATTTTATTTCCTAATCCGTTCCATGAGTTTTGTTGTCTGTTTATTTTGTAGGAAGATGAGTAAGTTTATAGGGAAGCTCAAGCACGTGGCATCATCCTGTTCGATGAGAAGCTCTTCTTCCAGAGTAAGCGCTGACATGCAGATCGACGATCCATCTTCTGTTGTCTGGGCACCGCCTCAGTCATCATCAGCTGAGAGGAACATTCTGCTGGAGGAAAAACACCTCAAGTCTCGGAACAAGATGGAAAAAGAGGCCTATAAGCAGCTGAAGGCTCGAAGGTTCATTCTTACTTCTGCCTATGACCCAGCCCTTCTACATGCAATAGGTATGGATGCTGAATTCGAGATCATATTTAAAATTGTTGGGTGGGAAAATATTTGGCATATTGATGAGCCAGAGTCTAAGCTTTTAACCATTGAATTTCTATGCACCCTACAAACCACTGACTCTAAAGTTACATTTAGACTCTTTGGGAAAGATTTTTCTGTTCACTCGAGGCAGTTTAGTGAACTTCTGGGATTCAATGCACACTGCCTAGTTCACATAGACTCTGCTCTACAAGATTATGATAGAGTGAAATTTTGGAGGAAATTTCCAAAGAACCCAATTGTCATTGTCCTCACACTAACGACATTCATCACCCAACCTTGCGTTTCATACATAAGTGGCTAGGATTTTCTTTATCTCCTAGAAATGACTTTCTCACCGTAAGGATGGATGAACTTAAATTGCTTTATGCCATGGTTAAGAGAAGAAAAGTTTCACCTGTTAAATTCATGATGGATCAATGGAAGGATGTTTTTGAGCTCAAGAAAGATGGCGGGTGTACCTTTTTGGTCATTCGCATTGCCCAAAATTTGGGTCTGTTGAAAAATGCTTCACTTTCTTTCATTGATGACATTGATCGCTGGTACATTGATTATGAATATTTTGTCAAGGCTCATATGCTAAAAAAGAACAATAATTGGCAACTTGCACCTAAGCTCACTAATGACAAACACTAATGACTAAGTACTTAAAGTAAAGCAAGCAATACTAGAATAAAGTACTAAAATAAATACTAAATAAAGTAATCTAGAAATGAAAGGATTACAAAGGAGCTATACTAGACCTAGAAGACTCTTTCGGACTCCGAGAAGCTCCGCTCTTGCTGTACTCCACTACTAGACTACTACTCTATAGCTAATGCTAAGCTAGAAAGCTAAGAGAAGCTTGGAGAGCTTGGAAATGAATGGGGCTCCTTCCACTGAGCTCTACACCCACTATTTATAGTGTAGAGTGAGGGGAGGGGTACTTATAGTCAGCAGCAAGGTCGGTGGCTACAGGAGGGCACCATGCGGTGTCTAGGGGCGCCGTCTAGCCCTTGGATGCACTGCCTTTGCATCCAAGGGTGTTGGTTGCTCCTCCATGGCGGTTGTGAAGAAGCTCCCATGGATCAGTGATGTGGGAACATGCCAAGTTGGCACTAGGTGGGGCTAGGCAGTGCCTAGGTGGCACCAGGCAATGTTGGCCTATGGGCCTAGGTGGCCCTGCCACCTCCACTTGCTTCCTGGTCCATGTTTGTCAACATTTTGGCTAAAATTTGCCATATTTCTTGCATACAAATACTTCTACAAGCACAAGTGGAACTATGTGAAATTTAAACATAATTCTTCACATGTGATGATGATTTACCTCACTTTACCATGCTTTGGGGTGGAATGTTGATGGTCAAAACAGATGTGAGTGACCATCAACAAGCTCCCCAAGCTACCCCTTTGTTGTCCTCAGCAAAGATGTGGGTTTAGCATAGAATAGGTTGTTGGATCAGGAGTTGCTACTATCTAACGCCCTGCAAAGACTTGTATACAAACAAATACTATCTCTTGAGTTGACCATGTTAGCACTTAGAAATTTCTCCATCAGTCTTAGCAATGTGGAGCTTATGGCCTTCACTTTGATACAAGCAGTTACAAGAATGTGTAGCTAGATAGATACTTTTTGCCTACTTTGGTTTATCTCAAACTTCCTAGAGGTTTTCACATGATTTGAAAAGAAATCTTACCTAAGTTCCTTGGATGGTACACTCAAGTCACTCAATGGTGTGTGAAATCCTCACCAAAGCCATGAATTTTAGCCTTAATTTCTATCCTAAAGCTTATGTGGAGCTCAAGGCAGGGATAAAAGCATAGCTTACTTAAATTGAATCTATTTCTAAGTCAAACACTTGGATCACAAGGAGCAACAAGTCATACAAATTGATCAAGATGTGTATGTGTGTGGTATATTTGGTGGAAGTGGTACTCCTTTGAGAAGTTTCCCTTCTCTAGCTTCTTTTTGAGAGGGCATGGCTACTTTCTTTTTCTCACTCTCTTTCTTTTTTTGAACACTAGAGCTTTTTGCTCTTTTATTCTCTCTCATTTTTTATAGCCCATGCCTCTCTTTTGATGTAAGACAACATAGAGAGGTAATTTTGATTCTCATAGAGTAGTAATAAATGGAATGCATATATTGATGCGTATCCCCAGTGTAGGAAAAACATAAATATGTGGGTGTTCGTGATCTTGATCAAAAAGCATGAAAAGTTTCTCTACTCAGATCAACAAGGCTTGAAAAAGCTCAAAACAAATAAGCAGCTTTTATGGTGGCTTTATCAAGTATGAGTGGATATTTATTTGGCTCTGGTTGGAATTTATCATCATTGAGGAACTTCTAGCAAGAGAGTTTAGCATTTTGCAAAACAAAACTCTAGGTTGTCTTTACCATTCCTCACATAGGTTCAAAGATTTACTTTAATCATGGCATACAACATATTTCACAAAAGCCTATTCTTGGTTCTAGCATTTGCAACCCATGAAAGCATTCTACTTGAGATGAACTCTAAGTTTATCATGCTCAAAACTTAAGAAGTATAAGGTTGTATCACAAGCTTTTGCAAAGTATCACAAAGCAACTATTCATCATCTCCAAATAATTTATCATCATTTTATTAGAGCAGAGTTTCTCTCGAAATAATTTAAAGTCACTCCTCTCTACATTCTATGATCATGAATATTGAAATATAAAGCAAACATGAATATAAAGAGAGGGTTTAAGATTTTCATACCTGAGCGGAGAGAGACGTCTCCCCCAAGCTTGCCATTTGCATAGGTTGGAATGTCTTCTGGCGGCTCTTTTGATTCTTTTCTTTATTGACTAACTAATACTACTAGAATGCATAAATAACTAGCTAAACCTATAACTACTAGATAACTTATCCAGCAGGGATGCTACTGAATTTTATTCATTATTCTTAAATATTATATATATATAGGATAGATATGTTGCTTCAAATGCATATCTATCCTATCATGCATTAGCTACTACAGAACTTTATTTATTAACATAGAGTAGCTAAATGCAACTAACCTATCATGCAATGTAAATCAAATTTATTGGAAATGAAATGCAACTAACGAAATGCGGTAAATAAATGCAAGGAATAGAAAACTTATCTTTTGTCAGGCTCAAGGTCATTCGTCCTTGGGTGGAGGTGTTTCCTCTTGTTCCACCTCGGAGGCCTTGTCAAGTTCAGGGGATGACGAGTTTGAGGATGGATCTTTCTTTTTACGCCATCTCTTTCTATTCTTCTTCTTGACAGGTTTCTCTGGCTCTTCAATCGGCTTTGGTTTCTTCATCTTGATTCTCTTCGGATGCTTCTTCTTTTCCTATTTCTCATCAAAGAGGGGTTGTCTAGAGGCAAAAGCAAATATTTCTTTTCTTCTAGCAAAGTGGAATTGGATTTGCCCAGAAGCCACATATATGTAAGCATTTGTAGTACTAAGGAAAGGACGACCAAGGATTAAAGGTGTATCCTCGGCGTTACCCATGTCTAAGATCATAAAATCTATAGGAATATAGGCACTTCTAACTTTAACTAATAAATCAGTGGCTACTCCCTCAAGATAATGGGTAGATTGATCATCTAATTGCATGTAAACTGAGGTTGGCACTAAGGTAGTGTAGAACAATTTGTCATATGTTGCTTTTGACTTTATGTTAACACTAGAGCCTAAATCACATAGAGCATTATGGAAGGTATGAGTTTCAATGGAGTAGGTAATCGCGGGGGTACCGGGATCACGTCTCTTAATGGTAAATGGGGAATCTAATAAATAGGAACCCCAAGAATTTAAAGCATAGCCATACTTTGCAGTAACAAGGTTGGTTGTCTCCATTGTTCCCTTATGATTGCCAGGAATTCTATCTTTTTCATAGGATGGGATAGCAGCAGCAATTTGAGCTAATTGGGTTTCTATCATCTTATTAAAACTAAGTTGATTCTTTAAGACAGAACAAAAATCATCCAATTTAGCATTTATGTTTTCCAACATCTTGTCATGAGCATGCAACTTTTTATTTATACTATTAGTCATTCTACTTTTGACTGTAAACAAGATCTTTTAGGAAAGCATAACTATTATTACCTTGATTATTCAAATGAAAAGAAGAGTAATAATTGTTACCTCCCTGGTTGTTGGAGCGCTGATTCCAGCCTTGATGTTGTGGACGAAACCCGTTGTCGGTGTTGACAAAGTTGAGGTCCTCTTGGGTTTTGGGATAGGAATTGCCCGAATGTCGAACATCTCCATAAACTTCGCAAGTCATGTGGGAATCCATGGCTTTGAGTGTCTCTTGGGCACTCACCTTCTCATAATGTTCCACTCGCTTCGCGAGTAGATCCATCTTAGCTACAAGCATGTCAATTTGTTTAATTGAATGTATACCTCATTTATGGGGTTGGAGTCGATCGTCGCTCCATCCTTGGTTGGAGACCATCTTCTCGATTAGTGTCTTTACATCTGCAACACTTAGCGAAAAAGAATGCACCACCACCAGCAACATCTAAATGGCTCCTATCTAACGACACTAATCCATGGTGGAAGTTCTAGATCAAAAGTCAGTCTTGCATGCCATGGTGTGGGCATGCAGAGACGTACTCTTGCATTCATTCCTAGGCTTCGGGAATCGATTCATCTGCTAGTTGTTGAAAACTAGAGATCTTATTGCGCAGAGCATTAGTCTTCCCCCTGGGGAAAAACTTAACTAGGAAAGCGTTGGAACACTTATCCCAGGTATCTACAGCATTGCAGTTAGAGTAAAATCATTGCTTAGCCTTTCCTAACAAAGAGAAGGGGAAAAGGCGAAGACGTATAGCCTCTTGGCTCACTCCCTTAATGGTGAATGTGCTACAAATCTCCAAGAAATGTTGGAGGTGAGCATTTGCATCCTCATGGGCTTTCCCATAGAACAAAGTAGCTTGAACCATCATGATTAATGCTGGTTTAAGCACAAAGTTAGCATCCCCATTGATAACATTGGGTCTGGTGGCTACATTAGCAGCCGAGGGTGCAAAAAATCACAAATGGACTTATTGCCCATGATCGTGTAGGGTAGTGATAGGATATGAGGAAAAAAGGATAAACTACTTAGGATAACTAAAACCAACCTAGCTAACAAATTCAACCTTATAAAATCGATGCTAGTTGCCTTCCTCGGCAACAACGCCAGAAATGCTTGTTGATACTTCTTAGCGACTATTGGAGGATTCCGCAAGTGCACAGAACTATCATGTAGCACTTTGCTTGGTGAGTACCGAGTGTTGAATTTATATTTTTCCATAGGAAGGCAAAAGGTTAGAATTTATATAGTACTAGGATTTGTTAAAGGTAGGTCTCAAGTTGATCCTAGGTAGGTGAATGATAGTGAAGGATGGGTGTGAACTACCTAAACTAACTACTAAATACAAGCTAACCAGAGATAGCTAGGTGGGAGAGCGAGCGATATATCTTTCTAGTAACTAAGGGTAAACAAATAACTAGGTGGAATGCAATAGTACTTTAGGGCACATCCCGCCTACCAACTAGGAGAGTTAAATAGACAAGGTCTGCCATGAGCCCTACGATTTAATAACTAGACATATCGTGGTGGAATATAGAGGATGGACAAGGCTACCACCACTTGTCACCTACCACAATCTATCCGAAGGCCTAGTTGTATCCATAGGAAATCTATAGCCTAAGAACCACGCTTCATCTATAAACTTACTACTTCGATCCGAGCTCTAATGAAATGAGATCAAAGCACCCTAACCAAACGGTGGAACCGGTACTAACGAAAGACTACTAATGATAAGATAACTTATGCTACTAATGCCAAACAATAAGCACCTAAGCTCACTAATGATGAACACTAATGACTAAGTACTTAAAGTAAAGCAAGCAATACTAGAATAAAGTACTAAAATAAATACTAAATAAAGTAATGTAGAAATGAAAGAATTACAAAGGAGCTATACCAGACCTAGAACACTCTTTTGGACTTCGAGAAGCTCCGCTCTTGCTGTACTCCACTACTAGACTACTACTCTATAGCTAATGCTAAGCTAGAAAGCTAAGAGAACCTTGGAGAGCTTGGAAATGAATGGGGACTCCTTCCACCGAGCTCCACAACCACTATTTATAGTGTAGAGTGAGGGGAGGGGTACTTGTAGGTAGCAGGGAGGTCAGTGGCCATAGGGGGGCACCAGGCGATGGCTTGGGGGCTCCGCTTGGCCCTTGGATGCACCGCCTTTGCATCCAAGGGCGTTGGTTGCTCCTCCATGGTGATTGTGAAGATAGCACATGTGAAACTTGGCCGGTAAGTCGATTGGTGAAGCTCCAAGTCTATGACAATGGGCCCATGGATCCATGGCCTCTCCATCATGACCATCAGTAGAAACTAACTTAGATCAACGCATCCTATTGGCTATGGAAGAGCTCCCACGGATCGGTGATGTGGCAACATACCAAGTTGGCACCAGGTGGGGCCAGGCGGTACCTAGGTGGTGTCGAGTGGCGCTGCCCTGTGCCTAGGTGGCCCTCCCATGTCCACTTGCTTCTTTGGTCCATGTTTGTCACCATTTTGGCCAAAATTTGCCATATTTCCTACATACAAATAATTCTACAAGCACAAGTGGAACTAGGTGAAATTTAAACATAATTCTTCACATGTGATGATGATTTACCTCACTTTACCATGCTGTTGGGTGGAATGTTGATGGTCAAAATTGGTGTTAGTGACCGTCAACAATTACCAAATCGGAACCTCGGTTTGTATGCGGTGAATTCTTTTGTCTTTGATTTACAGGTTAAGGAAGCAGCGTCTTGTAGAAGTGCTTCTGGGAGAATAACTCGCAACCCACAGCCCCGGTCCCACGGTGATGACCCGATTCTAGAGGGACCAACTTTCACTAGCTATGTAGGCTGGGATCAGCTAGGATCATCATGTGTGCATCAACCTGAGCATGCTGGTTGGGAGTAGCCCGCTCCTAAGCACTCTGAGAGCTCCTAGCAACACGACTCAAGCGGTCAATGCAGTATGGCAACTTTGACTACTATCAGCAATAGCCCTATGAAGAAGTCTCAAGCGGCTACCAGGGAGGACGTATGTCCTTCTCTGCTCGTGGCTACCATGACTAGCACATGGGCTACCATGATCAACAGATGGAGCATTCCTACCTTGACACCAGGTTGACTACCATTGAAGAGACATAGCAAGACATTCAGAAGACGCTTCACCAACACTCTGAGTGGCAAGCATAAGTAGGAGACCACCTCACCAACATCCAGCAACACCAGCAGCAAAGAGAATGAGAACTGGAACTATTTTTTTGGGAAGCTAAACTTTGACCCTCCATTCTGAAGGACTGCAGCAACACCCAGCTTGGGGGAGGAGGATCCCTCATTATCTAAGGTAAGTTTTCTTTGTTTTTCTAGTACTTTATTTTCTTTTCCTTTTGTTTTTGAGTTTGTCTCTCTTTTTTTTTAAAGATGCATAACTAAAAACAAAATAAAAATTTGTCTTTGTCTTTTATATATTTTAGTAGGAGTGATATAAAAAAAGAGAGAAAATGAAAACCAAATAAAAAGAGTGTGTATAATGTTTGCTTTAATTTCTGTTTCTAAGAGTCGAATAAATAAAAAGAACTTGAAGATGATCTCTCATAATGGAAATGATGAATAGTTACTCTGTTGTAATTCTTTTCAAGTACCTAGTTTTTAGCCATGAACTTTCCCGAGTTTTGGATATGACTATTTTGACATGAGAATTTGCTCTGAACTTAAAACTCGTGGGTAGCATATGCTTGATCTAAGTCTAGGTAATTGATGGATAAGGTATCAGAAGGTTTGAGCTGCTATTTATCGTGTTCCAAGTGATACTAAGTTCTAGAGATTTATTTTGAAAAACATAAAAATATTACATGATGAGATTCTGTATGACAAACCTTGAATTCCTACTAGAGCCAAACATGATATTTAGGCTAGGAAAACTTCCACTCATATATGGTACTTGTTTTGCATTGAGTTTAATCAAGCTTTGTTGATCCTTATGAGAGGTTTGTCATACTCTTAAAATCAAGATCACATACACACCACCCACATATGCACTACTCCTACACTGGGGGTAGGTGCAAAAACTTGTCATTCCATCTAGATCCAACCAAAAATGTTTCACTCCTACACTAGGAGTAAACACCAAAAATATGTTTGATAGGTTTTCCACCAAATAAATGCTCCAAGTTCTTGTTAATATCTCTCAAAAGTTTTGTTACAGAAAAGAGGCATGGGCTATGCAAAAATTATTCATATAAAAAAGAAGAAAAGAAAAGAGTTGAAAAAATGGACAAGTGTTTGAAATATCAAAAACAATGGGTACTTAGATGCCCGCCTGAAAAAGAAAGAAAGAAAGGGATGAATAAGATAGCCCATGTTTTCTTGCAAATATTTTCAAGTTTCAAATGAGATATATGTTTTCAAGGAGCATAGTAGAATTAGGTTAGCCACCATATATTCCACACACATGCACATCTTGATTTGATTGTATGGCTCAACTCTCTTTGGATCCGTTGTTTGACTTTATAATATATGTATTGCAAGTATGCTCTTTCATGTTATCACCATTCCTGTAAGCTCCAACTAAGCTTTAGTTGAAGGAAGAGAGCTATAACACCCTAGTGTTAAGCATTGCATTTGGCATTTGTATTTTGTGAGCACAAGCATCATCCAAGCATTCATGAGCATGAGCATATGAAGTTTCATTTCATTTACCTTCTCTTTATCACATGTGATGTTGCTCATATACTTAATTATGTTTGTGATCATATGTGACCAATGCATGAGATGGTTGTGAGGCCACTAGAATACCTTAGACACATCTAGAATGATGTTTGGAACAATGTTTATATTCATGACTTAAGCCAATTTTGCTTATAAGTGTTGGTTTACTTTGTAATGTCATTTTCATGATGCTAGTTTGACCAAAGTTGAACAGTAGCTTAGAGTGTTTCCATGGCTGTGTGACCTAAATAAAAGTTGTAGTTCACATCATGGGTAACAAATTTTATTTAAGGGTCATAAGCTAATTCAGTGTCTAACATAGTCAAATAGAGCTCACAAGTTCCAACAAAATGTTGTTTTGTGACTTGCAATTTTTCTAAGTGTAGAATGCTGATTTCAGTTTCAAGGTACCCCAATTTAGAGCTTTGTAATTTGAAAACCATTGTGAATTAGACAAAACTCCTTTAATCAATCTTGTATTACTCACGTAGCTCTACAATTTTTATTAAGGAAGTTTTTGCTAAATCACCACGGATTAGGAGGACTGATCGCTTGAACTTGCTTCGTCAGTCAAGTTCAGTGGTGTCTGAACCGGAGCCGCACGCACATGTCATGGCCGACCAGCGTCAGGCTGGGGTGAGCAGCAAAACCGCATGACACTGCTGCTCTCTCTCACTCGCGCTCACTCTCTTTGCCTTGCTCCTGCTCTCGCCGTGCCAGAGCGAAACCGAGCGCCGAGCTCCGCCATGCTCGCTCGCCACCACCACCACACCGTCCACTACATCTCACCCACAGCTCCACCATCATCTCCTCCACCTCCCCAAACCACCCGTGCCACCATCCGAGCTTAGGTGAGGCCACAGTTCGAGTTTGCCATCACCGTGCCATCGTCGGAGCACCGTCGAGCTCACGCTCGCCGTGGCCATGCTCCACCAAGCCATCTCACTCACTCTCTTCCCTCATTAGGGTTAGCATAGGGTCACATCCTACTCACACCACTAGCCATTGAGCCAATGTCGGCCTCATCGGAGTGGAACATCGCTGTGCTGTCGTTGCGCTCGCGCCACCGTGCTGCCATGCATGCGGTCATGCCTCACCAACGCCCTCACAAGCCCCAATCAAAACCCTAGGTCTCTACTAGATCCCTATAGAGGTGTAGCCATGCCCATCTGAGCTTGTTGTGTCTAGAAATGACTAGAGCGCCATCGCGCGCCGCCGCCGAGCCACCATCGCCACTGTCGAGCTAGCTTCGGTGAGCCTCTAGGCCAACCAAGGGCACCTGTAAATGCACGTGTGAATGGGGAACACAATGGTGGTGACCTCATCACCGGTGACCTCACTGACGGTGAGTTCTCGCCGGTCAAAGCGCCGCCCTGCCTCTGTCTCACTGACGTGTGGAGTCAGTTGACTTTTGGGGCCCATGTGTTAGTCACAGCAAGGTGTATGGACCGGGTGTACCTAGCATTTAGGGTTTAATTGGTTTTTGAATTATTTTCATAGATTTGAATACAAACTTTGAAAATTCATATCTGGAGCTAGGATTATCCAAATGTGGCGAACCAAATTTTTCTAGGAGAATTAAATTGAGGAAGATAAGTGCTTTTAAAGTAGTTTATATTTTATAAAATGCATAATTTGAGCTAGGAAAGTGATAAAATTGTGATTCCAATTTTTCTGGTCTTGTGTTGATATGCTATAGCTAGGAAAAATAGTAAACCTACAGTAGGCATACTTGAAATATGGTCTTCATATTTAATCATAATTAATTGCTAGTTTCTAGTGAAATTAAATGGGGTAAAAATACATAACATATGATCATGCAAATTTTAATACAGTATTCTTATGCTAAGAGGAAAGTAAGAAAAATATTAGATCTATTGCTTGACACTTTTCACTATGCTAAACTATTTTTGCTAAACTAAGCATATGTATCTTGTCATTTTTGTAGAGGTGGCTATACTTATCCAAATGGCAAAAAAATTGTAAAGTAGAGTATTAGGTTCATTTGGAGGGTACTGTAATTTTGTTAGAATTTATTGAGCATTGAAAATATTTATCCTTTAAATCACCTTATTATCTAAGGAAATTAATAAATGAATATAAATAAATTAGTTAGGCTTAACCATGATGTTTTCTGTGGTGTGTGTGATGCATATAATCTGTTGATACTATTAGTGAGGCTTAGAAGTATTTGTTTATAGGCAACTAGTTAATTATTGCTTTATAATTCAACTAGATGACTACATGTGTAGTTTCTGTTGTGGTGATGATTTCATGATGATAATGATCTTTTCTGTAAACATGGTTAATAACAAAGTTGTAGATAACTTACTTTTATACCTTGTGTTAAATTTTCATAGTCATAGGCCTTATAATTTGGGAATTATGGTGGTCGAAAGTCTGTTATCTAAAATGCTTGCTCTCTGGACAGATCTGAAAGATTCAATTGTTTGACCTATATAACTGCTGAATCACATTAATATGATTAAAAGGAAGTTGTAGGAAATTTCATAGGCTTTCCAAATTGTCTACAACCATATTATTTTGATGTGTATAACTCCAGTTATGGTCAAAACAAGTGGCTGCTATATTGTAGTCTAGAAAATGATTTACATAAGTGTTTGTTTAAGTTACTAGAGAAGTGTTTGTTTATGAGGATGCATTCATCACATCATATCATATTATACATGCCATTATATATGCACCCATGATATCTTATTCCATGCTCATGCATATGGGATCGTCCGAAGGGATAACTCTGTTGGAGTTCGAAGAAGAGCCGGAGGAACAACAGGAGGCACCTCGGGCCATAGCTCTAGAAGGAGAGGAGCAAACTCTTGAAGACTTACCCGAGTTCCCAGACCATAGGCTAACTTTCTTTATCAAAGGCAAGCCCCAGAGCATTCTAAGTCTCCCATGTTTTACAAAATATCACTTGAGTCTTTTATGTTTGATGCATTAGGTTATAAGAGTTGGTTGGAAGCACTTGATGCATAGAACTACCTTGTCCAGATATATACTTTTAACCCTATGTAGGTCCAAGATCGAATATATGCTTAGCTATGCTTAGACCGGTAGAAGTCGGGTGATTTCCTGTCACCTGTGAGATATAAGTGGGCACTGACCCACGGTTGGCTATATTTGCTATCGTGTAAAAGAACCATGGATGTTGTAAATCTAGGCCGGACGGAGTCTATGTTGTAGGTTGACTCATGTGATTCCATCTGTGCTGATTAAGGATCATACCATTATTGGTCCTCGGTCATTTTGAATGCATGCCTCTCACTTAGCTAGCCAGATAACTCGTTCTGACTACGAAGCTAAGTAGCTCAACTCAGGCCAGGCCCCATTCTATAAGAGTGCGCACTCTGAATGGTAGTAAGGATGTACGAGGAGCCAGACATGAACCCAAGGGTAGGCCAGGCCTGAACGTCCTGGCAGCTGGTCGTCCCTGATTGTGTGGCATTGATCGAACCCGTGAAATGTGGACCTAAGTTGTACCAAAGGTGACCTATGGTGACCGTTGATCTGGTTTGCCTAGGTTTGTGTTAGGAATAAATTCCCAGCTGGTTGAAATCGATTCAAATCACCGTCTCTCCCAAACAGTGAGAAACTTTACTGAGCTTCCTTCTATCATAGTGTTAATGGCAAGTGGAATGGTTCTGAGAATGAAATATTAAATGGATATGGTTATTATTGTGCTGTCATTAACAATATACTACATGTTTGGCATAGGTTAGTCGCTAATCTAGAGATAAATAGCTATAATTAACTTGATGACTAAATTATAAAAGATATAGTTGAATTAGTGGCTTTTTATGCAAAATATTGTCAAGCTAGCTCCACTTATAAAGCCTTGCATGATCCTTGGAGTCACTTCATTTTTGGTTTATGACGGGTAAGTCTAGTTGAGTACCTTCTTGTACTCAGGGTTTATTTTCCATTGTTGCAGATAATATGATGTATCATGGCTACTGTAAGAGCTGCTTCTATCCTACCGTGGACGAGGAGTAGGGCCCTGGGCAAGGCATCTCTTGTTAATCCCTCTCTTATGCTTTTGTGGGATTGTGATCATGAGCTAGCACAATATTTGAACAACGATGGAGATGTTGGTTTCAAACTTTAATTGCTTCCGCTACTATTTTATCTAAACTTGGTTTGTAATAACTTTAATCTACTCTGATGTATGGAACTATATTTGTGAACTTTATGTAACGTGTGATATGTATGTTGAATCATGTATGATCTTGGTTGTATGTTGATGGTTAATCGAGACCCTTTATATGGGCTTAAGTATAATAGTGTGTCCACTTGTGGACTGCCATTGTACTTGTGCTCATATAAATTGGACGGTTCTGCTACAAGAAAGGCATAACATCATTATTGCCTTTGTGAGGATCCATGAATATCACATATATTTAGAGACTTGAGAGTGTCATACAATGGAATCTCTGAGTTTTATTTTGAAAACTTATAAAAAAACTATGGAACAATGGTTGAACAGAGAACTTGAGACATAGTGCTTGATTTGATCGTTTTGTCTTTCAATTGCTCAAAGACTCAAGTGAAAGCTCAAAAGCCTCGTGGTTGAAGGTAATATAGGTAAGTTTGCAAGTCAGATAGGTTAATTCTAATTTGGAGGAGATTTCTTATTTGAACATATGTGTACTTTTAAGGAGTTGCATGAATGTGTACTTTTAAGAACGTATATGTCTTGATTTAGGATTTCAAGAATCAACTCAGTGCTGTTTGGAAGCTCCAAAAATCGGCTAAGTGTTGGAACAGAAATATTCAGTTTTCTAGTTTCGTGAACCCCAATTTGGAACCTTGTATCTCTCCAAACAAGATGAATTAGACTTTGATCCTTTAAACAAAGTTGGAGATATAGCGTAGATCTACAACTTTTGTTACTACAATTTGTGCCAGAACTAAATGGATTAGGAGTTACGAAGGGACAAAGATTGATGTTCAATCACATTTTTTATGTAGAAGACCGTGCACAGGCATTGCAGGCCGCGTGTTGCCCTCGCTGCTTGCATGGCCGCTAGCTTGCCACTTTGCCGTGCTCAAGTTATGGGAAATGGCACCCTCCTCTCCACTCACTCCCTCTCCTTTCCCCATCCACCGCCAGGAGCATGTACCAGGCCAGTAGGCCGTCCGGATGTATCGTTTGCTACTTCTTCATTCTTTAGCAAGCTCGATAGTCACCTTGCTCCTCTCCTTCTCCTTCCTCCAGCTGGTCTGGCCACCGCTACTGGCCACAACAAGGCCGCATCCGGACATCGCAGCCTCGCCTCGTCGTGCCTCGCTGTCCCCTGCACCGAGCCTAGTCGGTCGTAACTAGGAGTTGTCGAGCCCGGCCAGCCGCGGCCTAGCCACGGTGTCATTAGGCTGACTACCAGCATGCCTCATCGACCGGAGCACCTCGACCTTGGCCTGCTCCTCCCCGCCGAACAGCTCGACCACCTCCCCGGTGACCTCACCGGCCGCAACCGTCGATTCCCTGCATCCAACGTCGAGAGGAAAAAGAAGAGGGAGTAAATCGCAAATAGAAGCTTTTTCATGTGTTCACTTTACATAAATGCCAGACACATATATTTACCGATATGGGCTTAGTTGGTTTCTGAGATCTCCAGGGTTCTAAATGCAAAATTATTTTCTTTTTTCGGTTTAATCTTTTCTTTTGCAGATTTATGTGCTGAACTTTGGAAAATCGTAATAATTAGTAGAAAATTTGTAAAATAGCAAATAAAGACTTTTTGGAATCCTTGTGAAATTGTCTATGCATTAGATCTATAATATAGCATGTTTTAGTTTAAAGTTTGTGCTTTAAAAATCAATTTATGCAGTTAAGTTTTAATACTAGTTGTGTCTTGTCTTTTTCATAACTGCAGTTGTAGTCCTCAAATAAATGTGAAATTTTTATGGAGTGCTACTCAGGTGATGGTTGTTTTCTGGTAAAAATTTCAGGAGTTTAGGCTTCAAAGTTTAAGAGCTATAAAAATAACAATTGCCCTGTGTTGCTTTGCTCCTATTATGAATAGGCCTGTATGTTTGAATTAATTGGCTTAGTTAAGGTATGAATAATGCCTTGATGATAATAGAGGAGTTGTAGTACTTTTCTTAAGATTTTCAAAAAGCTAAAGAGCATAATTTTTGGTTAAGTAGATTTTTAGTTATAGTTGCTTACATTTCTGTGGTTGTTTCTGCCCAAACCCAAACAGGGTTGCCTTGTTGGTACTATGGGGCCTTTTTAATAGTAGAATTAGCTCTAGGTGTTTATAACAAAGTTGTTTAGAATTTGCTAGTATTTCTAAAAAGTATAGAACCACATTTATTGGACATGTGGAACTCTAGGTATATCTGTCTAAAATTGCATGTCAGATTCTGTCCATGTTTTGGACATAGATGCATTCATTGGATTAATTGACCTTGTTATATGTATAATCATCTTAATATGATAATAAGAAAGTTGTAGGTAACTTCATAAGCTTTTAAAAAAGTTATGATTCATGTTTGTTGGAAGTCTAGAACTACAGTTATGCTCCTCTGAAGTTCTTATAAGTTTCTGTACAAGTGCTGTTTGGGCTGCATAAGCAGTCTTGCTTATGCAATTATTTTCATGGTGTAAATGATGTTTTTTGTGGTTGTGGTGAATACCAAAGTTGTAGCTAATTTAATAATATAGCTTGTGATAAACTTTCATGACCATAGGCCTGATAATTTAGGAGATATAGATTTTGCAAGTTCATGGTCAGATTTTGCATGCTCTTTGTACAGATCTGAATGATTGTGTTGTTTGACTTAGCTAAGCTTTGAGTCATGTCTTGGAGATAATAGAATAAGTGTAGTGCTTTTCATTATCTTTCTAAATTGTTAAATATCAATCCGTTTGGTGGTCTAAATCTCCATTTATAAGCTTGTGAAGTTGCATGGTAGAATCTGTCCAAGTTTGGACAGAGGTGCACAATTGTGCTTGATTGACCTTGTTAATTGTGGAATCACGTTGTGATGATAATAAACATGTTTTAGATAATTTAATAATATTTCTATAAAGTTAATGTTCATGCTTGTTTGATGTCTGTAACTCCAGTTATGCCTTTTTGAAACTACTACTACTTTTCTATCCTAGTTCTGTGTAGATCAGAAACATTGCTATGTTTGACCTGGTTAGCTTTGGAATAAGCTTTTGGTGATAATAACAATATTGTAGGCAATTTCATTAGCTTTCTAGAAAGTATAGGGTCACCCTTGTTGGATGCTTATATCTCCAGTTATTGTTAAAACAAGTCACTGTTGTGCTGCTGTCCAGATTTCTATACATGTGCTAGGTGATTGCTCTAGCTTGGTCTTAATTTGGCTAAACATGTTGGTTAGTTCTTGATCGATGCATGTGTGCAATATCTGAAATTAAGTTCACTTGTGTCCCATGCCTACTATGCTTGCTATCCCTCTATAATAGGTTGTCTGATGTTTAGTTAAATAACACTAGGTGCCTATGTCTTGCATGATCTTATGTTTGCCTTGGATGCTTTTATGTGATGCATCTCATATTACCATTCTTCATATTCTTGCACTTGCATCTTGCATCTCATCTAGGTATGCTAGATGAACCACATGAAGGACATGATGTTGGAACCAAACCCGGAGACGGTGTATGGTGGACCTATCCTGAAGGTAGAAGGACTGGACAAGTGCTAGGACAAAAGATGCTCGCCAAGCGAGTGTCGTCTAACAAACACTAACCTTGTGTTGGATCATAGGCAAGCCCTAGAGCATTCTAAGCCTCCTATGTTTTTACAAATATCACTTGAGTTCTTTATGTTTGATGCATTAGGTTATAAGAGTTGATTGGAACCACTTGATGCATATAAATTTCCTTGTCCAGAAATACACCTTTAACCCTATGTAGGTCCAGGATCGAATATATGCTTAGCCATGCTTAGACCGGTGGAAGTCGAGTGATTTCCTATCACCTGCGTGATATAGGTGAATACCGAAGAACGGTTGGCTATATTTGCTATCGTGGAAAAGAACCATGGGGTAATGTAAATGGAGACCGGGTGGGATCTCGATAGAGAAGCAACAAGACATGGAGGTCTTGGGTGTGGATCTATCCCCATCTGTGTCGATTAAGGACCATACCGTTGTTGGCGCTTCTGACAAGATTGAACGCATGCCTATCACTTAGCTGGCTGGATAACTCGTTTTGACCGTGAAGCCAAGTAGCTCAACTCAGGTGGGGCCCCACTCTATCAAAGTGCGCACTCTGGATGGTAGTAAGGATGTGCGGGGAGCCAGACATGAGCCCAAGGGTGGGGTAGTCCTGATCGTCCCGACCATTGGTCGTCCCTGATTGTGCAGCGCTGGGCAAACCCACGAAATGCGTACCTGAGTTGTACCAAAGGTGACCTAAGACTACCTTGGCGCATGTATGTCTGGGTTTATGTTAGGAATAAATTCCTAGCTGGTTGAAATCGATTCGAATCACCGTCTCTCCCGGATAGTGAGAAACTTGGCTAGTCTCAACATCGTAATAATTATATTATGGAATGTGATGGTTCGGATAAACATGGAATTACTACACCGGCTATGGTTACTATTGTATGCTCTTAAATGATATACCACATGTTTGGCACAGGATAGTTGCTAATCCAGAGATGAATAGATATAATTAATTTGATGACCAAAGTATAATTGTACAACTGAATTAGTCGCGTTTTATGCAAAATGTTGTCAAGCTAGCTCCACCTATAAAGCCTTGCATGATCCTTAGAGTCATTTTATTTCTGGTTTATGGCGGGTAAGTCTAGCTGAGTACATTCGAGTACTCAGGGTTTATCCCACCATGTTGCAGGTGAAGTTTCGGCCTGCTGAAGATGGTGGCTAACCGTCGGTGGGCTCAATGACTCTATATTTATTTCTCATCTATATGCTTTTATCAGAGGATGTCACTTATGCTAGCCATGTACTTGGAACTTATATTAATGTAATCATTTGAAAGCTATGTTGTTTTCACTAATCGGTTTTGAAACCCAAACTTGTACTATTATTTATGAACCCATTTGTAATATTATTTCCACTGCAACTCTATGTATGTGATGTGTATTTGCTTAATCACGCAATCTTGGTTGTGATGTTGATTTACCAAGGTCCTGCGTGACACTCGGTGGACTACCGGGTTTATATAAGTGAAAGTATGCGCGTGTCAACGTGTTAGCGGGGACAGTCATACTTGACCTTGTATAAATTGGGCAATTCTATCATAGCTGGCATCAGAGCAAGATTAAGCATAATACTATCATGTACATAGTTTTAAAAATAAAGTTTTGTTTTAAAAAGCCTATTTTGACTAAAACTTTAGCTACAGGCAAACTTGTCAAAAACTAATTTGCAACACTATGCTAGCGACATCCTCATTTATGCCCAATTAAGGACTACTAGGTGGCAATAAGTAAACTAACATTAACTATGGGGGTTTACTTCTTGCAATTTTTATTTCATCATCCATACGGCGTGCTATTGTATGGATCACTATACCTCTACGTCTAGGTAAGAAGGTAAGTTAATGAGTGGCATGACCGCAAGTGTGAGCGTGCGGTCGGGGAGAGGTAGTTTTGATACTTAAGTATATATATATCTCATATATATACGAAAGTATTTAATTGTGGGTTAGCCTTGGTACGGCTATATATGCATATTCTATATGTATGTATAGATGTATTTACTTTTGGGTAGCTTTGATACGGAAGTATATATATGGTTATATATATATATATATATATATATATATATATATATGAAAGTATTTAGCTTGCAACCTAGAGCCCAGACTTTTATTTCTGCATATATAATTGTGGGGTTGGGCTGAAATGAATCATTCTGCAGGTACGCTAACCACGAATGCGTAGATTGAATGTAGCTAACGACTAGCTATATGTCGAGAGAGTACGTGTTATGCCACCGACATAGAATGTAATTGCCACCTTAGGTTGGTAATTTTGTGAGGACAAATAGGATGGTCATGCATCATGATTATGCTTGTGCATAAATATGCTTCCCTCACTTTGCTCTAATACTAAGTAACTTGTGATCCATGTGTAGTTACTATCTTCCTTGTATGAAGCTAGATTAAATGCCTTGTTCCATGCTGCTTGAATAGCTGTGCTTGAAGATAGTGTGTGATTAGCTTCGCCTCATATGTTTGCTTCCAAAGGAATTAGATGACAAGTTAATAGTTAGCAAAAAGTTCACCCCTTTGAAAACTAAATTGCTAAATGTAAGTAAAACTTGTTTTGTAGAGATATCCACCTACTTAGTAAAAAGGAAATAACAGATAACAGTACCTTACCACCATTTTTTGCATTATATGTGTAGTAGTGTTGCTGTAGGTGACTACTTGTTAAGTGCGAGCTTTGTGCTTAGTAATAGTCGTTTAAGCTAATTGGATTCAGTGTTTCGAAATGCTCGCTTAAGACCATGATGTAGGTGTGGATGCTCGTTATCTAGGTAGTGCCATAGCTATCACCCCTTTTGGCCTCGCTAAGCATACGAGTGTTGAAGATCACTATCCTGAAACAACAACCAAGTTTTGATAATCTCATGGTTGTTGTCTCTAATTAAGTTCTCTCTTAGGAGCCTAAGCCTGTACATGTGGTTGTTAGCCCTTAACGTTGCGCTACGAGACCTTTATCCATGCCTTTGCTTGACCTTAGGCCCAAGCTTAGTTCCCTTGAATGCTTGCATATGTTGTGGTTGTCCCGCTCCTGTGTGGGAGGACCTTGTTCAAAAATCCTTGTCGGATCTCATTGCTCCTTCTCCTACAGATGATCTGGTGCAATGCTAATCACTATCTGCCCTGGCTTTGGAACCTTTTTCTCGCAGATCATGTCATTGCTTTGTCAACTGAATCCCTAGTCAGTGCTTTGGCTCTGTCCCTCAAATCTTGCTTGTTTTGTCTCTAACCTTTCAAGTCTCTAGATGTTTATCAGTCTTGATCTCATGTTGCTGCTCAGCAAGACCAAATCTTATGTTAATCTTTATCTGGTAATCACTTTGGTGGACATAAGGCGTATATGGAAATTAGGCAAGAGTCCCCTACTCAGTTGTCTTTGACAATTAGGCTATGTTCTCTTGCACTATGTTTTGATCTTCAAATTGCCTCCTTGTTGACTCCTAACCTTTTGACTACTGTTGTTTGCTATCCCTCCCTTGCATAGTGCTTGTTCTTACGACCCAATCTATGCAACTAAAAATTTCACTTGGGTGTGTGATCAGTAATGGTGTTATGAGTAGTAACTATGGTGCCACGATGGAACCTAGGGCCTCCTTGTGATCAGCCGGCACATGGTTGTGCTACTGGGTGCGCGCTGGTATCGAGGTTTCTAGTTATGATCCATTACTAAACTACACCAATGTGTTATTTTCACGTGAGCTCTTCCTTGGTTATCTCTCCTTATCTTGTTAGAAGAGATGTATGTCGGACCAGATGCAGTAGGAAAGCTTCCTTCTAAAGATGTCTAGAGGATAACTTTGAAGAACAGGTCACTGACATAAACATTAATAGACTGCAAGAGGTGGTAGACAAGTGACTCTACTTGACTGTCCCTATAATGACATCGGTCATCTAGGGAGCAAATTATGTCATCCCCGTTGGATCAAAAGGGCACACAACACTTAAGTTGGACAAGTGATCAGTTGGATGATAAATGGACCAGGATATTATGTCCTATAATAGGTCACCTAGTGCTTATGAGCTTTTTGTCCAAGTCTTGACCTTTATGTGCAAGATGATTAATCGACCTTCTTCGGTGTGACCCCTTCCTGCTAACTTCAATGGCGACAATTTTTGTTGTCAAGAGTGAAGATTTGGAACCTTTTTGGTGTTGAGAGATAACTGATTCGTTACCAATAGGAAGGTTAATCTCTAGCTAGGAAATGACTCTTTGGTAACTATGAAGGCCAGATCTCATAGAACAATGTTAAGCATAGAAATAGCAAAGCTGGTCAGCAATGCTAGTACTACTTTCTTCTCCAAGCCTTGTGTCGTTAAGTCAAGTCCACCTTGAACAATCGCATGGGTAGTGCAAGATACTGTATTAGCTAAGTAAAGAGCTGGAGAAAGCACGTCCCTAGTCTCGGTCAGCATCATTATGTATATGGTGCTATCAAAGGATATGTTCAAGACTCTATTGGATAAAGCATAGAAGGATAATCAGAGACATTTCCTTATCTAATAGGATTGCCCTCCACATGAAGTATGCATTGTGCCCTGCAAGAACATCCCACCAGTTCAATGCTTGTGTACCGTTGAGCTGGTACCTACATCAACGGTTGAAGTTGTTCCTTGGGAAGCATATAAGGAAAACCCTAGCCTCCACCCTCAGTGAGAAAGCTACCACTGTCATAAAAAGAGTTAAAGATTGTGAACACACTTCTGAATGTGTGAAGCAAAGGAAAAGAAGAGCGGGAAAATTATCGAGATTTCATGGCACTCAACTAGTTATCTTTAAGCTGGTGATTAGAGGATCAACATGGTTGGATTGTCACAAAACTTGGTGATCTCATTCCTTGCTTAAGGTACTTTGGTGTCTTAAGTTAGTTTGAGGATTGGTTGCATAAAGCATCAGATTTGAGAGATGTTTTGATAAGTTTGGTCCCCCAAATTCAGAACAAAGCAGTTTTGGTAGATGATTTGTTTGGATAGTCAAATGGTGTCCGTTTGAGCTGAATTTTGGTCAGTAGTTAAAGGACTCTTGGATCAAAATGCCTACCAAAATTTGTACACAATGGATCAGTAGTTTGCGGAATATGTACTAATTACCGAGGGGGAATAGAATCTATAATTTTCTCATTTGACTACTATCATTCTTCGTATTGGATGATTGTGTTTGTAGTTCAGGTCATATTGGCAATGTGATGACTGTTAATACTTTAGATGCCCTAGAGAAGACTCCTGGCACCCCTTTTTGCCTCACTTTTGCCCTCTCATATCAACAATGTTGGAGCAGTCAAGGTGTTCTACAAGTCAATTTGTGCTTTTGTTAATCGAGAACAATTTGAAAAGTGTCAAACAACTAACTTCAGACTTTGATTTTGAGTTGTTGATTGACATTAGAAAGGAAGCTTCAATGTCCAATGTAGTTCAATAAAGCTAGTTTTGCTACAGTGCAAGTCAAATCAATTTACTGCGCAACTGCACCATAAAGTCAAATTGTGCTCAACCTGCTTAGTAGTGTGTTGTTTTTCCATTCGGTGTATACTTGCAACTTTTGTTGACCTCTAGGCCTTGCTAACATCCTTCATCAACAGGGATTTCTAAGGCAAGCTTGTCCTTTGGTACCTTCCATGTGTTTTACCCAAGAGGTTGCATTAGATTCAACCCAGATAACTGTTGCCACGTGGATGCAAGGATTCCCACAAATAATGATTGTTGAAAACGAAGGGTCAGTAGAATTAGCTACCACATTCACCGCTCACTCAACGGACTTAGATAATACAATGTTATCATTAGAGAAAGAGAACTACACACATAGAATATTATGTAGTTTTCCATCGGTTGGCATCTAAGTGATTGAACGGTTATGACTGGCATAGATATTGTCTATTGGTTGCTCGGTTTCTCATAGCCACAAAGGATGTTTACCCCATCTATGATCCCATCCCTTATGAAAGGTTGTACTTAAGCTACTTTGGTAGATAATTGCTTTTCAAACTTTGGGAATGAACATGGAACCATTGTAATGAGTAGCTTTTAGAAGCTTGCAGTCTAATGCTAAGTTCATATGGTCCATGCTATATTCATTAGGGAATTAGAGATTCTGGGTAATTGGTTTATGCTCCGTAGTACTCTCCGTATCCCGAGAACAAAGTATTGTGTGGTCTTGGATTCCTCCAAAAGTAACAATACTTCATGGACGCCAATGAAGGAAATTATTTAGATAGAACTTACTATGAAGGGAAAGTATCAGAAAGTGTCTTGACCAAATTAGCCTCTCTGATACTCCAAAGTTAAGTAGCCTAATGCTATCACTAATGTTGGAAAATGGATGCCATGCTTCTCTTCCCTTAAAAGTCTTTTGCACCGAATCTTGAGGTGAGATTCTCGTAAGGGGGGAGGGCTATAACACCCCAGGTGTTTGTCGCCAGTTAAGCAATGGGTTTAAGCTCCAACATGACATGTTAAGTGGTGATGAAGGTGTCAAGATCAAATCTACAAGAGTGAGCTCCAACTTAAACTTGGGCAACACACCTTTGCTTGCATATTGGCCCTTTTTAGATATACACCTAAGTAATGTTGAGGGTGCTTCTTTCATGTGCCTCACATCAATTTTCCACCCACATGGATGATTGGAAAAGTTTTGTGAAGTTTGGAATCAAGAAGTCACATGAAATGAGAAGTTATGTCCTTACCTGAATTGCTTTATTAGGTGAATGAGAACATGTGAACGTGTTAGAGGGGACAGCCATACTTTATCTTGTATAAATTGGTGGTTCTGTCACAACATCCGCTTCTGACCTAGGCTCCACGCCATCCATAGCCTGGGCGACGTCCTCTCGATGCGCGCCTCTGACCATGTCCACATGGCGAGCATCCATCACCCACTACGCGGAGACTTGCTCGACCACCAACTTTGTGTGTGGCAGCAAGCTCTCCCAGAGCGATTGGATATCCTCCACGCTCCAGCCATTGGCATACCTGCTATAGATGGCAGCAAAGTCTAGGTCTAGGTGGTGCATCGCCATCGAAGTTAACACCCCCGACATCCCGTAGAATAGCCCATCGGTGATGAGGGCCCGAACCTCATCCGGAACCTCCACCCACCGGATGGCGGGTGCGCTGGTACTTGGCACTAACCCAAAGACCTCTGAGACGACGAGCTAGGCAACATTGTGTATCTGGTCGAGTTCCCCATCAAGAGCATGTCGCTCTTCAAGGGACTTGGCTAGCACCTCTAAATTCTGGCCAATCGTCGCCTTGGCCATCTCCAGGCCCTGCTCCAACAACTCCACCTTTCCACCTAGCTCTAGAGGGAGGGCGACAAGCTTAGTAGCAAGCTAAAGAAAGAAACCAGCATGCCAAAAAGTAGAAAAGGTACATACCAAGGTGGGCATTCTCAAGGATGGAGAGTCCCTCCTTCTGCTGAGTCACCTACTCGCATAGCTAGGCGTTTGCCTCCTCTGTTCCCATCACCTGGCCCCAAAGTGCAAGCACTTCCTGGTCTGCCTCTGACTGGGCCTTTCGCTCCAACTCTAGGGTATTCTGCTCTAACTCTAGGGTCTTCAGGGATCTTTGGAGCGCCGCCTTGGTGTCTGCTAGGGACTTCTATAGCGTTGCCTCGGTCTCTGCCTGGTGGGCCTTTGCTGCCTCAAGCCCCTGCTCAGCGGTGGTTGCCTGCTCCGCCGCCCACCCCTTGGTCACCTCTGCCACCCAGTCTTGGGACTCATGGTGGGTGGACTCCAGCTAGCACTCAAGCTCCTCCATCCAGGCGTGCTCCATCTGGAGAAAACAAGACTTGCGGCTTGACATCTCCTCCAGACCCTGCAAAAAATGAGAAACAAGCATGCTGAGGCAACCGACAAAAGACCAAGGGGTCAAGGACAAACGCAGAAAACTCATCACTATGGCATAGGGCAGGTCGACCTTGACCGCCTGCTGGATGGACTTAACCTACTCCGAGGCATCCTCAAGCTTCACCGACAGTTTGGTAAGATCGGACTCCATGGAAAATCCTCTGCCCCCAAGCACGTCCCAGAGCTGACACTCCTATGCATCCCAAAGGATGAACTGAACCTTTGTTGGGTCCCCAGGGCAGGGCCACACTAGGATGGTGGCCTCCAGCCCACTGGAAGGCCTAGCTGACGATCCAACCATCGCTAGGTCCTATGACGGCACCGGTGGCTCCACCTTGTCACCTGCTTTGTCATCAGAAGGGATCTCCACCACCTCAACTTCATGGGCCACCGATAGATGTCCTATTCTAGCTTGACCACATCTACACCTCCACCGCCCGGTCCTGGGACTCACAATGGGTGGACTCTAGTAGGCGCTTGAGCTCCTCCATCCAGGCATGCTCCATCTGGAGAAAATGAGACTTGCGGCTTGACATCTCCTCTAGACCCTGCAAAAAACAAGAAATAAGCATGCTAAGGCAACCGACAAAAGACCAAGGGGTCAAGGACAAACGCAAAAAACTCACCACTATGGCACGGGGCAGGTCGACCTTGACCACCTGCTAGATGGACTTAACCTACTCCTAGGTGTCCTCAAGCTTCATTGATAGTTTGGCGAGATCAGACTCCATGGCGAATCCTCTCCCCCAAGCATGTCCCAGAGCTGACACTCCTACACATCCTAAAGGATGAACTAAACCTTCGTTGGGTCCCTAGGGTAGGGCCACACCAAGACGATGGCCTCTAGCCCACTAGAAGGCCCAGCTGACGATCTGACCACTGCCAGCTCCTGTGATAGCGCCGGTGGCTCCACCTTGTCACCTGCTTCGCCATCAGAAGGGATCTCCGCCTCCTCAACTTCACGGGCCACCGACAGATGTCCTATTCTAGTCCAACCACATCTACCCCTGGCACCTTTAGCTTCGACCAAGAGGGTGAGCTGTGCGGCCCTCTGCTCGGCAAGGCAGGGAGCCTAGTCTCCCTCTCCTCTTTTGCTGTAGTCGATGAAAGAGGGGCCACAAGGGTTACCTCTGATGTGGCCTTTGCCATCACCACCAGGATCGCTGCCAACACCACCGCCACCACCACCGCCGTACTGGCAACCGGCTCGAGGGGCACCGCCCCTGGAAGGGAAGGACCCACTACCACCACCCTGCTCTCCCCGCCGCTCACCATGGCACACTACAAGGTGGGCCTCCAATCCTCCCGCATAGGAGTTGGGGCGATACTCAGCCCCGTCAGCATCTGGCCGCTGTCGAAAAAGTATAGGTCAGTCATACTCCAAAAAAACTCAACAGCAAGATTGAAAAAAGAAACAAAGAAAGGCATACTGGGATGTAAGCAATACAACTCTGAAGCCCTGACCCGAAGTCAATGGGCCTACCGAGCAAGGACCGCTCCCAGGTCACAACCCACGCCCCCTCACTTCATCCGTGGGGGGGAGGAATCGACCCAACTGGCTCCTGCTCAACCCATGAGTCACCACGACCTTTGGCTTGGGGCACGCCGACTGGAGCAGCAGGCGGGGCATCCCCTCGTTGTGGGTCACGCACTGGCGCTGGCCCCAACGATGCATGGGTATGAGCCCACTCTCCTAACCACCTGGCCTATCTGGCCATGCCCACAGTAGGTAGGGACAAGGCCGGTGATGCCTCGGAAGGGCGCAGTGACCGCATCCACTTCACCTCCCATTCATCGACGATGTCCACGCTCGCAGCACGCTTCCTCGACATGAGAACATCACCGTGCCTCTCTGCCTCCTGCTCATCGCCAGTGGATGCGGCCGTAGGATCGCAATGCACTGCCGAGGTCGCAATGACCTCTTAGATTTCCTCCTCCCTGGAGAAGATCATGTCATCCCCCACCTCTGTAGGGTCCTCTGACTTGAGCTCTGACTTGATGTTGCTCCTATTTTCCCTAGCCCACACATGTTGGGCGATCTCCATCTCCTTCTCATGCTTCCACCGAGCCTCCTCGGCTTTCTTCCTCTTTCTCTCAACTACCACCTCCTTCTAGGCGGCTTGCCATGCCATGCCCTCCGGTCCCTTTGGAAGGTGCTGCCGGGACTTGTAAACTCCAAGTCCCAACAAAACAGGTGACTCAAAATAAAAAATAGGGGAACATAGGGGAAAAGAACATAGAGTGAGGAGAGGGGAGCATACTAGTTTGGACACCATAGCGGCATCAAGGGTTTCTTTACGCTTCAGCTACAGCACTCAGTCAACGCGACTCTAAGCCTCATCGTTCGGTAGCTCCTCCGACGACACATGGTCAGGGTCCGACGGGCCATTGTACTTCCACATCGGCCATGTCCTCTCTGCCAATAGAGCAACCCGATGGTGAAAGAGGGTATGGAACACCCACACCCCATCAAGGCCACGCCGCATGAGCTTCTGGAGCTCCACCTTGATAATCTCCACCTTCTTCTTTTGCCGGCTGGCGAGGCCCCATGACTAGCTCTCCTACTTCTCCAGCCTCCTACTGGTGAAAGGCAGAAACGGCACCTCCACTAGGTTCTTGATGTAGAACCACTCCCCATGCCACCCCAGATTGGAGTCACAGGGGGTGTACATAGGGTATGATCGCTCAGTTTCTTCTACAGCGCGAAGCCCCCCACCGGCGCAATCATGAGCAGCTTCCCCTCTGACAAAGCTTGCCCAGAAAACATCTACCGGAAGTGGTCCATGTATGGCTCCATCCTAAGGAAGGCCTCACACACGGTGATGAAGCCAGCGATATGTAGCACCCTAGTCGGATTGAGGTGCTGCAGCTCTAGGCCCTACTCATTGAGGAGCCCGCGTAGGAACCAATGCGCGGGGTATCCCAATCCATGCTCATGAAAGGCGAGGAAGGAAACAACCTCACCAGCCTAAGGTTGTGGGAAATCCTCCCTCCTAGGAGCCCTCTAGTGTGCCACCTCCTTTGGTGGTAGAAACCCCTTCTCGACGAAGGTAGCCAGCACCAACTCCCTCACAACGAATGACCTCCAGCTCGATATTTCGCTCTAGGTTTGTGAATGGATCTATGAGTTTTCTCCTCTCCCTTGCTCTCCCCTTTTCTCTCCTAGGAACCACCACAGCGCTCAAACGCTCTTGGCAAGAAGGAAGAAAGAGAAGAGATGGTAGATGAGGAATAGGCGATGGAACAGGGTGAAAGCCCTCTCCCTTTCCCTACTTAAAGATAGAGGCACAATAGTTGGGAAAGGCGCGGCGATCGAGGAAAGGTGAAATGACAGGGGTGAAAAACACTCTCCCTTCCCCCATTCAATGCGGATGGGATACGATGGGATGCGCCCTGACCGATGGGATGCACCCTACCCAATGGAACAGTGCCTGGTCAGACAGGACGTGGCCTAGGTATGGCCCACCACTACCACATGCCGGGCGCAAGAAACAAGGCGTCACTATGCGCAGGTGGCCCTAAGCCTTCCCAGGTGGGACTTGGAAAGGCTCAATGATGGGATCTCCGTTAGGAGAGACCAACGGGCTTCCTAAGTTGATCGGACAGCTCAGGCGAACACCGAGAGACATGTAAGGAGCACAGGGACGCCCCATGTGGGCCATGCCAACTCCATCATGAACGATGAGCGTGGATCCCAGTTGGACATATCTGATAGGAGCTCCTCAAACCCCATCACTCGAGTCATCAAGGTAACATTACCAACATCCACTATTTCTTTATATAAATGTCAACCCAAAATTTTGTCCCATGCTATGGGCACACGAGCAAGTCAAAAGGGTCTGCTCGATGGAGCTATAGATCCACCTAGCTTCAATGCAGGGATGGTCGATCTTGCGTACTCCTCCCGAGACATGCCAGTCAATTTGACCCTACAATTGATAAGGAGAGAAAGTAAATCAGTAATTTAAGGTGGAACATGCCGGTGTTGCCAGATAGTCCCGAATGTGCGGCTCTGAGAGCCGATATGGAAGGAGATCGACTAAATAGTCAATTCTAGCATATTCATAAGAATAAATCAGTTAAAGCTCATGGAATTATGGAAGGTAAATCGGTTATTGTTCAGGATGAATGTCATTATTTTAGACAAATATTAGTCAATGGCAATAGGATGTCAATAATAATAAATTTATGGTAAGCCAATGAATGCAAGTAACCGAATCCCTTTAATATAAAGAAGCAACCCATCATCATTTAACCATTTAATAAAGATAAATATAATGAACATATTAGATCTCATCTATCGCTATGACCAGTGGGGCATGAGGCAGAATCATGCAGGCCGTAATACAATAATAAGATCATGGGGCTAACACATCTTTCAACCTATCTTTACTTCAACGGTATCATGACGTGAACTGCGTATGTGAAGGCGCTTGATATCGGCTAAAATAGCCGATTTAGGCATAATGCACAGTTAAGGTCATGTCTTATTAGGAACAGAGCTACCAAATAACAATCCCCACTCCATGGTGCTAATAGTGGGGTGTGAGGTAGAATCACATAGGCCATGATAATGGGCCATGGAACAGTTTTCGTTAGCCAATAGATCTATTTAAGACCAGACATGCCTTAACCGCACACTATGCACGATCAAGATTGACGTAAAACAGCTGATAAACCATAACTCATCATTTAAGATGCAGATTAGATCAGTTTAGATTAACAAACGATGGGTTAAATAGGATATAAGGCTGGTCTAGATCAATCCCAATCGGGTGAAGTGATATTGTTGTAATTAAATAAATAATGAAAGCAATAAGCAATATCGGTAACTTAATGAATCTATCTGAAGGATGCCACCCTTAGATAGAGCCGATAATGTGACCTTAATCTAGTTCGAGCAGTGGAGGTCGACCAGATCGATGCAACCATACTTGAACAAAACAAGAGTCGATAACTAGCTTATACCAGAGTCGCAGTGGAGGTCAACCAAATTGATGCAGCCATACGAACAGAAGTATAAGCCATGGCGGTACTTACAGACAAGCTGGAGGTCAGCCAGACCGATGCAGCCCTGCTCACTGAAGAACTCATCGAGATCTACTCTACTCCTACTCCTATGGGGTGACCGGAGCCGAAAAAAGTAAGGAACTTGTATTTGATTGATTATGTGTCTTTTACAATAGGCGGGGTCCAATATTTATACCCGGAACCTATACATGAATCCTTCTTAAGCACGACTCTTTACAAATTTTTTTGGCCTAAGAGAAAACATTCCTAATTTAAGATAACTCTAGTCTTTCCCTTTTTGTAGAGTCCAACATGTTTTTCTGGCACCGATCGTAGCTTTTTTGTTATCTGCTGGCGCTATCTGAAGAAAGCTGATTCTAGTGTTGCATTCAAATCAGCTGATACCAATCTTCATGCAATTAGTTCCTTAATGACATGATCTTGGGAGCTTCTGAGTCTCTACAATTCTTCTTCCAAATTTTGGTGTAAACACATGCCCCCAATTTTGGGATAAAAGTAATTTTATTCCAAAATTACCACGTCTATCCCCCTGATAGGTCCACAATCATGGGTAGAGAATCTTGATCTAGGGTCTACTATTTGTCACCATCTATGTCAGCTCATGAGCCCATGCTTCAAACTTTTATGAGAGAATCATTGCTTCACGGGCACTTGGATTCATCTTTCTAGGCTGGCTATAAAATGTCTATCTAACCCTAGAGAGAGCAACTCAACAATTCAGCTATGTTTCTCTTCCATCTGCCCCCTCGAGTGCTTCTGCCTCCACCGGACCCTCCATGGTCTATCTTTTTGCTATGAAGATCTTGAGCGGTTAGAAGAATTCTTGTGCATAGGGTGATTGTGTCACTCATCTTAGCATCTTGTCGAGCAAGAGGATTAGCTACTGTAGTTAGAAGAATTCTTGTGATATCACCTGAGTCTTCTCTCCATGCTCGTAGAGCTGTTCTAGTGTTTGCAAGGGCTAAAATGTGTGGACACCTTCCCCTTGTTTGTTGTATCAAATGTCCATCAGGAAAGCCACAGGCTTCTTTCCTGTAGTTTCCCAATCACTGAGAAATTAGCTGGGCATCTATTTGGCAGGCGGCTTTTCCCCTTCTCTGGTATAATTTCATCAATGGGCCAATGTGACTCGGTCTATGATGGCCTTTGGCCCTGTGGGGATTTGAGCTCCCTTTAATCCAAAGAAGCCTTGGTGGGTTGATTGCTGGTCAATGTAAATCTTTTGTATCCATCCCATGATATTTTGTAATTTGGGGAAGCAATAAGTTCAAATCTGTTATCTCTTCATTATCCGCCCCTCGAATTTTTGGAGTGTCAATCCATTTCTGTGTCTAATTTCAATTTCACACCCCCGACGAGCTCTATCTTCTCACCTTCCCAGGCTATATACGGGCCATGGCTGTGGATCGAAAAACAAACCACTTCATCTCAAACCCTCTGTGCCTTTAGTGTAGTTCCTACTTTCCCATAGGTTTGAGATCATGGAGAACATCAAGAGGTCTGCTGAGGAGGCCCTCAATGGATCTGCATCATTGCGCTAGCTCCTTCATCGCCAAGAGGCTGCAACTTGGGATGCTCCCATCATTCCGAAGCAGAGGGCCAACTCTGCTCAGCCTTTGGGGTCATCTTCTGCACCAATTCATCGCCAGCTCCCCCGCTATCCGAGGAGGTGGATCGACAATGATGATCTGCTGGCCTCCATCGATTGGATTGATTAGAATCTAGCCAGCTGCCTCTCCCTTGTAGAATTGGCTCTAGCCATAATTCAAGGCCGATCACCCCCTGACGCCAACTCGATGGGGGAAAGGTTGGCCAGGGCTGAAGCCAGAATCATAGGTGAGACATCTACCACAATTTTCTATCTCCTCGTAATTTTTGCCCTCAAGATTTTTTATCATTCCTTCCTTAAATCTTTTAGATCTACCTGCTCAGTTGGAAAGCCTTTGATCAGCTACGGAGCACGCGGTGGGATTTGTCAATGCTAGGGGCACCATTCTGGTGGTTCGCTTGCATGACATCCCGAACCGTGTCAGGGAGGTTGCTCTTCATGGCGTTCGTCATGGTGCTGTAATGGCATTGGCTACTGCACAAGCCCACTCTGGCCACAATCTTTGGCTTCTTCCCCATGGTTTTCCAGCTGCGGTGCACCCTGGGGATCATGAGCGTCTGGTTGAGGATTTCTTCAGTGCCGCCAACTCCATAGCTTTCAACACCTAGGCCGATTATATAGTGAGCAAAGTGTTTTCGAGCCCGTAGCTTGTAATAGGTGATATTTAGCAAATAATTTCCTTGTCTTGAGTGATTTTCCTTTGCTTCGTACTTCATATTATATGCATCACTTTGTCCATGTTTGCTTTGCTCCTATAGGCGATACACATCGTACCGGCTTTTAAACCTTCAGGTTTATTTTTGTACTAGAGGCGACACCTTTTTGATATCAGCTATTAGAGCTGACGACCAAACAAATCGATTATTAAGTATTAATCCAAAAGCTAGGGTAATATTTCTTTAGATATTTCCCATTGATTGCTCAGCCAAATTCTTCCTCTCCTCCTAACATTTCCAAAATATAAGCATTACCAGGCGCACAACGTTTGATCCGATAAGGTCCTTCCCAATTAGGTGACCATTTACCAAACTTACTGTCCTATGACCCAATCGGCAATTTCACTTTCTAGACCCAATCCCCTTCAGAAAATTGCTTAATATTGACCTTTTTATTGTAATATTTTGCAACCCTCAGTTTATTGGCTTTAATATTTTCAAGAGCATGCAGCCGAAGGCAACTCAAGTCCTCCAAGTCATCTATCATAAAATTCTTGTAGACTTCGGCTAACAAATCATTCTGCAGTGTAACATGCCTCGATCTAGTCTAAACTTCCTAAGGAAGAACTACATTATGTCCATACACAAGTTTATAAGGCGACATTTTAATTGATCCATGATAGGCCATCCTATATGCCCATAGTGCCTCATTAAGCGTTGAATGCCACTTCCTTGGCTGTTCCTCAATCTTTTTCTTGATCAGCTTAATCATAATCTGATTGGATGCCTCTGCCTAGCCATTAGCTTGAGCATAGTAAGGAGAAGAATTTAGTAGCTTGTTTCCCATACTGGCAGCAAAATCTCCAAACTCTTCTGATGTGAACATTGTCCCTTGATCGGTAGTTATAGTTTGAGGAATCCCAAAACGATACACAATTTGCTCCTTGACAAAATCAATCATGTTCTTTAAGGTTACCATCTTCAAAGGAATTGCCTCAACCCATTTAGTGAAGTAATCTGTTGCTACCAATATGAACTTATGTCCTTCGCTTGAGGGCAGAAAAATCTAGCCAATTAAATCAATTCCCCAACCTCGAAATGCCCATGGCTTGATTATTGGATTCAAGGCGACGCAGGTGATTTTTGGACATTACCAAAATGTTGATAGTCCTAGCACCCCTTGTAATATTCAAAACAATCTTCCAATATCGTTGGACAGAAATATCCAGTTCTACGAATGATCCATTTCATCTTATAAGCCGATTGATGAGCTCTACATATCCCTTCATGCACCTCACCCATCAACACCTTAGCTTATTCTTGATTTAAGCATTTGAGCAACACCCCATCAACTATTTTATAATATAACTGATCATCTAGTAAAACATACTTAGTCAATTTATACCTTAGCTTTCTGGTCACTTTCTGTGATGGATTTCTAAGGTAATCGTCTATTTTGACTCTCCAATCATCATTTGAGGTTTCACTACTCAAGACTTCTCGAAACACCTGATACCCTGACGCACTTTGAGCTCGACGATTAGCCTCTTGGTTTTGTGCTCTTGGAATATGTTGGAAAGAGACATGAAGAAATTCTTTGAGCAACCTTTGGCACTCATCATAGTATCCTTTCAAGGTATCTTTTTTGCACTCATATAGGTCGATCAACTGATTAATAATTAACTATGAATCTCCAAATACTTTAATTGCTTCGACCTTTACTTCATGAAGAAGTTGAAGTCCCTTAAGAATAGCCTCATACTCCGCTTGGTTGTTGGTAATCATTGGTTCAGTTGGAAGAGCAAACTCAAAACTTGCCCCACAAGGCGAAATAATAACAATACCAATGCCTCCACCTTGCTTGCATGATGATCCATCAAAAAATAACATCCAAGGCATCGGCTCTACATAATCAATGTTTGGCTTATGATGCTGGGTGACAAAATCGGCCATTATTTGTCCTTTGACTACTTTAGCCAATTCGTACTTCAAGTCAAATTCTGATAACGCGAGAATCCACTTTCCCACTCTCCCATTCAGTATTGGCATTGATAACATGTTCCTAATCGCATTAGCCTTAGAAACAACTATACATTCGGCTGATAATAAGTAGTGTTGTAGCTTAGTGCAAGAGAAATATAAGCACATGCATAACTTTTTGGTGGGAGAATATCTTGTCTCTAGATCCAAGAGCCTTCTACTCAGATAGAAAACAACTCGCTCTTTTCCTTCAAACTCTTGCATCAAGGCTGATCCAATTGTCTTGTCATCAGCCGTTATATACAACTTAAAAGGCTTACCTTGCCGAGGAGGGACTAGCATAGGTGGACACTTCATGTAATCTTTTATTTCTTCAAACACCTTTTGTTGTATGTCACCCCATTTGAATTCTTGATCATTTTTTAACTTCAACAAGGGAGAAAACGACATAATTCTTTTCGACAAATTTGAAATGAATCTTATGATGAAATTAATCTTACCAAGCAGAGATTGTAACTCTGTTTTAGTAGTTAGGGAACTACCTCATCAATTGCTTTTATGCTTTTTTGACCAACTTCGATTCGTCTCTCGTGGACCATAAAACCCAAGAATTGTCCAACTAACACTCCAAAGGCACACTTATTAGGATTTATCTTTAGACCATGTTTTCTTGTGCATTCCAGAGTCTCCCATAAATCAACTAGATGCTCTTTGTACCCTTTGGATTTTATCATCACATCATCGATGTAGATTTCAACAATCCTACCGATCAACTTATGAAAAATATAATTCATCGCCCTTTGATAAGTTGCACCGGCATTCTTTAGACCAAAGGTCATCACAACCCACTCGAATAAACCGATTGCACTAGGGCACCTAAAAGCGGTCTTTGCTATGTCTTCCCTAGCCATGAAAATTTGGTTATACCCTGCATTGCCATCCATGAAGCTAATAACCTTGTGCTCGGCTTCTGCATCTACTAACATATTAGCTATCGGCATCGGATAACCATCCATGGGTGTGGCTTTGTTCAGATCCCTAAAATCGATGCAAACTCTTAATTTTCCATTCTTCTTATACATAGGGACAAAATTCGATATCCACTCTACATATCAACATAGTCGGATAAACTTTGCTTCCAGTAACCTTTCAGTCTCCTTTTTTATAACATCAAGCACGTTCGGGTTGAATCTCCTTGGAGCTTGTTTAAATGGCCAATATCTAGGTTTGATTGGCAACCAATGTTCAACAATTGATCAGTCTAGACCAACATCTCACAGTATTCCCAAGCAAAATAGTCTTTAAATTCCTTTAATAAATCAACTAACTCTCGCTTATACTTAGAATCCTACTTGGCACTTACATACATCAGCCTAGGTCTATCTCCTGAACCAATATCTACTTCTAATTCATCAGCCGACGTGAAGCCATGTCCTAGTTTGCCATCTGTACCATCTATTGGATTATCCATTAAGACAAATTTTCAAAGCCGACTGCTTGGATCGGCGGTTGGCTTACATTGTTGACTCTAATGAAGCCTCCTTCCCATAACTTGCTAGAAAAGCATTCAAAGTCTCCTAGTTCCCAAAAGATTGAATCGACTATTGTGATGTTCATAGACTCATCATCGTGAACCAGTTCGATATCATCTCCATGCCATTGAATCAAACACTAATGCATAGTCGATGGTACATAATAGTTCGCATGAATCCAATCATGACCAAGGAGCAAACTATATGATGAGGGCATGACACCCATGCTTACGACCATATTTGGCACATGGTATGGAGGGGTAGGAGGCCAGCAAGGGTGTCCAAGTCAAGAAGGAGGTCCAAGGCTAATTCGGTTCGAGTCCCCGAGGTGGAGGCCCAAAACAACTCAAGTTCGAGCCCGTCTCGGAGTCCAGGAGCACCACATACTAAAAACAACGCCCAGGTCGCATACTATGTCTGTTTTGTGCATTCTTTATATGGATGAAAATATAATTTCATGGAGCTTCCAATGGAACCAGTCCCACCTTAAAATTCAATGGAAGTCAACGGGAATCATCAAAACAAGTGGACGTCCAATAGAATGATTTCGAGTCTGCCTCGGCCTTCAGGACCAGTCTGCCTTCAACTGGTCACCCAGGACGCATCCGGACTCTGTTTTTGACGATCCACATATGGTTGGAAAGCTAATTTGATAAGCAAACCAATCCAAGTGGTCTCACGTCAAGAGCCATTCAGAATCAATGGGAATCGTCGAAATAAATCAGCATCCAGAATCTGCCAGGGTGCTGCGACACCTTCTTTTGGTCCGTTGGACCGTGTATCGTGTTTCGGCCCATTAGGGGGCGCGTCTAGGGTAGGCGATGACCCTAAGACCTTTATAATCATACACCACCACCATCATTAGGTTTTGGGTTTTGCTTAGATTATTCTGTCAAGAACAGTTTCGCCGTTCATTGGTTTGTGAGACCCCAACTTCGTGAGATAATCATTCATCTGCAATTTGGTTGTGTTCTTTCTTGTTCTTGCTTGTGTTCTTCGTTGCGTAGGAAAAGATTAGCTTTCTTGGCGAGGTCAACCTGGTCCGTGACTTGGTTGATATCCAGAGGAGCTGTGGTGCTATGATTGCAGGGTTCGATCTTTCGATCTGAAGCCAGATCGGTGTGTCATTCTCCGCCACAACGATAGTTACCATCACCTAACGGAAGATTGGGATCCCCGTCTCCATTAAGTGGTATCAGAGCTTCAGGTATTACCGTTAGATTTATCATTGCCCTAGTTTTGTTTTGTCTTTGTCCTATAAATCTAGAAAATTGCCCCACAAAAATATTTGTGTTAATCTTTGTTTTCTCCCTATCCTATCACCCGTTGTGCCATTGCAATATTTGAATTTCAATTTGCTTTATTGAATGGTCGTCCCTCGCATGTCCTTGTGTTCGTTGGTTTATTTGAGTCTTGATCTAGTATCCTTGTTGTCGTGTGAATCTAATCGTCGGGTGGTTGTGCATCTGTTTTATGCAAACAAAACTTATCATGCTACGCTGTTGCATCAAGTGATATCTTTTGTTTCCATAAAAATCAGCCACTTTCCCTCCTTGTCATTGAGAGCCCAAGAATTTTCCTTGATCGACCACATAGAACTGAGTGGTTTTGAGATGTGCTGTTCGTGCATCTATAACTCTATTAGCCTAGCTTTGAGCATATCAAGTTGTGTGTTCAATTAATTTGTATTGCAGTGTTCTTCTGAGAAACAAAAGAAAGGAAAGGAAAAGGCAGAAGGTGCACAAAAAAGAAAAAGAGAAAAAAAGCCGCACCAAAAAAAAAGAAAGAACAAGAAAAAAATAGAAAGTGGAAAAAAGTGAAGAAAAATTTAGAAGTGCTTGCATTCTTTTGAGTTTTGTGCTGAGTTGTATTGTAGCTTGCTTGAACTAGGTCTTGGATGAGTTTAGGCCAGCGACATAGACTAGCTTGGGACTACTTTTCAATCTTGCAATTTCTGAATTAAATTATTGCTATTCCTTGCTACCATATTTTAAGCCTCCCAAGCTCCACATATATACTTTAGATCAGTACAGATAAAGGCCCTTGCAATCTCGGTACCACTGCCTCACAGGTATCATGAACTAGCCACCGGTTGTACCGCCCACTGCTTGCGTTGGTAAGAACTTTGTAAGAGCTTGGTAAGACGCTTCCACTTGTTGTGAAAAGTGACACCACTGCAACCACGTAGTCATTTGATAGGGATAATACTTTTGTGTTGTCTTTTGTTGTCTTCTAACAATGACAGGTTGTTCGTATCCACCGACTTATGATGGTATAGGTGCTGATGCGTATATGGAGTGGGAAATTGCCATAGATAACATATTTGCTGCTCGCTTTATGTGTCCAAGGAGGAATGTAAAAAAATGTAGCTAGTGTTTTGCAACATTCTACTTTATCTTGGTGGGAGTCTTTAGATTCTTCTGATAAGCCTCAAACTTGGAATGATATGAAACTCCTTATGCAAGAAACCTTTGTTAATTCACCTCCTGTTTTGACTTCATATGTTGAGGTGCACCATTTAGAGGAAGAGTCTGTTGTTATTCCTCTTGCTATGACTAACCTTCTATAGAATAATGTACATAAGCGAGAGGATGACATGGAGGAAGAAAATGAGGAGCTCACAACCTCATATGCAAATTCAGAACCATCACTTCATAATGCACCTATTACTCCTGGTGAGAACATAGGTAATGCCCATGGTCCTACACTCACGGAAGGTGAAAATTGTCTTAATGTACTAAATTTTCTACAAACTATGCTGTCATAGAGCAATTGTTAGTGGAACCCTCTCTTGATTTATCTTTGTCCCATGATAATTTGCTTGATGTTCCTTGTGACAAAGATGAATTGGTTGAAGATGCTTTAGTTTTACATGTTTTGGAATCAGTCACTTGTGCTAAAAATAAACATGTTATTCATATTGCTACTAAAACCGATGAGTTCAAACAGTTGTCTTCTTTGCATACTTTGGGTTACATTGAATTTGATGTTTTGTGTAACCTAGATTGTTTGGAGGAGAGCCTTTTTAAATATGCTGATTTGCCTTGGTTTTCTAAACACACATATCATGTTTTTGGCAGATATAACAACAAGGGACAATATATGATACATCGAGTATACATTCGTAATAATATGAATTCTTCTTTTGTTGTACAAGATTATGATCGTTTAGAGGGCAGCTATAATAATACAAATATTTTCTCATGTTCCTCAAAGAAACAAGTTCACTTCCAAGAAGGGGAGCATTGTTGGTTGCTACCTGCTCGACCATCTATTCCCGCATTGTCTCTGGTTAGTTCTAATCTTTTGCAGGATAGTGTTGACATACATCGCGTGCATTCGGATCATGGAGTCTACATGCTTGCTGAAATTTTTATGTGAGATGACATGCTAGAAACTTGGAAACATGGTCACGTTCTTTCTCACAATTATTTTAGTTTCCTTTGTCCTCGCAACCCCATTCTCCTTTATGTTGTGCAGGATCAGTTTCAAGCACAATCGACGCCGAGGACGGCTTTTCATCAAGAAGGGGAGGATGATGAGGACATGACACCCATGCATATGACCATATTTGGCACATGGTATGGAGGGGTATGAGGCCAGCAAGGGTGTCCAAGTCAAGAATGAGGCCCGAGGCTAATTCGGTTTGAGTCCCCGAGGTGGAGGCCCAAAACAACTCAAGTTCGAGCCCGTCTCGGAGTCCAGGAGCACCACATACTAAAACCGACGCCTATGTCGTATACGGTGTCCGTTTTGGGCGTTCTTTATATGGATGGAAAGATAATTTCATGTATCTTCCAATGGAACCAGTCCCACCTTAAAATTCAATGGGAGTCAACAGGAATCATCAAAACAAGTGGACATCCAATAGAATGATTTTGAGTCTGCCTCGGCCTTCAGGACCAGTCTGCCTTAAACTGGTCACCCAGGACGCATCCGGACTCCGTTTTCAACGATCCACATATGGTTGGAAAGATAATTTGATAAGGAAGCCAATACAAATAGTCTCACATCAAGAGCCATTCAGAATCAACAGGAACTGTCGAAATAAGTCAGCGTCTAGAATCTGCCAGGGTGCTGCCACACCTTCTTTTGGTCCGTTGGACCGTGTATCGTGTTTGGGCCCATTAGGGGGCACATCTAGGGTAGGTGATGACCCTAAGACCTTTATAATCATACACCGCCGTTGTCATTAGGTTTTGGGTTTTGCTTAGATTATTCTGTCAAGAACAGTTTCGCCGTTCATTGGTTTGTGAGACCCCAACTTCATGAGATAATCATTCATCTGCAATTTGGTTGTGTTCTTTCTTGTTCTTGCTTGTGTTCTTCGTTGCATAGGCAAGGATTAGCCTTCTTGGCAAGGTCAACCTGGTCCATGACTTGGTTGATATCCAGAGGAGCTATGGTGCTAAGATTGCAGGGTTTGATCTTTCGATCTGAAGCCGGATCGGTGTGTCATTCTCCGCCACAACGATAGTTACCATCACCTGACGGAAGATCGGGATCCCCGTCTCCATTAAGTGGTATCTACTTCTAATTCATCAGCCGACGTGAAGCCATGTCCTAGTTTGCCATCTGTACCATCTATTGGATTATCCATTAAGACAAATTTTCAAAGCCGACTGCTTGGATCGGCGGTTGGCTTACATTGTTGACTCTAATGAAGCCTCCTTCCCACAACTTGCTAGAAAAGCATTCAAAGTCTCCTAGTTCCCAAAAGACTAGATCGATTGTTGCGATGTTCATAGACTCATCAGCGCGAACCAGTTCAACATCATCTCCATGCCATTGAATCAAACACTAATGCATGGTCGATGGTACACAATAGTTCGCATGAATCCAATCATGACCAAGGAGCAAACTATATGATGAGGGCATGACACCCATGCATACAACCATATTTGGCACATGGTATGGAGGGATAGGAGGCCTGCAAGGGTGTCCAAGTCAAGAAGGAGGCCCGAGGCTAATTCGGTTCGAGTCCCCGAGGTGGAGGCCCAAAACAACTCAAGTTCGAGCCCGTCTTGGAGTCTAGGAGCACCACATACTAAAAACGACGCCCAGGTCGCATACTATGTCTGTTTTGGACGTTCTTTATATGGATGGAAATATAATTTCATGGAGCTTCCAATGGAGCTAGTCCCACCTTAAAATTCAATGGGAGTCAATGGGAATCATCAAAACAAGTGGACATCCAATAGAATGATTTCGAGTCTGCCTCGGCCTTCAGGACCAGTCTGCCTTAAACTGGTCACCCAGGACGCATCCGGAGTCCATTTTTGACAATACACATATGGTTGGAAAGCTAATTTGATAAGGAAGCCAATCCAAGTGGTCTCACATCAAAATCCCTTCTGAATCAACGGGAATCGTCGAAACAAGTCAGTGTCCAGAATCTGTCAGGGTGCTACGACACCTTCTTTTGGTCCGTTGGACCGTGTATCGTGTTTGGGCCCATTAGGGGGCATGTCTAGGGTAGGTGATGACCCTAAGACCTTTATAATCATATGCCGCCGCCACCATTAGGTTTTGGGTTTTGCTTAGATTATTCTATCAAGAACAGTTTTGCCGTTCATCAGTTTGTGAGACCCCAACTTCATGAGATAATCATTCATCTGCAATTTGGTTGTGTTCTTTCTTGTTCTTGCTTGTGTTCTTCATTGCGCAGGCAAGGATTAGCCTTCTTGGCGAGGTCAACCTGGTCCATGACTTGGTTGATATCCAGAGGAGCTATGGTGCTAAGATTGTAGGGTTCGATCTTTCGATCTGAAGCTGGATCGGTGTGTCATTCTCCGCCACAACGATAGTTACCATCACCTGACGGAGGATCAGGATCCCCATCTCCATTACTATACGACCCTTTTCTATCGATGATGAAGAATGTAGTGAGCAGAGTCTTACTCCTGATTATTAGTTCAACGTTCATTGCCCCCCGGGTCTTGGACGCATTACCCCCAAAGTCCTTAAGCATCATGTCAGTTTCAATTAGATCTCCTGGTCCCTTGCCAAGTTTGCAAAAAGTGGTGTAAGGCATGAGATTGATACAAGCACCTCCTTCTACCAACATCTTGTTCATCGGCTTCCCATCAACCAAACCTTTTACATATAAAACCTTCAAGTGCCGATGCTTGACTGGTTTATCAAATATGGCCTACGATATAACCGTCAGCTTGGCAACTATCTCTTCATACTCCAATTCATCAAAATCCAAATAAACTCCTTGATTTGCCAAAGCTCTAAATTTTAATGGCAACAGAAAAGCCATTTGAATATTAGCTGATGGTTGCTTTCTATCGGTTGTTTGCTTAGTACGCCAAACTTGAGGTTTATCGGATGCCTGAGCCTGTTCCAACTCTCTATTCCTTAGGCATTGCACCCTTCTCTTCTGGATTCTTATCAAACCTCCCAGACATCATTGGCCTTCCTACCAAACATATTTTCTTTCGTTGCCTTCTTCTTCATAATCAGCCCAGTCTTGATCAACAACTCTTTTCCAAGCCGATTATGAACACTTCCATTTTTTAAGCGCCGATCCATGTTATTATGATGGCACACATCTTGAGCATGGATAGACCGGCGGTTGGTTTGAGATTGCCTAAACTCCTAATATTGATCGCTGCACTCTAGACAATCATTCTTGGTAGGCAACTTCAAACCTTTGTTCCAGCAATGTCTGAAGAAAGAACAATTCTAATATGATTTAGCTTGCTTTCTTTCATACCTCTCTTTTTCCTATTGACGCTGGTATTCTTGCTTTTCTAACCAATGCTGATAATCCTTTTCCTTCTACTGCTGCCATTTATTCAACAGAATTTGAGATGTAACTCGTAGCTTTGTCGCCCCTTCTTTTGATGTTTCTCCCTGCTCATATCGGCTCTTTTGCTTGTCGCGACGTCTTTTAACTTCCGTATATTCGTTAACCGATATTTGCCTCTCAGGATCGACTGTTCTAGCTTCTCTTGATTTGGTTGATGTTAGGACCTTAGTCTTTCCTCTAAGCAACCTCGCATCGATTATGTTTTGATCTCATGGGAAAGGATTATCATCAACTTTCATTTTTCGAGGCGTATCACATTTTAGTCTTCCTTGCTAAATAGCCCTCTATATATGCTGCCAGAAAATTTTGCATTCATTAGTGGAATGAGAAGTAGCGCTATGGAACTTGCAAACCTTCTAATTCTTCAACTGATCAAGGGGCAACATAACATGATTATCGGGCAACTTGATCTGTCCCTTCTCAAACAAGAAATCGAAGAGCTTGTCTAATTTTGTGACGTCAAAGTCATAGCTCTCCTCGACTCCTCTTCCCCAAGGATTTGGTACCATTACTATCCTTTTGCCCCAATACCATTTAGCCGCGACAACCTCTTCTTCTTCATCTTCATAGCCATCATCGACTGAATATGGATTATAAGCTTCGACCACTATGGTACTTTTCTGGAATCGGGTATCTCTGCGCATACTCTGGAATTGGTTATTGAGCGCCGCCACTCGTTGAGCCAATTGACCTAGGTTATCAAATTCTTATCCCAACAACTTTTCTTTCCATGTTGGCAGCATTCCTTGAATGGCCAAAGCAGCTAGCTGATCATCAGCCAAGTTTAATGAGAAGCACAAATTCCTAGTCTCTCAGAACCTCTGAAGAAACTTAGTGCCCGATTCATTAATTTTCTACCTTATAGTTGTCAAATTGGTAATCTTCTTTTCTCCAATCCCAGTATAAAAATATGTATGAAATTTTTTCTAGGTCAGCCCAATTGGCAATGGAGTTGACTGGCAGTGATGACAACTAAGTGAAGGCTGGCCCTAACAATGACAGGGAGAAGAAACGAACTCGATGGGCCTCCTCAACTGATGCCTCGCCCAATTGTGTAAGATACCGACTGACATGTTCTATTGTGCTTATGCTATCTTGGCCAGTGAACTTAGCAAACTCTGGAAGCCTGTAATTTGCAGGAAGAGCGACCAAATTATACCATTCTAGATATGGGCATTTGTACGAAAAGGTCACCCCTTTTGGCTTCAGACCAAACTAATTCTTCATCATCTCGGTCACCTTTAGCCACAACTTGTCAGCATGTGAATTTGGATTTCTCTACACCTGCTGACCCATCTGTGGATTGAAATCCTGTGTGCCTTGATACCCTGGATTCAGAATCATGTGAAGGGTGTTATAATCTATGCCATAATGATACCCTTATGGAATCTCTATCTACTAGGTCCTTTGCTGGTTTGCTGCTTGAAGTCTCTGATTATAAACATGAGGATCTATATCTCTATAGATCCTTTAAATTGATGGTGCTATTTTTTGAGCCGACGACGGTATGTGGCCCGATGTGCCAAAATTAATCAACTGGCTTTGACTTTGCCCCGTCGACTATTGCACATGCTACACTGATGATCTAGGATTATACTATATCTGATTCGTAGTAGTACCTTGAGCTTGTTAAGATGAACTCTGAACTACCTAGACATCATCATTACTAGCTAGTGTTGCTTCTTGATGGCTAGTACCGACTTGATTAGTCCCTTGGATCAACATATGTGGAATGTTGTAATAAGCCGGCCCAACCTAACCAACTAGAAACCCATGAAATACCTCTTTCATGGTGTTGTGGAATGTGTCCAAGAAAGCTTCATTATGGCTTGATATGGCATCATGAACAAATTTGTTTATAGGTTCCGTGAAGAAACACCTATCTTCAGCTTCATCTACATCTGTCTGCCCGTGCAATAGAACTCTTGGTAGTGGATATTTTTGAACAAATGTATTGTCATGTGTTTTGGTGTAGGACACCAAACACTTGTTCTAAAAATCTTCTATAGCTTTGCTGATGACATCTCTATCTCCATCAGGTAGGTCTTCATAATGCACCATAAGGATGTCGTTGTTGCTGTAAACCACCATGACGATTGCGGGGTCCCACCAAGCATGCTAGAATGTGTGTCGGCATGAAATTTAATCCCATGCTGAGGGCACACGAGCAAGCCAAAAGGGTCTACTTGATGGAGCTATAGATCCGCCTAGCTTCAATGTAGGGATGGTCGATCCTGCGTACTCCTTCTAAGATGTGCCAGTCAATTTGACCCTGTAATTGACAAGAAGAGAAAGCTAATTAGTAATTTAAGGCGGAACATGCCGGTGTTGCTAGACAGTCTCGAATGTGCGGCTCTGAGAGCCGATATGGAAGGAGATCGACTAAATAGTCAATTCCAGCATATTCATAAGAATAAATCAGCTAAAGCTCATGGAATTATGGAAGGTAAATCGGTTATCGTTCAGGATGAATCTCATTATTTTAGACAAATATTAGTCAATGGCAATATGATGTCAACAATAATCAATTTATGGTAAGCCAATGACAGCATGCAACCGAATCCCTTTTATATAAAGAAGCAACCCATCATCATTTAACCATTTAATAAAGATAAATCTAATGAACATATTAGATCTCATCTATCGCTATGATCAGTGGGGCATAAGGCAGAATCATACAGGTCATAGAAACAATAATAGATTTAACAACCCTAACTTATTACTAATATCAGTGGGGCATGAGGCAGAATCATGCAGGCCATAATACAATAATAAGATCATGGGGCTGACATATCTTTCAACCTATCTTTACTTAAATGATCTCGTGACGTGAACTACATAAGTGAAAGCGCTCGATATCGGCTAAAACAGCCGATTCAGGCATAGCGCACAGTTAAGGTCATGTCCTATTAGGAATAGAGCTACCAAATAACGATCCCCACTCCATGGTGCTAATAGTGGGGTGTGAGGCAGAATCACATAGGCCATAATAACGGGCCATGGAACGGTTTTCGTTAGCCAATAGATCTATTCAAGACCAGACATGCCTTAACCGCACACTATGCACGATCAAGATTGACGTAAAATAGCTGATAAATCATAACTCATTGTTTAAGATGTAGATTAGATCAGTTTAGATTAACAAACGATGGGTTAAACATGATATAAGATTGGTCTAGATCAATCCCAATCGGGCGACGTGATATTGCTATAATTAAATAAATAATAAAAGCAATAAGCAATATCGGTAACTTAATGAATCTATCCAAAGGATGCCACCCTTAGATAGAGTCGATAACTTGTCCTTAATCTAGTTCGAGCAGTGGAGGTCGACCGGATCGATACAGCCATACTTGAACTAAACAAGAGTCGATAACTAGCTTATACCAGAGTTGCAGTGGAGGTCGACCGGATCGATGCAGCCATACGAACAGAAGTATAAGCCATGACGATACTTATAGACAAGCCAGAGGTCGGTCAGACTGATGCAGCCCTGCTCACTGAAGAACTCATCGAGATCTACTCTACTCCTACTCCTAAGGGGTGTCCAGAGCCAAAAAAAGTAAGGAACTTGTATTTGATTGATTGTGTGTCCTTTACAATAGCCGGGTCCAATATTTATACTCGAAACCTACGCATGAATCCTTCTTAAGCATGACTCATTATAAATTTTTTTGGTGTAAGATAAAACATTCCTAATTTAAGATAACTTGGACTCTAATCTTTCCCTTTTTGTAGAGTCCAACATGTTTTTCCAGCGCTGATCGTAGCTTTTGTCATTATCTGCTGGCACTATCTGAAGAAAGTCGATTCCAGTGTTGCATTCGAATCAGCTGATACCGACCTTCACGCAATCGATTCCTTGATGACATGATCTTGTGAGCTTCCGAGTCTCTGTAATTCATCTTCCAAATTTTGGTGTAAACAATAAACAATCATTCATCCATGCATGCATTCATTCATTCCATACATCCAAAGCATTGCATATGTAGTCAAATGCATCACAATGCTCCATGTTGTGTCACGAAGTGGTAGTTGCGTCATTCAAAATGAGCAACGACCGACCGGGGTTCGAAGGACGGCCCACAAAGGGCTTGAGGCCGCCTTGTGTTAAACAAGGCTAGGGGAGAAAACATAGATGAGCCCCAAGCGGCCCTCGCCCAGTCTACCCGGAAGCAGACAGGGTCATCTCAACCTTCTTGTTCGATCCTAACCTTGCCAAACCCACAGAATCTCCATCGAGGGGAGGCCAACGGGCCACCCAGGTCGGTCTTCGGAACGACCTAGACATCTACTAGGTTGTAGGTTAAGGAGCAGTGGAGTGCCACATGAGGGCTATGCCGACCACGTCATGAATGATGGACCTAGACTTCACTCGAACATGCCCATTAGTGAGCTCACCGAGCGCGTCACTCGAGCCATCGAGGCAAACGATGTTAGCTCAACCCCTCTGGTTGTGAGAAACCGTGGATTGGGTAATGCACAAAACTCAACCGACCCCTACCCAAGCCCAATGGGGCTCAGGGGCTCAAGACACCCAATGCCTCAACTGCGCTTAGGTCCATGACTCTAACTCGCCTGATCCCTCGACGTGCCCGACACCTGGATCCATGACTCTGACTCGTCCAATCCTTCAGCGCACCCAATGCCTCAGTTATGCCTAGGTCTACCACTCCGACTCACCTGATCCCATGACACGCCCGATGCCTAGATCCATGACTCTGACTTGCCCGATCCCTCAGCACACCCGATGCCTAGATTCATGACTCCGATTTGCCTAATCCCTTGGCGCGCCTAACACCTAGATCCATGAGTCTGTCTCGTCCATGCACGCCCAACGCCTTGGTTAAGTGACTCCGACTTTCCTAATCCTCGGATCCACAACTCTGATTTGCCCGTACCCTCGACATGCCCGACACCCTGGTAGATGAAACTCCGTCTCACCTGGTCCCTCGGCCGCAACTAAGAACCCAAGACCATGCTCCTAGAAACAATGTGCCAAAAACTGGAAAAGGAAGGCTACGCCCACCAAAGTGCACACACTCACACCCGCTGACAAAACCCCCCAGGCAATTCTACCTGAATCGCCTGGGGGCTTGGGGGCTACACCCGTGGGTGTGCTTGCGCACACCCGCTGATGAACCAGAACTTCCCCCACTAACAACACGAAAAATGCCCCAGACAATTCTACCCGAATCGCTCGGGGGCTCGAGGGCTACACCCATGGGTGCGCTCGTGCGCACCTGCCATCAAGACAAAAATCCCCTAGACGATTCTACCCGAATCACCTAGGGCTCGAGGGCTCCTATTAGGTTCATAAACCTAGGGTCCTTCATGGACCAGCTTCCCACCAAAGGTTTGGCCTAGCGGACAACATTGCGAATGACACGCAACTCCTAGGCCGGCCCAAATACCTAAAAGACAGGCCAGAAGGGCAATCCAATCTCCGACCGAAAGGCCTCTCTAAGGCAGAACAAACGCTTGCTTCTGACTTTGACCCGCCTCTCTGACCGAAAGGCCTGGCCAAAGAGGAACAATGCTCGTTTCTAGCTCTGGCCCACCTCTCCAACCAGAAGGCCTGGGCAAACACTGCTTTCGACTTTGACCCATGTCTCTGACCAGGGATACACCGAACCTCTGCTTACAGTTCTTCTTTGACTGACATAGTTGGAGCCGACTGGGACCAACCAATCGAGGACACCCACTCGGTAAGGACCAAGAAACGGGTGAAGCAAGTAAAGCAAGACGCTCAAAGTCAACAGTAATACTAGGGACCATAGCCTATACACCTGCAGGACAGTACCCTGCATCCTTCTTGGTATGTCAGAACCCAAGCAGTGTTGTGGGCGCCGACATTTTCTCTACAATGTTGTGGGTGCCATCAACTCCCATTCTAGACAAACACGATAAGGCTCCCCCACATGCCTTTGGGCATCAGCAGTGTTGCGGGCCCCGACATTTACCATATGGGGCAAACATGTTAAAAACCCCAACATACCTCTAGGCATCAACAGTATGACAGACACTGATGTCTGCCATACCAGGAGAAGACGATGCAACCTCCCACATGCACTTGACATTAACAGTGTTATGGGTGCCTACAATCATCTGTACCTAACGGCGTGGGCAATAAGACTTAGCATACGTACACTCTCTCTCTCTCTCTTGTAAGGCCATCCCCTTCATATATAAAAGGGGATGTGCTCTCTCCCAATAGGGAGATCTCTCAGTTCACTTACATTGGTTCATCCTTTGTAGCTTTAGACACTCTAAAGCTACATAGAGCACACGCTCAAACACTTAGCACATAGCGGAGCTCCTGTCACTCACGGCCCTTCAGACCGGAGTCCGACCGGACCTCTTGTACCCCCCATCTTTCTCCCTTCCATTTGTAACCCCACAGCAAACTTCGAGCACCTGGGCTCAAGAATAAAGTCACCAACTGACTCAAATTGGACGTAGGGCATGTTGCCTGAACCAGTATAAACCCTGTGTCATTGAGTGCTAGGCCACCTCCGATCACAACATACAACAAAACTACAATATATTTACATGTTGGTCACTTTCTGCACTGACAATACCATGTTGCTATTTATTATGTTCCTAGTGTGCTCAGTTGTATGCTTGATATAGTTATGGTTGATGATGAATTTATGCATATGTTTGCAAAGCGCTTAGCTTAGTACTCGAGTAGGTTAAGTGGTCGACATTATATAAGCGTGGTGATACTTGGGTGTACAACAGACTTAGTAAATAAGGAATGACTTAGGAATCTTTGCTCTTAATTAATCTCCTGCTTAGCCATACTACATTTATGAGTATCTAATTTTTTCTCTGGAATATTATCAATGCCTTACACTTATCATATATTTATCATTTGACCTGCCCCTGCTATAGCTTGAGAGTTAATGATCTTATCATAAGTATACATATTTGTCAATATCTCTAGCCACCCCACCTCTCCTCACCGTGGACAAAATATAAATAACGATACCTGGTATACTCTCGGGTGAAATGCAACAATGGTATATTATCTGTGCGCTTGTGGATTACTTAGTATTTATATTAATTTACAAGTGTTGTCAATAATTACCAACAACACATTTCTAGCATCATTGCTAGGGATGACAACTTAGTAAAGAGTGATGCTAAGAAATCGTTCACGGTAGTTATCATCCAACATAAACAGTCAACTTGTATAAATGCATAAAAAGGATCACCAACATAGACTTAGGGGTTTAAACTGACAATTTCCACAAGTTTTGGTGAATCTGTGTTTTCAACAGGATTATTTCATAAAACCATCAAGGAGGATCAAATTGTCAAATAAAATCACAATTATCCATGGCGAAATGGACATAAGAAGGTTCTAGAAGACTCGAGAGGACACCACACCGAAGTGGGGGGGTGAAGCCACTACCAGGTGGGGTCGCCTGGCCCCACCTGGAGGCCACCCAGCCCTTGGGGGACCCACCTATCAGCCTCCTTCATATGTCGGTTTCCCACCACTTCCTAGGATGCATCTATGCCGTCCTTTAAGTCGGTTTGATCCGAGGGCTCAGGATTGACACTCCGGCCTATATAACCAGCCCCTGCCCCCCTCTAGAGCACACTACCATAACTCAAGATCAGACCAGAAATTAGGGTTTCTAGAGACAAGAGAATAGTTCTAGTATAGGCTAGCTAGCAAGGTTCAAGTAGAGTTTGGGCTATCGCTTAGGATTCTAGATCTACCGTTTGGAGACTGGTATAGCCATTGTATCTCTTTATTTATGACTTTGTGCTACTTCAATATTATGTTGCTATTTATTATGTTCCTAGTTTGCTCTAGTTGTATGCTTGATATAGTTATGATTGATGATGAATTTATGCATATGTTCGCAAAACTCTTAGCTTAGTACTCGAGTGAGCTAACTGGTCGACATTATGTAAGCATGGTGCTTAGATATTGTTTGCCTGCAGATGCATTTTGCACTCTAGGTCATGTGGTAGATCATTGATGTGACACTCCCATTGAGTCCTTTGTAGTCCACTCCCTGTTTGTAGAGCACGTAGAACATGATTATGAAGGAAGACAAGCTCTATTCTTAATCTTCCTTAGTAATGTTCCTTGTGCATAGATCCAAAGTTAGTTATACTATAGATGAGAGTGTATATACTTGGGTGTACAAAAGACTTAGTAGATAAGTGACGACTTAGGAATCTTTTGCTCTTAACAAATTTCTTGCTTAGCCTTACTACATTTTATGAGTATCTATTTCTATCTCTGGAACACCATTATTACTTTACACTTATCATTTATTTATCACTTGACTTACCCCTGCCATAGCATGAGATTGGTTTTGTCATAAGTATACATATTTGTCAATGTCTCTATGCCAACACAATCCCATAGCTCCTCCCTATGGATAAAATATAAATAATGATACTCGGTATACTCTTGGGTGAAATGCTACAATGGTAAATTATTTGTGCGCTTGCGGATACCTTATATATAGTTTACAAGTGTTCTCATAATTACCAACAACACATTTCTGGCATCATGCTAGGGATGACAACTTAGTTAAGAGTGATGCTAAGAAATGTCAACTGAAATGTCAAGAAGCATTTCTGACGCCGTTGCCGGGGAGGGGAACAAGGCTAAGAGAATTGATCAAATAAATACTTTTTGATGAAATCATAACTAGCACCTCTACTTTAGCAGGCTTACCCTTTGTTTGTCTTTGTTCATATCTTATATAGGGTATTACAGGATTGGTTCTGATCCATCAACAAATTTCATCAATCACAATCAAACCAATCAAGAGGTAGCTCAACACCAGTTTCTGAGGCTATGGCTAAAAAGACTCTGTGTGAATTGTCTGCTCCAAGCACCGAGAACATCCGCACTGGACCAACACTCAAAACCAACAACCTTGAGTTTGAGCTCAAGCCAAGCCTCATCAATATGGTGCAAGCTACCCCATTCAGTGGAAAGGCACATGAAGATGCTAGTGCTCATCTCTAGAATTTTCTAGAGATTAGCAGCACAATCATCATCAAGGACGTCGCTCAATATATCATACTACTCTGCCTTTTTCCATTCTCGCTAGTGGAAAGGGTGATGCAGTGGTTCTACACCAACAAAGATGACATCAACACATGGGCAAAGTGTTCGAAGGCCTTCCTAGCAAAGTTCTTCCCTATAGGCAAGACCAATGCCTTAAGAGGAAAATTTTCCAACTTCCAATAGCAGAAAGGAGAAACCATTCCAGAAGCATGGGAATGTTTCCAAGAATACATTTTATATTGTCCTCATCACGAGATGGAAGATTGGTTGCTCATACAAAGTTTCTACCAAGGATTAACTCAGAAAGCTCATGAACAACTAGATGCAACTACTGGAGGAGCATTTATGTCACTCACCCTTGAAAAAGTTGAAACTCTTATGGAAAAGATAGCCTCTAATCAAGGCTGGTCCCATTGCAATATTCAAGCATGGAATAAGAGTGAAGAAGTACCAGATGAGGTGTGTGCACTATCAACCAAGATGGACATCTTATTGAATTGGCTTGAATAGCGAGTCAATTACAAGAAAGATCGTCAGGCCATACAAGATGCCTTTAATTTCCAAAACATATGTGGAGAATATTTGGGGGTTGATTTCCCTGAATATCAAGAAGACGCAAATATTGTCAACTCTACTCCACAACAACAGAGACAAGAATGGGGGCAACAACAACAACGGTCAACTTACCAAGGTAAGTACCCAGGTAATTACTATAATTCTTCTAATCCTAAACAACCATCCTTGAGAGACTTGATCTTAGAACAAGCCAGGATTAATGAGAATATTTCTAAAAAAGCTTGCTTTTAATGATAAGGTCCTAGAAAATATAAATACTAAAATAGATAGTTTTTCTTCTGCCATAAAAGACCAACTTAGCTATAATAAAAAGATAGAATCTTAATTCGCCCAGTTGGCTGCTGCTCTGTCTTTTGCCACTAACCTTGAAAAAGTCAACGCCATAACCACAAGAGGTGACAAGTCTACTCATGATCCTCCATATCCAACAAGGATAGGTAAGACACCGGCAGCAGTGCAAGAAGAGATGAAAGACGATGAAGTTGAAGAAGTTGAGCCACAATCACAAGAAATGATGCAAGATTTTCATGACACCAACCTCCTACCATTTCCACACAGAAATCAAAAAGCTAAAATGGATGAGTAGTTTGGTAAGTTTGTAGAGGTAATTCAAAAGTTATATATCAATATTCCTCTGTTAGATGCTATTTAGGTACCCACCTATGCGAAGTATCTCCAAGACATCCTCAACAACAAGAGACCACTGCCCACCACTGAGGTAATTAAGTTAATGGAGGAGTGTAGTGCCACCATCCTGAATACATCACCTATCAAGAAGAAGAATCCATGATGTCCCACTTTCGATTGTTCGATCGGAAACCTGAATTTTGAGAATACACTATGCAATCTTGGAGCAAGGGTCAGTGTCATGCTCAAGAAGGTTTTTGACAAGCTCAACAATTTAACGCTCACGCCAACATCTATGTGCCTACAACTAGCCGACCAATCGATCCGCTATCCTGCAGGAATCAACAAGAATATTCTGATAAAAATAAGAAACTTCTTTGTTCCAGTGGTTTTGTGGTACATGACATGCAGGAAGACATGAAGACACCCCTCAAACTTGGGAGACCCTTCCAAAGCACTAGAAATGCACACATCGATGTCGGAGCTAGAGAAATCAAATTCCATATCAATGGCAAGGAAGAGTGATTTGCCTTCAAGCCAAGACTGGAACAATGCTCCAATTTGGAATGGTAGGAGAAACAAATGCAACCATTAGGGTCTCCATCTTTGGGACCTACTGATGCACCCAAGGAATGAGTAAAACTGGAGAAGTCCGGTTCGGTGGACTAAAAATCATGAACCCTCACCGGGAGGTAAAATCGATAGTTATCCAAAATTACTTTTTCACATTGCATTAATTTTTTTGCCTTAGCATATTTACTTTTAAACATCTGCCTTAGAAAATAAAAAAATTCTCATCATGGCATTATAAAATTCAAGCCCATGTAAATTATTTTTACGGAGCGTAAAAACCCATAAGAAATATTTACCGTGGAGGCGTAATAATTTAAAAATATCGTTCATTCATCTTGTTATATTTCATGGTATCATAAATTAATTATTGCATTACATATATATACACATGTATATGGTAGAAATATAGACAACTAGGACCCATAGGAAACATGGAGGACCCACTCAACCACCAACCATCACTTCCATTTCCACCTCCATCTCCACTTAGGTCATGTCTCCACCGAATTTCCACATACGGCCATCCATTCTTGCTTAAGAGTGAAGCAAGAAAATATCTAGAGGAAGGAGAGGCCATTTGGCCACAATGTGGGGCCAGCTGGCCCCACCACTTGGCTGGCCAGCCTGCTTCTGCGCCACCTATAAATGGCACACCTCCTACTTGCTCTTGACCTCACACACTCACAATCTAGCATCTAAGTTCAAAATTTCAAATTCCAATTTCATAGTTTTAAAATCCACTTAGTAGAAGTGCTGTTGGAATTAGAAAGAGTGGGAAAGATTAAGAGTGGAAGTGTTGTAAAAAATAAAGAAGGAAAATAAAAAAGATTAGGGTAAAAGTTATGCCAAAATCTTGATTAGAAAATCCATTAGGCAACCCTCGGATGACTAACCCTCAAACGACTAACTTTTGGATGGTTAACCGCTAACATTTTATTTCCTAATATGTTCCATGAGTTTTGTTGTTCGTTTATTTTGTAGGAAGATGAGTAAGTTTATAGGGAAGCTCAAGCACGCGGCATCATCCTGTTCGATGAGAAGGTCTTCTTCTAGAGCAAGCTTTGACATGCAGATCGATGATCCATCTTCTGTTGTCTGGGCACCGCCTCAGTCATCATCAGCTGAGAGGAACATTCTGCTGGAGGAAAAACACCTCAAGTCTCGGAACAAGATGGAAAAAGAGGCCTATAAGTAGTTGAAGGCTCAAAGGTTCATTCTTACTTCTACCTATGACCCAGCCCTTCTACATGTAATAGGTATGGATGCTGAATTCGAGATCATATTTAAAATTGTTTGGTGGGAAAATATTTGGCATATTGATGAGCCAGAGTCTAAGCTTTTAACCGTTGAATTTCTATGCACCCTACAAACCACTGACTCTAAAGTTACATTTTGACTCTTTGGGAAAGATTTTTCTGTTCTCTCAAGGCAGTTTAGTGAACTTCTGGGATTCAATGCACAATGCGTAGTTCACATAGACTCTGCTCTACAAGATTATGATAGAGTGAAATTTTGGAGGAAATTTCCAAAGAACCCAATTGTCACTGTCCTCACACTAACGACATTCATCACCCAACCTTGCGTTTCATACATAAGTGGCTAGGATTTTCTTTATCTCCTAGAAATGACTTTCTCACCGTAAGGATGTATGAACTTAAATTGCTTTATGCCATGGTTAAGAGAAGAAAAGTTTCACCTATTAAATTCATGATGGATCAATGGAAGGATGTTTTTGAGCTCAAGAAAGATGGCGGGTGTACCATTTTGGTCATTTGCATTGCCCAAAATTTGGGTCTGTTGAAAAATGCTTCACTTTCTTTCATTGATGACATTGATCGCTGGTACATTGATTATGAATATTTTGTCAAGGCTCATATGCTAAAAAAGAACAATAATTGACAACTTTCACCTAATCTCACTAATGACAAACACTAATGACTAAGTACTTAAAGTAAAGCAAGCAATACTAGAATAAAGTACTGAAATAAATACTAAATAAAGTAATGTAGAAATGAAAGAATTACAAAGGAGCTATACCAGACCTAGAAGACTCTTTCGAACTCCGAGAAGCTCCGCTCTTGTTGTACTCCACTACTAGACTACTACTCTATAGCTAATGCTAAGCTAGAAAGCTAAGAGAAGCTTGGAGAGCTTGGAAATGAATGGGGCTCCTTCCACTGAGCTCTACACCCACTATTTATAGTGTAGAGTGAGGGGAGGGGTACTTATACTTAGCAGCAAGGTTGGTGGCTATAGGAGGGCACCATGCGGTGTCTAGGGGGCACCGCCTAGCCCTTGGATGCACTGCCTTTGCATCCAAGGGTGTTGGTTGCTCCTCCATGGCGGTTATGAAGAAGCTCCATTGAATCAGTGATGTGGGAACATGCCAAGTTGGCACTAGGTGGGGCTAGGCAGCGCCTAGGTGGCGTCGGGCAATGTTGGCCTATGGGCCTATGTGGCCCTACCACCTCCACTTGCTTCCTGGTCCATGTTTGTCAACATTTTGGCTAAAATTTGCCATATTTCTTGCATACAAATACTTCTACAAGCACAAGTGGAACTATGTGAAATTTAAACATAATTCTTCACATGTAATGATGATTTACCTCACTTTACCATGCTTTGGGGTGGAATGTTGATGGTCAAAACAGGTGTGAGTGACCATCAACAAGCTCCCCAAGCTACCCCTTTGTTGTCCTCAGCAAAGATGTGGGTTTAGCGTGGAATAGGTTGTTGGATCAGGAGTTGCTACTATGTAACGCCCTACAAACACTTGTATACAAACAAATACTATCTCTTGAGTTGAACATGTTAGCACTTAGAAATTTCTCCATCAGTCTTAGCAATGTGGAGCTTATGGCCTTCACTTTGATACAAGCAGTTACAAGAATGTGTAACTAGATAGATACTTTTTTCCTACTTTGGTTTATCTCAAACTTCCTAGAGGTTTTCACATGATTTGAAAAGAAATCTTGCCTAAGTTCCTCCGATGGTACACTCAAGTCACTCAATGGTGTGTGAAATCCTCACCAAAGCCATGAATTTTAGCCTTAATTTCTATCCTAAAGCTTATGTGGAGCTCAAGGTAGGGATAAAAGCATAGCTTACTTAAATTGAATCTATTTCTAAGTCAAACACTTGGATCACAAGGAGCAACAAGTCATACAAATTGATCAAGATGTGCATGTGTGTGGTATATTTGGTGGAAGTGGTACTCCTTTGAGAAGTTTCCCTTCTCTAGCTTCTTTTTGAGAGGGCATGGCTACTTTCTTTTTCTCACTCTCTTTCTTTTTTGAACACTAGAGCTTTTTGCTCTTTTATTCTCTCTCATTTTTTTATAGCCCATGCCTCTCTTTTGATGTAAGACAGCATAGAGAGGTAACTTTGATTCTCATAGAGTAGTAATAAATGGAATGCATATATTGATGTGTATCCCCAGTGTAGGAAAAACATAAATATGTGGGTGTTCGTGATCTTGATCAAAAAGCATGAAAAGTTTCTCTACTCAGATCAACAAGGCTTGAAAAAGCTCAAAACAAATAAGCAGCTTTTATGGTGGCTTTATCAAGTATGAGTGGATATTTATTTGGCTCTGGTTGGAATTTATCATCATTGAGGAACTTCTAGCAAGAGAGTTTAGCATTTTGCAAAACAAAACTCTAGGTTGTCTTTACCATTCCTCACATAGGTTCAAAGATTTACTTTAATCATGGCATACAACATATTTCACAAAAGCCTATTCTTGGTTCTAGCATTTGCAACCCACAAAAGCATTCTACTTGAGATGAACTCTAAGTTTATCATGCTCAAAACTTAAGAAGTATAAGGTTGTATCACAAGCTTTTGCAAAGTATCACAAAGCAACTATTCATCATCTCCAAATAATTTATCATCATTTTATTAGAGCAGAGTTTCTCTCGAAATAATTTAAAGTCACTTCTCTCTACATTCTATGATCATGAATATTGAAATATAAAGCAAACATGAATATAAAGAGAGGGTTTAAGATTTTCATACCTGAGCGGCGAGAGACGTCTCCCCCAATCTTGCCATTTGCATAGGTTGGAATGTCTTCTGGCGGCTCTTTTGATTCTTTTCTTTATTAACTAACTAATACTACTAGAATGCATAAATAACTAGCTAAACCTATAACTACTAGATAACTTATCCAGCAGGGATGCTACTGAATTTTATTCATTATTATTAAATATTATATATATATAGGATAGATATGTTGCTTCAAATGCATATCTATCCTATCATGCATTAGCTACTACAGAACTTTATTTATTAACATAGAGTAGCTAAATGCAACTAACCTATCATGCAATGTAAATCAAATTTATTGGAAATGAAATGCAACTAACAAAATGTGGTAAATAAATGCAAGGAATAGAAAACTTATCTTTTGTCAGGCTCAAGGTCATTCATCCTTGGGTGGAGGTGTTTCCTCTTGTTCCACCTCGGAGGCCTTGTCAAGTTCAGGGGATGACGAGTTTGAGGATGGATCTTTCTTTTTACGCCATCTCTTTCTATTCTTCTTCTTCTTGACAGGTTTCTCTGGCTCTTCAATCGGCTTTGGTTTCTTCATCTTGATTCTCTTCGGATGCTTCTTCTTTTCCTATTTCTCATCAAAGAGGGGTTGTCTAGAGGCAAAAGCAAATATTTCTTTTCTTCTAGCAAAGTGGAATTGGATTTGCCCAGAAGCCACATATATGTAAGCATTTGTAGTAATAAGGAAAGGACGACCAAGGATTAAAGGTGTATCCTCGGCGTTACCCATGTCTAAGATCATAAAATCTATAGGAATATAGGCACTCCTAACTTTAACTAATAAATCAGTGGCTACTCCCTCAAGATAATGGGTAGATTGATCAGCTAATTGCATGTAAACTGAGGTTGGCACTAAGGTAGTGTAGAACAATTTGTCATATGTTGCTTTTGACTTTATGTTAACACTAGAGCCTAAATCACATAGAGCATTATGGAAGGTATGAGTTTCAATGGAGTAGGTAATCGCGGGGGTACCGGGATCACCTCTCTTAATGGTAAATGGGGAATCTAATAAATAGGAACCCCAAGAATTTAAAGCATAGCCATACTTTGTAGTAACAAGGTTGGTTGTCTCCATTGTTCCCTTATGATTGCTAGGAATTCTATCTTTTTCATAGGATGGGATAGCAGCAGCAATTTGAGCTAATTGGGTTTCTATCATCTTATTAAAACTAAGTTGATTCTTTAAGACAGAAGAAAAATCAGCCAATTTAGCATTTATGTTTTCCAACATCTTTGTCATGAGCATGCAACTTTTTATTTATACTATCAGTCATTCTACTTTGACTGTAAACAAGATCTTTTAGGAAAGCATAACTATTATTACCTTGATTATTCAAACAAAAAGAAGAGTAATAATTGTTACCTCCCTGGTTGTTGGAGCGCTGATTCCAGCCTTGATGTTGTGGACGAAACCCGTTGTCGGTGTTGACAAAGTTGAGGTCCTCTTGGGTTTTGGGATAGGAATTGCCTGAATGTCAAACATCTCCATAAACTTCGCAAGTCATGTGGGAATCCATGGCTTTGAGTGTCTCTTGGGCACTCACCTTCTCATAATGTTCCACTCGCTTCGCGAGTAGATCCATCTTAGCTGTAAGCATGTTAATTTGTTTAATTGAATGTATACCTCATTTACAGGGTTGGAGTCGATCGTCGCTCCATCCTTGGTTGGAGACCATCTTCTCAATTAGTGCTTTTACATCTGCAACACTTAATGAAAAGAATGCACCACCACCAGCAACATCTAAATGGCTCCTATCTAACGACACTAATCCATGGTAGAAGTTCTAGATCAAAAGTCAGTCTTGCATGCCATGGTGTGGGCATGCAGAGACGTACTCTTGCATTCGTTCCTAGTCTTTGGGAATCGATTCATCTGCTAGTTGTTGAAAACTAGAGATCTTATTGCGCAGAGCATTAGTCTTCCCCCTGGGGAAAAAGTTAACTAGGAAAGCATTGGAACACTTATCCTAGGTATCTACAGCATTGCGGTTAGAGTAAAATCATTACTTAGCCTTTCCTAACAAAGAGAAGGGGAAAAGGCGAAGACGTATAGCCTCTTGGCTCACTCCCTTAATGGTGAATGTGCTACAAATCTCCAAGAAATGTTGGAGGTGAGCATTTGCATCCTCATGGGCTTTCCCACAGAACGAAGTAGCTTGAACCATCGTGATTAACGCTGGCTTAAGCACAAAGTTAGCATCCCCATTGATAACATTGGGTCCAATGGCTACATTAGCAGCCGAGGGTGTAAAAAAATCACAAATGGACTTATCGCCCATGATCGTGTAGGGTAGTGATAGGATATGAGGAAAAAGGATAAACTACTTAGGATAACTAAAACCAACCTAGCTAACAAATTCAACCTTATAAAATCGATGCTAGTTGCCTTCCTAGGCAACAACACCAGAAATGCTTGTTGATACTTCTTAGCGACTATTGGAGGGTTCCGCAAGTGCACAGAACTATTGTGTAGCACTTTGCTCGGTGAGTACCGAGTGTCAAATTTATATTTTTCCATAGGAAGGCGAAAGGTTAGAATTTATATAGTACTAGGATTTGTTAAAGGTAGGTCTCAAGTTGATCCTAGGTAGGTGAACGATAGTGAAGGATGGGTGTGAACTACCTAAACTAACTACTAAATACAAGCTAACCAGAGATAGCTAGGTGGGAGAGCGAGCGATATATCTTTCTAGTAACTAAGGGTAAACAAATAACTAGGAGGAATGCAATAGTACTTCAGGGCACATCCCGCCTACCAACTAGGAGAGTTAAATAGACAAGGTCTGCCATGAGCCCTACGATTTAATAACTGGACATATCATGGTGGAATATAGAGGATGGACAAGGCTGCCACCACTTGTCACCTACCACAATCTATCCGAAGGCCTAGTTGTATCCATAGGAAATCTATAGCCTAAGAACCACGCTTAATCTATAAACTTACTACTTCGATCCGAGCTCTAATGAAATGAGATCAAAGCACCCTAACCAAACGGTGGAACCGGTACTAACGAAAGACTACTAATGATAAGATAACTTATGCTACTAATGCCAAACAATAAGCACCTAAGCTCACTAATGATGAACACTAATGACTAAGTACTTAAAGTAAAGCAAGCAATACTAGAATAAAGTACTAAAATAAATACTAAATAAAGTAATGTAGAAATGAAAGAATTACAAAGGAGCTATACCAGACCTAGAACACTCTTTTGGACTTCGAGAAGCTCCGCTCTTGTTGTACTCCACTACTAGACTACTACTCTATAGCTAATGCTAAGCTAGAAAGCTAAGAGAACCTTGGAGAGCTTGGAAATGAATGGGGACTCCTTCCACCAAGCTCCACAACCACTATTTATAGTGTAGAGTGAGGGGAGGGGTACTTGTAGGCAGCAGGGAGGTCGGTGGCCATAGGGGGGCACTAGGCGATGGCTTGGAAGCTCCGCCTGGCCCTTGGATGCACTGCCTTTGCATCCAACGGCGTTGGTTGCTCCTCCATGGCAATTGTGAAGATAGCACGTGCGAAACTTGGCCGGTAAGTCGATTGGTGAAGCTCCAAGTCTATGACAATGGGCCCATGGATCCATGGCCTCTCCATCATGACCATCAGTAGAAACTAACTTAGATCAACGCATCCTATTGGCTATGGAAGAGCTCCCATGGATCGGTGATGTGGCAACGTACCAAGTTGGCACCAGGTGGGGCTAGGCAGTACCTAGGTGGCATCGGGCGACGCTGCCCTATGCCTAGGTGGCCCTCCCATGTCCACTTGCTTCTTTGGTCCATGTTTGTCACCATTTTGGCCAAAATTTGCCATATTTTCTACATACAAATAATTCTACAAGCACAAGTGGAACTAGGTGAAATTTAAACATAATTCTTCACATGTGATGATGATTTACCTCACTTTACCATGCTGTTGGGTGGAATGTTGATGGTTAAAACTGGTGTTAGTGACCGTCAACAATTACCAAATCGGAACCTCAGTTTGTATGCGGTGAATTCTTTTGTCTTTGATTTACAGGTTAAGGAAGTAGCATCTTGCAGAAGTGCTTCTACGAGAATAACTCGCAACCCACAGCCCCGGTCTTGGGGTGATGACACGATTCTAGAGGGACCAACTTTCACCAGCTATGTAGGCTGGGATCAACTGGGATCATCATGTGTGCACCAACCTGAGCATGCTGGTTGGGAGCAGCCCGCTCCTAAGCACTCTGAGAGCTCCTAGCAACACGACTCAAGCGGTCAATGCAGTATGGCAACTTTGACTACTATCAGCAAGAGCCCTATGAAGAAGTCTCAAACAGCTACCAGGGAGGACGTATGTCCTTCTCTGCTCGTGGCTACCATGACTAGCACATGGGCTACCATGATCAGCAGATGGAGCATTCCTGCCTTGACACCAGGTTGACTACCAATGAAGAGACATAGCAAGACATTCAGAAGATGCTTCACCAACACTCTGAGTGGCAAGCATAAGTAGGAGACCACCTCACCCATCCAGCAACACCAGCAGCAAAAAGAATGAGAACTGGAACTATTTTTTGGGAAGCTAAACTTTGACCCTCCATTCTAAAGGACTACAGGAACACCCAGCTTGGGGGAGAAGGATCCCCCATTATCTAAGGTAAGTTTTCTTTGTTTTTCTAGTACTTTATTTTCTTTTCCTTTTGTTTTTGAGTTTGTCTCTCTTTTTTTTAAAAGATGCATAACTAAAAACAAAATAAAATTTGTCTTTGTCTTTTATATATTTTAGTAGGAGTGATATAAAAAAAGAGAGAAAATGAAAACCAAATAAAAAGAGTGTGTATAATGTTTGCTTTAATTTCTTTTTCTAAGAGTCGAATAAATAAAAAGAACTTTAAGATGATCTCTCATAATGGAAATGATGAATAGTTACTCTGTTATAATTCTTTTCAAGTACCTAGTTTTTAGCCATGAACTTTCCCAAGTTTTGGATATGACTGTTTTGACATGAGAATTTGCTCTGAACTTAAAACTCGTGGGTAGCATATGCTTGATCTAAGTCTAGGTAATTGACGAATAAGATATCAGAAGGTTTGAGCTACTATTTATCTTGTTCCAAGTGATACTAAGTTCTGGAGATTTATTTTGACAAACATAAAAATGTTACATGATGAGATTCTGTATGACAAACCTTGAATTCCTACTAGAGACAAACATGATATTTAGGCTAGGAAAACTTCCACTCATATATGGTACTTGTTTTGCATTGAGTTTAGTCAAGCTTTGTTGATCCTTATGAGAGGTTTGTCATACTCTTAAAATCAAGATCACATACACAGCACCCACATATGCACTACTCCTACACTGGGGGTAGGCACAAAAACTTGTCATTCCATCTAGATCCAACCAAAAATGTTTCACTCCTGCACTGGGAGTAAACACCAAAAATATGTTTGATAGGTTTTCCACCAAATAAATGCTCCAAGTTCTTGTTAATATCTCTCAAAAGTTTTGTTACAGAAAAGAGGCATGGGCTATGCAAAAATTATTCATATAAAAAAGAAGAAAAGAAAAGAGTTGAAAAAATGGACAAGTGTCCGAAATATAAAAAACAATGGGTACTTAGATGCCCGCCTGAAAAAGAAAGAAAGAAAGAGATGAATAAGATGGCCCATGTTTTCTTGCAAATATTTTCAAGTTTCAAATGAGATATATGTTTTGAAGGAGCATAGTAGAATTAGGTTAGCCACCATATATTCCACACACATGCACATCTTGATTTGATTGTATGGCTCAACTCTCTTTGGATCCGTTGTTTGACTTTATAATATATGTATTGCAAGTATGCTCTTTCATGTTATCACCATTCCTGTAAGCTCCAACTAAGCTTTAGTTGAAGGAAGAGAGCTATAACACCATAGTGTTAAGCATTGCATTTGGCATTTGTATTTTGTGAGCACAAGCATCATCCAAGCATTCATGAGCATGAGCATATGAAGTTTCATTTCATTTACCTTCTCTTTATCACATGTGATGTTGCTCATATACTTAATTATGTTTGTGATCATATGTGACCAATGCATGAGATGGTTGTGAGGCCACTAGAATACCTTAGACACATCTAGAATGATGTTTGGAACAATGTTTATATTCATGACTTAAGCCAATTTTGCTTATAAGTGTTGGTTTACTTTGTAATGTCATTTTCATGATGCTAGTTTGACCAAAGTTGAACAGTAGCTTAGAGTGTTTCCATGGCTGTGTGACCTAAATAAAAGTTGTAGTTCACATCATGGGTAACAAATTTTATTTAAGGGTCATAAGCTAATTCAGTGTCTAACATAGTCAAATAGAGCTCACAAGTTCCAACAAAATGTTGTTTTGTGACTTGCAATTTTTCTAAGTGTAGAATGTTGATTTCAGTTTCAAGGTACCCCAATTTAGAGCTTTGTAATTTGAAAACCATTGTGAATTAGACAAAACTCCTTTAATCAATCTTGTAGTACTCACGTAGCTCTACAATTTTTATTAAGGAAGTTTTTGCTAAATCACCATGGATTAGGAGGACTGATCGCTTGAACTTGCTTCATCAGTCAAGTTCAGTGGTATCTGAACCGAAGCCACACGTGCGTGTCATGGCCGACCAGCGTTAGGCTGGGGTGAGCAGCAAAACTGCATGACACTGCTACTCTCTCTCACTCGCGCTCACTCTCTTTGCCTTGCTCCCGCTCTCGCCGCGCCAGAGCGAAACCGAGCGCCGAGCTCCGCCATGCTCGCTCGCCACCACCACCGCACCACCATCCACTACATCTTGCCCACAGCTCCGCCATCATCTCCTCCACCTCCCCAAACCACCCGTGCCACCATCCGAGCTTAGGTGAGGCCACAGTTCGAGTTTGCCATCGCCGTGCCATCGTCAGAGCATCGTCGAGCTCACGCTCGCCGTGGCCATGCTCCACCGAGCCATCTCGCTCACTCTCTTCCCTCATTAGGGTTAGCATAGGGTCACATCCTACTCACACCACTAGCCATTGAGCCAATGTTGGCCTCATTGGAGTGGAACATCGCTGTGCCGTCGTTGCGCTCGCGCCACCGTGCTGCCATGCATGCGGCCGTGCCTCACCAACGCCCTCACAAGCCCCAATCAAAACCCTAGGTCTCTACTAGATCCCTATAGAGGTGTAGCCATGCCCGTCTAAGCTTGCTGTGGCCAGAAATGACTAGAGCGCCATCGCGCGCCGCCGCCGAGCCACCATCGCCACTGTCGAGCTAGCTTCGGTGAGCCTCTGGGTCAACCAAGGGCACCCGTAGATGCACGTGTGAATGGGGAACACAATGGTGGTGACCTCATCACCGGTGACCTCGCCGACGGCAAGTTCTCGTAGGTCAAAGCGCCGCCCTGCCTCTATCTCACTGACATGTGGAGTCGATTGACTTTTGGGGCCCACGTGTCAGTCACAGCAAGGTGTATGGACCAGGTGTACCTAGCATTTAGGGTTTAGTTGGTTTTTGAATTATTTTCATAGATTTGAATACAAACTTTGAAAATTCATATCTAGAGCTAGGATTATCCAAATGGGGCGAACCAAATTTTTCTAGGAGAATTAAATTGTGGAAGATAAGTGCTTTTAAAGTAGTTTATATTTTATAAAATGCATAATTTGAGCTAGGAAAGTGATAAAATTGTGATTCCAATTTTTTTGGTCTTGTGTTGATATGCTATAACTAGGAAAAATAGTAAACCTATAGTAGGCATACTTGAAATATGGTCTTCATATTTAATCATAATTAATTGCTAGTTTCTAGTGAAATTAAATAGGGTAAAAATACATAACATATGATCATGCAAATTTTAATACAGTATTCTTATGCTAAGAGGAAAGTAAGAAAAATATTAAATCTATTGCTTGACACTTTTCACTATGCTAAACTATTTTTGCTAAACTAAGCATATGTATCTTGTCATTTTTGTAGAGGTGGCTATACTTATTCAAATGGCAAAAAAATTGTAAAGTAGAGTATTAGGTTCATTTGGAGGGTACTGTAATTTTGTTAGAATTTATTGAGCATTGAAAATATTTATCCTTTAAATCACCTTATTATCTAAGGAAATTAATAAATGAATATAAATAAATTAGTTAGGCTTAACCATGATGTTTTCTGTGGTGTGTGTGATGCATATAATCTGTTGATACTGTTAGTGAGGCTTAGAAGTATTTGTTTATAGGCAACTAGTTAATTATTGCTTTATAATTCAACTAGATGACTACATGTGTAGTTTCTGTTGTGGTGATGATTTCATGTTGATAATGATCTTTTCTATAAACATGGTTAATAACAAAGTTGTAGATAACTTACTTTTCTACCTTGTGTTAAATTTTCATAGTCATAGGCCTTATAATTTGGGAATTATGGTGGTCGGAAGTCTGTTATCTAAAATGCTTGCTCTCTGGACAGATCTGAAAGATTCAATTGTTTGACCTATATAACTGCTGAATCACATTAATATGATTAAAAGGAAGTTGTAGGAAATTTCATAGGCTTTCCAAATTGTCCACAACCATATTATTTTGATGTGTATAACTCCAGTTATGGTCAAAACAAGTGGTTGTTATATTGTAGTCTAGAAAATGATTTACATAAGTGTTTGTTTAAGTTACTAGAGAAGTGTTTGTTTATGAGGATGCATTCATCACATCATATCATATTATACATGTCATTATATATGCATCCATGATATCTTATTCCATGCTCATGCATATGGGATCGTCCGAAGGGATAACTCTGTTGGAGTTCGAAGAAGAGCCGGAGGAACAACACGAGGCACCTCGGGCCATAGCTCTAGAAGGAGAGGAGCAAACTCTTGAAGACTTACCCAAGTTCCCAGACCATAGGCTAAATTCCTTTATCAAAGGCAAGCCTGGAGCATTCTAAGTCTCCCATGTTTTACAAAATATCACTTGAGTCTTTTATGTTTGATGCATTAGGTTATAAGAGTTGGTTGGAAGCACTTGATGCATAGAACTACCTTGTCTAGATATATACTTTTAACCCTATGTAGGTCCAAGATCGAATATATGCTTAGCTATGCTTAGACCGATAGAAGTCAGGTGATTTCCTGTCACCTGTGAGATATAAGTGGGCACTGACCCACGGTTGGCTATATTTGCTATCGTGTAAAAGAACCATGGATGTTGTAAATCGAGGCCGGACGGAGTCTATGTTGTAGGTTGACTCATGTGATTCCATCTGTGCTGATTAAGGATCATACCATTGTTGGTCCTCGGTCATTTTGAATGCATGCCTCTCACTTAGCTAGCTCGATAACTCATTCTAATTACGAAGCTGAGTAGCTCAACTCAGGCCAGGCCCCATTCTATAAGAGTGCGCACTCTGGATGGTAGTAAGGATGTACGGGGAGCCAGACATGAACCCAAGGGTAGGCCAGGCCTGAACGTCCTGGCAGCTAGTCATTCCTGATTGTGTGGCATTGATCGAACCCATGAAATGTGGACCTAAGTTGTACCAAAGGTGACCTAAGGTGATCGTTGATCTGGTTTGCCTGGGTTTGTGTTAGGAATAAATTCCCAGCTGGTTGAAATCGATTCAAATCACCGTCTCTCCCAAACAGTGAGAAACTTTACTAAGCTTCCTTCTATCATAGTGTTAATGGCAAGTGGAATGGTTCTGAGAATGAAATATTAAATGGATATGGTTATTATTGTGCTGTCATTAACAATATACTACATGTTTGGCACAGGTTAGTCGCTAATCTAGAGATAAATAGCTATAATTAACTTGATGACTAAATTATAAAAGGTAGAGTTGAATTAGTGGCTTTTTATGCAAAATATTGTCAAGCTAGCTCCACTTATAAAGCCTTGCATGATCCTTGGAGTCACTTCATTTTTGGTTTATGACGGGTAAGTCTAGTTGAGTACCTTCTTGTACTCAGGGTTTATTTCCCATTGTTGTAGATAATATGATGTATCATGGCTACTGTAAGAGCTGCTTCTGTCCCGCCGTGGATGAGGAGTAGGGCCCTGGGCAAGGCATCTCTTGTTAATCCCTCTCTTATGCTTTTGTGGGATTGTGATCATGAGCTAGCACAATATTTGAACAACGATGGAGATGTTGGTTTCAAACTTTAATTGCTTCCGCTACTATTTTATCTGAACTTGGTTTGTAATAACTTTAATCTACTCTGATGTATGGAACTGTATTTGTGAACTTTATGTAACGTGTGATATGTACGTTGAATCATGTATGATCTTGGTTGTATGTTGATGGTTAATCGAGACCCTTTATATGGGCTCAAGTATAATAGTGTGTCCACTTGTGGACTGCCATTGTACTTGTGCTCATATAAATTGGACGGTTCTGCTACAAGAAAGGCATAACATCATTATTGCCTTTGTGAGGATCCACGAATATCACATATATTTAGAGACTTGAGAGTGTCATACAATGGAATCTCTAAGTTTTATTTTGAAAACTTATAAAAAAACTTTGGAACAATGGTTGAACAGAGAACTTGAGACATAGTGCTTGATTTGATCGTTTTGTCTTTCAATTGCTCAAAGACTCAAGTGAAAGCTCAAAAGCCTCATGGTTGAAGGTAATATAGGTAAGTTTGCAAGTCAGATAGGTTAATTCTAATTTGGAGGAGATTTCTTATTTGAACATATCTGTACTTTTAAGGAGTTGCATCAATGTTCTTAAAAATCATAAAACTCCTAATCCATTGCTGAGGTTAGCATTGCTCAGGGATGAGCAAAGGTGAAGCTTGGGGGAGTTTGTTGATATTAGTTATCATCCATCATAAATCATCAATGTAACTTGAATAAATGAGTAAAAATGATCACCAACATAGACTTAGGCATTTAAACTGACAAATTCCATGAGTTTTGGTGAATCTATGTTTTCAGCAGGGTTTATCTAGAAAACCGTCAAGGTGGATCAATTCATCAAATTAAATCATGCTTATCCATGGCATAAACAACTCTAGAAGATTCTAGAGGACACTAGAAGACACTCCACCAAAGTGGGGTCCAAGAGGATGCCAGACTAGTCCCACCTATAGGCCGGCCGGTCCCCTAGCCCACCTACTAGCCTCTAGCTTCGCACGTCGGTTCTCCACCACCTTAAGGATTGCATCTTCACCATTTATTTAAGTCGGTTTGATCTAAGGGCTCAGGATTGATGCTTCGGCCTATATATACCAGCCCCTGCCCCCTCCCTCAGGGGCAAGAGTTCATAAATCAAGATCAGATAAAAAATTAGGGTTTCTAGAGAGAAGAGAATAGAGCTCCAATTCTTCAAGTTGTAGTATAGGCTAGCTAGCAAGATTTAAGTAGAGTTGGGCATTTGCTCAGGATTCTAGATTCACCATCTAGAGGCTGGTAAAGCCATTGTATCTCTCTTTATTTTGTGACTTTGTGCTACTTCAATACCATGTTGCTATTTATTATGTTCGTAGTTTGCTCTAGTTGTATGCTTGATATAGTTATGATTGATGATGAATTTATGCATATGTTCGCAAAGTGCTTAGCTCAGTACTCGAGTGGGTTAAGTGGTCGACATTATGTAAGCATGGTGCTTAAATATTGTTTACCTGCAGATGCACTCTACACTCTAGGCCATGTGGTAGATAGCAAGTGTGACACTCTTGTTGTCAGGTTCATAAACTCAAGGTCCCTCATGGACTGGCTTCCCAGCAAAGGCTTGGCCCAGTAGACAACATTGCGAACGACACGCAACTCCTAGGCTGGCCCAAAAACCTAACAATAGGATAGAAGGGTGAACCAGCCTTCGACCAGAAGGCCTCGCTAAGGAGGAACAATGCTCGCTTCCAACTCCAACCTGCCTCTCCAATCGGAAGGCCTAGCCAAGGAGGAACAACGCTCGGTTCCGACTCTGGCCCGCCTCTCTGACCGGGGATGCACTGAACCCCTGCTTACAGCTCATCTCTGACTGGCACATTTGGAGCCGACTGGGACCAACTAACCTAGGACACCCACTCGGTAAGCACTAGGAAACAGACAGAGCAAGTAAGGCAGGGCACTCAAGTCAACCGCAATACCGAGGACTGTACCCTACACACCTGCAGGACAGTAACCAATAGGACATGTTAGGAGGGTACCCTACAACCTTCAAGGCATACCAGAACCCAAGCAGTGTTGTGGGCGCCGACAATTGCCCTATAGTGTTGTGGGCGCCATCAACTCCCACACTAGACAAATGTGATAAGGCTCCCCCACATGCCTCTAGGGCATCAACAGTGTTGTGGGCGTCATCATTTACCATACATGGTGAATATGGAAAAACCTCCCACATGCATCTGACAACAATAGTGTTATGGGCACCTACCATCATCCTATACCCAATAGCATGAGCAACAAGACTTGGTAGCATATGTACTCTCTCTCCCTCTCGCTTGTAAGGCCATCCCCTTCATCTATAAAAAGGGATGCATTCTCTCCCAACAAAAATGGCCTAGAGTTCACTCACACACAACAACAGAACCACTAGGTTCAAACCTCGAGCACACGCTCAAATACTCAACGTACATAGGAGCTCCCATCACTCTCAGCTCTTTAGACCAGAGTCCAACTGGGCCTCTTGCACTCCCCATCTTTCTCCCTTCCATTTGTAACCCCACAGCAAACTTTGAGCACCTAGGCTCAGGAATAAAGTCACCGATCGACTCAAACTGGATGTAGGGCACGTTGCCTGACCCAGTATAAACCCTGTGTCATTGTGTTAGGCCACATCCGATCACAATGTATAGCAAAACTACAAATATTTATGTGTTGGTCACTTTCTACACCAACAGTTGGCGCCGTCCATGGGGAAGACGCTGTATGTTCACACTTTTGGTCATCGGATGGCCCACTTTTCCACCACCTTCACCATGGTGGGGTCAAGCGATACAACTCGCTTTGGCTCACTAGGGTTCCCTATACTCCCACCTATTGGGATGCAAGGGCCTCCCATCTTCGAGCCATCCTAGGCCTTCCCCTTTGAAAGCCTAAACTTCATCGCCAACCGGCTCGGCGTACTACACCTCCACGAGGAGGCACTTGTTTTAGCACCTGTCAGAGGGGCGCCCTCCATTAGCTCTAGGACACCTGACGACTTCAACGATGAGGCGCCTATGCTTCATTCTGAGCAACTGCTCTGCTCAAACCCCGCTGTGAGTAATGTACATGTTGTTATTTACTTGCTATTTACTATCTTCCATCGATTATCTAGAGGGACCTCATTGTCCGCACCGCAACCACTATATGACCGGTTCCCCTATGGCCTAGCATCCCCCATGGATGTGTACGCTTGGGGGTTCTGAAGGACACTGGCACTGTCCCCTCTCACATCCAAATTCATGGGAATGGCGAGCTATGCTCCCACCACTTTCCATGAACTCCTAGATGACGAGGTTGAGAGTGACGGCTCTAGTATCGGCGATGTGGCACCTAGCCACCGTCCATCCCAAGACTATGCTATGGTGAATGCTCTAGGACAGCTGCCAGTGGTAGTGGAGTCCTTACAGACTCACACCCCTTCAAACTCTCATGTGGGGGCCCTCGCACTCGCACAAGAGCATGTCGAGGAGCTACGACAATGGCGGCGGAACCAGCTGCCACCTGCGTTGGTGCACTTGGTGCAGCACGTTGCACCCCATGCGTGCAACCTGGTGAGCGGCACCTGGGATCACGCCCACCAGGTCTAGTGCAACATTATGGATGAGGGGAACAACCCCCATAGTTCACTCAGGCTAGCCAGAACATTACCGTTGTGGCAATGCTTATGCACGACGTTCCTGAGCTCGTCAACCCCAGGAGCAGGCGGTCCACCAAAACCTCCAGGCACTAGTGGAAGCCGCTGCCATTCAATAGGAGGAAAGCTCTGTATAATGACTTTGACTCGTGGCCTCTCTCCCCACTAGGGGAGTAGGGACGCGCCAGATGGATCGCTCCATCCACTCACCGCTATAGCCGCCAAGCGTGGCACAGGAGGCTGTAGCTGTGCCACAGTCTGACCTGGCGCCTGCTCCACACTAACCACCGGTATGTGAATGGCTCGGTCTGAACCAAGATGCTCATAGTGTCATTAACAACCGGCATTAGGCCTGATGTGATGATGATGTCCATCAGACAGCGGTGAGGGCAAGCGACATGGGCCCTAGCTGGACCATCGAGGGGAGCGGTGAAACACGCCCCAGGCATGATTGTTGGCCAGACAACCAGAGTCCTAGCTCAGATGGCCTGGGACCATGGGCCTTTGACTGACGTATCTAGAGAGTGTCATTCCCATAGTGCTTCCGACCACCCACCAACATCTCCAAGTACACTGGGGAGACAAACCCCGGTATATGGCTCAAAGATTTCCGACTTGCCTGCCAATCCAAAAGGGTGGATGATAACCATTTCATCATTCAATATCTCCCCATCTGCATTGGCAAACATGTTTGGGCATGGCTTGAATTCCAACTGCATGACAGCATCCATGACTAGGCAGACCTCAAGAGGGTCTTCGTCGGAAATTTCCATGGGATGCATGTCCACTGTGGTAACTCCTGGGACCTCAATAGTTGCCAATAGGAGCCCAGTGAGTCCTTGTAGGATTACATCCATAGGTTTTCCCAATGATGCAACTCCCTCCCTAATGTCATCGATGTGGACGTCATTAGTGCATTCCTCTCTGGGACAACCTGTGAGTCCCTGATCCACAAGCTTGGTTGCTTGAAGCCTCGTACCACCCGTGACCTACTCGACATCACCATGAACCATGCCTCTGGCGAGGAGGCAGTTGGAGCGGTCTTCAATGGAGGTCGGGACAAAGGCAAGGCCAAGCACGAGGACCAAGATGAGGGACCCTCTGATGAGGACATGACACCCATGCATATGACCATGTTTGGCACATGGTATGGAGGGGTAGAAGGCCAGCAAGGGTGTCCAAGTCAAGAAGGAGGCCCAAGGCTAATTTGGTTCGAGTCCCTGAGGTGGAGGTCCAATGCAACTCAAGTTTGAGTCTGCCTCGGCCCCCAGGACCAGTCTGCCATAAACTGGTCACCCAGGACACATCCGGACTCTGTTTCTATGATCCACATATGGCTAGAAAGCTAATTTGATAAGGAAGCCAATCCAAGTGTTCTCACATCAAAAGGACTTCAGAATCAATAGGAATCATCAAAACAAGTCAGCATCCAGAATCTGCTAGGGTGCTACGACACAATCTTTTGGTCTGTTGGACCATGTATCATGTTTGGGCCCATTAGGGGGTGCATCCAGGGTAGGCGACGACCCTAAGACCTTTATAATCATATGCCGTTGCTATCATTAGGTTTTGGGTTTTGCTTAGATTAATCTATCAAGAATAGTTTTGCCGTTCATCGGTTTATGAGACCCTAACTTCTTGAGATTAATCATTCATCTGCAATTTGGTTGCTTTCTTTCTTGTTCTTGCTTGTGTTCTTCGTTGCACAGGCAAGGATTAGCATTCTTGGCGAGGTCAACCAAATATGTGTCTTGGTTGATAACCAGACAAGTTGTGGTGCTAAGATTGTAGGGTTTGATCTTTCGATCTGAAGCTGGATCGGTGTGTCATTATCTGCCACAACAATAGTTATCACTACCTGATGGAAGATTGGGATCCTATTCCCATTACCCTCCATGCAGAGGGGCAAGAAGAATAAAAAGGATCGGCACTAACCGACCAACACTGCGCTGGTCACCGTAGCTGATCGCATAGACAAGCAGCCCTAGCAGGGCCTGCCTGACCACTTCAATAAGCTCATGGATAGCCCATGCACCAACCATGCCTACCCTATCAAACACCTCTACAAGGACTGTGAGCTCCTCAAACATTTACTATGACAGGCTAGCGGCTGAAAGGAGACGGCCAAGAGGCGGTAGCTAAGAAAGGATGCACGGTGGGCAAGGATGGGGACAGCTTCCCCGACCCTGAGGAATGCATCATGATCTTGGAGGGATCCGATGCCATCTGCTCCAAGCGCCAGCACAAGGTATGCTACAGAGAGGCATGCACCGCTGAGACGGTCGTCCCCTCCTTCCTTAGCTGGTTAGAATCTTCGATCACCTTCGATCCGAGGGACCATCCCTCCCACATCGCTAGACCAAGATGCTACCCACTCGTTGTCAACCCCATCGTCCGCAAGAAGTGCCTCACCAAGGTGCTGACAGACGGAGGCAGCGGCCTCAACATCCTCTATATCGACACCCTCGATGCCATGCGCATCCCTCAGTCAGAACTCTGCCCAGCAGGCTCTCCCTTCCATGGCGTGATCCTAGGAGCATAGGCGTACCAACTCGAGAATATTGACCTACCCATCATGTTTGGCAACCGAGCCAACTTCCGCTCAGAGGTCCTCACCTTTGAAGTGGTGGACTTCCTAGGGTCATACCACGCCATCTTGGGGTGGCCATGCTATGCCAAATTTATGGCGATCCCCAACTACACGTACCTCAAGCTGAAGATGCCGGGACCGAACGGCGTCAACACCATGGGTAGCGCCTTCTCGCACGCCTTCATGTGCAGCCACGAGCATTTTGAGCTCACCACCACCATCATCAACTCATTCGAGCTCCCATGGCTCTAGGAGTCGTCGACCCCTACAGTCCTAGACTACAACAAACCAACCTCCTCGACGGCCTTCTGCCCACTCGAGAAAACCAAGGTAGTGAGAATCAACCCCATTGACCCTATCAGGACAATTCAGATCAGGACCCAACTCCTGGCCAAATAGGAATGCGAGCTCATCAACTTCCTGCGCATCAATTGCGATGTCTTTGCATGGAAGCCTTCTGACATGTTGGGCATACCATGGGAGGACACCAAGCACGCACTACACCTCATCCTAGGCTCAAAGCCCGCTAAGCAGCACCTGCGTCACTTCGATGATGAGAGGCACAGGGCCATAGGTGAAGAGATCGGCAAACTCCTGGTAGCCGAATTCATCAGAGAGGTATTCTACTCCGACTGGCTTGCCAATCCTATTCTTGTTAAAAAGAAGACCAAGAAATGGAGAATGTGTGTTGATTATACTAGCCTCAACAAAGCATGTCCAAAGGATCACTTTCCTTTGCCACACATAGACCAGATAGTCGACTCCACCTCAGGATGCGAGATCCTATCCTTTCTGGATGCCTACTCAGGCTATGACCAAATTGCGATGAAAGAGTCTGATCAACTCACAACCTCGTTCATCACCCCATATGGTTCATACTGTTACATAACTATGCCTTTCGATCTAAAGAACGCTGGCGCCACCTACCAAAGGTGCATGTAGCAATGCTTCACCGACCAAATCAACCCGCTTGATCAACCTGATCAAGTCAAGTGGCCAAAACCAACAATCACCATCTATGTTGATGACATAGTGGTCAAAATGGCTCAAGCTTGTGACTTGATCGCAAACTTGGCTAGAATGTTCGCGAACCTTCGAAAGTTCAACATCAAATTGAATCCCAAGAAATGTGTTTTTGGGGTTTCGAAAGGGAAGCTGCTTGGATACATTGTGTTTGAGCATGGCATCGAGGCCAACCCTAAAAAGATCACGGCCATCTCCAACATGGGCACTATACACAATGTCAAGGGTGTACAAAGGCACACCGGCTGTCTGGCCACCCTGAGCCGATTCATCTCCTGGCTCGGCAAACAGGGGATGCCACTCTACAAGCTCCTCAAAAAGATGGATGCCTTCATTCGAACTGAGGAAGCTCAGTAGGCTCTAAAGAGCCTCAAAGCATCACTAATGTTGGCCCCAATCCTCGTCGCTCCCAAACGGGGAGAACCCCTCCTCCTCTACGTCACAGTGAGCAACCATATGGTGAGCGCTGCCCTGGTCATCGAAAGGGAGGAGCCGGGATACCACCTTAAGGTCTAGCGACCTGTATACTTCGTTAGGGAGGTACTCACTGACCCCAAGGTCTAGTACCCCTAGGTGTAAAAACTCCTATACATTGTGCTAATGGTGACCCAAAAGCTCCTGCACTACTTCACCGACCATGAAGTCACGGTCGTCACTTCATACCCGCTCGAAGACATCATCCGCAACCACGACACCATGGGACGGATCTCCAAGTGGGCACTCGAACTCATGGGCCACGACATCAGGTATATCCCCCATACCACTTTTAAGTCTTAGGCTCTCGTGGACTTTGTCACCGAATGGATGGAGGTCCAGCTACTGACCCCGGACGTCACCCATGAGTACTGGACAATGTTTTTCAATGGGTCCATAATGGCACCCGACTCGGGGGCTGGAGTTGTTCTAATCTCCCTGGACAAGAGTAGGCTCCGCTATGCCATCCGCCTCCATTTCTCGACCTCAAACAACGATGTGGAATACGAGGCCCTCATCAACGGGCTACATATCGCCATCGAGCTTGGTGCTATGTGACTCTACGTCCGCGGTGACTTAGAGTTGGTCGTTGACCAAGTCATAAAGGAGTCCTTCTGCAAAAACCCCATCATGGCAGCATACTACTAGGAGGTACGCAAGCTCAAGGATAAATTCCAGGGCATCAAGCTACATCATGTCCCCTAAAAGGACAATGATGCCATCGATTTTCTCTCAAAATTGGTCGCTAGGTGGCATCTGTCTCCAAGTCTGACTTTCATCAATGATCTCCATGAGCCATTCGCCCATGTCTTAGAAGGTCTAATCTAGACACACCCTAACACCAAGCCAGCGCTTGGGGGCTTCGACCCCAGTGCCTCCATGATGACATCACTCGCCGACGTCGCCGTGTTAGTACTAGATCAAGCCGATTGGCGAGCGCTGCTACTCGCCTACCTCCTCGAGGAGGCTCTCCCACCCAAAAGGACTAAAGCATGATGGATCACTCAATGTGCCAAGACCTTCATCATGGTCGGTGACAAACTCTACAAATGGAGTCCATCGGGGGTGCTCATGAAGTGCATCCCTACCAACTAGGGGAAGCAGCTCCTTCTCGAGGTCCATGCTAGGATCTACGGACATCACGTGGCCCCGAGGTCACTGGTTGGAAAAGCCTTTTGCCAAGGTTTTTACTAGCCCACCGCACTATGAGATGTAGAGGTGGTCGTCTATAGGTGTGAGGGATGCCAATTCTACACTTAGCAAACTCATTTGCCAGCGTAGGAGCTTCAAACCATCCCCATCACCTGACCATTTGTAGTCTAGGGCCTCAACATAGTAGGTCCCCTCAAAAAGGGCTTGGGCGGCTTCACTCACCTACTCGTAGCGGTCAACAAGTTCACCAAGTGGATAGATGTCAAGCCCATCACTAACATCTGCTCAAAAGAGGCAGTCAAATTCTTCCTTGACATCATCTACCGGTTCGGCGTTCCTAACTATATCATCACTGACCATAGGACTAACTTCACCAGGAAGAAGTTCCTAGACTTCAGTGATGGATATGGCATCAGGATTGACTGGGCCTCGGTCGGACATCCACATACTAACGGTCAGGTCAAGCATGCCAATGGCATGGTCCTCTAAAGACTTAAGTCATGCATCTTCGACTGACTCAACAAGTACGCCGGGCGATAGGTTGCAGAGGTCCCAGTGATCCTCTAGAGCCTAAGAATGACCCCGAACCTATCCATAGGGTTCACACCCGTCTTCCTAGCCTATGGAGCTGAAGCAATGCTACCCTCCGACCTCGACCATGGCGCCCCAAGAGTGAAGGCTTTCGACCATGACCATGCCATAGAGGCTCAGCAAGACATAGTCCACCTGCTCGAGGAGGCCTGCGAGACAACCGTCATCCACTTCACTCGCTACCAGCAAACTCTCCACAGGTACCACAAAAGGAAGATCAGGGAGAGGATCCTCCAAGTCGGTGATCTCGTACTTTGGAGGACCCAATCAATGAAGGAGAAACACAAACTCTCTCCACCATGGGAAGGTCCCTATACGGTGACCGAGGTGATCCGACCGGGCGCCTACCAACTGAAGGACAACAATGGCAACGTTCTCACCAACACTTGGAACATTGAACAGCTATGTCATTTTTCCCCTAAATTCAATCTTACCACTTTATATTCAATACTTGCTCCTATAAAGCACCCCAGCCTGAACACTTTTAGCTTGGGTCGCTCGGGGGCTCCATGAGGGTACAATACTACCTCCTTTTTTACTATAACATGGTCAAAACTTTTTGCCCAAATAAAAGGGCATTCCATTCCTTTGATTACCCTATGTGACTTTGTTTTTACTCCTGACTGAGCGCACCCCGCCATGACCTATGGTTACGAGTAGCTGAGCCTCACGGGCAGGTGCAAAAAAGAAAGGATGAAAACAAAGCTATGCTAGGATAAAAAACAAGGAACGGATAGTGATTCTATCACAAAGCAGAACTGATGGATTCATTGATACAAAAACTATTCACACAGGGGGCTCCCCCATGAACTTAACAAGTACATTTGCTGACTACTTCTACTCCAAATGCTACTGTGGCCGCTCAGCGGCATCGGCTGATGCCAAAGGTGAGGCCATGGCACATGCCGTCGTACATAACCACCACTCCAAGGGCCCCGCCTGGTTCTGCTCCCTTGACTTCGGTGAGCGTAATGGGTACCTCAAGGGCATCGCACCCACAGATGCTCAATAGAAGAGCATGGAGCTCCTGACCTTCTCATGCAGTCGAGGTAGCTCCTAGATAGGGATGCGGTCCACCGAAGTATGGCCACTGTGGCTGGAGGATGTCACATCAAACTTTATGCACTAGCCAACCCGAAGTAGATGCAAGGGCAAAAACACCCACCAGTGTAGTCCTGGGTGGCTTCCTCTCTGACAAGGCCCGCCCAAAGAAGATTCGCTAGAAGGAGTCGACGTGTGGCTCCATCCTGACAAAAGCCTCATAGACGATGATGAAGCCAGCGATGTGCAGTACCCTCCAGTGTGCCACCTCCTTCGGTGGAAGGAGCCCCTTCTCGGTGAAGGTGGCTAGCACCACCTCATCTACACTGGATAACCTCCAGCTTGACATTGCGCTCCAAAATCACGAACGGGTCTGTAAGTTTTCCTTTAGCTCTCCCTTTCCCTATTTCAAGAAGAAGCAGAGCAGTTGAGGAAAGGCAAAAGGATTGGTTCGAGAAACCCTCTCCCTTCCCCCATTCAATGCGGATGGGAAACAACGGGATGCGCCCTAACCGATGGGACGCACCCTGCCCAATGCAACAGTGCCTGGTCAGACGGGACATGGCCTGGGTATGGCCCACCACTACCACATGTCGGGCGCAAGAAACAAAGCACCAGTATGGCCCACCACTACCGCATGCCGGGCGCAAGAAACAAAGCACCACCACACGCAGGCGGCCCTTCGCCTTCCTAGGTGGGACTTGGAAAGGCCCAACTATGGGATCTCCACCCAGAAGAGACCAACGGGCTTCCTAAGTTGATTGGATGGCTCAGGCAAACACCGAGAGATAGGTAAGGAGTAGAGGGACACCCCATGTGGGCCATGCCGACTCTATCATGAATGATGAGCGTAGATCCTGGTCAGACATTTCTGATTGGAGCTCCTCAAACCCCATTACTCAAGTCATCAAGGTAACATTACCAACCCCCACTATTTCCTTATATAATCATTCATTCATCTATACACGCATTCATTCATTCCATACATCCAAGACATCACATATGCAGTTAAATGCATCACAACACTCCATGTTGCATAACGAAGTGGCAGTTGCCTCATTTAACATGAGAAATGATCGACCGGGGTTCGAAGGCTGGCCCACGAAGGGCTCAAGGCCACCTCACATCAAACAAAGCTAGGGGAGAAAACGCAGATGAGCCCCAAGCGGCCCTCACCCAGTCTGCCCCAAAGCCAATAGGGTCATCTCAACCTTCTTGTTTGATCCTAACCTCAAGCCAAACCCATAGAATCTCCATCGAGGGGGGCCAGTGGGCCACCTAGGTTGGTGTCCAGAATAACCCAGGCATCTGCCGGGTTGCAAGTTCAGGAGCAGTGGAATGCCACATGAGAGCTATGTCGACCCCATCATTAACGATGGACCCAAATTTCACTCAAACATGCCCATTAGCGAGCTCACCGAGTGCGTCACTCGAGCCATCAAGGCAAGCGATGTTAGCTCAGCCCCTCCGGTTACAAAAACAGCAGACGGGGGGTAACGCACGAAAACTCCAACCCAACCTAACCCCTACCAAGCCCAATAGGACTCAGGGGCTCAAGGCGCCCGATGCCAGGATCCGTGACTCCATCTCGCCTGATCCCTAAAACTGCCTCAGCTGCGCCCAATGCCAGGATCTGTGACTCCATCTCACCTGATCCCTAAAACAGCCTTGGCTGCACCTAACACTAGGATTCATGACTCTATCTCGCCCGATCCCTAAACTGCCTTAGCTACACCCGATGCCAAGATCCATGATGCTGTCTCACCCGATCCCTAAAATTGTGTCGGCTACGCCCAGCACTAGGATCCATGACTTCGTCTCGCCCGATCCCTAAAACTACCTTGGATACACCCGATGCCAGGATCCATGACTCTGTCTCGCCCAATCCCTAAAACTGCCTTCACTATGCCCGACGCTACGATCTATGACCCCATCTTGCCTGATCCCTAAACTACCTCAGCAGCGCCCGACGCTAGGATCCATGACTCTGTCTCACCCAATCCTTAAACTGCCTCAGCTATGCCCGATTCTAGGATCCACGACGCCGTCTCGCCCGATCCCTAAAACTGCCTCGGCTACACCCGACGCTAGGATCTGTGACTCTATCTCGCTCGATCCCTACAACTGCCTCAGCTACACTCGACACCAGGATCCATGACTCCATCTTGCCCAATCCCTAAAACTACCTTGGCTGCGCCCGACACCAGGATCCTTGACCCCATCTCACCTGATCCCTAAACTACCTCCATAGTGCCCGATGCTAGGATCCATGACTCTATCTTGCCTGATCCCTAAATTGCCTTGGCTATGCCCAATGCTAGGATCCATGATGCCGTCTCGCCCGATCCCTAAAACTTCCTTAGCTACGCTCGATGCCTGGATCCATGACTCTATCTCGTCTGATCCCTAAAACTGCCTTAGCTATTCCCAATGCCAGGATCCATGATGTCGTCTTGCTCGTTCCCTAAAACTGCCTCGGCTACGCCCGATGCCAGGATCCATGACTCTGTCTTGCCCAATCCCTAAAACCGCCTCGGCTGCACCCAATGCCAGGATCCATGACCCCATCTTGCCCGATCCCTAAACTACCTTAGTAGCGCCTGATGCCAGGATCTGCGACCCCATCTCGCTTGATCCCTAAAACTGCCTTAGCTATGCACAACGCCTTGATCCGTGACTCCATCTCACCCAATCCCTAAACTACCTCAGCTATGCCTGATGCCACAACCCCATCTCGTCCGATCCCTAAACTGCCTCGACAACGCCTGAAGCTAGGATCAGCGACCCCTATCTTGCCCGATCCCTAAACTGCCTTGGCAGCACCCGACACCAGGATTCGTGACCTCATCTCACCCGATCCCTAAAACTACCTCGGCTGCGCCTGATACCAGGATCCATGACTCCATCTCGCCTGATCTCTAAACTGCCTCGGCTACGCTCAATGCTAGGATCTGTGACTCCATCTCGCCCGATCCCTAAACTAACCGCTAACAAAACCCCTAGGTGATTCTGCCCAAATCACCCGGGGGCTCAGGGGCTACACCTGTAGGTGTGCCGCTGGCAACACAAAGAACCCCCTAGACGATTCTACTCAAATCTCCCGAGGGCTCTAGGGCTACACCCGTGGGTGCGCCCGCACGCACCCACTGTCAAAACAAAAATCCCCAGATGATTCTATCCGAATCGCCCGTGGGCTCAGGGGCTCCTATCGGGTTCATAAACCTAGGGTCCCTCATGGATCGACTTCCTAGCAAAGGCTCAGCCCAACAGACAACATTGTGAACGACACGCAACTCATGGGCTGGCCCAAAATCCTAACAACAAGACAGAAGGGTGAACCAGCCTCTGACCGGAAGGCCTCACTAAGGAGGGAGAATGCTCGCTTCCAACTCTAGCCCGCCTCTCCGACCGGAAGGCCTAGCCAAGGAGGAACAACACTCGCTTTTGACTCCGGCCCGCCTCTCCAACTAGGGATGCACTGAACCCCTGCTTATAGCTCTTCTTCGACTGGAGCAGTCAGAGCCGACTATGACCAACCAACCAGGGACACCCACTCGGTAAGGACTAGGAAATGGATGGAGCAAGTAAGGTAGGGCACTCAAGTCAATAGCAATACCGAGGACTGTACCCTGCACACCTGTAGGATAGTAACCAATAGGACATGTCAGAAGGGTACCCTGTAACCTTCTAGGCATGCCAGAACCCAAGCAGTGTTGTGGGCACCGACATTTGCCCTACAGTGTTGTGGGCGCCATCAACTCCCATACCAGACAAATGTGGTAAGGCTCCCCCACATGCCTCTAGTGAAGCAAAGGTAAATCCACAGAGTTGAAGTGTAATAAGACCATTGTAGATCATATTACCCAAATTCTAGTTGAATACCACATCCATACAACAATAATATCAGAGTACATGAAGTGCGGAATTACATAAATTATTACATCGCCGCATTGGCGGAATCAAAAGTAGCATTCATTCAGAACAGCTTAAAGATAAGATCACCAAACTCGAGCGTAGGTACGAACCCCTCAACCGTCAAACTCCTCGGAGCTAAACTCCTCAACAGAACCTATGTGCCATAATGTATCAGTACGATTTGTACTGGCCACTCCCACCCTATGAGCATTGCTTTATGGAAATTGGATGCAAGTTGGATATAATCAAAAGGAACCTATAAGGCTAGAGTTTCCTATGTTTTAGCATATCAAGTATATAATAATAGTTGGTCAAGTTTTAACACCATTCCCACACACATTCCACCCCATTCCCTTTCCCGAGCCAGGTTTTGATCCTAGGATTGATATACCACCATCTCCACACCATCACCATACCATCACCATACCATCACTCAGTCGATAGGCCAACTCCCTCTCAGCACTGCCTCAAGGCCCGTAGCCCCTGGCTACGACTGACACTCTCTCACGGGGGAAGAAGAGAAGGACTCATCTCGTTATCTAGTTTAAGCGAAACCCAAGAAAGGTCCATAGCCGACAAGTCAGCTCATGTATCGATCGATCAACCATACACTCTGCAGAGGTTTTACATAACCACAAGATCCACCTTCCTCACTGACCATCATCAACTGGGCTGATACTGGCCGCTTGTTAGCCTAGGATAATGCCACCCTACCATTCAGCCCTGGTACACCCAAGTCTAGTCTAGGGTGGCTAAAACTGTGTGTCATGAGCCAGGTCCACAAGGTCTCCATGAAGTCTCAGAAGGGTGTGGGGGAAATCCTCCATGCCCCACTGTCCGCTATCAACCAAGCAGTAGTGGCAATATCCTACCAAGTAGTTTGGTCGTCCCGCACCATATAGGGCAAGTGGTACGTAAGGCTTCCTAGTGAATCTGAGTACTAGTAAGTCCTTAGGGATGACCAAGCCAGAATGTCTCCATCAGGGTTTCCATTTACCATGCAACCATAGCACCTCCATCCCGGGCTCCTCCCATCATAGGTTCACACCCAGGACCACCTTATATACCATTTACCCACCATAGGTATCCATTTCCAGGGGTGCCTAGGTAGCACCCCATGGCAAGACTTGCCCCAGGCTCATCATATACTCCAACTTGGTCGACACAACCCTCACCCTCCACACACCCAAGTCACACATGCAGCACTCTTCCCATAGTCCAGATAACACCAGTTTCCACCATGCTTTAATGTAGTATAGGCGTAGTAGAAGTATAAGCATTGAAATATAGCAGTAAGCGTGTGTCTATCCTAATAGCAGGGTATGCAGGGGTAAGGTTGCATCAAGATAAAGGCCATCAAGTAAGCGTACTACCATGCAAGTCCTATCATAGTATGATTATAACAGTAAAGTAAAGCAATAGCAGTTCTATATTAGCCATGCGTAATAGGTGCTATGAGATTGGGTGGGATGTGGCACCTTCAGTGTAGTCATCTCCATACTCCTCACGGTACTCATGATCCTCGTCCGTCTGGTTCTCCTCTGAGTCTGCATACGTTCGAATTATAGTCGTGTTAGCGACGTTTATAGAATAGCACAAAGAAGCAACAAAAATTCAAAAGAGCCACACAACACATGACCGGTGATTCAAGAATGTTCAATTCAATCAATGAAAGCAAGAGCAATGGGATTGATAGTATCACATTTGGTGACAATGGCAAAGGCAAGGTCAAAGGGCTTGGTAAGATTGCAATATCCAATGACTTGAGCATTTCCAATGTGCTACTAGTAGAGAGCTTGAACTTCAACTTATTGTTGGTAGCTCAATTGTGTGATCTTGGATTCAAGTGCATATTTGGTGTGGATGATGTAGAGATCATAAGTGTAGATGGCTCTAACTTGATATTCAAAGGATTTAGATATGAGAATCTATACTTAGTTGATTTCAATGCTAGAGAAGCTCAATTGTCAACATGTTTGATCACTAAGTCTAGCATGGGTTGGTTATGGCATAGAAGGCTTGGTCATGTTGGAATGAAACAATTGAACAAATTGATTAAGCATGACTTAGTTAGAGGCTTGAAAGATGTCACATTTGAGAAAGATAAGCTATGTAGTGCATGTCAAGCCAGAAAGCAAGTTGGTAATACACATCCTAAGAAGAGCATAATGAGCACATCTAAGGCATTTGAGTTGATGCACATGGACTTGTTTGGACCAACCACATACACTAGCATTGGTGGAAACAAATATGGATTTGTGATTGTGGATGATTTCACTAGATACACATGGGTGTTCTTTCTTGTTGATAAGAGTGATGTGTTTGCAACATTCAAATCATTTGTCAAAGGCATTCACAATGAGTTTGAAACCACAATCAAGAAAGTTAGAAGTGACAATGGTAATGAATTCAAGAACACTAGAGTTGATGAGTTGTGTGATGAATTTAGAATTAGACATCAATTCTTGGCCAAGTATACTCCTCAATCAAATGGGCTGGTTGAAAGAAAGAATAGAACCTTGATTGATATGGCAAGATCAATGTTGAGTGAGTACAATGTGAGTCATTCATTTTGGGCCAAAGCAATCAACATGGCTTGTTACTATAGCAACTGACTCTATTATCACCCCATGATGGAGAAGACACCTTATGAGCTATTGAATGGAAGAAAGCCCAACATAGCATACTTTTGGGTTTTTGGTTGTAAATGCTATATATTGAAGAAAGGCACTAGATTGAGCAAGTTTGAAAAGAAATGTGATGAAGGTTTCTTGCTTGGTTACTCCACTACTAGCAAGGCTTATAGAGTTTGGAATTTGGCTAGTGGTACTCTTGAGGAGGTTCATGATGTGGAGTTTGATGAAACAAATGGTTCCCAAGAGGAAGATGAGAATCTAGATGATGTAAGAGGCACTCAATTGGTCAATGCAATGAAGAACATGGACATTGGTGAGTTAAGGCCTAGAGAGGTGATTGATGTTGAAGATGACAAGAATCAAGTGCTCTCTAACACAAATTTGTAAGCTAATGGTTCTCATGATCAAATTCAAGCAAGCACTAGTGATGGCAATATGCAAGATCAACAAATGGCTAGTTCATCATCTCAACCAAGTGATCAATCAAATGCTAGCAATCAAGTGCAAGTGCTTCAACCAACCAATGTTGCAAGAGATCATCCATTGGACACTATCATTGGTGATATTTCAAGAGGTGTGCAAACAAGATCAAGATTGGCTTCATTTTGTGAGCATTTCTCATTTGTGTCATCCATTGAACCTAAGAAGATAGATGAAGCTTTGAGGGATGTTGATTGGATCAATGCTATGCATGAAGAGCTAACAACTTCATAAGAAATCATGTATGGGATTTAGTTGAGAGGCCTAAGGGTCATAATGTGATTGGAACTAAGTGGGTCTTTCGGAACAAGCAAGATCAAGATGGGATAGTAATAAGGAACAAAGCAAGATTAGTGGCTCAAGGTTACACTCAAGTTGAAGGTCTTGACTTTGGAGAAACATATGCCCTGGTTGCAAGATTGGAAGCAATTAGGATCTTGCTAGCTTATGCTTGTGCCCACAACATCAAGTTGTACCAAATGGATGTGAAAAGTGCATTTCTCAATGGGTACATCAATGAGCTTGTGTATGTTGAGCAACCTCATGGTTTTGAAGATGAAAAGAAACCCAACCATGTATTCAAGTTGAGAAAGGCTTTGTATGGACTGAAACAAGCACCTAGAGCATGGTATGAGAGATTGAGGGATTTCCTACTCTCTAAGGGATTCAAGATGGGAAAGGTTGACATCACTCTCTTCACCAAGAAGCTTGGAAATGACTTGTTTGTAATGCAAATCTATGTTGATGACATCATTTTTGGATCAACAAATCAAGAATTTTGTGAGGAGTTTGGCAAGATGATGGCAAGTGAGTTTGAGATGTCTATGATTGGAGAACTTAGTTACTTCCTTGGTCTTCAAATCAAGCAAATGAAGAATGGCACATTTGTGAGTCAAGGCAAGTATATCAAGGACATGCTCAAGAAGTTTGAAATGGATGAGAGTAAAGCTATTAGTACACCAATGGGGACAAGTAGAAGCTTAGATAGTGATGCTAGTGGCAACATGGTGGATCAAAAGATGTATCGGTCTATGATTGGAAGTCTACTCTATGTGACCACATCAAGACCGGATGTGATGTTTAGTGTATGCATGTGTGCAAGATTTCAAGCCTCACCAAGAGAAAGTCATTCGAAGGCAACAAAGAGAATATTGAGGTACTTGAAGCATACACAACATGTTGGATTATGGTATCCCAAAGGAGTAAGATTTGAGTTGATTGGATATTCGGATTCCAATTATGCAGGATGCAAAGTTGAGAGAAAGAGCACATCGGGCACATGTCAACTATTAGGAAGATCACTTGTGTCTTGGTCATCAAAGAAGCAAAATACTATAGCACTTTCAACCGCCGAAGCGGAGTACATTTCGGTCGGTAGTTGTTGTGCTCAATTACTTTGGATGAAGGCTACTTTGAGTGACATTGGAATCAAGTTTAAGCAAGTGCCATTGCTATGTGACAATGAAAGTGCCATGAAGCTCACCAACAATCTGGTTCAACACTCAAGAACAAAGCATATAGATGTCCATCATCACTTCATAAGAGATCACCAACAAAAAGGGGACATTTGCATAGAGAGTGTGGGTACCGAAGATCAACTTGCCGACATATTCACCAAGCCACTTGATGAGAAGAGGTTTTGCAAGCTAAGGAATGAATTGAACATACTTGACTTCTCCAATATGTGTTGATGCACCCCCATTATATGACATGCCTCTCCTTCGAGCAAAGCAAGGTAAAGTTGATTGACATGTCATCCATCCATTGCTAAGGAATTGTTTAGTGCATCTAGTCATTCCTATCATATACTAGGCTCATTCATGAAAATCAAATGAATTTGATACTTGTATGGTACCACTATTGCTTGTATGTTTGAAATGATCTAGTGGTAGCATATGATATGTTTGTGGGCTTGTAAACCTAGTGTTTGATTTAGAAAATGAGCTATAAGTGTTTAACTCAACATGGTACAAGATAACCCTTATTTGGAGGTGTGAAGAAGCTTGTCCTTGGATCAAATCAAGTTAAATATCTTTTGCAAGTAATCTAGATTGAACCAAATTGGGAAAATGATCCTTATTTCACATAGTGTCACCCCAACCTATCCATAATTTGAGCTCACCTTTTGTACTAATTGTTGACAAAGGGGGAGAGAAACAAAGATATGAGTGTTAGGGGAGAGATATAATAAAGGAAAGGGGATATAATAAAGGAAAGGGATCAATTAAAATTTTGAGCACACAAGTAGGGGGAGCAAGCTCATAAACTTGTATGATGCATTTGAATGAACATTTCATATATTTGCTTGCATGTTACAAGTTCTTAATTTCAATATCCATGCTTGTGTGGTGTATGCTAGTTATAGGTTTGAATGATGAAATGAAAAACTAGCATGCATAGGCTAAAGTAACTAGACTCATGCTCACATTATGAAAACTAGACCCTTGCTTTCAATGTTGATCTCATGGGGTATTCTATTTTTTGTGTATGTCTAGTTACTAATGATGCTAAGGATGGTATATTGGTGCACTCCGATTGGTATCATGCTTCAAAGGTCCATCTCTTATACCTTAGCATCATTTGGTAGAAATTGACTCCTATATTTCCTATCTAAACATATGTGCAAGCTACAATCCAAACTCTTAGCACATATGTAGGGGGAGAAATTGCTACCATTTGGAGTTCATGAAACTTGTCCATATCCTTTACACATTGTAAATATGCTTGGGCAAGCAACATGGATTCAAATGAACTTAAATTCATATCTTTGTATAAGGGTTGTCATCAATTACCAAAAAGGGGGAGATTGAAAGCTCTAGTTTAGTTTTGGATAATTGATGAAACCCTAAGTGCTAACCTAGTTTATCAAGATGATTATGAGATAGGTAGCACTACTCCAAGTGATGAAGCAATGACAAAGATCATGACAATGGTGATGGCATGGCGATGGTCAAATGCTTAAACTTGGAAAAGAAGAAAGAGAAAAACAAAAGGCTCAAGGCAAAGGTATAAAATGTAGGAGCCATTTTGTTTTAGTGATCAAGACACTTAGTGAGTGTGATCACATTTTGGATAGATAGCCGTACTATTAAGAGGAGTGAAACTCGTATCGAAATGCGGTTATCAAAGTGCCACTAGATGCTCTAACTCATTGCATATGCATTTAGGATCTAGTGGAGTGCTAACACCCTTGAAAACATTTGTGAAAATATGCTAACACATATGCACAAGGTGATACACTTGGTGGTTGGCACATTGGAGCAAGGGTAAAGAAGTTAGAAGTGAAAATGAGTTGGTCGCGAAGACGTTGGCGTCAGTCAACTAACCGGACGCTGGGTCTAAAAGCACCAGACGCTGGCAGCGTGCGTCCGGTCGAATGGGTCGGTCAGCACAATACCTAGGGTATTGCACTGGACGCTGGTCTAGGTCCAATCAAGGTGGACCGGACGCGTCCGGTCAAAGAAATATGCCTCGGGGAGCTTACTGTACTCGACCGGACGCTGGGGCTTCAGTGTCCGGTCAGTTTTGCCGATGCGTCCGGTCAGCTTCGTAGCCATTGAAATCTGACGAACAGCGTTTGAAGCTGGTGATGCATGGCGTCCATCGGGCGATCGAACATTGAGGAGCAGCGTCCGGTCAGTTGGACCGGTGCGTCCGGTCGGCCCGTGCTATGCCCAGTGAAGGGGCATAACGGCTCTATTCCATGGGGGCTTCTATTTAAGCCCCATGGCCGGCTGTAGCTCATATCTCTTGCACATTTTCATTGACATAGCAACCTTGTGAGCTTAGCCAAAGCCCTCCCACTCATCTCCATCATTGATCCATCATCATTGTGAGATTGGGAGAGAATCCAAGTGCATTGCTTGAGTGATTGCATCTAGAGGCACTTGGTATTCGTGTTGCGCTGCGGATTTCGCTTGTTACTCTTGGTGGTTGCCACCACCTAGATGGTTGGAGCAGCGGTGAAGGATCGGCACAAGTTGGTTATTGTTCGTGGCCGCCTTCGGTGATTGTGAGGGGAGTTGTACCTTCCCTGGCAGAGTGCCGAAAGGTAACTCTAGTAAATTGCTCATGTCATTGAGTTACCTCACTTGTGGGTTGGTTCTTGCGGTGTCCTATCGTGTGGATGAGGTTTGTGGAACACCTCTTAGCCGCCGAACTAGAAAGTGTTGGTCGACACAACGGGGACTAGCGTGTTGGCAAGCATGTGAACCTCAGGAGAAAAATCGATTGTCTCTTGTCATTTGCATTCTCCCAGTGATTGGCATAATCTTCATCTTGTGATTGGTTCATTCCCTACACGGCGGTATAATCATCCTACTCACTTATTTACATTCTTGCAAACTAGTTGATACAAGCTCTTTAGTGTAATTAGAATTGAGAGCTTGCTTTATTATTTACATTCATCTAGTTGAGCTCTTAGTGAGTAGTTACATAGCAAGTTTGGGTGCCTAAGTAATCATTTCAACTAGAATTGTTGGATAGGTGGCTTGCAACCCTTGTAGAGCTAGAGCAAGTTTGCATTACGCTATTTGTCAGACTAGTCAAATTGCTCTAGTTGATTTGTAGATTTTTAAATAAGCTATTCACCCCCCCCTCTAGCCATATTAGGACCTTTTAGCTGGTCTTCGGTGGACCGAGTCCACCCTTCATCCCTCTAGCCTGGTCCATGTGCACCAAGTGTAGGCATGTGCGGTCGGTGAGGGGGGGTCCTCTGCTTCCATCCCCGGCGTGCTCCCGCCGGTGGTGTACTCACCGGCGAACTCCTACGGTGGCGCTGGCATCCAATTAAGGTGGGGAAAAGCTTCACCAAGCCTTGGCGAACACGGTGGTGGGGTCTAGGTGGTGGCCAGGGCTTCCCAGGGCGTTGGCCATGGTGGTCGGCGGCTTGGTCGTGGCGGTGCTCGCCGGCGGGGCAGCTAGGGGCTGTTCCAGGGGTCCTGGTGACCTATTCCCTTTCATATGGCTAGCGGGCGATGGGGTAAAGTGTCGACGATGACCTTTGGGCGTGGTGGAGTCCGCACGCGGTGATGGTGCACGACGGAACTCTGGCCGAGGTCCGGTGCTCATGGCCAGGGTGCTATGGCCGGCTAACAGGGTCTCGGTCTATGCGGCTACCCTCCGGTCATCATGGTGGTGCTAAAGCTACACCTTGGTTCGGCGAGGTGGCCGGGTGCGCCAGTGGTGGCCGCGCCATGACGGTGGCGTTGGGAGCGCGGCGTACGCATGCTCTGCTACGGCGTCCAAGGGCTGGGAGGAGGTTTCAGCCAAAAGACTCACCGAGCGGTGCTGGCGATGTTCAGTGGTGGCGCGGTGGCAAGGCACGTTGTTGGGGTAGGCGCTTGGGGCGATGCTCCGACTTTGGTGTTCTGTGCCTCCAAGCTCTCTCTGCTCGCCTTCCCCTCTTCCAAACTCCTTCTCGGCCCTCTTCTCTCAGTGCGGTGCGAGCTGTTGGGCCACCAAGCGGTGCGGTGGCTGAGGAATCCCTAGGGCTCTGGGTGTTGCTTTATAGCCCCAAGGTCCGAGCTCCATCTATGGCGGACAGGGCAGACGGCTGGCGATGCGCTGTTGGCATAGAACGGCTTCACAGACGTGGGTGGTTAGCGGGATGTTGCGTGGGCGCGGCGCCAAGGGGACAGGGCCAGATGACTCATGTGATCCTGGGCTCGTGCCTGTCACTTTGGTCGGGTCTCAGTCAAAGGCGGTGCTAGCGTGGGGAGGAAGACGACACTGTGGCGGGGTGCGGCTGATGCGTGGGGTCCGGTGCAGTGGAAGCAAGCGAAGCTGGGAGGCACGCGGGTGTGAGCAGTGCGCTGGGCTACTTGATGGGCTGGCTGTGTGAGTTGGGCTAGTTAGCTGGCTGGCTGGGCCAGCTGCTGTCGCGCGCTAGATGGCCGAGCAGGCCGAGCCAGCTGCGGGCCTTCTCCTTTTCTTTTCCTTTTTCTGTTTTATTTTTCTTCTCCTTTGTTTAAATTCAAATTGATTTGGAATTTGAATTCAAAATTTGTGTACCTTATTCATTGGAGTTTTAGATATGAGGCCCACAACATTCTTTGATATATATTAGGAACTTTATTTAGCTATTTTGTATAACAAAAATAGGTGTAGTTTTGTTATACAAAAATAGAATTAGTTTTCTCTTTAAGCACTTATTCTTTGGTTTGATCATTAATTACTTTATGGTTTATTACTTTAAAGAAGTTGTTAAGCATTGCATAAAGCAAATGGAAATCCAGATTACCATTTGAGTTAACAATGTATGCTATATTTTATTTGTCAGTATTTGAATAAACATAATTAACAAATGACATGCCATGCTCATGAAATTGTCTAGGTGGGTTACTTCTAATGCAACACCTAGGGTTGGCTCCTACAAATGTTACTCAACATTGCATAGGGTAACAACAAAAATTTTGTGGTTGTGATTTTTGGTATGTGGATTTTTGGGTTGTTACAGTCCTACCCCCTTAACAGAATCTCGTCCCCGAGATTAAAGCGTAACGTACTCTTCGAAGAGGTAACGGTATCGTAGCCAAAGGTCAGACTCTTTCTCCCATGTTGCTTCTCTCTCAGTGTGGTTGCTCCATTGGATCTTGCACATAGGAATAGTTTTGCTTTGGGTCTCTTTGGTATCTCTACCTAGAATTCTGATAGGATGTTCTTTATACTCAAGTGTATCTTGAATGTCAAGTGTATCAATTGGAACTACTTCATCGGGCACTCTCAAACACTTGCGTAGTTGTGAGACATGGAATACGGGATGTACACCCGCCAATTCCTCAGGTAGCTCAAGTTTGTAGGCGAGCTTGCCAATCCTCTTGCAAATCTTGTATGGGCCAACAAATCTAGGGGCAAGCTTTCCTTTCACGTGGAATCTGATAGTTCCACGTAGCGGGGATACTTTGAGATAGACGAAGTCTCCCACATTAAACTCAAGTTCCCTTCTTTTTTTGTCAGCATAGCTCTTGTATCGACTTTGAGCAATCCTCAAATTCTCCTTCACTTGAGCAACTCCTTCTTCGGCATCTTGAATCTTAGCGGAGTCAAAGAACGATCTTTCTCCCGGTTGGGACCACATCAAAGGTGTCTTACAAGGTCTGCCATATAGAGCTTCAAATGGCGACATCTTGATACTGGCTTGGTAGCTGTTGTTGTAAGAGAACTCTGCATAGGGTAGGCATTTCTCCCAATCAGAGCCATAATTCAGTACACTAGCACGAAGCATGTCTTCTAAGATCTAATTTACTCATTCTATCTATCCATCTATCTGTGGGTGATAAGCGGTACTGAAATCAAGTTTGGTTCCAATGGACTTGTGCAGAGCTTCCTAGAATCAGGACACAAACTGAGGACCACGATTAGATACAATACTAGAGGGAGCTCCATGCAGTCTGAGAATATGCTCAACATATAGATCTGCTAATTTTTCAGCATCGGTCTTGGTCTTAACTTGTACAAAGTGAGCAATCTTGGTCAAATGATCAGCAATCACCTAGATGGAATCATTGCCTTTCTGCGAACAGGGCAATCCAACTATGAAATCCATGGATATGCTCTCCCACTTCCACTTAGGAACGTCAAGAGGCTTTAGCAATCCTGTAGGCCTTTAATGTTCAGCCTTGACTCTATTACAGGTGTCACATCATGCCACATGTCCTGCAATGTCTGTCTTCATGCCTTTCCACCAAAAGTGTTTCTTCAAGTCTTGATACATCTTTGAACCTCTAGGGTGAATACAGTACTTGGAATCATGAGCTTCTAACAGAATTTCCTCTCGTAATGCTGGATCGAAAGGGACATAGATTCTGTCCTTGAACCAGATGGTTCCTTGTTCATCTTCTTGGTGGTTGGTCTTGTAGCCTAGTTTCATCAGACCACGGAGATATTCAATCTCTGCACAACTTTTCTGAGCTTGATGGATGCGATTTGTGAGATCATACTGTATGCGGAGCTCATTCAACAAGTCATGCGGTAGTAGCTCAAGTTGGAAATCATCAATCTCTTCCTTGAGTTTAGGTGGTACGGATTCAGTGATTAGAGTGTGACAGTAACTCTTGTGACTAAGAGCATCTGCGACTACATTAACTTTTCTCGGATGATAGTGAATTTCCAGGTCGTAGTCCTTGATCAACTCTAGCCATCGGTGTTGCCTCATATTTAGATCTTCCTGAGTGAAAAAGTACTTCAAGCTCTTGTGATCCTATAGATATCACACTTGTTGCCTATCAAGTAGTGTCTCCAGATCTTCAAGGCATGCACAACTGCTGCTAACTCAAGATCATGGGTTGGGTAACGGTTCTCATGTTCTTTCAACTGTCGGGAAGCATATGCAATCACTCTTCCACCTTGCATCAATACACAACCAAGTCCTTAACGGGATGCATCACAATAGACCATGAAATCCTTGCTGATATCAGGCAATGCTAGCATAGGAGTTATGGTAAGCTTCTGTTTTAATTTCTAGAAGCTTTGTTCGCACTCGGGCGTCCATTCAAACTCCTTAGTCTTCTTCAGAAGGTTGGTCATTGGACGGGCTATCTTGGAGAAGTTCTCAATGAATCGGCGATAATATCTGGCCAATCCCAAGAAACTTTTGACTTCTGTCACATTACAGGGTTGATCCCACTCTTTCATAGCTTCAATCTTGGCTGGGTCAACTATGACACCTTTAGCTGATAGTACATGGCCTAAGAAGGCAACTTCCTATAGCCAAAATTCGCATTTGCTGAATTTTGCGTAGAGCTGATGTTGTGCTAATTTCTCAAGCACAGTTCTCAGGTGATGTTCATGTTCTTCGGTGGTGGATGAATAAGCAAGAATATCATCAATGAATACTACCATGAACTTATCCAGATCATCCATGAAAACCTTATTCATCATGTTCATGAAGTATGTGGGGGCATTCGTGAGTCCAAAGGACACCACGGTGAACTCAAACTGCCCATACCTAGTCACGAAAGCTGTCTTCGGGATGTCACTCTCAAATCTTCATCTGATGATAGCCAGATCTGAGATCAATCTTAGAGAAATACTTGGCACCTCAAAGCTGATCAAGCAGATCATCGATTCTTGGCAGGGGGTACTTGTTCTTGATGGTGACTGCGTTCAAGTTCCGATAATCGATGCACATTCTCATTGAGCCATCCTTCTTCTTAACGAATAGAACAGGGGATCCCTAGGGTGAAGCACTGGGTCTGATATATCCCTTCGAGATGAGCTCATCAAGCTATTTCTTGAGCTCGGCTAGTTCATCAACTGACATGCGATAGGGTCTCTTGGCAATGGGTCCTGTTCCCGGCAAAAGATTAATGATGAACTCTATATCACGGTCTGGTGGCATACCCGGTAATTCTTCAGGGAATACATCAGGGTAGTCTCTGACCACAAGCACATCATGAACTGTCTTCTCCTCTTTTTGTGATTCTGAACTAGCTTTAAGGGAACATAGGATAGAAGTGGACCTTCCGGACTAGGGTTCACATCTAATAACTTGGCCTGATGGGTGGGTCACTTGGACGTATCTAGGTGAACATGATATGATACCTTGGTGAATGGTTAGCCAATCAATACCTAAGATGACATCTAGGTTTGTGGAAGGTAATAGGGTTAGGTCGGCTTCAAAGACAAGACCTTCAATGGTAAGACTCACTCCCTTATAGATGTGGGTGCACTTTAGGTCTCCTAAAGGTGAACTGGTAATGATAGGCTTTTCATGTGGGGTTACAGGCAAGTCATGTTCTCATGCAAACTTGGATGATATGTATGAACAAGTTGCTCCAGAGTCAAATAGAACTAATGCAGTATTGCCATTAACTAAAAACATACCGTACATAATGTTAGGGGTAGCCTGTGCTTCCTCGGCATCCAGATGGTTGAGACATCCATAGGTAGCAGATCCCTTGGACTGAGACTTCTGAGCAGCTGAGTTCTGTGGGCACTCAGTGGTTTTGTGACCTGGTTGGCCACAAGCGAAGCAGGTGAAAGGCATACCACCTATAGGGATTGGCGTGGGTGCCTTCTAGTTTCTAGTGCTTGGTGCAGAGTGGTTCTGTGCTGGGCGTTCATTCATTGAGCGGGGATGGTTGAAACGGTCCTGATTGTTGCGGTCCTGAGCATAACAATCCTGGGTGTAATGATCCTGAGCAAGGCGGGAGTATTTGGCGGTGTAGCCTCCACTACCCCTACTTGATCTAGGGTTGTCATCCCTGTTGTGGCGAGAGCGTTCTCTGGATGGTGCATCTCTATGGAACTTCTTGCGATCACGTCCACAGAAGGACTCCTTATGCTTATGCTTCCTCTCCCTATACTCTTCTCCAGCTTCAGCACGGTCCTTCTCGATTTGGATGTAGCGATCCACCAAAGCATGCAACGTGTTACTCTCAATACCGCCAAACTTTAGCTTGATGTGCGAGTTAAGTCCCTTGTGGTAACAGTATAGCTTCTCCTTCTTAGAGTTCACAACATAGGAAGGTGCATAGCGAAGAAGATTGGTGAAACGAGTAGTGTACTCAGTCACCCTATCCTTTCCCATCTTGATGTTGCGGAACTCCTTAGCTTTGGCCTCCATGATACCCTTGGGAATGTGATACTCAGTGAATGCTTCGGTGAACTCATCCCATGAGATGTTGGCAAGGTCCTCATGGGAATCACTGAAACTGTCCCACCAGGCACGTGCTGCACCTGTGAGCTGGTGTGTGGCAGCTCCAACACACTCATTATCGGTGAAAGTAGTGAGGTCAAGCTTCTTCTCCATCTCCTTGAGCCAGTCATCGGCTACAAGCGGGTTAGGGTTGGTGCCATCATAGGTAGGTGGCCTTAGCTTTAGAAATCCTTCCAGCTTCCTTTGGAAGTCATTCTGCTGACCTCCTTGGTGATGGTTTGCTCCATTAACAAGAGCTACAAGAAGTTGGGTCTGTTGTGCCATCACTTCTGCTAGGTTCGGTGGTGGTGGTGGCGGAATGTTCTCCTTAGGCGGCGGGGTATTCTCCAAGTTGAAGGGTATCCCTCCATGTCCATAGCCACAGCCATGGCCACAGTTGTTGCCACCATGCCCCCCATTTGGTTCAACTAGTTCGGGGGTGGGCGCACGTCCACGATTCATTAGGCGATCAGATCGGCGGTTTGGCATCTGCAACATGGATCATAGGAATCTTAGTGTTTGTGCCTTAAGTGCTTATAATTCAATATGATTACATGATTTTGATGATTTAAAGAAAAACATTTATACTATCCAACACTCATTACAAGGAAGCAATAAGATCCAAAACATTCATTACATGGGTTTTATTACATAGCATCATCTCCAGTAGCTACACTTGGAGACTCACGAGAATCGTACTATGCATAGTGTCTCATATTACATCTCATAAGGGGTACATCATGGGGTACAACTTATGGAAGCCACTGACATGACTCATGACCACGTAGGGTCATCTACTCTAACTCGTACACCGCAGCTAGGATACGACTGTTCTCGATCTCGATCTCCTCATCAGACTTGTGAAGTCAGGACATGTACTTCAAGGCCTCGGTGAGCTCCTCAGTAGGCTTGGCTCCAGGTAGGGTAGGGTAGGCATCTAGGTTGAGGCGAGTCGGGGCTAACTCAAACTCCTCTATCCTAGGCTTCGTCTTGCTGTGAATCTCCTTGGGTAGCTGATCCCACATACCCTTCATCTCCCTAAGACACTTCCTGTCAGACTTCTACCAAGCCTACCATGTCCTCTCACACTTGTCCTATAGGTACTCATTCTGCCTGAGTGTCTCGATCAGGTGACCCTGGTTGCGAATGGCCTTCTTCCTGAACTCCTCTAGATCCTGAGTCATGGTCTTGTTTTGAGATTGGATTTTTAGCATATCAATCCCCTTGGACCTCTTCTCTATCTCCTCTATGGTTGAACTCGGCCTTCTTGTCATCCAACTCTCTCTGCAACTCCAAGACCTTGGTATCGAGGTAGCAGTTCCTGTTGCCTAGGTCAGTGGCTTTGTCCTGTAAGTCTGTGACCTCGATTCTGTGGACTTCTTCATGATAGTTGAGCTCGTCCTGTAGCTTGGCAACTGTCTCAAGTAGACTAGCTCGCTCCTATGCTCCCTGCGAGTCTCACTCCTAGTACTCCCACAGAAGGGCCTGGTTCTGACGTCTCCTCTGCTCCAGCTGGGTCACGTACCTATCTTGCTCTAGTAGGTGGATAGCCGAGACGCAAAGGCATCTATCCTCCTTGGCAAGGATAACTCTACTGGCTGTGAAACTCTACTCACTAGGGGTAAGGCTGAGGTCGAGGGCCTAGGGAAGTAGACAGAACTCAGTCATCTTTAGGTGCTCATAGTGGTCCCTCATCACTCTACGAAGTGCCTTGTGTGAGATAGCTTGCAGTCCCTCCTCGACTGTGTCCTCTATAGTCAACTCGGTGAAAGCTGGGACAAAAGGTAAGGTAGTGCTAGCTGGGAACTCGACTGAGGTGACAATCGGTCCTTCGATTCCTCCTTCCTGAGCTGGATTCCCAGTGCAGATGACCTTGACAAGCTCATTGGGGACTCCTAATGTGACAAGAACTCAGCAGAGGGTTTATGCAAAACCCCCGAGCTCATGTAGGTTGAAGATAAGCTTGGCGTGGTCCAGAGGTAGCGGTCCTAGAGGCAGCAAGTCGACGTTCGTTGCCATCTGCATGTTTTAAGGAACAGGTGTTAGCAGGTCAATAATAGATAAGCCTTGCATAAAAGTAAATGCAGGGTTGGTATATAACCAAAAGAAGGGTTGTTCACATCGTATTCTATCGTCCATTTCTGAGGGTTTCGTCCTATGGTCAAGTATGGCTCTGATACCAACTGAAGCGACCCAATTTCCACGAAGGGAAATCCACAGAGTCAAAGTGTAATAAGACCATTGTAGATCATATTACCCAAATTCTAGTCGAATACCACATCCATACAACGATAATATTAGAGTACATGAAGTGTGGAATTACATAAATTATTACATCGCCACATTGGCAGAATCAAAAGTAGCATTCATTTAGAACAGCTTGAAGATAAGATCACCAAACTCGAGCGTAGGTACAAACCCCTCAACCATCAAACTCCTCGGAGCTAAACTCCTCAGCAGAACCTATGTGCCAAAATGTATCAGTACGATTTGTACTAGCCACTCCCACCCTATGAGCATTGCTTTGTGGAAATTGGATGCAAGTTGGATATAATCAAAAGGAACCTATAAGGCTAGAGTTTCCTATGTTTTAGCATATCAAGTATATAATAATAGTTGGTCAAGTTTTAACACCATTCCCACACACATTCCACCCCATTCCCTTTCCTGAGCCAGGTTTCGATCCTGGGATCGATATACCACCATTGCCACACCATCACCATACCGTCACCATACCATCACTCAGTCGATAGGCCAACTCCCTCTTGGCACTGCCTCAAGGCCCGTAGCCCCTGGCTATGACCGACACTCTCTCACGGGGGAAGAAGAGAAGGACTCATCTCGTTATCTAGTTTAAGCGAAACTCTAGAAAGGTCCATAGCCGACAAGTCGGCTCATGTATCGATCGATCAACCCTACACTCTGCAAAGGTTTTACATAACCACAAGATCCGCCTTCCTCGCTGACCGTAAGTCTAGCCTAGGATAATGCCACCCTACCATTCAGCCCTGGTACACCCTAAGTCTAGTCTAGGGCGACTAAAACTATGAGTCATGAGCTGGGTCCATAAGGTCTCCATGAAGTCTCAGAAGGGTGTGGGGGAAATCCTCCGCGCCCCACTGTCCGCTATCAACCTAGCAGTAGTGGCAATATCCTACCAAGTAGTCCAGCTGTCCCGCTCCATATAGGGTGAGTGGTACGTAAGGCTTCCTGGTGAATCTGAGTACTAGTAAGTCCTTAGGGATGACCAAGCTAGAATGTGATGTAGACGGGGATCCCGATCTTCCGTCAGGTGATGATAACTATCATTGTGGCGGAGAATGACACACCGATCCGGCTTCAGATCGAAAGATCGAACCCTACAATCTTAGCACCATAGCTCCTCTGGTTATCAACCAAGTCTCGGACCAGCTTGACCTCACCAAGAAGGCTAATCCCTGCCTGCGCAACGAAGAACACAAGCAAGAACAAGAAAGATCACAACCAAATTGTAGATGTATGATTAATCTCACGAGTTGGGGTCTCACAAACCGAAGAACGGCGAAACTGTTTCTTGACAGAATAATCTAAGTAAAACCCAAACCCTAATGGAGGGGCGGTGGCTATTTATGAAGACTCTAGGGTCGTGCAAGACCCCTGGACACGCCCCTAATGGGCCCAAACTCGATACATGGTCCAACGGACCAAAAGACGGTGTCGCAGCACCCTGGCAGATTCTGGACACTGACAGATTTTGACGTGAAACAACTTGGATTGGCTTCCTTATCAAATTAGCTTTCCATCCATATGTGGATCATCGAAAACGGAGTCCGGATGCGTCCTGGGCGACCAGTTTAAGGTAGACTGGTCCTGGAGGCCGAGGCAGACTCGAATTCGTGTTGGACTGGGCCTCCGGCTTGTGTTGGACGTCCTTGCTAGTCATCATCACCTCCTCTACGTCCTCTTAGTCCCTCTTGACCCTGTCCAATGTTCCTAAGCAAGATAACATCATTAGGTAGTAGTCTATTCTCAAAAGTATGAAAAGGATCGCTTAAGAACGAGCTCACCTATAAATTGAGTTAACGCATTCGAGCCCGGGTCATTGGACCTTGCATGACGATTGGAGGATCAGCTGGTACATCCAAAGGAGTGATGTCCTCATCATCCTCCCCCTCTTGAATTGGAGTCATCCTCGACTGAAGCTCATCTTCTTCTCCCAAATAAGGTTTCAAATCTGCAATGTTAAATGTGGGACTAACCCCGAACTCGGCTGGCAACTCAAGTTTGTATGCATTATCATTTATTTTCTCAATAATCTTATAAGGACCAGCTGCTCTTGGCATTAATTTAGACTTACGTAGCTCAGGAAATATATCTTTTCTTAAATGTAACCAAACCAAATCACCCGGTTCAAGTTTAATCTCTTTTCTACCTTTACTACCAGCAATTCTATACTTTTCATTCATGCTTTCAATATTTGCTTTAGTTGTTTCATGCAACTTACGAATAAAATCAGCACGCTCTCTAGCATCACTATGTATTCTCTCAGTGGTAGGTAAAGGCAAAAGATCAATAGGAGCACGGGGGTTAAAACCATACACTACCTGAAAAGGACTTACCTTGGTGGTGGAATGTTCCGCCCTGTTATATGCAAACTCCACATGTGGCAAACACTCTTCCCACATCTTCAAATTGCGCTTCAAAATAGCTCTCAACATGGTGGACAATGTTTGATTCACAACCTCAGTTTGCCCATCAGTTTGGGGATGACATGTTGTAGAAAATAGCAGCTTGGTCCCCAATTTATTCCACAACGTGCGCCAAAAATGACTCAAGAATTTTGCATCACGATCTGAAACAATAGTAGAAGGCATACCATGCAAGCAAACAATTTCTTGAAAGAAAAGGTCAGCAATATGAACAACATCGTCGCTCGTATGACAAGGAATAAAATGTGCCATCTTAGAAAAACGATCAACCACCACAAAAATACTATCCCTCCCCCTCTTAGTCCTTGGCAATCCCAACACAAAATCCATAGATATATCTACCCAAGGAGTAGAAGGAACAGGAAGAGGCATATACAAACCATGTGGGTTCAATCGTGACTTAGCTTTTTGACATGTGGCACACCGAGCCACGTACCGCTCCACATCACGCCTCATCCTAGGCCAAAAGAAGTGTGTGGACAGCACCTCCTCTGTCTTCTTGGCACTAAAATGTCCCATCAATCCGCCTCCATATGCCTCCTGCAACAACAAAAGACGAACAGAATCAACTGGAATGCATAGGCAGTTAGCTCTAAACAAAAACCCATCGCTGATCATAAACTTATTCTATGTGCGTCCCTCTCTACAATTAAGCAACACATCCTTAAAATTAGGATCAAGTGCATATTGTTCTTTAATGGATTGAAGACCAAAAATCCAGCAATCAAGTTGAGACAGTAATGTATATCTTCTAGACAAAGCATCAGCAATCACATTATCCTTCCCTTTCTTGTGTTTGATAATATAAGGAAAAGACTCAATAAATTCAACCCATTTAGCATGCCTACGATTTAGATTATTTTGAGAGCGAAGATACTTAAGCGATTCATGATCAGAATGAATAACAAATTCTTTAGGCCACAAATAATGATGCCACGTCTCTAAAGAACGGACAAGTGCATACAATTCTTTATCATACGTGGAATAATTAAGAATAGGACCATGTAATTTTTTACTAAAGTAAGCAACAGATTGTGGCAGAACCTCCTAAGGAATTGGGCCCACGTGCATCTATCGTTGTCTTAACAGACCTTGGATAGCGTCCACGAGTTCCCAACAACTCAATAGGTCTATCGGGTGTCCTCGGGAAACCCGAATCATCCACGATTCTCTTTTCAAACAGGATCCCAATCATAGTCATTGCAGATTACAATAGTTTATTCAAATATATACCAAAGTAAAAGATAGCAAAAGTCTTAAGATAACATAATTACAAACCAGTTGTTTTCAAACTTACAATACCATAAGTGTCATACAACCATAGTAGCGGGATAATATTACATTAACTTTATTTATCATACAAACTAGCGCCTTGTCCAAAGGCCATTCATTATTCCTCATCATTGTTGACATCAAACACCGACATGCAGTAGGGACCAAAACAAGCCTGCGCATGCGACTCACCTGCAACAAGGGTTAACAAACCCTGAGTACAAAAGTACTCAACAAGACTAACCCAACGTAACGGGGTTTAAGACTTTGGAGATGCAGGGGGTTTGGGGCAAGGTAAGGATGTAGCAAGATTCAAAAGTTCTTTGCCAAAAGCTTACTATTCTTCATTCTATTTTCAAGTTTTACCACTAAGTACCTTTTGTTCATTATCTCAAACTAAATGTACATTTCTTGTATTCCATTCATTCTCATTCCATTCTTTTCTCATATTTTAGTAATTCACCAGTACTACATTGCTTTTGTAATGAATCAAGTCTCCATATCCGCGGAGCACCAGCAATTCGAATTGATTCAAGTCCCAGCTGGGGATTCCTTATCACACGACATATGTAGAACTTAATCTTGCATATATCAACCTCGCTACCGGATCCTCCTATACTAAGCCATCTCCACGCCACCCGAGAGCACAGCACACCTCAAATCCAGCCACATTCCAGCCACGAGGGTACACGCTACTCCCGCCATCTCTCCACTCCCAGTGCGCGGGCATTCGTCTTAGTATCGGATTAGCCGAAGTAGACTTACCAGAGTATGTGACCAGTACTACAAAGTGTCTCATTCAGAAGATCCACAATGAGTGGCCTTTAAGCTACATAGCCAGCAACATTACCCAACATTCAAGATAAGTCACCCGACTAGTCTCTAGTTCATTCAACCTTCTTTCTTTCTTTGGATAGTATGCCATCTTTGATTGTATCAAAACTTTCACTTTGAAAGCCTACTATAAAGCATACTAAGCATTCTACGCCTTTGTAAATAAAAACATCTTCAAGGATGATAAACAAGTAACAAGGTAGGTAATGCATCAAGTAGGTAACATTTGAATTAAACAACTTAATGCAATAAGTAACATAGGTGATAAACTTTTCAAAGTAAACAAGGTAAGGTTTAATGCATAAACCGGGGCTTGCCTTCATTGACGATCTCAGGTTCCGGGTTAGTACCACAATTATCAAATCCTATGACAACCGGGGATTCTTCCAGAACTTGCTCAACTAGAATCATTTCGTTCTCGGGTTCTACACGAAATGATAACATATGCTTTAACATGATGATAATGTAAACATGATGCTTTCATGGTACATGAAATGTAAAAACACCCGCAAATGATTTTATTTCTCGGTACAGTTGCAAGCCAACAAAACCAACCTGCAACCCTATCATTAAGAACCACACATGTGACTTGACCAAATGGATCTTGGAACCCTACTAGTCATAAAACATGACCAAAACAAGATCCAACACTAAGCAAACACTTAGGGTTTGTCTTTATTTATTTTTGTATTAATTTGGAATTAAGCCCAAAAATGAACTTGTTCCAAATGACCTGAAAATTTTATGTAAGATTCCTCATGACAAATTAGTGTACCAAAACAAATTTCATAATTTTTGGAATTATACAGTGACCTACAAAAATCATGGAAATTGCATTTTTCAATTAATGGACTGAATATTTGAACATTAAAAATTTATTCAAATTTCAAGTTTCAAATTTTTAAATCATACTAGAACATGTACAGAAGCCACACAAAAAATTGTAGAATTTTTGGAGCTACCATGAATTTCCTACAAATTCCCAAAGTTTTAGCACTATTCACAAATTCAGAAAATAAAAATCATCACTGTTCTTCTTCCTCACTCGCACTGATAGCTAGGCCCCACTGTCAGTCACTCAAAGCTAACGCACGGCGGCGTGGTCAGTTCCGATCGGCAAAATGCGCCGGCGGTGCTTCTCCGGTGAGATGGACTGTACCAACGTTATCTACACCATGTCGCGAACCTAACCCAACCCTTAGATCAGCAACAGGCACCCCAGATAGAACCCTACACCGGCCATGGCGTCTCGGACCCAACGGCGGTCGATGTAGCTAGGGATACGGTGCAGTAAAGTCAAAAGAAAGGTGAGCATCACGCTCCGGAGCTCACCGTGATCACGAGGGTGTCCTTAGTGTAGACGGAGGCGTACTGAATCGCCCTGGCCACGGTGAGGTGGGTCGCAGTGGAGCTTCGGCCGGACTCGGGGAAGACGACGTCGCGCGGTGGCGCTGGACTTCCAGGAGCAACACGACCAGGCTTGGGAGGAGCAGGAAGATGAGGTGGAGCTACTGGCGGATGCTACTGACTCCAGACGCTAAGACGGCGGCGAATTTTGCGAGCGCAGCAAGGTCATCGTCGGCGAGCAGAGGCAGGAAAAGAGGAGAGGGACGATGGCGATGAAGACGTGCCAGGGCGCGAAGAAGCGGCGCAAAAACGCTTGGCGGCGGCAGAGGCGTGGCGCCGGCGGTAAGCAGTGATGTAAATCCAAAAATTTTAATTATTTACAGAACTACCACTGAGTCTATTTTTCAAATTACTCCCAAATTTTCTAAAGAAGTTGAAAATCTCCAAAAATGAAAGTTATTCAATTTTTCAAACTCTACAACTTTGCTTCTAGAAATATTTTCAAATTCTGCCTCCATTTTGAAATTTGAATTTGGGGTGCATTTGAGCATTTGAATCATTTCAAAATTACTCCAAATTTTATATGTAAACTTGAAAAATTTTGAATACCAAAGTTGATCTACATAAAATAATCTCCAACTTTGCTTTTTGCCTCAACCCCAAATTCCTCATGGATTTTGAATTAGTCAAAAGGGGCAAAAAGGACTTTTATAATTTGAATATGAATTCAAATTTCATTTGTCTTCCTTTTACTTAGATTTTGATTTTTTACCAGTAACATGGCCCATTATGGTTATTTGAGTCAAATGACATATGGCCTCACATGATCACATGAAATTTGACCCTTGTGGTCATGATCTATATTTAGGGTTTTTGAAACACATCACATAAAATAACAACATTATGAAATAAACCTTATTTAGTGAATGCATTCAAAACTTTATACTATATGAATGCTTTGCAATGCACATGATGACATGTCAAATTTTAGTATTAGGTCAAAACACCAGAGGTGTTACACAGGTTTACCATCTTGCATCAAAACACCACCAATGCCAACTCCACTAGCATCACATTCTAGCTCAAAAGTCTTACCAAAATTTGGAAGTTGCAGCAATGGTGCGTGTGTAAGCTTGTCCTTCAAAGTGTCAAAGGACTCCTCATGTGCCTCTCCCCAATGAAACACCACAACTTTCTTCGTCAACTCATGTAATGGGGTAGCAATGGTGCTAAAATCTTTGACGAAGCGGCGGTAGAATCCTGCAAGACCAAGAAAACTCCTCACCTGTGTGACAGTTTGGGGAACCGGCCAGCTCTTTATGGCTTCAATTTTCATCTCGTCCACCTCAATTCCCTGTGGAGTTACAACATAGCCAAGAAAAGAAACTCGATCTGTGCAAAAGATGCACTTCTCAAGGTTACCAAATAAACATGCATCACGTAAGGCATTAAAAACAGCACGTAAGTGATCCATATGTTCATCAAAAGACTTGCTGTAAATCAATATATCATCAAAGTAAACTACCACAAAATGACCAATAAAAACTCTTAAAACCTCATTCATTAAGCGCATGAAAGTGCTAGGTGCATTTGTCAGACCAAAAGGCATAACTAACCACTCATACAACCCGAATTTGGTTTTAAATGCAGTTTTCCATTCATCTCCAAGTTTCATTCTAATCTGGTGGTAGCCACTTCGCAAGTCAATCTTAGTGAAAATTATAGAACCACACAACTCATCAAGCATGTCGTCTAGCCTAGGAATAGGATGACGATACCGAATAGTAATATTATTGATGGCTCTACAATCAACACACATACGCCAACTTCCATCTTTCTTAGGAACCAAAAGTACAGGAACGGCACAAGGACTAAGGCTTTCACATACATACCCGCGGTCCAAAAGGTCTTGGACTTGCCGCTGAATTTCCTTAGTCTCCTTAGGATTGGTTCGATATGCAGCTCGGTTGGGCAAGGTCGCTCCTGGAATCAAATCGATTTGATGCTCTATCCCTCTCATAAGTGGCAGCCCCGGGGGTATCTCAGCTAGAAAAATGTCCTCATACTCCTGCAAAAGGTTAGTGATAGCAGGAGGTACCGAGCTAACAATATCATCAAGTGAAAACATAGCTCGTTTGCATACCAAAGCATAGCAAATATCATCATCAGAAATTTCAGCAAAGTCACATTTTGTTGCAAGCATAACACCACCCTTCAATTTAATCCCCTCAGCCTTAGAAATAGATGTAGACTTATCCTTTTTAGGTGGGAAAATAGAATTAGCAACTTGCTGATTTTTAGATTAAACATCATTCAAACTAGCAGCGCGTTCTCTATCAGCTTGTACAATTTCAGCAGGGGTCAAAGGTACCAAAGTAATTTTCTTTCCTTTATGCACAAAAGTGTATTTATTACTTCTACCATGGTGTGTAGCATCATTATCATGTTCCCAAGGATGACCCAATAAAAGTGAACAAGCTTGCATAGGTACCACATCACAATCAACAGAATCAGCATAAGAACCAATGGAAAATGAAACTCTGCAAGTTTGTGTTACCTTTGCTTTACCAGAATCATTTAGCCACTGAATATGATATGGATGTGGGTGTGGGCGTGTGGTCAAGCTAAGCTTCTTGACCAAATCAGAACTCACCAAATTGTTGCAGCTACCTCCATCAATAATGACACGTGCTCGATGGTCGCTGATGATGAAGAAAATCTGGAACAAGTTATGGCGTTGTAGCTTCTCAGGCTACTGGACTTATGAGCTGAGCACCTACTGTACAATAATGCTCCGACGCCGTGGCCTCGTCACCAAGGACTTCGCCATCCTCCTCATCTGCATCTTGGTCTTCTTCATCCTCAATGTCAGAGGTGCTGATGTAACCATCTTCTGTAGCAATATATGACCGCTGACTTGGGCAGTCCTTCTGCACATGGCCAATGCCATGGCAGCGGTGGCACTAAATACCCGAAGTGCGTCCCGTCGATGCAACAGATGAGGAACTCTTGGTAGGCACCTGCAAAGAATTTTTACCTGAATCTAAAGGTCATGCAGGAGGTGTCTTAGGTGTAGCGGAAACTCCAGAGGCTGTTGGTCGCTTGCTCGCTGGTGAAGGCATCCGAAAAGTGGTTGGCTTGGTCAGCCCCGAAGATGGTGCCGAGCGTGGCATGTATGTGCTGGTCCTGACCTTGCTCTTGCCGTGCTGTTCATGCCCCTACAATTCCTTTTCTGCAAGCATAGCAAACTGAAACAACTGGTTGACAGTGTTAAATTCTTTATAATCAACAATGTCCTGAATGTCACGCCTCAAACTAGAATAAAAATGACAAATGGCATCTTCGTTTCCCTCTACAACACTACAGCGCATCAATCCCTTTTAGAGCTCACCATAGTAATCCTGTATAGATTTATCTCCTTGTTCTAAACGCATCAATTTCTTACGCAAGTCTCTATGATAAGAAGGACGAACAAAATGATCACGCATAGCTACCTTAAGTTCTTCCCATGTACCAGGTAAAGCATCCTGTGCAGTTAGCCCATTCCACCAAATAATGGCAAAATCCTTAAACTCACTAGTAGCTTGTCTAACTCTATGCTGCTCAGGTACAATGTGGGCACTAAACTTTTGTTCTACCGTCATCTCCCAATCAAGATATCCCTCAGCATCATAATGACCCAAAAAAGATGGTATTGTGAACTTAATCTTAGCATAAGGATCATCGGGCACACGGTGATTATTACCTTGACGGTGGTGGTGGACACCACCCATACCTGTCGTGTTGCGGCGAAGACGTTGCCATAATCTCTCTTGTCAGATAGCTGCTTGACCTATGTTTCTAGCGGCATCATGCATCGTGTCTTGACCATTGGTGTTGCTATCGGAAACATCGTTGTTGCCCGCCATAAAGGTTTCCAACTCAGTAACCTTGTCGGTTAGCGTGGAAATTCGCTTGTCTAATCTCTCCATGCTATTGCCAATGTTGAGTTCAATGAGTGCGTGAGTGATGGCCTTCCTAATGGCCTCATTCATCCTTTTTTGGGCATCCTCTACAACAGCTTGTAGTTGCTCTTGGCTGACACACTCACTGAAACCCTTAGGATTGTTATCTGTAGTCTGTTCACCTCCTGCCATTGAAAACACAAAAACAGGAACAAACAGGAACAAACAGGTGAAAGTTATCCCTACCAAATGACTACGTGGTTGTAGTGGTGTCACTTTTCATAGCAAGTGGAAGCGTCTTACCAAGTTCTTACCAATGCAAGTAGTGGGCGGTACAACCGGCGGCTGGTTCGTGATACCTGTGAGGTAGTGGTACCAAGATTGCAATGCCCTTTGTCTGCACTGTTCTGAAGAATTTGTGGAGCTTGGAAGGCAAACAAAGAGTAATATGTATATCTGGCATACAAGTCAGTAACAGAAAGTAATGCTGAATTATAGTCCAAAGTACTTGTTCTCGTTGCTGGTCTAAAGTGTTGCAAGTACCAGGTTGTGACAAAAGTATGGTGGATAGCAAGGTGATAGGTATGAGAAAAACAAGTATGGTGGATAGAAACAGCAACACAAACAAGGAACCAGACAGCACACGCAAACACAGCTCACTTTGGGCTTCTCTATGTGCTCCTCTAGATATTGTTCCTCTTTTGCCCCTCTTTTTTTCTATTTTTTGGGCTGTCGTTGTTTTTTTGGGAAATTTTGACTTTTTTATTTTATTTTTTTGATATTTTTCCTTTACTTAGGAGCACAAAAGCAGTAACCACAGAAAATATGAGCTCAAACAAGTGTAAGACGTGGCCTGTGGAATTTTCAGAAAACTGGATGAAAATTGACAAAAACCTTGTGACCACAAAACGAGGATCTTGTGACCACTTTTTGGCCAATCTAAAAATTCCGAACCCCGATATTGCGGGGGATGGACGGATCCGAAATTTTTTTCTGATCGATTTGCATATATGGAACGTCGAAAACGGAGTTCGTATGCGAAAACTGGACCAGTTTTAAGAATTGGCTCCAAATTAGAGGACAAAACGGGAACAATATGTGCAAAATTGGTCACAACAACCAAGATTTGATGGAAACGATGGGGGAACACACGAACTGGACTCTAACATGACCTAACCAGCAACAAGACCTCGACTAGGACACAAACTCAACACGACGGACTCTGAAACTGAAATATGCAAAGGCTATGGCGCGGAAGGTTCTAGATAGGAAAAACGAGTATGGCACTGGACTATGGGATGAATATGAAACACTCAAACTAGGGAATAAAAAGTGAACCTAATGGTATACCTTAGCTCTGATTACCATTTGATATAGACGGGGATCCCGATCTTCCGTCAGGTGATGATAACTATCGTTGTGGCGGAGAATGACACACCGATCCGGCTTCAGATCGAAAGATCGAACCCTACAATCTTAGCACCATAGCTCCTCTGGTTATCAACCAAGTCTCAGACTAGGTTGACCTCGCCAAGAAGGCTAATCCTTGCCTGCGCAACAAAGAACACAAGCAAGAACAAGAAAGATCGCAACCAAATTGCAGATGTATGATTAATCTCATGAGTTGGGGTCCCACAAACCGAAGAACGGCGAAACTGTTTCTTGACAGAATAATCTAATCAAAACCCAAACCCTAATGGAGGGGTGGCGACTGTTTATGAAGACTCTAGGGTCATGCAAGACCCCTGGACGTGCCCCTAATGGGCCCAAACTCGATACATGGTCCAACGGACCAAAAGACAGTGTCGCAGCACCCTGGCAGATTCTGGACGCTGACTTGTTTCGACGATTTCTGTTGATTCCGAACATCTTTTGACGTGAAACCACTTGGATTGGCTTCCTTATCAAATTAGCTTTCCATCCATATGTGGATCATTGAAAACGGAGTCCGGATGCGTCCTAGGCGACTAGTTTAAGGCAGACTGGTCCTGGAGGCCGAGGCAGACTCGAATTCTTGTTGGACTGGGCCTCCGGCTTGTGTTGGACATCCTTGCTGGTCATCATCACCTCCTCCATGTCCTCTTAGTCCCTCTTGACCCTCTCCAATGTTCCTAAGCAAGATAACATCATTAGGTAGTAGTCTATTCTCAAAAGTATGAAAAGGATCGCTTAAGAACAAGCTCACCTATAAATTGAGTTGACGCATTCAAGCCCGGGTCATTGGACCTTACATGACGGTTGGAGGATCAGCTGGTACATCCAAAGGAGTGATGTCCTCATCAGAATGTCTCCTTCAGGGTTTCCATTTACCGTGCCACCACAGCACCTCCATCCCGGGCTCCTCCCATCATAGGTTCACACCCAGGACCACCTTATATACCATTTACCCACCACAGGTATCCATTTCTAGGGGTGCCCAGGTAGCACCCCATGGCAAGACTTGCCCCAGGCTCATCGTATACTCCAACTTGGTCAACACAACCCTCACCCTCCACACACCCAAGTCACATACACAGCACTCTTCCCATAGTCCAGATAACATCAGTTTCCACCACGCTTTAATGTAGTATAGGCGTAGTAGAAGTATAAGCATTGAAATATAGCAATAAGTGTGTGTCTATCCTAATAGCAGGGTATGCAGGGGTAAGGTTACATCAAGGTAAAGGCCATCAAGTAAGCATACTACCATGCAAGTCCTATCATAGTATGATTATAACAGTAAAGTAAAGCAATAGCAGTTCTATATTAGCCATGCGTAATAGGTGCTACGAGATTGGGTGGGATGTGGCACCTTCAGTGTAGTCGTCTCCGTACTCCTCATGATACTCATAATCCTTGTCCGTCTGGTTCTCCTCTGAGTTTGCATACGTTCAAATTATAGTCACGTTAGCGACGTTTATAGAATAGCACAAAGAAGCAATGAAAATTCAAAAGAGCCAAATACACTCAAATATGGGTTCATTGTGTAAAGCTCGATTTTAGATGAATTTTGGTCCTAGTTTCATATTTTTCTGAGGTCGTATGAATTAGTTATGAATTTGTGAAGTTTAATTCATCTCTGAAAATGGAAAAGGCCGAATTAATCCTGGGCTGACACGTGTCATGCTGTGACTGGTCCACGTGGCATGCTGACATCAGCATGACATCATCATCTTGGTTCAGGTACTGACAGGTGGGGTCCTGCTGACGTCATCTTAACGTCAGCAATGTCATCGCTTTCGACAGGTAGGGCCAGAGGCTCTTGGGTCACTGACCTGTGGGTCTGGTCAAAGTCAACGTCAAGTCAATGGGCGAGTCAACGGTCAACAGTTCGTAGTCACTAACGTGTGGGCCAGGGCTGCTGACGTCATCATGATGTCAACATGACATCACCTCGGCTGTGTTGTTACTGACAGGTGGGACCCACGTGACATCATCATGATGTCAGCATGATGTCGTCATTACGTTGGCTGGTCTTCGGTGGACCGAGTCCACCCTTCATCCCTCTGGCCTGGTCCATGTGCACTGGGTGTAGGCGCATGCGGCCGGCGAGGGGGGTCCTCTACTTCCATCCCCGGCGTGCTCCTACCGGTGGTGTGCTCACCAGTGAGCTCCTACGGCAGCACTGGCGTCCAATTAAGGTGGGGAAAAGCTTCACAAGGCCTCGGCGAACACAGTGGTGGGGTCTAGGTGGTGGCCAAGGCTTCCCAGGGCATTGGCCATGGTGGTCGGCGGCTTGGTCGTGGTGGTGCTTGCCAGCTAGGCAGCTAGGGGCTGTTCCAGGGGTCCTGGTGCCCCGTTCCCTTTCATACAACTAGCGGGCGACGGGGTAAAGTGTCGACAATGACCTTTGGGTGTGGCGGAGTCCGCACGCGGTGATGGTGCATGGCGGAACTCCGGTCGAGGTCTGGTGCTCATGGCCAGGGCGCTGTGGCCAGCTAACGGGGTCTCGGTCTACGTGGCTACCCTCCGGTCATCGCGATGGTGCTAAAGCTACACCCTGGTCCGGCGAGGCAGCTGGGTGCGCTAGTGGTGGCCACGCCATGATGGTGGCGTCGAGAGCGCGGCATGCGCGTGCTATGCTACGGCGTCTAAGGGCTGGGAGGAGGTCTCAGCCAAAAGACTCATCGAGCGGTGCTGGCGGCGTTCGGTGGTGGTGTGGTGGTGAGGCGCGTTGTCGGGGTAGGCGCTTGGGGCGGCGCTCTGGCTTCGGTGATCGGCGCCTCCGAGCTCTCTCTGCTCGCCTTCCCCTCTTTTGAACTCCTTCTCGACCCTCTTCTCTCGATGTGGTGCGAGCTGTTGGGCCACCAAGCGGCGGCGGTGGCTGAGGAATCCCTAGGGCTCTAGGCGTTGCTTTATAGCTTCGGGGTCCGAGCTCCATCTATGGTGGACGGGGCGGACGGCTGGTGATGCGCCGTTGGCATCGAACGGCTTCGTGGGCGTGGGTGGTTAGCGTGGAGCTTGCGTGGGCGTGGTGCCAAGGGGATAGGGCCAGATGACTCACGTGATCCTGGGCCCGCGCTTGTCACTTTGGTTGGGTCTCGGTCAGAGGCGGTGCTGGTGTGGGGAGGAAGACGACACTGTGGTGGGGTGCGGCTGACGTGTGGGGTCCGGTGGCAGTGGCAGCAAGCGAAGCTAGGAGGCGCGCGGGCATGAGCAGCGCGCTGGGCTACTTGCTGGGCTGGCCGTGTGAGTTGGGCTGGTTGGCTGGCTGGCTGGGCCGGCTGCTGTCGCGCGCTAGCGGGCCAAGCAGGCCGAGCCAGCTATGGGCCTTCTCCTTTTCTTTTCCTTTTTCTGTTTTATTTTTATTCTCCTTTGTTTAAATTCAAATTGATTTGTAATTTGAATTCAAAATTTGTGTACCTTATTCATTGGAGTTTTAGATATGAGGCCCACAACATTCTTTGATATATATTAGGAACTTTATTTAGCTATTTTGTATAACAAAAATAGGTGTAGTTTTGTTATACAAAAATAGAATTAGTTTTCTCTTTAAGCACATATTCTTTGGTTTGATCATTAATTACTTTATGGTTTATTACTTTAAAGAAGTTGTTAAGCATTACATAAAGCAAATGGAAATCCAAATCACCATTTGAGTTAACAATGTATGCTATATTTTATTTGTCAGTATTTGAATAAACATAATTAACAAATGACATGCCATGCTCATGAAATTGTCTAGTTGGGTTACTTCTAATGCAACACCTTGGGTTGGCTCCTACAAATGTCACTCAACATTGCATAGGGTAACAACAAAAATTTTGTGGTTGTGATTTTTGGTGTGTGGATTTTTGGGTTGTTACATCTAGGGCATCAACAGTGTTGAGGGCACCGTCATTTACCATACATGGTGAATACAAAAAAACCTCCCACATGCATGTGACAACAACAGTGTTATGGGCGCCTACCATCATCCTGTACCCAATGGCGTGAGCAACAAGACTTGGTAACATACGTACTCTCTCTCTTGCTTGTAAGGCCATCCCCATCATCTATAAAAGGGGGTGTGCTCTCTCCCAACAAAAAGGCCTAGAGTTCACTCACGCACAATAGCGGAACCACTAGGTTCAAACCTCGAGCACACGCTCAAACACTCAGCGTATGTAGGAGCTCCCATCACTCTTGGCCCTTTAGACCAGAGTATGATCGGGCCTCTTGCACCCCCATCTTTCTCCCTTCTGTTTGTAACCCCACAGCAAACTTCGAGCACCTAGGCTCACAAATAAAGTCATCGACCGACTCAAACTAGATGTAGGGCACATTGCCTGAACCAGTATAAACCCTGTGTCATTGAGTGCTAGGCCACATCCGGTCATAACGTATAACAAAACTACAAATATTTACGTGCTGGTCATTTTCTGCCCCGACACTTGTTGAGTCCTTTGTAGTCCACTTCCCATTTGTAGAACAAGTAGAACCCAGTTGTGAAGGGAGTCAAGCTCTGTTCTTGATCTTCCTTAGTAATGTTCCTTATGCATAGATACAGAGTTAATTATGCTATAGATGAGAGTGTATATACTTGGGTGTACAACAGACTTAGTAAATAAGGAATGACTTAGGAATCTTTGCTCTTAATTAATCTCCTGCTTATCCATACTACATTTATGAGTATCTATTTCTATCTCTAGAGTACTATCAATGCCTTACACTTATCATATATTTATCATTTGACTTACCCTTGTTATAGCATGAGAGTTAATGATCTTATCATAAGTATACATATTTGTGAATATCTCTAGCCACCCACCGCTCATCCCTGTGGACAAAATATAAATAAGGATACCTAGTATACTCCTAGATGGAATGCTACAATGGTATATTATCTGTGCACTTGCGGATTACTTAGTATTTATATAAATTTACAATTGTTCTCAATAATTACCAACAACGCATTTCTGGCATCATTGCTAGGGATGACAACTTAGTAAAGAGTGATGCTAAGAAATGTCAACACACATGATGAGTTAAAATTGACTCATGAGAAGCTTCTTCTGTCTCATGAAGAATTATTAGAACAACATGCTTCTCTCATTAAAGTGTTTTCCAAGAAAATTAAAAATAATGAGAGCTCATCACATGGGTCAAATGATCAATCACATAATGTTGCTAACCCGTATGATGTAGGCAAGAAGCATGTATCCACCTCTTGTGATGATTTATTAGATATGCCATGTTCTTCACATATAGATGCTTATTCTACTTATATGTCCTGTGAGACTAACATTTTGAAAGAGAACTATGAGCTCAAAAGAGAAGTGAAGAATTTGAGCAACAAGCTAGAGAGGTGCTACAACACCAAAATCACCTTCGAGTATATGTTGAACAACAAAAGAAGCTATTGTGATGTGAGTGGCATTGGATTCAATAAGAGCATGACAAAGGGCAAAAGAAAAAGAGAAAGAAACATGAAGAAGCAAGAACAAAAGAGGCTATCTTATTTCATGTGCTTCAAGTGCCATGAAGTGGGACATCTTGCAAATGGTTGCCCCAATGAAGAAAAGTTCAAGTTGAAGAAAGAAGAAGAGAGGCTAAAGCATGTCAAGTGCTTCAAGTGCCACACATGGGGTCATCTCACCTCTATGTGCCCAACCAAACAATTGGTGAAGCAACAAGTGCAACCTCAACCAAAGCCACAAGTTGAGCAAGAAAAGACACCCCAAGAGCAAATCAAGATCAACCATGAAGATGGCGGTGATTTGATGAAGAAAAAGAAGAAAACAAGAAGGGGTGAAAAGGCAAGGCATCAAAAGCTTGATCAGGATGACAAGATAATGAGCAAGAATCAAGATGAGAAGAAGGTGTATGCTCACATAAAGTGCTTCAAGTGTGAAGATATGAGACACTTTGCCTCGAGGTGTCCTTCCAAGCTTGATAAGAAAGGCTCAAGCAACTCATGAGAGGCAAGGCAATGGGAAGCACCACATGAGCAAGGAAGAGAAGGCTCAATCAAAGAGAAAGTGCTACTCATGCCAGGAAAGGGGACACATGGCTAATTCATGTTCCCTAGGTAATAATTCTAAACCTATTTCAATTAATGATAATGATGTGCTTAGAAAGGCTGGCAATGATACCTCATTGGTTGCAATTGCAAAACATCCCGCTATTCATACTAAGGCTATGCCTAAGTATGTTGCTTCTAACTTGAGAGGACCCAAACTTGTTTGGGTACCATCAAAAGGTGGATGATTGTTTGTAGGTACCATGGCATTGGAGGCTTGATTCAATTGGTCACATATTGTTCATCATATGTTGAGTCAAGTAATGAAGCTTAGTGCGTATCCAAACCCAAGCCAAGAATTAGTGAAGTCCAAGTGCTACAACATACAAGTGCTATAATTCAACTTGTGATGACTTATTGGATATATTTGGTGGCTTGTACATATTTAATTTGAAGCTTGCTAGTGGATTATCATGATCTATAAAGGTATATCTCTAGTTGATCTATTTGATTTGGGTGCGTATGAGTTCAAAAATTTGAATTTATTTCTTATTTCAAATATTCACTTGCAGCATACCATATGTCAATGGATTGGCATAATTTTTCTATCGCGTAGCTCCATAATAATAGTGTTTCTCCAAAAGAAAACTCTGTTGTTCCACGTCTTGGACTAACCATCCTTGAATTGGATATATATGCATTTGTTTCTTGCTATAAGATGATTGAATGTATTAATTGATTAGTAATCAAATTTGGATTGATTTGAGTTGGATAAATTCATAAGATGACCTTTAGTAAGTGGATTAAATGGATATATATCTTGTGAAAGTATTCAAACAAGTTAGCTTCAAGTTTGATTCACTTTTGATGAAGTTTAGCTCAAGTATTGAAATCTGTCCAAAATTGCAGAAACTGAGCTAGCCGAGACCATTTCTAAGTTCGAGTGGTCAAATCTATTTCGATTAGCTTGAAATTTAGTATGAATGCTCTAGACTCATGTTTTTAGTTGCTGCATGAACTTCATGAGAATTGGATAAGAAATGCTTCGGTTTTGGAGTGATTCTTGTCAACCTTAGTGCAGCAGTTTTTAGCATGTAGCAGTGTGGGAAGATGTAAAATCTGGTAGCAATCTAGAAGTCAAATGAAGCTCAAATTTTTACAGATGCTATATGACTTAGTAAGGCACATCTCCACAAAAATTTGTGGTATTTGGATCTGTACATTGGGAGATATGGATTATTCTTTGAAGGATACAGAATCTGCCAGAAAAGTGAAAATTATTGGGTTGATTAAGAGTCACATTGATTGAAAGGTCCTCAAGTTGGAATCATGTTTATAAATGTTTGAGGTACCTAAGTTTGGTTTTGAATTAATCTAGAAGCATGACAAGTGATGAGTACAAGGTCATTTGATTGTACAGTGTTTTTGGCACACATTTGGTACTCAAATTGGAAGATCAAGATCAAACTCAAGATGAAGATGAAGTTTAAGTTCTAGTGACAATTGGAGATCATTTAGTAAAAAGAAAAGGACTTAAACAAGTAGAAAGAAAATGACTTAAAGAAGAAAGATTCACAGTTACACATCAAGTTAAGTCCATCACTTGGATCAATCAATCAAGTTATTTCAAGTGAGTATCAAGAATGGTTCTTTGAAGAGAGGTCACTTCTCCCTAGTGTAGGGGCTTGCCGCCTTTTGTAGGTAAACCAAGTGTGGTACTTGGAAGGCTAACATGGAAGTGGTGATCTAAGGGACATTCGAGATGCTTAGTTGAATCAATCAAAAGGGTTGATCTAGCAAGCAAGCAACACCCAAAAGAGAGCTAGTCATGATAATTCAAGTGGTACTCTAAGTAGTTCTCTGATGCAAGCATTGATCAAAGGATGAAGCAAGCCAACCACAACTCAATAGTGCACTTGATCATTAGTGGTTCTTAAATTATATGGGTGAATAATGGACTCTATCTATGATGATTGGTCTTCACCAAGCTATAAATTAGACTTCACATTACTATTGGAGTAATGAATTAGAATCTATGTTACTATCCTCTACTCCAAGATAGCAAAGGTATCATTGTAATGTGCATGATCATTTTCATCCCTTACTAGTATGCGGTTAGTGCATATAGTACATGCCTATTAGGATCATGCATAACAAATAAAATTTTAAAATTCATACCCTACCACTATTGCTTAAATTATTAGTTGAATCTAGTGGTAGTGTATGAGTTTGTTCATGAGCTGGTGAACCCAAGTACTTGATTTAATTTGGATTGCTAACAAGTGACAAGTACAACATTGGAAAGATAACCCTTGCAAAAGGTGTGAAGAAGCTTGTCATTGGTTCAAACCGGACTTGGAAACTTAGACAGATCAATTTAGTTCAAGTCAAGAATAGAAGCTCATGATAGTGACAAGAGTACAAGAACAAGACAACAATGCAAATGGATATCTAGTTTGGTTGTTCTTACAAGTAATATCCTACAAGTGGTACTCATGATGACAGAGAATGTTCAAGAAATGGTTATAATTGACAAATCCTACAAGTGGTTCCATCCTAGAAAATTCTTCCAAGTGGTATCACATTTCTACATGTGGTATCAATCATACAAGATGGTGGTTCCACAAGTGATCCTCAACTTTAAGTGATCATCAAGTGAAGCAAGTTCCCTCACATACAAGAGCTCAAGTTTATCAAATGGATGAACCATGCAATGACTTAGGGGAAGGTGTCCCACCAATTGGTATCAAGGTCAAAGATCCTACATGAGGTATCTCAAGGGTTACAAGTGGTGTCATTCCATCATATGTGGTGGTGTCCATCAAACATACAAGATTCAAGTATCAACCATCTATCCCAATGCACTCCTTTGTATCAATGAGATGCACACCTTTTATGGAAATTGATGACAAAGGGGGAGAAGTTGGAACAAACATATGTAAATGCATCATGGGGAGAAGTAGAAGTTGGATATGGACAAAGAGGGAGAAACATTGAAGAATGGAAGAGAGAGCAACATTGAAGAATGAAGAAGGATCAAAATTATTGGACAAAAGAAGCACACAAGTAGGGGGAGCAAGCTCATGAACTTTGATTGGTTGCATTTAATATGTGCATATTCATGTGCTTGCTTACTTACATAAGTTTTTAAATTTGATATGCATGCTTGTGTGTTGTATGCTAGTTATAGAACTTGATTGATGATTTGATAACTAGCATGCATAGGATGGTAGCTAGACTTGTGTTTTTCAAGCAAAAACTAGAACCTTGCTTATAATGTTGATCTCACAGGGTTTCTAGTGTTGTCTAGCTACTCATGGTGCTAAGGATGGTGTTAAAACATGCACTCCGATTGGTATCATGCTTCAAAAGTTTATTCTATACACCTTAGCATCATTGATAGTAATTACTCTCCTATAATTCCAATCTATGCATATGTGTGAGCTTCAAACAAAACACTCTAGCACATATGTAGGGAGAAATAATACTACCAATTTGGGTTTGTGGTACTTGTAATAGAATCGTCCAATTTATAAGAGCACAAGTACAATAGCCACCACCGAGGCAGTCAAACCATCACACTTGAGCACATATAAATTGAGTAGCCTGTCGAGTATCATGAAGGATCTCGAATCAACCAACATACAAGCCAAGATCGTACATGATTCAACATATAAGCCACATGTTACAACAAGTTCACAAATAGTTTTTCATACATCGGAGTTCCATCACAGTTGTTACAACAACAGTTTAACAGTAGCGGAAGCAACATAGTTTTGAACGACATCAATAGTAGTTTAGATACATAGCCAGTTTTCACAGTCATCTCCAACCAAAAGCACAAGGGTCAGATGATATATAGAATGACCATGCCCATGGTCTTATATCTCATCCACTGCAGGTGCAAAGTAGTGCTTATAGTAGCCGTGGTACATCACGTTATCTACAACAATAGGGAAATAAACCCTAAGTATGAGAAGGTACTCAGCTAGACTTACCCGTCATAAACCAAAAATAAGAGACACAAAGTGAAAGTGCATTTGCCCCCTATGTGGGTTTTGGTGTATTAATGACATCCAAATTAGGGACTAATATGATCTTAATGAGATATGTCGTAGCTATTAGTCCCATGAAAGATTCAAAGAGTAGATAAAAATGAAATGGTATCCCTCAGTTCTTGAAGTTGTAAAGACGGACAAACTCAAAGCGCTCTCCAAAGGTTTTATTTTTGTTTTTGAGTTTAGGATCCGTTGCACTATAAAGAGGGATGCAAACTTAGTTGGTCTAAGGAAGATAGAGTGCTCAAGCATAAAAACAAAATCAAAAGAGAGACACTCTAGCACTCCACGAGTACGTAGAATATTTTTCTATGACTGTTGGTGTCAAAAGTCCCGACATAAGCCGGAACTCCCGACCGTCAGAAGTCATGACTCATGCCGAAAGTCCTGACGCCCAGTCACTTGGCTTGCGCGGTGACTGTGGCCGTCGGAAGTCCCGACGTGAGTTAAAACTCCCGACAGTCGGAAGTCCTGACCTGGGGTTTGTTGGCTAGTTGTCTGCGCCCATCGGAAATCCCGATGTATGTTGGAACTCCTAATAGTCTAAAGTCCCAACCCATGTCGGGAGTCCTAACACCTAGAGCTTTGCTGGTTGGCTAACTGCGCATGTCGGAAGTCCTGACCATCGAAAGTCCCAATGTTTGTTGGGAGTTCCGACATTGACTTGCTCGTGCAGACTTCCAACCCTATGTGAATAGTGTTTTCTATTGAGGTCGGAAGTCCGGAGATCTATGTCAGAATTTCAGATGTAGATCTGAATGGTTAGATTTCTACTATGAGTATAAATAGCCCTCTCTTCACTTTTAACCATTACGGACTCATTCACAGCTCACCAACCTTCGTGCTAAATAGCTACCAAGCAACAAAGGCACCCCTCTCCACCCTCCTTTGCTCCAATCTTCAATTCCCCTAGGGTTTTGAGTGAAAGGAGAGTGGATTCAGTGAGAGAATCACTTTGGCAAGCTTGAGCACTTGATTTCTTTGTCAAGCCGGTTGGATTTCTGTCTATTACTCTTGGGGCTTTGCCCCTAGCTAGCCAGGTGTTGCCCAAGAACTTCCATCTTGTGGAAGAGCCTTGGGAAGTTTGTATTACCCTTGATTTCTTAGTGGAAAGTTCAAGTGACCTTTGTGGTCGCTTTGAGAGAGGCAAGGAGGTGAAAGAGACTCCGACCTTTGTGGTCACCTCAACAACAAGGACGTAGGAGGTCCTTTGTGGGGTTGCTGAACCTCGGGATAAATACTTGTGTCCCGTGTGCTTGTTGTTTTGATTTCCAGAGATTACTTGTATTTGTTTGTCTCTCTCTCTCCTAAACTTCATTTTAGGGTTTTGACTCGATCTATGGTTTGGAGGCATTACGGCATCAAGGGAGTGACCCAACATCTTCACCAAACCACTAGGAAGTGGGGTTGTAAGATTATTTATCCGCAAAGTTAAATTTGGCACTGCTTTTATAGTTCACATAGGCATCGGGACTTCTGACGTTTGTGCCAGAACTTCTGACGACATCGGGAGTTCCACCCAAACTGTTGGGACTTCCGACATTGACTGACAAATTTGAACTTAGCATTTGTAGTTAATTTTTAGATACACCTATTTACCCCCCCCCCTCTAGGCATTGTTAGATCCTTTCAATTGGTATCAAAGAAAGGTCTTCTTTTAGCGCTTCACCACATGAGAAGAAACAATGTTGGAGTCTGACAAGATGCAAGCCGTTGCGCCGAGATGGCCAAGAAAATAGCTAAAGAGTTGATGGCTTCCAAAGTACAGTTCTTCCAAGTTGAAATGAAGAAGATGCAAGATGAGATGAGCAAGATGAAGGAGGAATTGAGCAAGAAGGTTGATGATGCCATATTTGGTAAGAATGATACAACAAGTGACAAGAATGAAGCAAACAAAGATGCCGCTAGTGATATTGGAGCTGGTGAGCATGCTCATGGAAAGGGAATATATTCAAACATGAGCTTTGACTATGGACAACTTATTAAAGGTTCACCTATACATACTCCTTCTGTCAACATTGGCAAGCCACCTCACTTTGATGGAACAAGATACACCGATTGGTCTTACAAGATGAAGATGCATCTCATTGATGCAAGACTTTGGGAAGTTGTGGATGATGGTGTGATGATTCCTACCGATGAAGATAGAGAGATAACTCTAGAAGAAGTGCACAATCTCCATGAAAATGCACAAGCCGTAGCATTGCTTGTGTCAAGCCTAGCTCTGGATGAGTTTAGAAAAGTGAATGGAATGGAGAGTGCAAAACAAATTTGGGATACTTTGAAAGTGTCATTTGAAGGAGATAGAAGTGTGAAAAAGGCAACATTGAGTTACTTCATGGTGAATTGGAAAGATTTGTGTTCTTGCAAAATGAAACAACACAAATCCATGTTTGAAAGGCTTATGGCATTGGTCAACCGCATAAGAGCTCTTGGAAGCACTGAATGGGATGACAACAAGGTTGCTAGAAAGATGTTGAGAACCTATAGAGCAAAGAACAACATGCTAGCATCCGTGATCATGAAAAGGCCCGATTATGATGAGATGACACCCCAAAAAGTTCTTTCAAAACTCAAGCATCATGAGTGTCTAGATGAAGATGCAATCAATGCTCACAATCAAAATCCTAATGCAATGGGATACAACAAGAGTGCATCCCTTAAAGCAACTCCACAAAATGAAGGTCAAGGTTTAAGTCAAGAGAAGAAGAAGAAAGTGAAGGATGATTCCTCAAGTGGAGAAGAAGATTCTGATGCGGAGGTTGCATTTGTGATTAGAAATATTAGAAAGTTTATGAAGAAGAAGAGCAACCGCAAGACCTATCATGATGGAAAGAGAAGGTACAAAAAGAGGTTTTGCTATGGATGTGGTCAAACTGGCCACTTCATAGCCGATTGTCCTAATGAGAAGAAGAAGCACAAGCATGACAAGGATGAAGACAAAAAGAACAAAGGCAAGAAGAGAGGTGAAGCTCGTCTTGGGGAAGAATGGGAGTCAAATGATAGTGACTCAAGTGATGATGAGAAGAAGAAGAAGGGAGCCACAAACATCACCATCCACCACTCTTCTTCACTGACCATGATCTTCTCCAACTTAACTTCACCACCAAAACTCTTCCCCAACCTATCTTCACCACCGAAGCTCTTCTCCAACCTCATCGACAATGACTACTACACTCCAACTTGCCTCAAGGCAAAAGGGGAGAAGGTACATGTTACACCTGATCCCTCTAGTGATGAATATGATAGTTGTGATGAGAACATAGAAGAAATTGAGGCAACCTTGATAAAGAAATTTGGTAAAAAGGCCTTCACTAAAATAAAAATGCTAATGAAGAAATTAGAGAAGAGGGATAGATGCTTAGAGATGCAAGGAGATATAATCACTCAAGAGAGAGAAAACCTTGCACTTGAAGCATCCATCACCGAGGAAAAGATGAAGGTTGAGAAGTTAATCATAGAATTGTCCTTAGCCAATGACTCAATTGGGAAATTGACTAAGTAACATTCCTCAGTTAATGATCAAGTAGCTAGCCTCAAGAATGAGAAGAGTATAGCTCAAGAAAGCCTCACAAGATTGGAAGAAAAATACCAAAATCTTGAGCTAAACTATAGTACTCTTTGGGCTAGCACTTCAACTTCTCCTAAGGCAACCAAAGACTCTAATGTCTCCACTAGTAATGGTTGTGAAAGATGCTATAAAATTGATGTGAATGCATATACAACTAACCTTGTTGAGTTAGAGAAGAAAGACAAGGAGATTCATAGGTTGAAGATGATCTTGAAGAATGGGTGCAAGTGTCAAGAGCAATCCAACAAGACTATATACAAGTCATCAAGCCACCCATCAATCAAGGAATGCATTGGCTACAATAGGTATGATGGAAAGGCCAATGGAAGGAACATGATCAATGGTGTTCCTTGTGTGAAGTTCAACAAGGGGGTTGCTCTTGATGAGCTAATATGCAAGTCCAACAACAAGGTCTACATTCCAAAGATCCAACCTACAAGTGACAAGACAATCAAGATGAAGCAATCTGATGCCCCCAAGCCACAAGCACCACTTCCACAATGCTATGCTAGTGACTATATGTGTTGTTGGGGAAAGGATGGCAAGATTGTGGTTAAGTATGTTGGTGCCCAAAATAGGAAGGAAATTATGAGGAGTGTTTGGGTGCCCAAGTTTTATGTGACTAACCCCCTAGGACCCAAATCTTTTTGGGTACCTAAAACAAAAGCTTGATTTGTCTTTGTAGTAATATTCCTCCAGTGGAACAAGTTGGGTGTTGGATAGTGGATGCACCAATCATATGACCGGAGAGAAGGACATGTTCACGTCATTCCAACCAAGTCATGATCAAAGTGGGATTATTGTGTTTGGTGACAATGGAAAAGGAGAAGTTCTCGGATTGGGTAAAATTGCTATATCAAATGATAATTCCATTTCAAATGTTTTACTTGTGAATTTGTTGAGATATAATTTGTTGTCTGTCTCACAACTTTGTGAGATGGTAACAATTGTCTCTTTACGGATAAGGGTGTGGAAGTCTATAGAAGGGAGGATTCCTCTATTGCATTTATAGGTCATTTAAAAGGGAAACTCTATCTAGTTGATTTCACATCAAATAGAGTAAATCCTGAGACTTGTTTAATGGAAAAATCTAGCATGGGTTGGTTATGGCATCGCCGACTTGCCCATATTGGGATGAGGAACTTGGCCAAACTTCAAAAAGATGAATACATCCTTGGACTAACAAATGTTTCTTTTAAGAAAGATAGAATTTGTAGCGCATGCCAAGCAGAAAAACAAGTTGGAGCTAAACATCCTATCAAGAATGTTGTGACAACCAAAGGCCATTGGAGTTGCTTCATATGGACATATTTGGACCCGTTGCTTATATAAGCATTGGTGGTAACAAATATGGTTTCGTTGTTGTGATGATTATTCTCATTTCACTTGGGTATTCTTTTTGCGTGAAAAGAGTGAAGTCCAAGGTATCTTCAAGAAGTTTGCAAGAAGAGCCCAAAATGAGTTTGATGTCAAAATCAAGAGAGTTAGAAGTGACAATGGGACTGAGTTCTAGAACACCAACATTGAAGAGTTTCTCGATGAAGAAGGAATCAAGCATGAGTTTTTGGTTCCATACACTCCACGACAAAATGGTATTGTGGAGAGGAAGAACCGAATGCTCATAGAAGTTGCAAGAGCAATGTTGGATGAGTACAAGACTCCAACCAACTATTGGGCGGAAGCGGTCAACACAACATGCCATGCCATCAACCGCTTATATCTTCACAAGAAAAGAGAAAAGGCCACCTATGAACTTCTAACCAGTAAAAAGCCTAAGGTGCACTACTTTAGAGTTTTTGGATCCAAGTGTTTCATACTTAAAAAGAAATCCAAAAGCTCTAAGGTTGCACCAAAGGTTGATGAAGGTTTCATGCTTGGTTATGGTACATACGAACATGGATATCGTGTTTTCAATAAAACCACCGGTTTGATTGAAATCGCGGTAGACATGACTTTTGATGAAACCAATAGCTCTCAAAAGGAGCAAGTCAATGTTGAGATTGTAGGTAATGATGAAGCTCCACACAAAGCAATCAAGAAGCTTGCCATTGGTGAAGTAAAGCCTATCAAAGACGAAGATGAAGACCATGTTGTGCATGATGATCTTGATCCACCATTCATCATGTTTCATCCAATGAACATGGTGAAGCTTTTGCAACAAGAAATAATCAAGATGGGAGATCAAATGAAGCACAAGGTCATTCTCATGAAGATGGTGTCAACAATGAGAAAGCTCAACCTTGACTCAACAATGAAGAAAGAAGTGAAGTCAACCCTCCACAAGCTCATGGTTGTGATCCTCCAATCGATCATGACCATGATGATGACGATGATGGCCCCATCCAAAGATCAACTCAAGTGCCACATCCTAGAGTGCATCAATCCATTCAATGGGATCATCCCGTTGATAACATATTGTGGAGCATTCGATGAGGGGTAACTACATGTTCTTGTTTAGCAAGTTTTTGTGAACATTACTCATTTGTTTCTCCTTTGGAACCTCATAGGGTGGAAAAGGCACTCGATGATCCAAATTGGATGATAGCCATGTAAGAGGAGTTGAACAACTTCACTCAGAATGAAGTCTGGTCCTTGGTGGAAAGGCCCAAGCAAAATGTGATTGGAACCAAGTGGGTATTCCACAACAAGCAAGATGAGCATGGCGTGGTAACAAGGAACAAGGCAAGGTTGGTGGCTCAAGGATTCACTCAAATGGAAGGCTTGGATTTTGGGGAGACCTATGCACCAGTGGCTAGGCTAGAATCAATTCATATTCTACTTGCCTATGCCGCTCATCATGACTTCAAGCTATATCAAATGGACATGAAGAGTGAATTTCTCAATGGCCCCCTATCCGAGTTGGTGTATGTAGAGCAACCACCAGGCTTTGAAGACCCAAGTATCCAAACCACGTCTACAAGCTCGATAAGGCGCTCTATGGGCTCAAATAAGCCCCTAGAGCTTGGTACGATTGCTTGAAGGATTTCCTACTCAAACAATGTTTTGAGATAGGAGGCCGATGATACTTTGTTTACTCACAAAGTCAATAATGATATCTTTGTTTGCCAAATATATGTCAATGACATAATATTTGGTGGTACTAATGTGGCTTTTTGTGAGGAATTTAGTAGGATTATGACAAATAGGTTTGAGATGTCCATGATGGGAGAGTTGAAATTCTTCCTTGGATTTCAAATCAAGCAACTCAAGGATGGCACGTTCATAAGTCAAACCAAGTACACCAACAACATGTTGAAAAACTTTAACTTGGACAAGGCCAAGCCAATTAAGACACCCATGCCAACCAATGGACATCTTGATCTTGATCAAGGAGGAAAGGATGTCGATCAAAAGGTATATCGCTCCATGATTGTCACAGAACCGACCAATTTATAAGAGTACAAGTACAATGGCAGCCTGCAAGCGGTCGCACTGTCATACTTGAACCCATATAAACCCGATAGTCCGTCAAGTACCACAATGGGTCTCGATAAACGATTTACAACAACCAAGATCGTACAGGATTCAACATACATGCCACATATTACATAAAGTTCACAGATACATTTCGTCATCAGAGTATGAATAAAAGTTATTACAAACCGAGTTTGATAAATAAAGCGGAAGCAAATAAGTTCGAAGATAAAGTTTCCAACATAGTTTAATACAGTGCCAAACCAGATCACGGTCCACAAAAGCAAAGATAGGAATTACTAAAGAAGCCTGCCTAAGGCTTACTCCTCATCCACGGTGGGATAGAAGCAACTCTTGCAATACCCATGATACACAGTGCCATCTGCAACAATGGGAAAAATAAACCCTAAGTACGAGAAGGTACTCAGCTAGACTTACCCATCATGAACCAGAAATAAAATGACTCCAAGGATTATGCAAGGCTGTATAAGTGGACGTAACTTGCCAACGTTTTGTGTAAAAGCAATCGAGTCATGGTGCAGTTACAAATTCTTTACCAGGTTAATTATGACTATCCATTTCTAGGTTAGCAACTATCCTGTGCCAAACATGTGGTATATCATTTAGAAGCATACAATAGTAACCATAGCAGGTATTGTAATTCCCTTTTTATCCGAACCATCATGTTTCATAACACAGTTGCTACGATGTTGGGACTAGCCAAGTTTCTCACTATCCGGGAGAGATGGCGATTTGAATCGATTTCAACCAGCTGGGAATTTATTCCTAATACAAACCCAGGTCTACCAGCCACGATAGCCTTAGGTCACCTTTGGTACAACTCCGGTACACATTTCGTGGGTCCGTACTATGCCGCACAATCTAGAACACGAGATGCCAGGATGCTCAGGCCAAGCCTGCCCTTGGGCTCAGTCTGATCGTCCCCCGGAAGGAGCGCACAACAGAACGATTCCTGGCCTGAGTTGAATTACTCAGCTTCGCGATCGGAACGAGTTATCCGGCCAGCTAAGTGAGAGGCATGCGTTCAATCTTGTCAGAAGCACCAACAATGGTACGGTCCTTAATCGACACAGACGGGGATAAATCCACACCCAAGACCTCCATGTCTTGTCACTTCTCTATCGACTTCCTGTCTGGTCTCGATTTACTTTTACCCCATGGTTCTTGTTCCACGATAGCAAATATAGCCAACCATGCTCCGGTATCCACCTATATCTCGTAGGTGACAGGACATCACCTGACTTCTACCGGTCTAAGCATGGCTAAGCATATATATTCGATCCTGGACCTATACCGGTTAAAGGTGTAATATCTGGACAAGGAATGTACATGCATCAAGTGGTTTCATTCAACTCTTATAACCTAATGCATCAATCATAAATATGTAAGTAAACATTTGTAAATTATTGGGAGACTTATAATGTTCTGGGGCTTGCCTCGCAGAAAGGAAGTAGGGCGGTGGTCAGGACACTCCGGAAGCTCTTTAGGGTTCTGCTCCACGCCTTCGGGAGCTGCGGCTTGCGGATCCTCCTGATGGTTCCCTTCCTCTGCTTCTTCGAATTCCAGCAACATGATCTCTTCCTCCGATCCTAGATGCATGAGTATGGCATAAGTCTTATGAATGCATATATGTTAACAAGTGCATCATGTTTATTGAGTAGGTGCATATCTCTTCTCGATTATTACTTAACTACTTCTACAATGCATCGACTATGCCACAAATAGTAGCTACTTGTTTCACTCATAACTAGAGTTCTACTAATCCAAAAAACAGTGATCCTAGACTTTCTAGAAAGCTTATCAAATTCTCTACAACTTTGCTATTAACCATTTTTACAGTACACATTAGTTTCAACATGCAACTCATCAAACTCTAGAATCAGTCCGGAAACTATTTAATATGCAACATAAAGTAATAATACTTCTACTTCATGTAATCATGCAAAATTTGACAACATAGGATCTACCAATAGTTTAAGCATACCAAATACATTTAAGATAATATAATGGTGAAGCCCAAACTATTTATTTAATTGCCTTTATTATTTTAGTTAGATATCTAGGTTAAATAATAAACATATATTAGATATACTTCATAAATTCTCAAAAATTTACAGTACCTTACTAATGCTATCAAAGGACTACTATAAAAATTTCATGTCATTTTACTAAGTAGAACATTCTATACAAAAATGATAAGGCAGCAAGGCTTGAAATAGCATAAATGGAAAATCCTATTGAAAAGTGTCAAGCAACAGATTTCCTATTTTTCTTAACATCCATATGGTACTAGGATTACCTCCAACAAATTTCATGAATTTTGGACTCATAAATAATTTATAAAAATTCATGCAAGGATTGACTATTCATAAAAGAAAAATCTATAACTATAAATCTACCCATGCACTGGTCCTCAAATTGCTACCAGAGTTCATATATGACAAGAATATCTTACCACAAAAATATCATAATTTTTGGAGCACAGGAACTCTAGATATAAAATAAACAAATTTGAATGCATTCAAAAGCACATTTCAAATCCCTATTTAAATCTCCAAAACTTTCTACTATAAATGTTAAAAACATATTTTTCCTAAATACTACACCTCCTAAGGAACACTACAAAATTTATTTCACAAATTTAGGAGCTACCAAACTAGAGGTATGAAAATCACAAAAGAAATAAAAAACTGTATCAAATGAGTTAGCCTTCAAACACGGAGTCGCTGACCGGTGGGACCCGGTGGTCAGGGGACCCCACATGTCATTGACTCAAAGCAGGCCAGGCAGCGCTGTACGCTGCTGGCACGGCCAAAGCTCACCGACGGCGAGGTTGCCAATGGTGACGTCTTCGCACGGTGATCTACAGAGCAGCGCGCGTCGAACAACCTAGGTGACGACAGTAGAGGGTGAGCAGAGCATGCCCGTCGCCGGTGATGGCGGCACGGCGGAGGTGCTCAGTGGTGCGCCAGTCATCACCGGCCATGGCGAAGCCAGGAGAGGCGCGCATCAGCACCTAGGTGACCGAGCGAACCTATCTAGACGACCTACGCGGCTCGTGAAGCTCCGACGAAGCATGGCCATAGTACGGTGGCGCTGAGGTAAGAGCACGGCGGCGCGGGTTATCGCGTTCCACGCCGGCGGAGCAACTAACGAAGGTAACGTCCTAGCACTGGCTAATACACATCCTGACCAAACGCTAACGCTCAAAACCGAAGGAAAAGCACCAACGAGCCGAGCTATGGCGAGCTTTCCGTGGAGGCGGCAATGGCGGTCGAGGTTCCAGCGAGAGGGGAAAAACAGAAATACACCCTCACCAAGGCGCAACTGAAGCAGTTAACACGTTGAGGCGGTGGTGGTGGATGAGGCGCAACGAATGGCGAGATGGAGATGGCGGTGGTGTGGTGTAGCACGCACAAGGTGATGGCGGAGGTGGTGCTGTGCTCGGCGACGTTGCCTGGTGCCGCGGCGAGAGCAAAGGAGGGTGCTGGAGAGGGCGAGAGCAAAGGAGGGTGCTCGGCGGGAGTGAGTGAAAAATGGAGCGGGCGCACTTGGGGTGATAATGGCCTGCTCAGGCCTGGCGCTGCCCAGCAGATCAGAGCAGCGGCGACACGCAGCCAACGCTGCGGACACGCAGTGGTCAGCTCCTGAGGCCGGTCGACCACTGTCGATTTGATTTAGTTCGTTACAATGAAGCTAGTCGAGCCTGACGACGCGTTTTGCAACGATGAAAACTTCGTGACTAATGGCTTTCAGCGAAAACTTAGTACATCAAAGTTGAAGTATAAGGTACCAGCTAAAATTTTCATTCAAGGATCACATGCTAATTCGCAACAGAAATGGAGAAAAATCATCCCAAAGTTCAGCTGACAGAACTGTCCGGGTGCAAGACTTAGAAAAATTCCTTAAGTGTTGAATTCATGATTTTGCTAATTCTTGTGGGACCCATTTAAGCATGTTAGAAGCTAAATCAGCTAGTGACCAAAAAATAAAAGTTGTTGCTTATGTCAAACACTACAACTTTGCTTTAGTGAACCCCTCCATGCAAGGTCTCTAACACCTAGTTCAACTTTGGTCAAACATGTCACTTTTAAATGATGATACACATCAAAGCATGGCTTAATGACCTAATTAGCCCTAACCATGAATATCAAAGTTGTTCATAATGATACTCTAAACATGTTTAAGCAATTTGCAAGGTCTTTTAATCATTTCATGTAGTAGTCACTCATAGAGCTAGTTAGGGCAATCACATGAAACATGACTTAAAGGCTCGATTATGAAAAGTGATTTTCATGAACAATGCTCTAATTGCTAACCCAATTGTGGTTACATGTTTTTGTGACTCACATCTACCAAGTACATGTTTTCATTCATGATCATTTGCATATACTCATGGAGACATGAAATATCGAGAAAGATTGCATATAATAATGAAACATGCGATAACAAGCAAATGTTGTAGATGTTTCAAACAAATGTTTCAATTGTAAATGCTTGTTTATGAATGCGTGATGATCATACTCATGTTATGCAAGTCAAGTTATGAATGTGTTCACTATGATTGTTCCACACCACCTTATAGAACTTAATAATCTTACTCCTTGTCACTCTCTCCATCTCTTCTACTACTCGAATTGGCTTTTCTTCATAGGTCAAATCCGATTGAAGCTGCACGTTGGTGGGTGCAATAGCTTCTTCCGGTACTCAAAGACATTTCTTTAACTGAGAAACATGGAACACATCAAAGATTGCACTCATCTCTGGTGGTAGTTGTAGCTTATATGCAACATTTCCTTTTCATTCCAAAATTTTGTATGGCCCTACATATCTTGGTGAAAGCTTCTTTTTCATCCCAAATCTTTTCACACCTTTCATGGGTGATACTCTCAAGTATACATAGTCACCCACTTCAAAAGCCAGTGGTCTTCTTCTTCTGTCGGCATAACTCTTCTGTCTTGATTGAGCTGCCTTCATATGTTGTTGGATGATACGTACTTGCTCTTCGGCTTCATTGACAAAATCAATACCAAAGTATCTCCTTTCACCGGGCTCAATCCAATTCAATGGAGTTCTGCACTTTCTGCCATACAAGGCTTCAAATGGAGCCATTTTGATACTCGCTTGATAACTGTTGTTATAGGAGAATTCAGCTAAAGGTAACCATTTCTCCCATGAACCTTTTGAAGATATAACACAAGCTCTAAGTAAATCTTCTAGGATTTGGTTCACTCGCTCTGTCTGTCCTAAAGTTTGCGGATGATAAGCTAAACTTCTGATTAGCTTGGTTCCCAAAGCCTGGTGTAAGTGCTCCTAGAAATGAGATATGAACTATGGTCCTCGATCTAAGATTATAGTCCTGGGTACTCCATGCAGTCTCACGATCTGGGAAACATATATCTCAGCGTATTTCCCAACTATATACCGTGTGTTCACAGGTATAAAGTGTGCTAACTTGGTGAGACGATCAACAATGACCTAGATTGAATCGTGACCTTTTGGCATCAGTGGAAGGCCTATGATAAAATCCATACTGATTTCTTCCCATTTCCATCCTGGAATAGGCAATGGCTGAAGTAATCCAGCGGTTTTCATATGGACGGCTTTCACTCTACTGCAATTATCACACCTAGCAACATAGGCTGCGATATCTTTCTTCATCTTAGTCCACCAAAAATGGGTTCTTAAATCTTGATACATTTTACTACTACCCGGATGGATAGACAATTTGGATGAGTGAGCTTCTTCTAAAATTTGATTCCTTAGCTCATGGTCTTTTGGTACCACTAGTCGGTCCTCAAACCATAATACACCTCTTTCGTCCAATCTAAAATGTTTGGTTTCTTGCTCTTGCATTTTTCTCTTGATGTGACTTATTCCTACATCTGTCTGCTGTAGCTCTATGATTTTGCCCTCAAGTGAACAACTGATTGTGATATTGTGTAGTACAGCAGGATGTAACAAGTTGAATCCATCTTCCAACAATGCTTCCATAGTGTTGCAATGGGACTTCCGACTAAGTGCATCGGCTACTACATTTGCTTTACCCGGATGGTAATGCACTTCTAAATTATAGTCCTTAATCAATTCTAACCATCTTTGTTGTCTCATGTTCAGTTCTGGCTGGGTAAAGATATACTTGAGACTTTTGTGGTCAGTATAGATATGACATACATTGCCCAACAAGTAATGTCTCCATATCTTTAATGCATGAACAATGGCTGCAAGTTCTAGATCATGTGTAGGGTAGTTGACTTCATGTTTTCTCAATTGCTGAGAGGCATATGCAATTACTCTCCCTTCTTGCATAAGCACACATCCTAAACCTATTCCTGATGCATCACAAAATACATCGAATGGCTTTTCAATGTCTGGTTGTGCTAGCACAGGCGCTGTAGTCAACAAAGTTCTGAGGGTGTGAAAAGCTGTTTCACATTCTTGTGTCCATTTGTACTTCTCTTCTTTCTGAAGTAGCCTGGTCATAGGCTTAGCTGTCTTTGAGAAGTCTGGAATAAACCGACGATAATATCCTGCTAACCCTAGAAAACTCCGAACTTCATGGACCAAAGTTGGGGCTTTCCAATCCATGACCTCTTGTACTTTTGATGGGTCTACTGAGATTCCATCTCTTGATAAAATGTGACCTAAGAAAGGTACTTTGCTCATCCAAAATTCACATTTGCTAAACTTGGCATATAGCTTATGCTCCCTCAGTCTGGATAGGACAATCCTCAGATGCTCTTCATGATCTGCCTCATTTTCTGAATAAATCAATATGTCGTCGATAAACACGACCACGAACTTATCAAGTTCGGTCATGAATACCGAGTTCATCAGGTACATGAAATAGGCTGGAGCATTTGTTAGTCCGAAAGACATAACCAAATACTCGTATAAGCCATACCTAGTAGAGAAAGCAGTTTTAGGTATATCCTCTTGTCTGATCTTTATCTGATGGTAACCTAATCTCAAGTCAATTTTGGAGAATACCTTTGCCTTCGCTAGCTGATCGAACAAGATGTCAATGCGGGGCAATGGGTATTTGTTCTTGATGGTCACATCATTGAGTGGTCTATAATCTACACACATTCTCAGCGACTTATCCTTCTTTTTCACAAACAAGGCTGGACATCCCCACGGAGATGAGCTAGGTTGGATAAGACCCTTGTCCAATAGATCTTCCAATTGAACCTTAAGTTCTGCTAACTCATTGGGTGGCATTCTATAGGGCCTTCTAGAGGGGTGCGGTACCTGGCACTAATTTGATCTTAAATTCCACGTCCCTATCTGGTGATAGACCTGGTAATTCCTCTGGAAATACATCCGGAAACTCACAAACCACGGGGATATCACATATTGTGGTGGTTTGGATAGCACAGGCTAAATGTTGGAGTTCGAAATCGCGGGAGAGTGGGACTAGAAAAGCATTCCCTCCCATGGGTTCTCTCAACATGATAGTATGGGTGCTGGTGTCAATAAGAGCACCATGATACTTCATCCAATTCATGCCTAAGATTACACTTATTGACAACCCCGACAATATTATCAAATCTGTTGTGTACTCCCTCCCTTGTATTGAGATGAGTACATTTTTTACTATCTTTTTGGTAGTAACAGTTCCCCCTGCTGAACTTATGTTAAAACCCCCTTTGCTTAGTTCAATTATTTCCTGATCATGTCTAGATGCAAATGCTTGACTCATAAATGAATGAGAAGCTCCCAAATCAAAAAAAACAATAGCGGGATGCTTGTTGATGAGAAACATACCAGCCGTGACAACTTCTCCAGCAGGCACTTACTCCACAGCGGTATAATGTACTTGTCCCTAACGTGCCCTGGCATTCACCTGCCTCTGATTGTTCTGATTTGGGTTGCCATTTCTCTTGGGGTGGGGGCATTCCTTGGACCAATGACCCAGTTGGTTGCAGTTGAAACATGGTTGATTACTTCTGAATCCGGTGGAGCTGTCCTGATTGCCATTTCCTTTTGGTAAGGCTATAGTGAACGCCTTATGGAATGGTTTTTGTGGCCTATTATTCTGAGCTTTTGGGGGTGGAGGCCTAAACTTGGGTGCAGGTGGACGGAATTGTGGCCTAGCTGTGATAGGCGCTTTCGACTAGAAAGATCTGGATGCACTGGCCTCATATGCCCTCTTGTGACCCTTGGCAACTGCATGCATGTTGTTGTGGTTTTCTTGGGTCAAGGCATCACTAATAAACTCATTGTACGTGGCACACCTAGAATTGGCCATGGTCTTCATCAGTTTAGTACCCAAACCTCGCTTGAAACTCTCTATCTTTTTCTCTTTAGTATCCATGAAACTTGGAGCATATCTTGACAAGTTGAATGCGTGCATATATTCTGTGAGGGACTTTGTTCCCTGAGTGAGCCTCATAAATTTGGCTACTTTCATGCGCATCAGGCCTAGGGGAATATGGTGTCCCCTAAAAGCCAGCTTGAACTGTTCCCAGGTAACTCGCGCATTAGCAGGTAGAGATGATAGGAAGTGCGTCCACCAGATTCCTGCTGGTCCTTGCAGCTAATGAGAAGCATATTCAGCTTTCAGGTGCTCTGTGACCCTTAGCAGATGAAATTTCTGCTCAATGGTATTCAGCCACTCATCGGCCTGCAGTGGTTCCTCAGCCACCTTGAAGATCGGAGGCTTCGTGTCTAGAAACTCCTTGAATGTACTGTGCTGATTTGGCTCGGCCCCTGGTTGATGTGGGTGGCCACAAGCAGTGTTTTGCGCGATAAGGCGCAAAGCTTCTTCCATTGTCCTCTGGCTCCCTAGGAACTGGGTAAAGAATTCTTGAGCAGATGGCGGCAGTGGGGGTGGCAAGTCATCATGGTTGCCATCCTGGCCACCACCAGCTCCAGCACGGGTGCGCGTCATCTGCGAATTTGCAACAATAAGCGATTATTGGTTGATGTCAAGAGATTGCAGATGAATTAGGTACTCATGCCAAACTGAAATTACTGGAGAAAATTCTCAAAAGCACAATAAAAACAGAGGCATAATAATTCATTCTCGCAATATGACATCCCCAATTTGACCACTTATCATGCTCATAACGCATGCAAATTTAATTGTGATTACCAACAAAGGACTGGAATTGCACTGATGTTCATCCAAACGTGCGATTAACATTACATAATAGTCTAGGTACTAATGCCAAATTTGAACTATAGGCCCATTATGTGAATAAAGGTGATACATTAGTCCTTCCACTAAGTGCTAAGCGATCTAATCCTCCTCATGATCACTATCGAGGTCGGACGCAGAATCATCTCCTTCCTCAGGTTCTACTTCTTCTTCAGGCTCCACTTCTTCTTCCTCGTACCCTTCTAGATCCATTTCTACGGCTCCAGGTGGGACATAAGGGTGGAGCTAATTGTTTAGTAGATGAACCTCTTCATGCAGATTATCGTTGTATTCTTCTACATTGGCCAGCTGCTATCCTAGCTCAAACTGTCGAGCTCTCAGAACATCTTCCCTAGACCAGGCTGCATTCCACTGGTGAGTTAACCGAGTCATTTCTTCAGTGAGCCTTTCAATCTCAGCATCGTGCTCCCTCTAAAGCTGACGTCGATCCTCGTGGGCATGACCAAGAGCACCAGACACACGTCTGAGGCTACCTTCAACTCCATCTAACACTCTCATCATTGCGAACATGGCGCTCATGGAAGGGTTATCGCTGTTCTGCCCTTCTGCTGCACCAATCTCCAAAGATCTTCCTCTTGCCTACTGCCATGAGTCAGTGGAGGGGTTACCTCTTGGAAAGACTCCAACCAAAGCGGCTGCTAGCTCTTGAGGAAAACGATCCATGATATTCCTCAAGATCCCAAAGGCTGCCCTGCCAGCTGCTTCTTCAGCAGTCCTGCCAGTTGACTCATAACACCAGCCTATCCACTCAGAATCGTCACCTCGGGGATGAACAACGGCCTCCACAGTAACTAAGAGACCTTCTCCCAACCGCTCATTTGCCCAGAAGTAGCGGGGTTCCATTCCATTAGGATGGCCTACATAGCTGAGCACTCTCCACAAGAGTGTAGGCATCCCAAACTCTCCAAGGAACATGTGACATTGACGGGTACGTGGAGCAAGCTGATGGCTAGGAGCTCTGCCTCCGGTGGACTTGCGAGCAGTCTGCTTGGTGCGTGCCATCTGCACCATTAACATGTACCCTTTGGAGAGACAATGCCATAATGGATAAGAGTTACATAACCGAGTAAGAATTTTATAAGGGGAGGAACAATGTAATTATGTGAATGGTAATTTAACATGATGCATGCTCGTTCCGTACGTCCTCACAAACTTAGGAAAAATTTGTTTCTAACGGTAGACACGGTGGCATACATACGTTCTCTCATAAATAGCGTAACTATTCGAGCTACACGTTTCGTTGTTAGTGTACCTGCATAAAATTTCATTTCAGCCCTAAACCCATAATGAATATGCAGAATGTAATTGTAAATACTTCCATATATGTATACCCATACATATACTTCCGTATCAATCTACCCGACAATAATTTAAACCACAATTAAATACGTACCATATACACATGTAAGCATGTATACATAGCCGTACCAAAGCTAACTCTTCCCGACCGCACGCTCACATCTTGCGGTCATACACTCATCTTACCTTGGCATAGAGGCATTTGATCCATACATTACCACTCAAGTGAATGGCATCCATACTATAGCATGCCGTATGGACGACGAAGTAAAAACCCCCATGTTAGTACTTAAATAGCCACCTAATAGTCCTTAATTTGGGCATAAGGAAAGTGATCATTGGCACACTTTAGATTTCAAATACCTACTATATCACTATTAGTTGCTAGAGAAGGGTTTTTGGAAAACAAAAACTTTTGTTTTAAATACACTTGTGACAAATAACGTTGAATCTTGCTCTGATGCCAGCTGTCGCAGAACCGACCAATTTATAAGAGTACAAGTACAATGGCAGCCCGCAAGCGGTCGCACTGTCATACTTGAACCCATATAAACCCGGTAGTCCATCGAGTAGCACGACGGGTCTTGATAAACGATTTACAACAACCAAGATCATACAGGATTCAACATACATGCCACGTATTACATAAAGTTCACAGATACATTTCATCATCAGAGTACGAGTAAAAGTTATTACAAACCGAGTTTGATAAATAAAGCGGAAGCAAATAAGTTCGAAGATAAAGTTTCCAACATAGTTTAATACAGTGCCAAACCAGATCACGGTCCACAAAAGCAAAGATAGGAATTACTAAAGAAGCCTGCCCAAGGCTTACTCCTCATCCACAGCGGGATAGAAGCAACTCTTGCAATACCCATGATACACAGTGCCATATGCAACAATGGGAAAAATAAACCCTGAGTACGAGAAGGTACTCAGCTAGACTTACCCGTCATGAACCAGAAATAAAATGACTCCAAGGATTATGCAAGGCTATATAAGTGGACGTAACTTGCCAATGTTTTGCGTAAAAGCAATCGAGTCATGGTGTAGTTACAAATTCTTTACTAGGTTAATTATGACTATCCATTTCTAGGTTAGCAACTATCCTGTGCCAAATATGTGGTATATCATTTAGAAGCATACAATAGTAACCATAGCAGGTATTGTAATTCCCTTTTTATCCGAACCATCATGTTTTATAACACAGTTGCTACGATGTTGGGACTAGCCAAGTTTCTCACTATCCGGGAGAGACAGCGATTCAAATCGATTTCAACTAGCTAGGAATTTATTCCTAACATAAACCTAGGTCTACCAGCCACGATAGCCTTAGGTCACCTTTGGTACAACTTCGGTACACATTTCGTGGGTCCGTACTGCGCCGCACAATCTAGAACACCAGATGCTAGGATGCTCAGGCCAAGCCTGCCCTTGGGCTCAGTCTGATCGTCCCCCAGAAGGAGCGCACAACAGAATGATTCCCGGCCTTAGTTGAATTACTCGGCTTCGCGGTCGGAACGAGTTATCCGGCCAGCTAAGTGACAGGCATGCGTTCAATCTTGTCAGAAGTGCCAACAATGGTATGGTCCTTAATTGACACAGACGGGGATAAATCCACACCCAAGACCTCCATGTCTTGTCGCTTCTCTATCGACTTCCCGTCCGGTCTCGATTTACTTTTACCCCATGGTTCTTGTTCCACGATAGCAAATATAGCCAACCGTGCTCTGGTATCCACCTATATCTCGCAGGTGACAGGACATCACCTGACTTCTACCGGTCTAAGCATGGCTAAGCATATATATTCGATCCTAGACCTATACCGGTTAAAGGTGTAATATCTGGACAAGGAATGTACATGCATCAAGTGTTTCATTCAACTCTTATAACCTAATGCATCAATCATAAATACGTAAGTAAACATTTGTAAATTACTAGGAGACTTATAATGTTTCGGGGCTTGCCTCGCAGAAAGGAAGTAGGGCGGTGGTCAGGACACTCCGGAAGCTCTTCAGGGTTCTGCTCCATGCCTTCGGGAGCTGCGGCTTGCGGATCCTCTTGATGGTTCCCTTCCTCTGCTTCTTTGAATTCCAGCAATGTGATCTCTTCCTCCGATCCTAGATGCATGAGTATGGCATAAGTATTACGAATGCATATATGTTAACAAGTGCATCATGTTTATTGAGTAGGTGCATATCTCTTCTCGATTATTACTTAACTACTTCTACAATGCATCGACTATGCCACAAACAGTAGCTACTTGTTTCACTCATAACTGGAGTTCTACTAATCCAAAAATAGTGATCCTAGACTTTCTGGAAAGCTTATCAAATTCTCTACAACTTTGTTATTAACCATTTTTACAGTACACATTAGTTTCAACATGCAACTCATCAAATTCTAGAATCAGTCCAGAAACTATTTAATATGCAACATAAAGTAATAATACTTCTACTTCATGTAATCATGCAAAATTTGACAACACAGGATCTACCAACAGTTTAAGCATACCAAATACATTTAAGATAATATAATGGTGAAGCCCAAACTATTTATTTAATTGCCTTTATTATTTTATTTAGATATCTAGGTTAAATAATAAACATATATTAGATATACTTCATAAATTCTCAAAAATTTACAGTGCCTTACTAATGCTTTCAAAGGACTACTATAAAAATTTCATGTCATTTTACTAAGTAGAACATTCTATACAAAAATGATAAGGCAGCAAGGCTTGAAATAGCATAAATGGAAAATCCTATTGAAAAGTGTCAAGCAATAGATTTCCTATTTTTCTTAACATCCATATGGTACTAGGATTACCTCCAACAAATTTCATGAATTTTGGACTCATAAATAATTTATAAAAATTCATGCAAGGATTGACTATTCATAAAAGAAAAATCTATAACTATAAATCTACCCATGCACTGGTCCTCAAATTTTTACTAGAGTTCATATATGACAAGAATAACTTACCACAAAAATTTCATAATTTTTGGAGCACAGTAACTCTAGATATAAAATAAACAAATTTGAATGCATTCAAAAGCACATTTCAAACCCCTATTTAAATCTCCAAAACTTTCTACTGTAAATGTTAAAAACATATTTTTCCTAAATACTACACCTCCTAAGGAACACTACAAAATTTATTTCACAAATTTAGGAGCTACCAAACTGGAGGTATGAAAATCACAAAAGAAATAAAAAACTGGAATCAAATGAGTTCCTTCAAACACGGAGTCGCTGACCGGTGGGACCCGGTGGTCAGGGGACCCCACATGTCATCGACTCGAAGCAGGGCAGGCGGTGCTGTACGCTGCTAGCGCGGCCGAAGCTCGCCGACGGCGAGGTTGCCGGCGGTGACGTCTTCGCACGGTGATCTACGGAGCAGCGCACGTCGAACAACCTAGGTGATGGCAGTAGAGGGTGAGTAGAGCATGCCCGTCACTGGTGATGGCGGCACGACGGAGGTGCTCAGTGGTGCACCAGTCATCACCGGCCATGGCGAAGCCAGGAGAGGCGCACATCAGCACCTAGGTGACCGAGCGAACCTATCTAGATGACCTACGCGGCTCGTGAAGCTCCGACGAAGCATGGCCATAGTACAGTGGCGCTGAGGTAAGAGCATGGCGGCGCGGGTTGTTGCGTTCCATGTCGGCAGAGCAACTAACGAAGGTAACGTCCTAGCACTGGCTAATACATGTCCTAACCAAACGCAAACACTCAAAACCGAAGGAAAAGCGCCAATGAGCCGAGCTGTGGCGAGCTTTCCGTGGAGGCGGCAATGGCGGCCGAGGTTCCGGCGAGAGGGGAAAAATGGAAATACGCCCTCACCAAGGCGCAACTGAAGCAATTAACACGTCGAGGTGGTGGTGGTGGATGAGGCGCAACGAATGGCGAGATGGAGATGGTGGTGGTGTGGTGTAGCGCGCACAAGGCGATGGCGGAGGCAGTGCTGTGCTCAGCGGCGTTGCCTGGTGCCACGGCGAGAGCAAAGGAGGGCACTGGAGAGGGAGAGAGCGGGCGGGAGTGAGTGAAAAATGGAGCGGGCGCACTCGGGGTGATAATGGCCTGCTTAGGCCTGGCGCTGCCCGGCGGATCAGAGCGGCGGCGATGCGCGGCCAATGCCGCGGACACGCGGTGGTTAGCTCTTGAGGCCAATCGGCCACTGTCGATTTGATTCAGGTCGTTATAGTGAAGCTAGCCGAGCCTGACGACGCGTTTTGCAACGATGAAAACTTCGTGACTAATGGCTTTCAGCGAAAACTTAGTACATCAAAGTTGAAGTATAAGGTACCAGCTAAAATTTTCATTCAAGGATCATGTGCTAATTCGCAATAGAAATGGAGAAAAATCATCCCAAAGTTCGGCTGACTGAACTGTCCGGGTGCAAGACTTAGAAAAATTCCTTAAGTGTTGAATTCATGATTTTGCTAATTCTTGTGGGACCCATTTAAGCATGTTAGAAGCTAAATCAGCTAGTGACCAAAAAATAAAAGTTGTTCCTTATGTCAAACAGTACAACTTTGCTTTAGTGAACCCCTCCATGCAAGGTCTCTAACACCTAGTTCAACTTTGGTCAAACATGTCACTTTTAAATGATGATACACATCAAAGCATGGCTTAACGACCTAATTAGCCCTAACCATGAATATCAAAGTTGTTCATAATGATACTCTAAACATGTTTAAGCAATTTGCAAGGTCTTTTAATCATTTCATGTAGTAGTCACTCATAGAGCTAGTTAGGGCAATCACATGAAACATGACTTAAAGGCTCGATTATGAAAAGTGATTTTCATGAACAATGCTCTAATTGCTAACCCAATTGTGGTTACATGTTTTTGTGACTCACATCTACCAAGTACATGTTTTCATTCATGATCATTTGCATATACTCATGGAGACATGAAATAACGAGAAAGATTGCATATAATAATGAAACATGCGATAACAAGCAAATGTTGCAGATGTTTCAAACAAATGTTTCAATTGTAAATGCTTGTTTATGAATGCGTGATGATCATGCTCATGTTATGCAAGTCAAGTTATGCAAGGCTAACACCCGAGGTGTTACAATGATTGGATCCCTTCTTTACCTTTGTGCATCTAGGCCTGATATTATGCTTAGCATGTGCATGTGTGCAAGATTTCAAGCTAATCTAAAAGAATGTCATTTGATGGGCGTTAAGAGAATTTTTTGGTATTTAGTGCACACTCGTAATCTTGGCTTGTGGTATCCTAAGGGCTCCACTTTTGAGTTACTTGGCTATTCTGATTTGGATTATGCCAGTTGTAAAGTAACCCGAAAGAGTACTACCGGGACTTGTCAATTTATTGGCCAATCCTTGGTGTCTTGCAGCTCTAAGAAGCAAAACTCCATTGCTTTGTCCACTATCAAAGCTGAGTATGTGGAGGCCGATGCATGCTATGCCCAACTACTTTGGATAAAGCAAACCCTTAAGGACTTTGGATGTGAGTTAACCAAGATTCCACTTTTGTGTGACAATGAGAGTGCCATCAAGTTGGCAAACAACCCTGTAAACCACTCTTGAACAAAGCACATAGACATCCGACATCACTTTTTGAGAGACACAAAGCCAAAGGAGATATCACCATTCACCATGTGAGCACCAAAAAGCAACTAGCTGATATCTTCACAAAGCCCCTAGATGAGTCAAGATTTTATGCTTTGAGGAGTGAACTAAATATCATTGATTCTCGTAACATGGTTTGATGTCTTGCACACACCTTGTTTGATCTAGTTAGGAGAAAAGAATTAAGAAAATATTGTGTGACACTTTCAAAATATATTTTATAATTTTCAAGAGTGACTATTGCTTTGTGTTGGTTGAATGAAATCTAGCCACTTGTGAAAATGTTAGTGTCCACCATATGTTTGCCCCCCATGGTATAGTGAGTTCAAGTTTAGGTATTTTTCTGTTTCCCTGCGTCGGAAGTCCCGACGTAGGTCGGAACTCCCGACGACCGGAAGTCACGGCTCACGCCGGGACTCCCAACAGTCGGAAGTTCTGGCCCCAATGCCAGGAGTCCCAACGCAGATCTGAGTCATCAATTTTGACCGCGTCGTGTCGTTTGACCTAGGCATTTATATCCGGCCCAGCCTATTTTACTATGGTTATTTCCTCCCTCCACGCCTCCCATTGCCCTACATCCCTCTCCTCATGCTGCCCTCGTGTCTACTCACACTGCCCTCGCATCTCCTTGTGCCACCCTCCCTCCTCCACGTGCCACCGCATCGCGCCCCACCTGTGGCTCCAGCCTACCAGGAGCTCTGGCCCCCATCCCTTCCGGTTGCGCCACCGAGGGTCCTACCGGCACTCCCTATCTCTCCGCTCCCTTTCCACAGCCCATGCTTTGGTCTTGGTTTACCATCCGTTCCCTTCTTCCTCAGCTCAATGGTGGAGGTTCCATTCGTGGAGGTGCTAGTGATCGTCGATTTGTTCGTGGCCTGCGGATTTCAATTCGTTTAACTCCGTCTTCTTTCCTCGCTCAAGGTACTACCATGCTGCCCTAACCCTAATGCAATGTACCTTGCGATTTGCTTATATTCTTTCTTCCTCTCTACTGCTCTATCCTCCTTGTATGAATGTGTGTCATGATTTGAAGCCCCATGAATGGGATGGTCACCATGTGCGTCAGAAGTCCCAATGACTGTTGGAGGTTCCGACCATCAAAACTCCCGACGATAGGCCAGAACTCTTGGCTGACAGAAGTCCTGACTCTGGCTAGGACTCCTAACCCAATGGTCACCACTCCATTCATATTTCTCCATTTCTCAATATTCGTTCGCTTCTTGTCTTATTTTTAGTTCCCCTTCGTGTTTTTCGTAGCATGGATGGTGGCAATCCCTCATGTCATAAGGAGAAGAGGTCCAAGAAGAATCAAGACCATACCGCTGTCCCTAGGTTGTCTAGCCACACCAAAGCAGCATGTCCCCGTGCTGGTGCTGGTGGTTCCCGTGTTGCCCGTCGCCATGACGATCAAGGTTCATCGGCTGCTGCTCCTCCTCCTGCTCCTACCTCTATTGGGAATGTTCCTATTGTTGATGTAGAAGAAGAAGCTCTTGAGCGTGCTAGCCGCACCATTACTGCTCCACCTATTCGCACCCTGACTCGTGGTTTGGGTTTTGTCATTGAGCTTGTTCCCTTCCCAGGTGTTTTGCCAATCATGCGGGAGCCCGCCATGGCTCCTAATCCTGCTGGTGGCTGGACTCCTCCTCTACCAGTTGACTACCATCACCGGATTCGGGACATTAGGTCCATGGGAGGTAGAAACCTTTATATTGAGGACAAGAAGGATCTTTGGCATGAGTATTGCTTCTGGCACCCATTTCACTTTGACTTTTATGATTCCATCATCTATCGGAAGTTTTTGAAGAAGATGGATCCACCAGTTCTTTAGATGAAATGCATTGATGCATATTCTCTTGGTTTGTTCAAGGAGCCTAAGCTAGAGCAGATGGTTCATGATATACGCTCTATGGGGTTGTCCTACTTGTTGGAATTTAGGAAGCATTGGAACAATGAGTTTATCTTTTAGTTTTATGCTTCCTATCACCATGAGAGAGACCCTACCGGTGCTATTGACATTATTCATTGGACCACTGAAGGCAAGCACTATAAGGTGGATTTCATTACTTTCTCTCACCTTCTTGGTTTAAGTCAAGCCGACCGCACTGCACCTGAACTGACTGAGTATGAGGATGTGGCTTTGGAGCAGTACCAGCATATGTATCTTGATGGACATACAGCTGATGGATGGACTATGTATTTGAAGCCCTACTACTATGTTCTCAATAACATTCTACAATAGATCTTGTATCCAAAGTGAGGTGATTACACTTTCCTTTGTGATTATTCTCAAAAGGTGCTTCAGCGCTTTGGTGATGATTTTTAGTTATTTTCCATTAGCTGATACATTTGGAATAAGATACATGATGCTACTGAGGATCCGGTGAAGCATCTTCCCTATGCACCATACATCATGCATGTGCTTGAGCAAGTGTTCGGCATCCGATTCCCCATAGACACTCAGCACAATCTCCTCAAGATCTCCAACAAGACATCTATCATAGCTATAAAAGAACTGAGGAAGAAAGCTGCTGCAGTCCAAGCCAAAGGAAAAGGTGCCTTGGGTTCTAGCGCTCGTCATGGTGCTTCACCACCTACTACTGCTGCTCACTCTTCTTGTGTTGAGCCACTCTCTTCTTCCTCCTATGGTAAGAAGCCCAACAAGTTCAAGTTCCTCATGACCTACTTGTTTAGACAATGTTGTGCTAGTGCTCAACATGAGCATGATATGCAAGAGAGGCTCTATCGTTTGGAACAATAGGTAGGTATTGTGTCTTCTCCTCCACCGCCGTTTGTGCCTCCCCATGATCCTTTGGCACTCTATGATGAGGCTTGTGTAGCATATGAGGATGATGCAGCTTCTTGCTCTCATGGCAAGAGCAAGGCTACTGAAGAAGATGAGGACTACATGGAGGAGGATGATGATGAAGATGACAATGGTGGTGATGATGGTGACCAAGATGATGATGATGACTATGAGGACGAGTAGTCGGTTCTTCATGCGGCCTACCCCTTTTGGCACTTGTTGACAAAGGGGGAGTGTTAGGCTTTGACCTATCTTGTAATAAGTTAGTTGGTGATTTAGTTTTGAGACTTTAAAACCTTTAGCTTGTATGAACTATGTCATGTGGTAGCTAGTATGTGATGGACAACTATATATATGTGTTTGTGATGCTTGATTGTAGGACAAGTAATGGTTATCTATCGACCTTATTAGCTTGTGCTTGTCTCTACTTGTGATGGTGGATGTGTTTTGGATGGCCATGTGTTGCTTCAAGTTTCTACTTTGAAATCTTGGCCATCATATTCTCTTTTACTTGTTGTGTGAAATAACATGTCATATTGCATCTCTTTTCATGGATATATATTTGTTCACACACACTTGTTGCACCCCATGGATTGCAAAATTTAGGGGGAGCTTTTGTCTTAATGTATGCAAATCATGTATAGATGATTCTAATTGAAATTGAAATTCATGCATACATCAAGGGGGAGCTCTTCATAAATTTTGGGTTTCAAAAGCTTTAAATTCTTTCATTCTTATAAAAGCCTAAGTTGGTTGTCATCAATTACCAAAAAGGGGGAGATTGAAAGTGCATTTGCCCCCTATGTGGGTTTTGGAGTATTGATGACATCTAAATTAGGGACTAATGTGATCTTAATGAAATATGTCGCAGCTATTAGTCCCATGAAAGATTCAAAGAGTTGATAAAAATGAAATGGTATCCCTCAATTCTTGAAGTTGTAAAGGTGGACGAACTCAAAGCGCTCTCCAAAAGTTTTATTTTTGTTTTTGAGTTTAGGATCCACCGCACTATAAAGAGGGATGCAAACTTAGTTGGTCTGAAGAAGATAGAGTGCTCAAGCATAAAAATAAAATCAAAAGAGAGACACTCTAGCACTCCACGAGCATGTAGAGTATTTTTCTTTGACTATTGGTGTCGGAAGTCCTGACATAAGCCAGAACTCCTGACTGTCGAAAGTCACAACTCATGCTGAAAGTCTTGACGCCCAGTCACATGGCCTACGCAGTCACTGTGGCCATTGGGTCGAAAGTCCTGACGTCAGTTGGAACTCTCAATAGTTGGAAGTCCCAACCCAAGTCAGGAGTCCCGACACCTGGGGCTTTGCTTGTTGGCTAACTACGCACGTCAGAAATTCCCAACGTTCATCGGGAGTCTCGACCATCGGAAGTCCCAATGTTTGTTGGGAGTTCCAACATTGACTTGCTCATGCGAACATCTGACCCTACATGAACAGTGTTTTTTATTAAGGTCAAAAGTCCCGAGATCTATGTCGAAACTTCCGACATAGATCTGACTGGTTAGATTTCTACTATGAGTATAAATAGCCCTCTCTTCACTTCAAACCATTATGGACTCATTCATAGCTCACCAACCTTCGTGCTAAATAGCTCCCAAGCAACAAAGGCACCCCTCTCCTCCCTTCTTTGCTCCAATCTTCGATTCCCCTAGGGTTTTGAGTGAAAGGAGAGTGGATTAAGTGAGAGAATCACTTTGGCAAGCTTGTGCACTTGATTTCTTCATCAAGCCGGTTGGATTTCCTCTATTACTCTTGGGGCTTTGCCCCTAGCTAGCCAGGTGTTGCCCAAGAGCTTCTATCTTGTGGAAGAGCCTTGGGAAGTTTGTATTACCCTTCATTTCTTAGTGGAAAATTCAAGTGACCTTTGTGGTCACTTTGAGAGAGGCAAGGAGGTGAAAGAGACTCCGACCTTTGTGCTCACCTCAACAACAAGGATGTAGGAGCTCCTTTGTGGGGTTTCCGAACCTCAAGATAAATCCTTGTGTCCCATGTGCTTGTTGTTGTGATTGCTAGAGATTACTTGTATTTGTTTGTCTCTCTCTCTCTCTCCCAAACTTCATTTTAGGGTTTGGACTCGATCTATGGTTTTGAGGCATTACGGCATAAGGGAGTGACCCAACATCTTCACCAAACCACTAGGAAGTGGGGTTGTAAGATTATTTATCTGCAAAGTTAAATTTCACGTAGGCATTAGGACTTCTGACATTTGTGTCAGAACTTCTGATGATGTCGAGAGTTTCATCCCAAACTGTCGGGACTTCCGACATTGACTGACAAATTTGAACTTAGCATTTGCAGTTAATTTTTAGATACGCCTATTCACACCCCTCTAGGCATTTTTAGATCTATTTACAAAGGATCATGCAAGGCTTATAAGTGGAGCTGATTGACATCCTTTGCCTACAAGCCAATATTTATCTAGTATCTTTTAACTTTGAAAAAACAAGTTTATTATTCCTATCCCATTCTAGATTAGCATATATCCTATGCCAAACATGTTGTGTACCATTAAATCATCACAATAGTAACCATATGAAGTTGAGCATTTCCATAATCCACATAACCATTACTTTCATCAATTACTACGATGAAGTGGGCTCATGTCAAGTTCTCACTATCCGGGAGAGATGGCGATTCGAATCGATTCCTACCTAGCCGGGGAATTATTCCTAACACACACCCATACTCCCCCCATCAGGGTTGCATCGGGTCACCTTTGATACAACTTAGGTCCAAATCATGGGTAAGACCAGCATCGTACCCTCAAAGATACTACCAATCTGTCAGGAAGCTTGGGATTTGAACCCACCCTTGGACTCACACCATTGGCTCTCCACACATCCTTACTGCCTCTAGGGTGCACACTTTAACTGCTTGTGTCCCCGGCCTGAGTTGAGCTACTTAGCTTCATGGTCAGAATGACTTATCTGGCCAACTATGTGAGACGCATGCGTTCAACATGACAAGAGGGCCTCCAACGGCCGGTCCTTAAATGACATAGACAGAATCACTATAAGTCACCACACCTAACATATAAAATTACATCTGGTCTCCACTTATTCAACATCACCAGGTTATGTTCCACGATAGCACAATATAGCCAACCGTGATCAAGTTGTAACACCCTAGGTGTTTGTCACCAGTTATGCAATGCGTTTGAGCTCAAACATGACATGTTAAGTGGCGATGAAGGTGTCAAGATCAAATATACAAGAGGGAGCTCCAACTTAAACTTGGACAACACACCCTACTTCCATGTGGACCCTTGTTAATATTATGCAAGAGTAATGTTAAACATGCTTATTTTATGTACATTACATCAACATGCATCCATCTTGACCAGTGAAAAAGTTTCATGAAGTTTGGAATCAAGAAGTCGCATGAAATGATAAGTTATAATCTTTCTTGGATTGCTTTATTAAGTGAATGGGAATATGAGATGTTGACCAAACCTTGCTACCTTGCCCAAATGACTCTAATTGAACTATACAACAAAAGTCATGAAGGGTTCGTGTTGAGCAGAAGTCAAGAAAATGCCTCAATCGGTCAAAAACTCTAATTTAAGCTTTACCGTGATGTTATTTTGACCTATGTTGACCAATCACTTACAGTACTTGCATGGAGTTGCACCTTAAATAAAAGTTGAAGTTTGAGTGGAGTAGAACAAACTTTGTTTTTGGACCAAGAGCCAAATCAACTTGGAACTAACTCAAACTGAGGTTTGAAGATGGAATCAGCTGCTGTCTTAGGCTCTCAGAAAAATATTCTAAGTCCCCGATTGACAATAGCAAGTTGACATGTTTGTGAATTTTTATCTTCCAAATTCATGTGGTAGCTCAATTGGATTCCTTAAGATGAGTTGAATTACTTTTCATGGTGAAAACAATAGATCAAGCCTCATCAAATTTGGAGTTCATTTGGATCTTCAAAAATAGTTTCCAAAACAACAAAGGTTTACTTTGTCACTTAACTAACATCGACATTGGCATTCCACGTTCTCCAAATTTTGTTAAGCAACTTGATTTGGTCCAAAGATAAAGGTTGGAGTATACATTGTGGAAAAGAGCGTGCAAAAGGATGGCACCAGTTTGACTTCATTTTGACCATCAATTTTGGAGTTTGCTAATCGCTGTCAATGCATTGACAATGCCATCTTGGAGTGTAATTAACCGATAATCTACTATCCTAATGATCATGGTCCCTAAATGAAAATTGTAGAGAAGTACGTGTAGATCAAACTTAATTTTGGGCCCAAAGTCCGAATCGGCCCGTATCCAGCCCAATTCGGTTACCGCCTTGTCTACCTCGCTGCACGCCACGTGTTCGGTGAAAGGCCGATGCGTCGACCATGCGTGAGAGCACGCTCTCACCATTACCGTGTGCCGATGTCGTGTGGCCTGCCTCCCTATCACGCCCCTGCTCTTCCAAACCGAGCACCCGAGCTTCCCCATGCCTCCCTCACTCACACTTCCACTCCCCGCCTTGACCAGTCACTTTGCACCGAGCTGCGGTCATGGCCACCATTGTCGGGCAGCAAAGCTTGAGCTATTGCTGCTGCTATAGGCGCTTCTCCCTCTCCTCCTCCACTATAGTGCCTTAGCATGCCACGCATGCACCGCCATAACCCTAGCCATGCCAACCCGCTCATTTTCCGTAGCGCCATCGTCGTCCGCCGCTATGTCACTATTCCTATGCTCAGACTACCATAGGCCATCACTAGCTAGGGCGACCCCTTCCTTGGCCACCCATGGGTCAGGCCACTGCAATGCCAGCCACACTCTCACCTTTGCCATCACACATGCAGCGCACCACCGCGCCAGGAGTTGGCCAACCCGTCGGTCCTCTACGCTGTGTGACGAAGGAGAAGGGAAGGATCTCATGCGTAAATAGAAACTTTTGGAGGGTTCTAAATGTAGATCTTGTGAATCACTTGAATAGTGCTACAAGACTATGGGTAATTCTGAAACAGTTCGGGGTATCCGATGCAAAGTTGTTTTTCCTTTATGCATTTAATTTGGCTGAAAATTTGGAAAATCGTAGTAAATTCTACAAAAATCCAAAAATAGTAAATGAGGACTTTTTGGAATACTTGTGAAATTATATATGCAATGGATCTATAATATGGAATTATTTAGTTTAAACATTTTTCTGTAAAAATCAATTTATGCAGTTAGGTTTTTAATACTAGTTGTGTCTTATCTTTTTCATAACTACTGTTGTTTTACTCAAATAAATGTGAAATATTTATACAGTTCTACTCAGGTGATGGTTGATGTCTGGTAAAAATTTTAGGAGTTTAGGCTTGATGGTTTAAGAGCTATAAAAATAACAAATGTCCTATGTTGCTTTGCTCCTTTTCTGAATAGGCCTGCATGATTGTATTAATTGGCTCAGCTAAGTTATGAATCATGCCTTGATGACAATAAATGAGTTGTAGAAATTTTCTTAAGATTTTAAAAAAGCTAAACAGCATAATTTTTGGTTAAGTAGATTTTTAGTTATAGTTGCTTAAATTTATGTGGCTGTTTCTGCCCAAACCCAGACAAGGTTGCCTTGTTGGTAATGTGTGGCCTTGTGAATAGTAGAATTAGCTCTAGGTGTTTATAACAAAATTGTTTAAAATTTTCTAAGATTTCTAAAAAGTCTAGAACCACATTTATTGGACATATGGAACTCTAGTTATAGCTGTTTAACGTTGCATGTCAGATTCTATCCATGTTTTCAACAAAGATGCATCCATTGAATTAATTGACCTTGTTAACTATAGAATCATGTTAATATGAGAATGATAAAGTTGTAGGTAACTTCATAATATTTTCAAAAAGTTATGATTCATGTTTGTTGGAGGTCTAGAACTCCAGTTATGCTTCTTTGAAGTTTCTATCAGTTTTTTGTACCACTGCTGTTAGGGTTGCATGTGCAGTTTTGCTTGTGAAATTATTTTCATGGTGTAAATTATAATTGCTATGGTTTTGGTGAATACAAAAGTTGTATATAATTATAATATCTTGCTTGTGTTAAATTTTCATGATCTTAGGTTTGATAGTTTAGGAGTTATGAATTTGACAAATGATCTATCATGTTTGGTCCATGCTCTTTGCATATTTGAAGAATTGCATTGTTTGACCTAATTAAGTATGAAATTGTGTCTTAGTGATAATATAATAGTTATAGTCCTTTCCTTTAGATTTCCAAATTATCCTAGATCACCCCTTTTGGTGTTGTAGAGCTCTAGTTATAAGCTTGTGAAGTTGCATGGTAGAATCTGTCCAAGTCTAGACAGAGGTGCTCAATTGTGCTTGATTGATCTTGTTGATGGTGGAATCACCTAGTCATGATAATAAACATGTTTTAAATAATTTAATAAGATTTCTAGATAGTTAAGGTTCATGCTTGTTAGATGTCGGTAACTCCAGTTATGTATTTTTGAAATTTCTTCTACTTTTTTGTCCTAATTCTATGTAGATCTAAAACATTGGCATGTTTTGTAACACCCCTGGTGTTTAGCTTCCACATTTGCACTGCATTTCATAAACATGAGCATCATGCATCCATTCGTGAACTTATAGCACATGAAACATAATTTCGAAACATTGCAACGTGTTGTATATTTCATGTGTGTTGTTCTTTTATGAAATATAAAGTGTGCAACACTTAAGTGCAACATGTGCCACTCACTTAGTAAAACAAGAGTTGTGAATACTATGCAACAAGATCATGAAACATGTGAAACATGACTATGAAACATTTGCAACATTTCTTGTGTTTTTCATTGTTTCAGTACATACCTTGATTGATTCTTGTGTGACCAATGCATGGTGTGGCTAGAAATACTTGTAAGTAACCCAGTTATACATAAAATATCATTTGGAACATTGTTCATGTTGATCACTTTAACTAATTAGGTTTTCAAGTCATGGTTGACCAATTTTGGACCCCTAGAGCTCCTGTGTTTGACTGTTTAAAAAGTGTAGCTTAGGATGTTTGCATGTCTGGACAACCTAAAGCAAAGTTGTAGAGAATTATATAAGGAACAAACTTTGTTTAGAAGTCAAGTCTTGAAAATGTGCACAACATGTTCAAAAAGGTCCCACAAGTCAGATTTGAAGGTGGAGTCAACACTTGAAAATTTTGCTAAGTCTTAACTGCCATTTCAGTTTGAATGGGCCAACTTTGGCTTGATATAACTCTTAATCCATGGAGAACTGGCTGTTGATTGCTAAACCAAAGTTGTAGCCCTACTATAACTCTACAACTTTCATGAACATTGTTTCCACTGATTCGCCACGAATTGAGAAATCAAACACAATCAATTAACGCTGTCAGTCGGTGAATGGAGCACTGAATGGCGAGCTACAGTGTTCACCGATTCAGAAAACGCTCGACGCGTGTGTGCCGCGCGTCGCCGGTCACCTGAGCTTGCTGCCATGCGCCGCGGACGCCCTGGCAAGGCCAGCCACGACGGGCACACTCACACGCACCTGCCCGACCAGTTCGCAGTTCAAATTTTCATTTGCATCGCCTCCACCGCAAGCAGCGACCGAGCTCAGCGCCCGCCATTGCTGCCGAGCAAGCTTCGCCGTCGCCGAGCTCGCGAACCACTGCAAAAACACGAACTCCGTCTTCACCATAGCTCCGCCGTGTCCTCCTCTACCTTCTCCACCTCCTAGCTGCGCCGTTCGTGCTTTGGTAAGGTCACAGTGACCATTTCCGCCGTCACCGCCATGGGCGTGACCTCGCCGGAGATGAGGCCGCCGTGGCCGGGGTAGCTAGGAATCGTCCTGTCCCTGTTTCTTTGCCGTGTTAGCACCGTGGCGACTTCTGGTAGCTCACGCCATGCTCGGTTGAGCTAGTCGTGGCTTGCCATCGCCGGCAGCTCGCGTCGGAGCTCTGCCGTGCCGCCATCACCGACGACGAGCCACCTCCGTTAGGTCATAGCTCGAGCTAGTCGCACCAATCGATTCACCGCATCACGTAGATCATGTAGGTAACCCTGGTATCACCGGAGCTCTCGCCGTCGGCGAGCTGCGCCGTCTTCCACGCCGTTGCAGCCGTGTCCTCTGCTTTGCTGCCGCTGACCAGTGGGGTCGGCTGACAGCCAGGTCCCACACGTCAGTGGCTGTTATTCTTAAGGATAGTTCAAATTTTCAGTTTTGAGTGTTGATTTGATATTTTTGTATCTCCTGTTTTGTAGATCCAAATTGGGTGGTTCCAATTTTGTTAGACTCACTATGAGGTCTAGTATTTAATAAAAATATATCTTGAGCACAGTAGGTAGAAATTTTGGGTGAATTAAATAGGAACTTGAAATGTGTTTTTGAATGCATGCAAACTTGTTTAAATCATATCTTGAGTTTCTGTGATCCAAAAATTATGAAATTTTGTGGGTAAGCTAGTATTGTATAGTAGAAGCCCTGGTTAAAATTTTAGAGTCATTGCATGTGTAGTTTTTGAGTTATAGATTTTCCTTTTATCATTGGTAGATACTTGTGTGAATTTTTGTAAATTATCTATGAATCCTATGGCCATGAAACTTGGTAGGTAGTATCTTGGTACCTGAAAGATGCTAGGAAAAATATGAAATCTGTTGCTTGACACTTTTCACTAAGGTTTCCTAATTATGCCATTTTAAGTCATTCTGCCTTACCATTTTTGTGTAGATTGTTATACTTACTCAAATGGTGTGAAATTTTTATGGTATTCTACTTAAAGCATGTAGTGTCTACTGTAATTTTTGTAGAATTAATGGGGTAGTTTTCATATATGTTTACTATTTCCACTAATTAATTAAATAAATTAAGAAAGGTAGTAAAAGAAATGTTTTGGTGATGAACATTTTACTTTCTGGTGTTCTTATGATATGCGTGATGAGATAGTAAAGTTGGTTTTGTCTAATTATATGTTTACATCATAAGTTGCTAATTAATTGTTTGCATTATGTCCCTCTGGACAGATCTGGGGACTTTGACAAGTTCCCCATGATATTTTGGTTTTCTGTGATTGAGTTGAATACAAGAGTTGTAGATAATCTATGTATCTAGCTCCTGTCAAAATTTGTGGGTATTTGGCCTAGTAGTTTAGAAACTACAGCTGTTTAAAGTTAGGTTGCAGTTTTTGCTGATTCTCTGCCTTGTGAGGATAGACTTCTGTTGATTGATGAATTCGACCTGGTAAAGGTTTGAATCATGCTTTGAGGTCTGAAATTGTATTGTAGACAATTTTATAAGCTTTCCAGATTGTCTTGTTGCATATCATTTGGATTTATAAATCTTCAGTTATGACTAGTTTACTGCGCCACTACATAGTATTCATTTTTGCTGAAATACAAATGCTTGAATGTATGTTGTTGCAAGGTTCTCGTTGATTGTGTAGGGGTTAGCCTAACTTGAGAATATGCTTAGGTGTAGGTGCTAGGTCATTAATGGAAGATGAGCAATTATACCTTAGGTTGTATAAATGTGGTAAGTGAAAGTGATTTGAATAGGGCTTAAGTTGGAATATGCAAACTACAGCGAACATGTGCATTCCCCGAGCATCCCCGACATTCGTACATGTGCATCCATGATATTTATCTTGCGCATTCATACAATAGGTGTGCCGGAGGGAGTGACGTTGCTGGAGTTCGAGGGAGCCAACCAGGAGGAGGAACCCGAAGTGCAGGAAGCCGACGAAGCAGTCGTCGCGGAGGAATTGCCCGAGTGCCCTGACCACCAGCCTTCCTCGTTCCTGAAAGGCAAGCCCCGGAGCATATTAAGCCTCCTATGTTTTCACAAATACATTGAGTATCTTTTATTGTTGATGATGCATTAAGTATAGGAATTGGTTGGAACCAATTGCTGCATTATATATCCTTCCTTGTCCAGATATCGCACTGGAATCCCATTTAAGTCCAGGACGGGTTAAATGCTTAGCCATGCTTAGTGCGGTAGAAGTCAGGTGATTTCCTATCACCTGCGAGCTTTAGGATGAGGTGGATCACGGTTGGCTATATTTGCTATCGTGGAAAAGAACCATGTAAATAATGAATTAAGACCGGGCGGGGTCTTGTGTAGGTTTAAACATAGTGACTCCGTCTGAGTCGTTTAAGGACCGATACGCTGTACGTCCTCATGTCATGTTGAACGCAGCCTAACACTTAGCTGGCCGGATAAGTCGTTCCGACCGCGAAGCCTAGTAGCTCGATTCAGGCCAGGAACGCGAGCAGTGGCGGCACTCTAGAAGTAGTAAGGATGTGCAGAGAGCCATTGGCATAAGTCTAAGGCGGGTTAGAGTCCCGAACAACCTTGGCAGAGTGGTTCTCTGAGAATGCCGATCTGTTCGGACCCACGACTCCTGAATTGTACCAAAGGTGACTTGTTGCGACCCTAACGGGGGAAGCAGGGTTTGTGTTTAGGAATACCCCTCCAGCTGGATAGGAATCGATTCGAATCGCCGTCTCTCCCGGATAGTGAGAAATTGACTGAGCAGCGGCAACGTAGATTCAATTAATTTAACGACATGGTTAAATGGATGATGATAAGGTGGCCACAATGAATACCTGATATGGTTATTAATGTTTGCACCCTAATAAAATGATTGCTTAGTACAGGTGCTAATATAGATGACAGGTTAATGGCTAAAAAGTTACTGCTAGTTCAGGTTAAGAGTTGATCAATATTACTTATGCTTTTCTGCAAAAAGAAAATGTCAGCCAGCTCCACTACATTAAGCTATGCATAATCCTTGGTGTCATTTGTTTGGTTTTCAACGGGTAAGTCTAGCTGAGTACATTCCCGTACTCAGGGTTTATTTCCCTCTTGTTGCAGATGACCTCCTATATCTGGGATTCTGCAAGTATTGTCTCCACCCGGCGGGTGATGAGGACTAGATCATGGGCATGATCTCCTTTCTCTTATCTGAATGCTTTTGCGGTCTATGATCAGCGAACCAGTATGTGTATTTGAACTCGGTGTGTGAGTTAAACTATTTGCTTCCGCATGTTTTACAAGACTTGTTTTGTAATAACGATGACTCTGTGATGATGTAATCTATTTGTGAACATCTGTGAAATGTTGTAACGTACGATATGTTATGTTGGATTGCTGTGATCTTGGTTGTATGCAAGTTGGTTTGAAATCCTTCGAGATTTCGGTTGACTACCGGGTTTATATGGGCTCAAGTTCGAGAATTTGATCGTTCTGGCGATTGTTTTTGTACTTGTGCTCTTATAAATTGGTCGATTCCGTGACAGCTGGTATCAGAGCTAGATTCAACATTAAACATGTCTTACGGCTATTTAAAACAAAAGCTTTTGTTGTAAAAATGGTTTTCAAACTTATAATTATATATATATAAGTGTTCAAAAATCAAAATTTTTATGGTATACTGGTGATCACATCCCTTATAGCCCACTTAAGGACTTCTAGGTGGCTTATATATAATTACTAACTTGGGGGAAATGATTGTCTCTATTTCGTCGTCCATGCGGCGTGATATTGCATGGGTACCATTCGTTTGAATGGTAATGTATGGATCAATTGCCTCTACGCTAAGGTAAGAGTGAGTTGTGAGAGCATGACCGGCCAACCGTCGGTCTAGGGGAGAGCTAGTTGTGGTTACTGGAGTATTTACATGTTGCATACATGTATATATGAAGGTACTTAATTGTGGGTACATTGTCGGGTAGTTTGGATACCGAAGTATATATATCGGGGGATGTATATATGGAGAGTATCTTAGTACTACTTGTGTAATTAGTATTATATCTTGTTGGGTTGGGCTGCAATGAAGTTTTTCTGCAGGTACGCTAACAACGCACCGTGTAGATCGACTAGTTACCGCTAATTGAGAGAACGTATGTATGCCACCGTATATTCCGCTAAAGCTTAAAATTTCTTAGGTTTGTGAGGACGTACGGAACGAGCATGCATCATATTCACTCATGACATTCATATTGCATTACTCCCTCCCTTATAATTGCTTATCCCAAGTATAAAGTGAAATCTCTCGGCAAGAAGTTAGAAGGAGAGGAATACTCAGAAGAAGTCCAAGGTGTCTCCAATGTGGACAGTAATCACTTCGACGAGTAGTTCGTTAGCAAATCTCACGAGTTAAGCTTTTGCAGTCATACTGGTAATGTACTTTAATTTGCTCCCTTCGGGATGCATAACGTGGGTGAAGTTTAAAACTTGTCATGTTGGAATGCACTGCATATGGCGCTAGTAATCTACTTGATGATGTGGGGATTGGAGAATGAATTATTGCCTCTATTTATTGTATGAAGTTTTCATTCTCGTCAGTAAATACAGTTTGGCACGATTGTATTGTTCCTCTCCAATGTGCTGACATCATCAATAATTACTGGTTGCGCATTGTGCAGATGCCTCGTACTCGTTCCACCGGTGCGAGTGATGATGATGATCTTCCGCCACCACCACCCACACCCATGGAACTAATAGCAATGCTTGCGGAAGGACAGCGCACTATGGCCGAGGCCCTCCGTACGATTGCGAATCGTGATGGCCGTGGTCCACGCCAAGGACCGGATCCAAATCAATACAGTGATTTCAAGGATTTCCTTGACACGAAACCCCCAATCTTCAAGGAGGCTGAGGAGCCTCTGCAAGCTGATGAGTGGTTGAATACTCTCGAGCAGAAGTTCCGTCTGCTCCGCTTGACTGAGGTGCTAAAAACTGAGTACGCATCGCACCAACTTCATGGGCCTGCTGGCATTTGGTGGAGTCATCATCGGTCCACTATGCCTGCTAATGCCCAAATCACATGGGATCAGTTCAAGTCTGCTTTCAGGGGAAATTACATTCCTCCTGGTCTTATGGCGATCAAACATACAGAGTTTATGAAGCTGACTCAGGGAAACAAGAGCCTGAATGAATACCTGCAAGCTTTCAACAACCTTGCAAGGTATGCTATCGAGTTTGTGGACACAGATGCCAAGAAGATTGCAAGCTTCAAGCGGGGACTTAGCCCCAAACTGATGAAGACTATGGGAAATTGCAAGTGCGCTCATTTTAATGAGTTTGTGAGTGATGCTTTATCGCAAGAGAACAACAATGCTATGTATGCTACTTCAAAAAGTCGTAAGAGGGCCTATGAGGCGGGTGCCTCACAATCTAAGGCTCCCGTCGCGCAAAGGGCTCCATTCCGTCCTCCAGCATCAGCCGCCAAGTTTCGCCCCCCGCAGAAGAAGAATCCTACCAAGACTGGGTTCCGCAAGGCATTTATAGTTGCTCTTCCCAAGGGCACTACCAGTCAGGGCAGTTCCAGGGCTCCACCAAGCAACATGCCGTGCTGGAACTGCAATAAGACAGGCCACTAGGCAAGGGAATGCCCTTACCCTAAGAAGAATAATTACCAGGTTGGCCGTCAAGGACAAGTGAACCACACTAATATTACTGAGATTCCTTCAGGTGAGGTAGTGACTGCCGGTAAGTTTCTGATTGACCAACACCCCGCAGTTGTACTCTTTGATTCAGGTGCTTCGCATTCCTTCATTAGTCCATCATTTGCATCCAAGTTTATGCAGAAAACATATACTATTGAGGGTGAGGGTTATTGTATTAGGGCTGCCAGTGGTATTATCCCAACCAAGCTGGTAGTTGGGGACGTACAATTTGAGATAGAGGGGCGAAGTTATCAGGTTGATTTGGTAGTTTTACCGGGGCTAGGTATCGATGTGATATTGGGAATGAACTAGATGAGCCGTCATGGAGTGCTTATTGATACGTCAACTAGAGTAGTCATGCTCAGAGATCCTGGTAATCAGGAGGGTTTTCTAGTAGAGTTACCTAGGGACATCAATCTTTCTTGCATGACCCATGCGATGCACGCAAAGTCTCTGGTAGATATCCCTGTCGTGTGTGACTTTCTGGATGTTTTCCCCGATGATTTGCCTGGATTGCCCCCGGATCGAGAAGTGGAATTCAAGATAGAGTTGCTTCCTGGTACAGCTCCCATATCTAGAAGGCCATATAGAATGCCTCCCAATGAACTAGCTGAACTCAAGACCCAGTTGAATGAACTGCTACAGAAAGGCCTTATCCGCCCTAGTTCATCTCCGTGGGGGTGCCCAGCCATCTTTGTGAAGAAGAAGGATCAATCTCTACGCATGTGTGTAGATTATAGACCCTTGAATGCAGTTACAATCAAGAATAAGTACCCTCTGCCACGCATAGATATCTTGTTTGATCAGTTATCTAAAGCAAAAGTCTTTTCTAAGATTGATTTGAGATCTGGGTATCATCAAATCAAAATTCGGCCTGAGGATGTCCCAAAAACTGCATTCTCTACAAGATATGGTCTGTATGAATACCTTGTTATGTCTTTTGGATTGACCAATGCCCCCGCACATTTTACGTATCTGATGAATTCAGTGTTTATGCTTGAGTTGGACAAGTTTGTGGTGGTATTCATAGATGATATCCTGGTCTATTCTGAGAATGAAGAAGATCATGTTGAACATTTGCGGGTGGTTCTTACTAGATTGCGAGAACACCAGCTGTATGCAAAGTTCAGCAAATGTGAATTTTGGCTTCGTGAGGTACCTTTTCTTGGACACGTGTTATCCGATGGTGGAATTATGGTTGATCCCACCAAGGTGCAAGAAGTATTGAACTGGAAGGCTCCCATCTCGGTGCACGAGGTTCGGAGTTTTCTGGGGTTGGCTGGCTATTATCGTCGCTTCATCCCGGATTTCTCTAAAATAGCCAAGCCTATGACTCGATTGCTGCAAAAAGACATGAAGTTTGTCTGGACTCCTGAGTGTGATGCGGCTTTCCATACCCTGCGAACTCTTCTAACATCAGCTCCGGTTTTGGCACAACCGGATATCGAGAAACCTTTTGATGTGTTCTGTGATGCATCAGGTATTGGGTTAGGAGGTGTTCTTATGCAAGAGGGTAGAGTCATCGCTTATACCTCTCGCCAACTTCGGAAGCATGAAGTGAATTATCCAACGCATGACTTGGAACTCGCTGCAGTTGTTCATGCTTTGAAGGCCTGGAGACATTATCTACTTGGCAATGTGTGCAACATCTACACTGATCACAAAAGCCTCAAGTACATCTTCACTCAACCAGAGTTAAATATGCGTCAGAGAAGATGGCTCGAGTTGATCAAGGATTATAACCTTCAAGTGCACTATCACCCTGGCAAGGCAAACGTCGTCGCGGATGCCTTAAGCAGAAAGTCTCATTGCCACTCGTTGATTGAGAGTGATGTCCATTTGTCAAAGCTCCTTCATCCTGCAGTCCTGCACAACATCACTGTCAGTTGTACTCTACAGAGTCGAATTATCGAGCTACAGAAGACAGATGCAGGTGTGTTTCACATCAAGCGCAAGATGAAAGAGCAAGAAACCAAACATTTTCGAGTAGATGAGGAAGGCGTGTTATGGTTCAAGGATAGGTTAGTAGTTCCGAAGGATAGAGAGCTCAGAAACCAAATCATATCCGAAGCTCATTCCTCTAAACTATCTATTCATCCTGGTAGTAGTAAAATGTATCATGATTTAAAGCCTCGATTTTGGTGGACCAAAATGAAGAAAGAGATAGCCGCTTATGTGGCTAGGTGTGACACTTGTTGTCGGGTCAAGGCTGTGCACATGAAAGCTGGATTACTTCAGCCACTCTCTATTCCAGGTTGGAAATGGGAAGAGATAAGTATGGATTTTATAGTTGGACTCCCTACCACTCAGAGGAATTTTAACTCAATTTGGGTAATTGTGGACCAACTGACCAAGTCGGCACACTTTATTCCTGTCCGCATAGACTTTCGTCCAACCGACTACGCGGAGTTGTACTTCAACCAGATAGTCCGACTTCATGGGATCCCTTGTACTATTGTCTCAGATAGAGGACCATAGTTCACTGCTCGCTTTTGGGAGCACTTACATGGATTATTAGGGACTAAGCTCGTAAGAAGTTCTGCCTATCATCCGCAAACCAATGGGCAAACTGAATGGGTGAATCAAATCTTAGAAGATATGTTGAGAGCTTGTGTCATCTCGGCTAAGGGCTCATGGGAAAAATGGTTACCCCTAGCTAAATTCTCGTACAATAATAGTTATCAAGAGAGCATAAAGATGGCACCGTTTGAAGCTTTGTATGGCTGGAAGTGTAGAACCCCGTTGAACTGGGTAGAAGCCGGTGAAAGGAGATATTATGGAATTGATTTCGTTCAAGAAGCTGAAGAACAAGTCCGTACTATCCAAACCCACATGGCCGCAGCTCAAGCTAGGCAGAAGAGTTATGCTGATCGACGTAGGAAACCTATTGAGTTCGAAGTTGGAGACTTCGTTTATCTGAAAGTCTCACCTATGAAGAGTGTCCAACGCTTTGGTGTGAAGCGAAAGGTTGCGCCGAGATATGTTGGTCCATTTGAAATCATTGGACAAAGTGGTAAAGTGGCGTACAAGATTCAATTACCTCCTGAGATGAGTGCTATCTTCAATGTCTTTCATGTATCCCAATTAAAGAAATGTCTTCGTGTCCCTGAAGAGAGAGTTCCATTGGGGGATATCGAGTTAAAATCAGATTTGACCTTTGAAGAAAAGCCGGTTCGAGTGATTGACACTCGTGAGCGAGTGACTCGGAGTCGGGTAGTCAAGTTCTATAAAGTCATGTGGAGCAATCAGGGTAGTGAACGCGATGCAACGTGGGAAAGGGAAGACTATTTGAGGGATGGTTATAAGGAATTCTATCAACAATGGTACGCTTTTCAAATCTCGGGACGAGATTTTTATAAGGGGGGAAGGCTGTAACACCCCTAGTGTTTAGCTTCCACATTTGCACTGCATTTCATAAACATGAGCATCATGCATCCATTCGTGAACTTATAGCACATGAAACATAATTTTGAAACATTGCAACGTGTTGTATATTTCATGTGTGTTGTTCTTTTATGAAATGTAAAGTGTGCAACACTTAAGTGCAACATGTGCCACTCACTTAGTAAAACAAGAGTTGTGAATACTATGCAACAAGATCATGAAACATGTGAAACATGACTATGAAACATTTGCAACATTTCTTGTGTTTTTCATTGTTTCAGTACATACCTTGATTGATTCTTGTGTGACCAATGCATGGTGTGGCTAGAAATACTTGTAAGTAACCCAGTTATACATAAAATATCATTTGGAACATTGTTCATGTTGATCACTTTAACTAATTAGGTTTTCAAGTCATGGTTGACCAATTTTGGACCCCTAGAGCTCCTGTGTTTGACTGTTTAAAAAGTGTAGCTTAGGATGTTTGCATGTCTGGACAACCTAAAGCAAAGTTGTAGAGAATTATATAAGGAACAAACTTTGTTTAGAAGTCAAGTCTTGAAAATGTGCACAACATGTTCAAAAAGGTCCCACAAGTCAGATTTGAAGGTGGAGTCAACACTTGAAAATTTTGCTAAGTCTTAACTGCCATTTCAGTTTGAATGGGCCGACTTTGGCTTGATATAACTCTTAATCCATGGAGAACTGGCTGTTGATTGCTAAACCAAAGTTGTAGCCCTACTATAACTCTACAACTTTCATGAACATTGTTTCCACTGATTCGCCACGAATTGAGAAATCAAACACAATCAATTAACGCTGTCAGTCGGTGAATGGAGCACTGAATGGCGAGCTACAGTGTTCACCGATTCAGAAAACGCTCGACGCGTGTGTGCCGCGCGTCACCGGTCGCCTGAGCTTGCTGCCACGCGCTGCGGACGCCCTGGCAAGGCCAGCCACGACGGGCACACTCACACGCACCTACCCGACCAGTTCGCAGTTCAAATTTTCATTTGCATCGCCTCCACCGCAAGCAGCGACCGAGCTCAGCGCCCGCCATTGCTGCCGAGCGAGCTTCGCCATCGCCGAGCTCGCGAACCACTGCAAAAACGCGAACTTCGTCTTCACCATAGCTCCGCCGTGTCCTCCTCTACCTTCTCCACCTCCTAGCTGCGCCATTCGTGCTTTGGTAAGGTCACAGTGACCATTTCCGCCGTCACCGCCATGGGCGTGACCTCGCCGGAGATGAGGCCGCCGTGGCCGGGGTAGCTAGGAATCGTCCTGTCCCTGTTTCTTTGCCGTGTTAGCACCGTGGCGACTTCTGGTAGCTCACACCGTGCTCGGTTGAGCTAGCCATGGCTTGCCGTCGCCGGCAGCTCGCGCCGGAGCTCTGCCGTGCCGCCATCACTGGCAACGAGCCACCTCCGTTAGGTCATAGCTCGAGCTAGTCGCACCAATCGATTCACCGCATCACGTAGATCATGTAGGTAACCCTGGTGTCACCGGAGCTCTCGCCGTCGGCGAGCTGCGCCGTCTTCCGCGCCGTCGCAGCCGTGTCCTCTGCTTTGCTGCCGCTGACCAGTGGGGTCGGCTGACAGCCGGGTCCCACACGTCAGTGGCTGTTATTCTTAAGGATAGTTCAAATTTTCAGTTTTGAGTGTTGATTTGATATTTTTGTATCTCCTGTTTTGTAGATCCAAATTGGGTGGTTCCCATTTTGTTAGACTCACTGTGAGGTCTAGTATTTAATAAAAATATATCTTGAGCACAGTAGGTAGAAATTTTGGGTGAATTAAATAGGAACTTGAAATGTGTTTTTGAATGCATGCAAACTTGTTTAAATCATATCTTGAGTTTCTGTGATCCAAAAATTATGAAATTTTGTGGGTAAGCTAGTATTGTATAGTAGAAGCCCTGGTTAAAATTTTAGAGTCATTGCATGTGTAGTTTTTGAGTTATAGATTTTCCTTTTATCATTGGTAGATACTTGTGTGAATTTTTGTAAATTATCTATGAATCCTATGGCCATGAAACTTGGTAGGTAGTATCTTGGTACCTGAAAGATGCTAGGAAAAATATAAAATCTGTTGCTTGACACTTTTCACTAAGGTTTCCTAATTATGCCATTTTAAGTCATTCTACCTTACCATTTTTGTGTAGATTGTTATACTTACTCAAATGGTGTGAAATTTTTATGGTATTCTACTTAAAGCATGTAGTGTCTACTGTAATTTTTGTAGAATTAATGGGGTAGTTTTCATATATGTTTACTATTTCCACTAATTAATTAAATAAATTAAGAAAGGTAGTAAAAGAAATGTTTTGGTGATGAACATTTTACTTTCTGGTGTTCTTATGATATGTGTGATGAGATAGTAAAGTTGGTTTTGTCTAATTATATGTTTACATCATAAGTTGCTAATTAATTGTTTGCATTATGTCCCTCTGGATAGATCTAGGGACTTTGACAAGTTCCCCATGATATTTTGGTTTTCTATGATTGAGTTGAATACAAGAGTTGTAGATAATCTATGTATCTAGCTCCTGTCAAAATTTGTGGGTATTTGGCCCAGTAGTTTAGAAACTACAGCTGTTTAAAGTTAGGTTGCAGTTTTTGCTGATTCTCTGCCTTGTGAGGATAGACTTCTGTTGATTGATTAATTCGACCTGGTAAAGATTTGAATCATGCTTTGAGGTCTGAAATTGTATTGTAGACAATTTTATAAGCTTTCCAGATTGTCTTGTTGCATATCATTTGGATTTATAAATCTTCAGTTATGACTTGTTTACTGCGCCGCTACATAGTATTCATTTTTGCTGAAATACAAATGCTTGAATGTATGTTGTTGCAAGGTTCTCGTTGATTGTGTAGGGGTTAGCCTAACTTGAGAATATGCTTAGGTGCAAGTGCTAGGTCATTAACGGAAGATGAGCAATTATACCTTAGGTTGTATAAACGTGGTAAGTGAAAGTGATTTGAATAGGGCTTAAGTTGGAATATGCAAACTACAGCGAACATGTGCATTCCCCGAGCATCCCCGACATTCGTACATGTGCATCCATGATATTTATCTTGCGCATTCATGCAATAGGTGTGCCGGAGGGAGTGACGTTGCTGGAGTTCGAGGGAGCCAACCAGGAGGAGGAACCCGAAGTGCAGGAAGCCGACGAAGCAGTCATCGCGGAGGAATTGCCCGAGTGCCCTGACCACCAGCCTTCCTCGTTCCTGAAAGGCAAGCCCCGGAGCATATTAAGCCTCCTATGTTTTCACAAATACATTGAGTATCTTTTATTATTGATGATGCATTAAGTATAGGAATTGGTTGGAACCAATTGCTGCATTATATATCCTTCCTTGTCCAGATATCGCACTGGAATCCCATTTAAGTCCAGGATGGGTTAAATGCTTAGCCATGCTTAGTGCGGTAGAAGTCAGGTGATTTCCTGTCACCTGCGAGCTTTAGGATGAGGTGGATCACGGTTGGCTATATTTGCTATCGTAGAAAAGAACCATGTAAATAATGAATTAAGACCGGGCGGGGTCTTGTGTAGGTTTGAACATAGTGACTCCGTCTGAGTCATTTAAGGACCGATACGCTGTACGTCCTCATGTCATGTTGAACGCAGCCTAACACTTAGCTGGCCAGATAAGTCGTTCCGACCGCGAAGCCTAGTAGCTCGATTCAGGCCGGGAACGCGAGCAGTGGCGGCACTCTGGAGGTAGTAAGGATGTGCGGAGAGCCATTGGCATAAGTCCAAGGCGGGTTAGAGTCCCGAACAACCTTGGCAGAGTGGTTCTCTGAGAATGCCGATCTGTTCGGACCTGCGACTCCTGAATTGTACCAAAGGTGACTTGTTGCGACCCTAACGGGGGAAGCAGGGTTTGTGTTTAGGAATACCCCTCCAGCTGGATAGGAATCGATTCGAATCGCCGTCTCTCCCGGATAGTGAGAACTTGACTGAGCAGCGGCAACGTAGATTCAATTAATTTAACGACATGGTTAAATGGATGATGATAAGGTGGCCACAATGAATACCTGATATGGTTATTAATGTTTGCACCCTAATAAAATGATTGCTTAGTACAGGTGCTAATATATATGACAGGTTAATGGCTAAAAAGTTACTGCTAGTTCAGGTTAAGAGTTGATCAATATTACTTATGCTTTTCTGCAAAAAGAAAATGTCAGCCAGCTCCACTACATTAAGCTATGCATAATCCTTGGTGTCATTTGTTTGGTTTTCGACAGGTAAGTCTAGCTGAGTACATTCCCATACTCAGGGTTTATTTCCCTCTTGTTGCAGATGACCTCCTATATCAGGGATTCTGCAAGTATTGTCTCCACCCGGCAGGTGATGAGGACTAGATCATGGGCATGATCTCCTTTCTCTTATCTGAATGCTTTTGCGGTCTATGATCAGCGAACCAGTATGTGTATTTGAACTCGGTGTGTGAGTTAAACTATTTGCTTCCGCATGTTTTACAAGACTCGTTTTGTAATAACGATGACTCTGTGATGATGTAATCTATTTGTGAACATCTGTGAAATGTTGTAACGTACGATATGTTATGTTGGATTGCTGTGATCTTGGTTGTATGCAAGTTGGTTTGAAATCCTTCGAGATTTCGGTTGACTACCGGGTTTATATGGGCTCAAGTTCGAGAATTTGATCGTTCCGGCGATTGTTTTTGTACTTGTGCTCTTATAAATTGGTCGGTTCCGTGACATGTTTGACCTAGTTAACTTTGGAATATGCTTTTGGTGATAATAACAATGTTGTAGGAAATTTCATTAGCTTTCCAGATCTAGTTATGGTTAAAATAAGTGACTACTGTGCTGCTGTCCAGATTTCTATACTTGTGTTAGGTGATTGCTTTAGCTGCTCTTGTTTTGGCTAAACATGTTGTTTTGTTTTTGATCCATGCATGTGTGCAATATTTGAACTTAAGTTCACTTATGTTCCATGCCTTATATGCTTACTATCCCTTTATAATAGGTTGTGTGATGTTTAGTTAAATAACTCTAGGTGACCATGTCTTGCATGATCTTATGTTTGACCTAAATACTATTATGTGATGCATCTCATATTACCATTCTTCATATTCATGCACTTTCATCTTGCATCTCATCTAGGTACGCTAGACGAACCATGTGAAGGACGTGATGTTAGAGCCAAACCCAAAGATGGTGTATGGTGGACCTATCCCAAAGATGGAAGGAGTAAGCAAGTGCCGAGATGGGAGATACTCACCAAGCAAGTGTCGTCTAACAAACACTAACCTAGTGTTGGATCACAGGCAAGCCCAGAGCATTCTAAGCCTCCTACGTTTTTACAAATATCACTTGAGTTCATTATGTTTGATGCATTAGGTTATAAGAGTTGATTGGAACCACTTGATGCATAGAACTACCTTGTCCAGAAATATACCTTGAACCCTATGTAGGTCAAGGATTGAATGTATGCTTAGCGATGCTTAGACTGGTACAAGTCAGGTGATTTCCTATCACCTATGAGATAAAGGTGGATACCAAAGCATGGTTGGCTATATTTGCTATCGTGGAAATAACCATGTGTTAATAATAAATGGAGACCGGGCAGGATGTCGATAGAGAAGCAACAAGACATAGAGGTCTTGGGTGTGGATCTATCCTCGTCTATGTCATTTAAGGACCGATGTATTGTACGTCCTCGTGTCATGTTGAACGCATGCCTATCACTTAGTTAGCCGGATAACTCGTTCCGATGGTGAAGCCGAGTAGCTCAACTTAGGCTAGAAGCTGAGAAGTGAAAGTGCGCACTCTAGCGATAGTAAGGATGTGCAGGGAGCCATTGGCGTAAGTTTGAAGGAGAGATTGACCTCCTGGCAAAGTGGACTCCCTAAGAGTGCGGTGCTATGTGGACCCGTGAATTTATTCCTGAGTTGTACCAAAGGTGACCCAAGGCAACCACTGATTAGGTTGATTGGGTTTGTGTTAGGAATAATTCCCCAGCTGGGTAGTAATTGATTCGAATCGCTATCTCTCCCGGATAGTGAGAACTTGACTGAGTTGCGGCAACATAGAGACACTTAATTGAACTTGATGGTTATAATGATGATGATGATGTTACAACATTATACCGGCTATGGTTACTATTGCCTATTACTAAATGATATCCCACATGTTTGGCATAGGTTAGTTGCTAATCTAGAGATGAATAGCTATAATTAACTTGGTTACTGAATTGTAAAAATGTATAGCTCAACTCTTGGCTTTTATGCAAAATGTTGTTAAGCTAGCTCCACCTATAAAGCCTTACATACTCCTTGGTGTTACTTTATTTCTGGTTTATGATGGGTAAGTCTAGCTGAGTACATTCGAGTACTCAGGGTTTATCCCACCATGTTGCAGGTTAAGTTCTCGGCCTACTGAAGGTGGTGGCTAACCGCTAGTGGGCTCGGTCACTCTATATTTACTTCTCATCTATATGCTTTTATCAGAGGATGTCACTTATGCTAGCAATGTATTTGGAACTTATATTAATGTAATAATTTGAAAGCTATGTTGTTTTCACTAATCGGTTTTGAAACCCAAACTTGTATAATTATTTGTGAATCCATTTGTAATATTATTTCTACTGCAACTCTACGTATGTGATGTGTATTTGCTTAATCACGCGATCTAGGTTGTGATGTTGATTTACCGAGGTCCTTCGTGACACTCGGCGGACTACCAAGTTTATATAAGTGAAAGTATGCACGTGTCAACATGTTAGCAGGGACAGTCGTACTTGATCTTGTATAAATTGGGCAGTTCTATCACACAAGTCACCACCTATAGCTCGCAGGTGATAGAAAATCACCCGACTTCTACCGGTCTAAGCATGGCTAAGCATAAAGGTTGATCCTGAACCTACATAGGATTCAAGATAGATATTTCTAGCCAAGGAAAGTATATGCAGCAAGTAGTTCCAATGAACTCCTAGTACTTAATGCATTAACATAAAAAGGACTCAAGTTGGTATTAGAACACATATAATGTTAGAATGCTTCGAGGCTTGCCTTTCACAAATGTGGTCGCCTAGTGGTTAGGGCACTCTTGGAGATGATCAACTTTTGGCTCGCTATCGCCTGGAGCTTCTTGGTGCTAAGCCTCCTAGTTCTCCTCTTGTGGATCAGCTTCGAGTTCCACCAACATGATTTCTTCCGTTGCACCTATTGCATGCATATGCATAAAGTAAATATCATGGATGCATAAGAAGGATTGTGAATTATATGACATGAGAACATGAATGATTCTATGTTGATGATTATATCAAGTTACTTAGATGATAACCAAGTTGAATTCTTATTTACTGAGTAGGTGCATATCTCTTCTCTAGAATTTTCAAGAATCCACACTAAGTCTATTTCCGGACCACAACACTATAGCTACAAGTTTAGATCATAACTGGAGTTTTACTCAACCAATTGTTGTGATCTAGAACTTTCTGGAAATCTCATAAAATTTCCTACAACTTTCATTTAGTCATCATAAGATGATTTAATAGCTATCTAGGTTAAACAATTCAATCATCCAGATCTCTCTAGTAGACAAGCAAATTCTGACAGCAGACTTCTAATAGCTATAACTCCCAAATCATTTAGTCTATTACCATGAAAATTTGACACAAGTAAGATAAGTAAGTTATCTACAACTTTGTTAATAACAAGTTTCATAGGGAATGTAATTGTCATCATGAATTTATCAATACAACATAAACTACTCCTGCAGCCATCTAGCGGAATTATAAAGCAATAATTAAGTAGCTTCTTATAACCAATCAACTTCAAGCATAACTACCATTATTAGCGAATCATATGCATCACAAGGACTATAGAAAACATTATGTTTATGCCAAACTAATGTATTTAGATACATTTATTAATTTCTTTATATTATAAGGTGATTTATGAGATAAATATTTCTAATGCTCCATAAATTCTGAGAACATTACAGTAGCATACATATGACCCCAAAAGTCTACTATGCAAATTTCATGCCAATTGGATAAGTACAGCCCTCTATACAAAAATGACAAGTTGCTTAGGTTTATTTTAGCAAAAATAGTTTAGCCTATTGGAAAGTGTCAAGCAATAGATTTCATATTTTTCTTAGCTTCCCTAAAACACATTACCACTTTATAAAAATTTGTATGGCAATACATTACATATTTTTATCCTTTTGAATTTCCTTAGAAAACACCATTTATTAAAAGATAAATAGAAATACCCTACTCCAATCAAGTTTATTGCAAGTTTAGTATTTTTTTTCTAGCTAGAGCATGTCAATACAAACTCAAAAAAATTTGAATCATAATTTTTGCACATACCAACCTCAAGTTATGAATTTTTCAAGATAGAAACCATTTAAAAAGCATTTATATAGCTCCATTTTATTCTCCTCAAAAATACTAGAAATAGTGCATTTAATATTTTTACCAAATACTACACTTCATGATGAGTCCAACAAAATTTGGTTCACCCCATTTGGACACTTCTAGCTCTAGATATGAATTTTTGAAACATACATTCAAATTTGTGAAAACAAATAAGAAGTCAATCACTACACAGACTGATAGATGGGGCCCGGTGGTTAGTAGGATCCACATGTCAGCAATACCAGAGCAGAGGAGGTGCTCCAGCTAGCGTTATCTCGCTGGCGATGAGATCACTAGCGATGACAGTGAGACCAACGTGTTCCCCGTGATCTCCCACAACCAGTGCTACCCTTTGATGGATCGGTGGTGCACTGGAGCACCCTTGCTGGTGGCGATGGAGGCACGATGGAGCTATGTAGTGGCGCGCCGGCCATCTTCGACCATAGCATGCGCTGGTGAGGACAGCTACTACATCCTAGTGGCCTGATGCAGCACTATGATGAGGATTAGGCCATGGTGACGTAGTTGAAAAGCTTGGCCGCGTGCATGGCCAAGCAGTGGCACACGGTGCTTGTCGCACCCAATTTTGCATAGCAAAACCAAGTACTCATATATGTGTGCCTAGGATGTCCAAACACACACATATATCACAAATTGCAATAGTATCAAAGTAAAGTACTTATTACATCGCATATCTCATCATAAAGTAAATACAAAGTTTGCTTAAAGGCAATATTATTACAATCACAGCAGAATAACTAGCACAACTGCCATAGGGAATCCAACTGGGGAATGTCTCCATAGTAGTCCTGGACATCCTCTAGAAACTCTTCATATCCATTATCTGTTACCCATCTGGGATTTTCATTGGATGTAAAGCAAGTGTAAGCTCACCATGCTTAGCAAGTATATCAAAGGGATCTATGAGGCTCAAAAAGGCTTGACTCTATTTGACTACAGTTCGTAATTTTAGTTAATCAAATTTTAGCATCCTGAATCACTACTTTAATGAACAGTCCCAATTCCCAAGTGGCATTAAAGTATCATCAAGTTTTATCTCAATTCCCAACCATCCATCATCCACAGTAACCACTAATCTCGAAGGATCCAGACCACTCGTATCCGTGAGCATGGCTGTTATAACAGGTTAATTATTTCTGTAGAAATTGTACATCTTTACCCACCGATCCATGATTCCCAATGTCGGGGTTTGTGAGACCCACTACACCTCTTCCCAGGAAGTGTAGCAGAGTTTCACTATGAAACCCTTAGCTAGTTGCACTAACAGATCATAGCTACAAAGGAATCACACACATGGGCATCGTAGCATGGTGCACACCCTAATAGAAAAAGGAAAGATACCCTCTTACCCCTTACTAGAGCTACAGATGAGCTAGTACAATCTAGTTAATAGGTTAAAGTCAGAGCCATGTGACACTCGGGGTTGTACAGTCCCTCCTGGGTTGCCACTTCAGGATTAAGTCCTTATGGAGAGGCACTAGAGTACTCAACCCCGTACTCTAGCCCCCTATCTGTTGCTAAAAAGCTCCATTTTATCACATTGCATATAGCCTTTAATCATGTTAAACATTTATTTCATGTTAAGCGCTACAGCATCTATCCAAAATGCCTACCCAATAATCCCAAGTATCAAGGATATGTGGTACAAGTAATCATCTTGGTAAAGTCCTTAAAGGCATTTCAAATTAAACACATGCATGAATGTAAGTGGTAATAGTTCATAGGTAACAAGGGGCCTTTGGTACACTTGCCTTCCTCAAAGTCGTCCTAGGAGTACTGCTAATCCTGCTGGGGGTACTCAGTCACTTCAAATGGCTTACCCTCTAATCATGATCCAATCATCAATCAAGCATCATACCAATCATTACATGCATACAAGATAGACTTCCATTAGAACAATACACCAAACAGTGAAAACATAAGTTGAAAAGCTTACAAATCAATTCTACGCATTGCAATGAACACGTGAGTGAAAGAATCACTCAAATCGGACTTAAAACATGAATGTTATGCATGAAATAAGATGTAATGGCATTTCTATAAATAATCTGAACCTATTTTTGAATTAAAACAATTAAAAATATAAATTATCACGGTTATAGGACTGCGGGCATTAAATCTAGAAAGTATAGGGGCCTAACCAAATAAAAACAGGACTAAATAGAAACTCTTTTGAATTGATAAGTACCGCGGGTTGATTCTACAAAACAGGGGGGGTTTCAGCAAAATACGCGTGGCTGACCGCGGTTTAAATGCGGCTGCTGACTAGGCGGCCATGTGGCAGCTTCTGGTAGGCATGGTGCACCACGCAGGCATGGGCCCACTGACGTGGGCACTGATGCAGCCCTGTGGATCGAGTCCACAGTCCAATGGTGGACCAAACCGGTATGGTGTAATCTGGACCGTTCGTCTAGATCTGACGGCGCCAGAGTGTGCGGTGGCAGCGGTTGCCGGGGAAGAAGGGCCCAATAGCCGCACCATGGTCGGTGATGGCTGGGGTTCACCGGTACGGCGTTCTAGGGTGTAAAATCGAGAATAGAAGGCACGGGTACGGTTAGGAGCTCACCGCAAGTCCGATGAAGGTGATCTCGGTCTTTGGGATGGGTTCTAGAGTCTTGGTTGATGGCAGCGGAGCTCTAGAGAGAGAGAGAGAGAGTACATGCAGGTGAGGTCGAATCCAAGCATGGCATCACCAAAACGATGAGAGAGAGGTACCTACAGGCGTGGGTGGTCATGGCGAAGCTTCGAGCGACGTCAGTGTCGAGCTTCGAGGCGTGGAAGAGGGGAAACTACGGTGGCGGTGGCTCTCGACTCGGGATTATATAGGGCAGATGGTGACTAGAAATAGGAAGGGAAGCGGTCAGATTCGAGCGAAAGGGGTCGTGTTCCTTTTGTGGACGACGACGCGGTGCTTGCCATATGGGAGCGCCATCACCAGAAGCAAGAAAGGAAAGAATAGCGTGAGGAAGAAGGAAGGGTCGGCGCTGACAGGCGGGTCCGATGCATAGTGAGAGAGGGAAAAATGGTTCACGGCGATGAAGGCTGAGCCAGCGACGCTGTGGGCCGATGTGCTGATGCGGGCCACACACGGTGGAAGCGCGAGGCAGGGCGAACAATGGGCCGGGCGGCAGGCTGGGCTACGCGTGGTAGCAGGAAAAAGGCCGCGGGAAAAATAGGCCGGTGCGAGGAAGAGGGAGAAGGCCGGTGTGGGAGGCTAGGCCACATGAGGTGCCATTGTAGGCCAGCGCTGGGTAGGCTACCGAGTGGGCTTGAGCAAGCAGGCCTGGTGCCTAAAAAGAAAAGAGGAAGGAAGGGCGCTGCTGGGCTGCCAGTGGGCCTGCGCGGGAAGAAAAGAAAAATTGGGCACTGGGCCGATTCCTGGTGTTGGACCAAAATGGAGGAAAAATGAATTTTCAAAATCAAATCATTTTCCAAATCTATTTCCTCTATTTTTAGTTTTAAGTCAAATTCAAATGTGACTTGAATTCAACTTCAATTCATCTAACCCTACACTCAATCAAAACCATATGCTCCGGCATGAATGCGACAAACAAGTTTCTAAACTTATAGTTTATTTTATTTATACAATATTTATTATTTGGCCTAAGTTAGAAATACCTAGAAAATGTATTAAAGGATAGGAATAAATTGCTAATTTGTAGTAGAATTTTTGGGTGTTATAGCTATGGCGGGGCTCTATGTTCTGGCTAGCCGACAGTGAGGGAGGAGTCTCCATCTAGCCTACTGGATCTATGTCATAAGGCCATGTAGAGACAACTAAGAGCAGGAACTGGAGTGACCCTGAACCGGCTGGCCGCGGTGAGCTCAAGCTCACGACCATTGTGGCCACGGCGGGAGCGGCGGTGTGTTCCCGCTTGACCATGCAGTAACGTCTAACCTAGTTCCTACCTAAGCATATGGACCATAAAGCGGCTATAGACTAGAGAAGAGGAGGACATGAGGTGCAGTGGAATGGTGTGGCTACGGTGAACCGAGCACGCGGTAGCGCTCTGGTGATGGAGCGGTGGCGGCGAAGCAAAATGCGCCCTTACCCTGGCTCGGCAAGTGGGGCTAGCGGGTCATAGTAGAAGAGGTGATGATAACAATGCTATAGACGAGCTAGATTGGTTGGTGGTGCAACGATGGCGACAAGCAGGCATGGCGGAGCGACGACAATGGCGTGGTGCTCCGCTTTGCTCTAGCGTGGGCGAGAGAGAGCGGGGTGCGAGGGTGAAATGGAGTGAGCAGTAGAGGCACGCGCCTTATCCCTCCACGCTGGCCTGACTAGCCGGGCCAGCATCATTGTATGGCCACCACACGGCGCACCTATCCTGCCCTCGGTCGACCACTAACATCAGCGTCAAAACGGCATCAATCCCTGATGAACACGACTGTCAGAGCGATTTCACGCGATCGTTACTCCTAAACCGTTCATGCTTTGCAAAAACTTCTTTAACAAGAATTGTAAAGCTACATGACATCTACAAATTTGATTAAATGAGTTCAGTCCAGATCAGCCTAGTTTACAAACTATAGCACGTCAAACACAGGTTCATTGAGACGGTAAACCAGCTCAAGACTTAGAAAATTTTCGAAGTCGAAAATAGTAATTCTATTGCTACTTGTGGACTATTTTTGAGCATGCTATGCATTGAATTAGGTCTTGACCCAAAAATCAAAGTTGTTACTCAAGTAAAGTACTAAAACTTTGCTTAAGGGTGCACTACCATGCAAATGCTCTATGCTATAGTTCAACTTAGGTCAATCAGGCAACATGAAAATGATAACTTACACTATAAACATGAGTTAGAGGTCAATTGGGTCCAAGTCATGAATACTAAAGTTGTTCCAAATGACATTCTAAACATGTTAAAGGTACTCCTAGGGTCCCACAAACATTTTATACATTGGTCACAAGCAAACCCTAGCATATGTAAAGCATTTAGAAACAAACACATGTGATATAAGCAATCATAGAGATAAAATTTGAGATGCTCATGCTCATGAATGATCAATCATGCTTGTGCTCATGAAATGCCAATGCCAAATGCATGCTTAACACCTAGGGTGTTATAGTACTTGTCCAAAATCATTTACACATAGTAAAATTGCTTGGGCAAGCAACATGAATCCAAAAGAGCTTAATTTACATATCTTTGTAGAGTTGTCATCAAATACCAAAAAGGAGGAGATTGAAAGGTCCTTGTTTGGTTTTGTTAATTGAGTGACAACATAGGTGGACTAATGTGTTTAAATGTGATATACACAGGTGATTAGTCCATACGTACACTTGTGTGAGCAACTCATGCCATGACGGTAAAGATGGCTTGGATTTGTCGCAAAGCTCACACATGTGATGAAGGAGCTCATTGCATATCAGACATGACATTGAGTCATGTGACTAAGGTGGAGAAGATCAAGACAAGACTTGGCTCGATAGATCGGTTGCAAGTGTGAAGGGCAAGTTGAGTGATGAGTTGGAGCCGATGGACCGAAGCAATGGTGAAGAGTAAGTGAGGTCAAGATCAATGAACCAATATGGTCATGTGATGATATGAAGTGGATCATATCATTTGTGATCTTGTCAGTGCATGTGTTGCATCAACATTGGAGGAGATAGAATGGAATGCGTAAGGCAAAGGTACAACCTTAGGACATTTCATTTCACTGGTCATAGGTGTGTAGAGAAGTTTATGCCTAGGTTTAGGATAGATGGCCATACTATCAAGAGGGGCAAACTTGTTTGCATATCGGTCATCTAGTGCCACTTGAGCGATCTAACTTTGCATACATGTTAGGATCGAGTGGCATGGTGAAAAGAGTGCTAATCCTTTGGAAAAATATTTGTGAAAAGCTAACACATGTGCACAAGGTGGTGAACACTTGGTGGTGTTAGCACATTTGCAAAGGTGTTGGAAAAGGTGAAGAAAAGGAGGCAAAACTAGGCTTGGGGTGGTGCCCTGGGGGCACCACCATCCCCTGTCCTATGCACTGCCACCCCTGTGGTAGTGACCGGCTGGTCGAGCCTGAGAGCAAGAAGTTTGGGTGATGCCCTAAGGGCACCGCCACTGCTTGTGCAGTGGCACCTCCACCCTTAGGGTGGTGCCCACCTAGACTTGGCCGAGAGGAGTTGGAGCTGGGGCTGGCACCATCAGTGGTGGTGTACACCGCCATGGTGAGGGCAGTGCACCGCCATGTGTGGTCTGGTGCCACCGCCGTTTTTCGATAGAGAGTAGGGTAGCCGAGTCGGGCACCGTTGTGGACACTGCCACACCTAGGGCAGTGCACCACTACTTTTTTAGAGGCTGATGTTTTTAGGTGGCTAGCTAGGTGGTCACCGCCACCCTATCCGGTGACCAACGGCTAGTTTTGCAGAAACCAGCTCCTTTGCTCTAACGGCTCTATTTGTCTTAGGGGCTATAAATAGAGGTGGAGCTTAGCCTTGGGCTAGTTGTTGAGCACCCTTAAGCCTTGGTGGCTTGTGTAGGTGTGCATGGGAGCCCTCTAACTCACATATGCTTGATAGTGATCATCCGATTGAGTGTGAGTGTGATTCTAGTGCGATTGCATTGTGAGGTTGCATCGAGTGGCACTAGGTGATCGAGTTGCAAGCCAGTGGTGCTTATTACTGTTGGAGGTTTCCACCTCCTAGATGGCTTGGTGGTGGTCTCCACTGAAGCATGCAAAGAAGATTGTGTGGTGCTCTAGAGAAGTGATTGTGAGGGGTATTGTGCTCACCCCGCAGGAGACACGAAGAGCAACTCTAGTTGAGCATGTCATTGAGCTACCCTGACTTTTGGGGTAGGTTCTTGCGGTGCCCAACGTGTGGGCTTGGTGGGTGATGCCATTTAGCCGCCGAACCAAAAAAGTGAGCGGTCGACACAATAGGGACTAGCGTGTTGGCAAGCATGTGAACCTCGGGAGAAAAATTACCGTGTCAACCTTGTCTTCCTATTGGTTTGCATCCTCGTTACACAAGCTAGTATTTAATTTATTTACTTTGTGCTTGTTTAGTTGCTCTTATAATTAGTTAGCCTATGTAGCTTGCTAGCTACCTTCTTGCTTGTGTAGCATAGAAGTAGCTCCCTTGTGTGACTAATTTGGTTTGAGTAACCTTGTTAGTCACATTGCTTAGTTTGTGTAGCTAAGTAATTTGCGCTCTCTAATTTGGCTTGTGTAGCCTTGTTATTTAGCATTCCTAGTGAGCTTAGGAGCTCTATGCTTTTACTTACTAGATTGTGTAGGAGCTCCCCCAGTTGCTTGAAGTACTAGTGGCATAGGTTTATGTGACCTTGCTCCTAAAATTGGTTAGGTGAGCTCTAGCTAGCCTGACACCTTTGTTGCTAGTTTAGTATCTTTGTAAGGTGCTAGAGAACTTAGATAGAGGGGTGTAGTCTTGACTAGACCGTTAGTTTCAATTTTGTACTTGTTTCAGTTAGCCGACGTGTTTATTTTTTTTATAATAGACTATTCACCCCCTCTAGTCTGCCATCTCCACTCTATAGGAATGCATGGCATGGTGTCAAGAGATCCTAGGTCAAGATTTATGGGCTCAAAAGGTTTCTTGGCAACAACAAGGCACCCTCGGCCCTCCAGGAGTTCCTACAGATATTCTGACTTGGAAGTCTCCTGCACGCTGACCTTCAATGAGCCTAGCCGCTGTGTCACTAGTGACCCAGGGCATTGAAGATGGTATTGTTCTTCCCCATCTCTTTGCAGAACTTCCTCTAACACCCAAGATGAATGGCCACCAGCAGACCACTAGAGAACCCAATCTTGAAAGCCTTCTCCCAGCAACGGTGGAGCTGCCGAAATATGCCATGAACTTTGGTGGACAAAAGGAGTTGCCACTATCTCACTCAGTCTAATGCTAAGGGATTTGGAGGGAGGGGAGGGGAGGGGAGAGACAAAGTGCACCCAGACCCGGCTTAAATAGGCCAACCTTGAAGATGCACCTGAAAGCTCTAGTTTGGTTTTGGTGAATTGATGAAACCCTAAGTGCTAACCTAGTTTATTTAAGTGATTATGAGATAGGTGGCACTATTCCAAGTGGTGGAACAATGGTGAAGATCATGATGATGGTGTGACCATGGTGATGATCAAGTACTTGGACTTAGAAAAGAAGAAACAGAAAAACAAAAAGGTTAAGGCAAAGGTGATATTCCATAGGAGCTTTTTGGTTTGCTGATCAAGACAATTAGCGAGTGTGATCACATTTAGGATCAATAGCTGTACTATTAAGAGGGATGAAACTCATATAGAAATGCAGTTATCAAAGTGCAACTAGATGCTCTAAGTCTTTGCAAATGCATTCAGATGTAGTGGAGTGCTAACACCCTTGAAAATGTTTGAGAAAATATGCTAACACACGTGCACAAGGTGACACACTTGGTGGTTGACATATTTGTTCAAGGGTGCTAAAGTTTGGGGTTAAAAGGAGAAGTCTTGTAGTGATCGGACTCTGCCTTGGGTAGTGACCAGACTCTAACCCCACATCTAGTTAGTGGCATGCTGTGAAGGCCACCTTCGGTCTTGTGACCAGACGCTGAGAAGAAAGTGGGACCAGATGCGTAGGGGGTGCGTCTAAACACCCATGACGTATGATTATGCAAGCGTATAGGCGAGAAAGGATCGAGCGGATGGAGGGCACATCTGGTCATGCTTGACCTAATGCATCTAGTCACATTTTTGCTGCTCAGGAACCTTACTAGAAATGATCTAACTCTACATTGGTGTGAGTTAGGTCAGTGCTGTGGTGCGTCTATTCAATGGTGCGAGGACTCAGGCGCACGCGTGACCTGACGCTGCTTTGGCACATCCGGTCACTCTGTGCTGCATCTAGTTTCAACTTAATGGGTGAACATGATCAACTCAACCATTGGAATCAAACAACCGAGGTCAAATGTAGGGACACATGGAGGCTGATCCACGACTAGACGCTGGGGTGCCACGTGTCTGATCACTTTGACCGATGCGTCCGGTCACCTCGATAACAGTGAGGTGCATTGGGCCAATGGCTCTATTTCTTGTGAGCCTCTATTTAAGCCCCTTGGCCAGCTCTAGCATACTCTGTTGGTCATTTGCATTGCAATAGCAACCTTGTGAGCTTAGCCAAAGCCCTCCCACTCATCTCCATCATTGATTCATCATCTTTGTGAGATTGGGAGAGAATCCAAGTGTATTGCTTGAGTGATTGCATCTGGAGGCACTTGGTGTTTGTGTTTGGCTATGGGATTCGCTTGTTAGTCTTGGTGGTTGCCACCACCTAGATGGCTTGGAGCAGCGAGGTTCGTCGAGTGGAGGTTGGTGATTGTCTCCGGCTCCGGTCGTGGTGATTGTGAGTGGTTCTTGACCTTTTCTCGATGGAGAGCCAAAAGGTACTCTAGTGGATTGCTCGTGGCTTGTGTGATCCTCATCTTGTGTTGGTTGTGTGGCACCCTATTGAGGGTTTGGCGTGTGTTGCCAATTAGCGCGTGAACCTCCAAGTGAGTGAATCACCACAACAAGGACTAGGTTGCCAGTAGGCAAGTGAACCTCGATAAAAAATTTTGTGTCATCATTGTCTGAGAATTTCTTGATTGATTATGGTTGATTAGCTCCATCATATTGTGATTAGCTCTATCCTCGACTCAGCGGTATAATCATCACCATCCCCCCTTGTATTTACATTCCTAGTGTGTAAGTTACGCTCTTTAGTGTAATTATTTTTTAGAGCTAGCTTGCATCAGGTCAAGTGGTTAGTGAGGCTCTTTAGATAGTCATTGAGAGCTCACTAACTTAGTGTAGTGCCATATCCATTATGTGGATAGAGTCTATAGCAACTAGAATTGTGGTAGGTGGCTTGCATTTTTAATAGGCTAGCGCAACACTCGCTTCGCCGTTTATTTCACTAACCACATAGCTCAAGTGTTGTTGTAGAAATTTTTATAGGCTATTCACTATAACACACCTATGTTAAGCTTTGCATTTTGACATATGCATTTCATGAGCACAAGCATCATCCAAGCATTCATCAACATGAGCATATGAAATTTCATCTCCTTCTTATACATTGTCACATGAAATGTTGATTTATATATATGCTTATGCTTGCAATCATGTATGACCTATGTATGAGATGGTTGTGAGGTCATGAAAACACCTTAGACACATCTAGGATGGTAAATGGAACAATGTTTGTATTCATGGCATAGGCCAAATTTGCTTCTAAGTGTTGGTTTCATTTGAAATGCCATTTTTATGATACTAGTTTGACCAAAGTTGAATTGTAGCTTAGATTGTTTGCATGGCTATGTGACCTAAATAAAACTTGTAGTACTTGACTAGGGTAACAACTTTTATTTTTGGGTCATGGTCTAATTCAGTGCATAGCAAGTTCAAAAATAGCTCACAAGTTGAAAGGAAATGTTGTTTTGTGACTTCGAAAATTTTCTAAGTGTGGAAACAATTTTCAGTTTCTAAGTACCTCACTTTGGAGCAGTGTAGTTTGTTAACCAGTGAGAATTAGATGATGGTTCTTGAAGCAAAGTTGGAGATATCATGTAGCTCTACAACTTTCATTAAGGAAGTTTTTTGCTAATTCACAATAGATTAGGAGTAATTGAATCCCTAAGTCACGCTATTAGACGGATTCAGTGGCACCTAAATCGGCGCCCGCGCGCGGTGTCGTGGCTGACCAACCATAGGCCATGGCCACCACGTGGCAGTAGCATGCCGACATTGGCTCGGTCGGTTAGGCTTGAGCACGCACTTAAGCACCGCGCACCCACCACCCCATTCACTCACTCGCTCTCACTCCCTCATGTTCGCTCTACACCTTCAAGCGCAGCGCCGAGCTCACCGTAGCGCCACCACAGCTCCATAGCAGCCACTCGCCGCCGATGTAGCCTCGCTAGCCATTTCATCTCAGTTGCAACTACTTCGCCATCACCTCCACCTCCTCAAGCCACCAGCACCACCGACGGACCACAGGTAGAGCGGCATTTCGCCTCGTCGCAGCCACTATCATCATTGAAACGCCGCCGTGCTTGTGGCTCACCATGGCCTCGCCATTCCACTGCACTGCATGCCTTCATTTTCTTTGATCCAACTCCGTGCTAGAGTCTAGATGTTTAGGCCAGAGTTAGGAATGACGCCACCCATTGATGGCGCCCGAACGAGTCGCCGCTCCGCCCACGCCCGCCATGGCCGCCATGGCACTCGAGCTCGCCACCGCCGAGTTGGTTCACCTTCTCACTCCTTTCTCACGTGCCTTAGGCCAACTAACCCTAGGCCTCGCTAGTGGCATGATGGAGACCCGCCTTTCACCGCTGTTTAGCTAGAATAGCGTGAGCACTGCTATGCTCTATGCGCCGCCGCATGGCCATGCACGCGGCTGAGCTCACCGATGCCACCTTGAGCCCTCACCTATGTCATGTAGCTCTGCTAGGTCACTAGGACGGAGTAGCCTTCCTCACCTGAGTGTGCCATAGCTAGAGATGGCCAGCGTACTGCCACCAACCTCTATCGTTCGCCATGGCCGCCGTCGAGCTTTCTTCGGTGAGCCACCGAGCCAACCAAGCCTACCAGTCAATGCGCATGGATGAGATGAGTGCAGTGGTGAAGACGCTACCGCTGGAGACCTCGCCATCGGCGAGTTCTCACCAGTCCGCGCTGTCCCCTGTTTTGGTCTCGCTAACGAGTGGGTACCTGTTGACCGTGGGCCTCGGCTGTCAGTCTGTGTGGTGTTTGATTTTTCAATTTATTTTTCTAGATTTGAATGCATGTTTCAAAAATTAATATCTCAAGCTAGGACTATCCAATTTTGGTGAACTAAATTTTGTTAGTTTCATCTTGAAGTGTAGTATTTGATTAAAATATGAGATGCACTATTTCTGGTGTTTTTCTAGGAGAATAAAATGTAGCCAGATAAATGCTTTTTAAATGGTTTCTATCTTGTAAATTGCATAACTTGAGCTAGATAGGTGATAAAATTGTGATTCCAATTTTTCTGGTCTTGTGTTGACATGCTCTAGCTAGGAAAAATACTAAACTTGTAGTGGTCATACTTTGAATATGGTCTTCATATTTAATCCTAATTAATTACTAGTTTCTAGTGAAATTAATTGGGGTAAAAATATATAACATATGATCATGCAAATTTTTACACAATATTCTTATGCTAGGAGAAATATAAGAAAAATATTAAATCTATTGGTTGACACTTTTCACTATGCTAAACTATTTTTGCTAAAATAAGCCTATGTAACTTGTCATTTTTGTAGAGGTAGTTGTACTTATCCAAATGGCATGAAATTTGTAAAATTGACTATTGATGTCATTTGTAGGCTACTATAATTTTCTTAGAATTTATTAATTAGGCTTGTTATCTAAGGAAATTAATAAATGGATATAAATAATTTAGTTATGTTTAAACATAATGTTTTATATGGTGCTTGAGATGCATATGATCTGTTGATGTTATTAGTTAGGCTTAAAAGCAATGGATTGTATGCAACTAGTTAATTATTGCTTTATAATTCAAATAGATGGCTGCATGTATAGTTTCGATTGAGTTGATAATTTCAAGATGATAATTGTCTTTTCTATAAAACTTGTTAATAACAAAGTTGTAGATAACTTACTTATCTACCTTGTATTAAATGTTCATAGTCATAGGCCTTATGGTTTAAGAATTATTGTTGTTAGAAGACTGCTGTCAGAAATGCTTGTTCTCTAGACAGATTTGAATGATTGAATTGTTTGACCTAGATAACTACTAAATCACATTAAGTGTATTAAAATAAAGTTGTAGGCAATTTTATAAGATTTCCATAATGTCTAGAACCATATTATTTTGATGTGTATAACTCCAGTTATGGTCAAAAGAAGTGACTATTGTCTTGCAGTCTAGAAAATGATTTACATAAGTGTTGCTTAAGTTACTAGAGAAGAGATAAGCACCTACTCTGTAAAATAAGATGCAACTTGTTATTACTTTAATGAAAAGTTGTTGAAAACACTTGGGAGGATGCATTCATCACATCATATCATATTATACATGTCATCATATATGCATTCGTGATATCTTATTTCATGCTCATGCATATAGGATCGTCCAAAGAAATAACTCTGTTGGAGTTCAACGAAGAAGAGCAGGAGGATCAGCAGGAGACGCCTTAGGCCATAGCTCTAGGAGAAGAGGAGCAAACTCTCGAAGATCTCCCTAAGTGTCTAGATCACCAGCCAACCTCTTTCCTCAAAGTCAAGCCCCGGAGCATTCTAAGTCTCCCATGTTTTACAATATATTACTTGAGTCATTTATGTTTGATGCATTAGGTTATAAGAGATGATTGGAAACAGTTGATGCATAGAACTGCCTTATCCAGTTACATATACCTTTCACCCTATGTAGGTCTAGGATCGAATATATGCTTAGCCATGCTTAGACCGGTAGAAGTCGGGTGATTTCCTGTCACCTACGAGATATAGGTGGATACCGAAGCACGGTTGACTATATTTGCTATCATGGAAAAGAATCATGGGGTAATGTAAATGGAGGCTGAGCAGAGTCTATGTGTAGGTTGACTCATGTGATTTCGTATGTGCCGATTGAGGACCGTACCATTGTTGGACGCTTCTGACAAGATTGAATGCAAGCCTCTCACTTAGCTGGTTAGATAACTTGTTTTGACCACAAAGTCGAGTAGCTCAACTCAGGTCGGGCCCCATTCTATAAAAGTACACACTCTGGATGGTAGTAAGGATGTGCGGAGAGCCAGACATGAGCCCAAGGGTAGGCCGAGCTTGAATGTCCTGACAGCTAGTTGTCCCTGATTGTGCAGCGCTGGGCGAACCCGTGAAATGTGGACCTAAGTTGTATCAAAGGTGACCTAAGGTGACCATTGATCTGGTCTGCCTAGGTTTGTGTTAGAAATAAATTCCTAGCTAGTTGAAATTGATTCGAATCGTCATCTCTCCTAGACAGTGAGAAACTTGGCTAATACCAATATTGTAGTAACTATGATATGGAACATGATGGTTTAGATGAACATGGAATTACTACACCGGCTATGGTTACTATTGTATGCTACTAAATGATATACTACATGTTTGGCATAGGTTAGTTGCTAATTTAGAGATGAATGGCTATAATTAACTTGATGACCGAATTATAATTGTACAACTGAGTTAGTCGCTTTTTATGCCAAATATTGTCAAGCTACCTCCACTTATAAAGTCTTGCATAATCCTTGGAGTCACTTTGTTTTTGGTTTATGATGGGTAAGTCTAGCTGAGTACCTTCTCATACTCAGGGTTTTATTCCCATTATTGTAGATCGTACAGTTTATCATAGCTATTGCAAGAACTACTTATGTCTCGCCATGGATGAGGAGTGAGCCCTGGGCAGGCATCACTTATTAATCCTTCTTATATGCTTTGGTGGGAGTATGATCACAAACTGGCACTATGTATTTGAACTATGATGGCAGATGTTAGTTTCAAACTTTAATTTGCTTCCACCGCTACTATTTACTAAACTTGGTTTGTAATAATCTTAATTCATACTCTAATGAATGAACTGTATTTGTGAACCTTATGTAACGTGTGACATGAATGTTGAATCATGTACGATCTTGGTTCTATGTTGATGGTTAATCGAGACCCGTCATGGTACTCGATGGACTACCGGGTTTATATGGGTTCAAGTATGATAGTGCAACCGCTTGCGGGCTGCCCTTGTACTTGTGCTCTTATAAATTGGCCAGTTCTGCTACAGCTGGCATCAGAGCAAGATTCAACATTAATTGCCACATGTGTATTTAAAACAAAGTTTTTTGTTTTCCAAAACTAGTTTTTATCAACTTATAGCTATATATATAGGTGTTTAAAAACCTAGAGTTTGAATCTAAAGTGTGCCAGTGATCACTTTCTTTATGCCCAGTTAAAGACTTCAAGTGGCTAATTAAGTACTAACTTGGGGGTTTTCAATTTCGTCGTCCATACGGCATGCTATTGTATGGATGACATTCACTTCAGTGGTAATGTATGGATCAAATGTCTCTATGCCCAAGGTAACATGCCAATCATTATCATAGTGGCATGACCGCAAGATGTGAGCGTGCGGTCTATGGGGAGAGTTAGCTTTGTACTAAAGTATATATATGTCTCATATATATGCAGAGGTATTTAATTGAGGGTTAGCTTTGATACGACTATGTATGCATATTTATATGTATATATAGGACATATTTACTTTTGGGTAGCTTTGATACGGAAGTATATATATATATGGGTATATATATATGGAAGTATTTAGCTTGCAACCTAGAGCCCAGATTTACATTCTACATATATACTTGTGGGGTTGGGCTGAAATGAAATTCTTGTGCAGGTACACTAACAACGACACATGTAGCCTAACTAGTTACGTTATATATGAGAGAACGTATGTATGCCACCGTGTATGCCATTGGAAGTCTTAATTTTCCTAAGTTTGTGAGAATGAATGAAGCATGCATGCATCATGAGAAATCATTATTACATACTGCATGGTTTCCCCCTTATAAATCTCTTACTCGGTTATGTAACTCTTATCCATTATGACTTTGTCTCACGAGAGTTGCACCATGTTATTTGTATAGATGGCAGCACCGACTAGAAGTGAGAATTTCCTGTTGATGTTTAGTACTCCTACCCTACTTTGGAGAGTCTTGCATTATGTGGGGTATTATGAACTGCCCCTCTATTACTAGAATGAAGTATACCTAGAGGGACAACCATGGTATGAAGTACAACTAACCATACCAGCTCATAACCAAGCACCCTTCTGGCAGGAATGGAGGGCGAAATCTGAAGGAAGAACTCCTTGGGAAGCTACCCAAGTAGTGGCTTTTGAGGTGCTAAGTCAGATTTGTCAGCAGCACGGGGATGAGCTTACTGGTAGTGCTGCTAGTACTTTTCCTCGGGTGGATCCATCCACAATAGTATGGGCACAGCGCAACAGCAATGCATTGATTCAAGACCGGGATGAGCGGGTAGACAGTTCTAGTCCCGCTATGAATGCAATGTTTGTAGTGATGAAGATGTTTTACACTCATTAGGACACCAGGGACTTCTGGCAGGAATCCTATACCACTTGCATGGATAAGCTCATGAGAGCTGAAGCTGCACAGCATAAGCTAAAGAAGCGTGTGCGCAAGCACAAAAAGGCAGCAAGTGAGGCTTGATGGGAAACTTTTCAAGCTTATGTAGCTTTGGGAAATCTCCACACCCAAATGGAGCAAGTTGATCAGTAGAGAGCTGTCAGCCAAGAGGCAAGAGCGGATGATCAGGTAGTGTTAGCAGGACTGTGGGAGCAGCTAGAGGCCACCCATGCCGAGGCGTTCATAGCTACGCGCCAGCAAATCCTAGCAAAGAGCCGTGCAACTATGGCAGAAGCAGAACAAGATAGGACCCAAGCCTTGAAGGTATAGTAGGACCATGTCGAGAGGGACTTGTGTCAGTAGCTTGCACAAACCCAGAACATAGTGGTTGATCTTTAGCATGAGGTGCATTTCCTGAAGAACCAACTGCACCCGATCCTTAATGAGGAAAAAGAAGATCTAGAGATGTTGATCGAGGATGATGGTTGGAAGGAAGAAGAAGTAGAGCTATAGGATGAGGATGATCCTTTCTCTGACCTCGACAGCGAACACGTGGAAGATTAAAATCGTCTAGTGACTAGTTAAAGCGCTAGATGTATCCCTATTATTTATGTAATGGACTTGTAGCTTGAAGTTTGGTATTCATGATTTGACTTCTGTGTAATATTGGCACTCTGCATATTGTTTCATGATGGGTTGAACTTTAATGAAATTCTAGTTTTGTTTTACTGGTGATTATGACATGCATGTTAACGCGCTGCGAGACCGATAAGTGATCAAATTGGTGATGTCATGTTGCGAGAATGAATTATTATGCCTCTGTTTATTGTATGAATTTAAGATTCTCACTAGTAATTTTAGTTTGGTATGATTATACAATTCATCTATAATCTACTGACATCATCCAATAATCACTTATTGTTGCAACTTTGTAGATGACTTGCACTCACACTGGAGCCGGCAACAGCCAAGGTGGCAACGACGGTGACTTACCACCACCGCCACCACCATCTACAAATGAATTCTTTGCATAGTTCTTGGGTAGTCAAAGAATAATGGAGAAAACATTGTGCCTCATCACATGGAACACTGCTTGAGCCCATCAGCAACAACAGGGGCTGGAGATAAATCAATACAGCTCTTTCAATGATTTCCAAGACACCAAGCCTCCTATCTTCAAGGTGGCCAAAGAACCACTTCAGGCGGATGAATGGCTAAACACAATTGAGCAAAAGTTCCATCTATTGAGGGTTATGGAACATCAGAAGGTAGAATATGCGTCCCATTAGCTGTAGGGACCGACTGGAATATGGTGGACCCATTTCCTGTCATCTCTACCTACCAATTCTCAGGTCACATGGGATCAATTTAAGTTAGCCTTTAGGGGACATCACATTCCCCTAGGGCTAATGCACATGAAGGCAGCCGAGTTCATGTGACTCACACAAGGGACCAAGACCCTTATGGAGTACATGCATGCTTTCAACAATTTATCCCATTATGCCCTAGGGTTCTTTGATACAGAGGAAAAGAAGATTGAAAGCTTCAAGAGAGGCCTTAGCACTAAGCTGATGAAAACTATGGCCAACTCAAGGTGCACCACATATAATGAGTTCATCAGTAATGCCTTGACTCAAGAGAACTAGAACAATCTGCATGCCATGACAAAGGGTCGCAAAAGAGCAGCTGAGGGAGGTGCCTCAGGATCTTCCCAGTCTAGAACTCTAGTGGCAGCTAGGCCATAGTTTTGTCCACCCACGCCCAAGTTCAGGCCTCCTCCACCAAAAGCCTAAGCCAACTGACCTCAGAAGGTGTTTCGTAAGGCGTTCACCATTGCCCTACCCAAGGGAAATGGAGGACAAGGAAGATTAGCAGGATCTAGGGCAATCAGCCATGCTTCAACTATAATCAATTGGGTCATTAGGCCAAGGAATGCCCCCATCCTAAGAAGAATAGCAATCAAAACCAGGGCAATCAGAGATAGGCAAATCCTAAAGCACATCCTAGATACGTGCATTACACCGCTGTTGAAGAAGTTCCTGCAGGAGAGGTTGTCATAGCTGATATGTTTCTTGTTAACAAACATCCTGCCATTGTTTTATTTAATTCTGGAGCTTCTCACTCATTTATGAGCCAAGCATTTGCATCTAAGTATAATCAGAAAGTAATTGAGGTAAACAAGGGTGGTTATAATATAAGTTCATCTAGGCTACTATCTCTATAAACCAAACAGTCAGAGATGTGCTTATCTCGATACAAGAGAGGGAGTACATGATGGATCTAATAGTATTGCCTAGATTAGCCATATATGTGATCTTAGGCATGAAATGGATGAGTGATCATGGTGTTCTCATTGACACATCCACTCGGACAATTATGTTGAGAGAACCAAAGGGAGGTAATCCTTTTCTAGTACCACTTTCCTAAAGTTTTGATCTCCAAAACTTGTCTTGCGCTATCCAAGCCACTACCCTTTGTGGTATTCCAGTGGTTTGTGAGTTTTCTGATGTATTTCTAGATGAGTTGCTAGATTTACCGCCTGATACGGATGTGGAATTTAAGATTGAGTCAGTGCTAGGTACGGCACCTATCTCAAGAAGACTCTATAGGATGTCACCAAATGAGTTAGCTGAACTTAAAATTCAGTTACATGAATTGTTGGACAAAGGTCTCATTCAACCTAGTTCATTCCCATGGGGATGTCCAGCTTTGTTTGTAAAGAAGAAGGACAAGTCCTTGAGAATGTGTGTGGATTATAGGCCATGTAATGCTGTGACCATTAAGAACAAGTATCCTTTGCCTCGTATCGATATCTTGTTTGATCAGTTGGCAAAAGCAAAGGTATTCTCCAAGATTGACTTGAGGTTAGGCTATCATTAGATTAAGATCAGGCCAAAGGATATACCCAAAATAGCTTTCTCCACAAGGTATGGTTTGTATGAGTATTTAGTCATGTCTTTTGGACTAACAAATGCTCCTGCCTACTTCATGTACTTGATGAATTTAGTATTCATGCCCAAGCTTGACAAGTTTGTGGTTGTGTTTATCGATGATATCTTGATTTACTCAGAGAATGAGGCAGACCATGCAAAGCAACTGAGAATTGTTTTGTCCAGATTGAGGGAGCATAAGTTATATGCCAAATTTAGCAAGTGTGAATTCTGGTTGAGCAAAGTACCTTTCTTGGGTCACATCTTATCTAGAGATGGAATTTTTGTAGACTCATCTAAAGTACAAGAGGTCATGGATTGGAAGGCCCTGACTTCGGTCCATGAAGTTTTGAGTTTTCTAGGGTTAGCAGGCTACTATCGTCATTTCATTCCTGATTTCTCCAAGATAGCTAAGCCCATGACCCGACTACTTTAGAAAAATGCAAAGTTTAGTTTGATGCTAGAGTGTGAAGTAGCTTTTCACACCCTGAGGACCTTGTTAACTATAGCTCCTATTTTAGCACAACCTGACATTGAAAAGCCTTTCGATGTGTTCTGTGATGCATCAGGTATAGGTTTGGGGGTGTGCTCATGCAAGAAGGAAGAGTTATTGCCTATGCTTCTTGGCAGTTGAGAAAGCATAAGGTCAATTATCCTACACATGATTTAGAGCTTGTAGAAGTTGTTCATGTGTTGAAGATATGGAGACATTATTTATTGGGAAACGTATGTCACATATATACTGACCACAAAAATCTCAAATATATCTTCACTCAACCTGAGTTGAACATGAGGTAGCGAAGATGGTTAGAGTTGATCAAGGACTATAATTTGGAAGTGCACTACCATCCAGGAAAAGCCAATGTTGTAGCAGATGCACTTAGTCGAAAATCTCATTGCAACACTTTGAAAGCCTTGTTGGAAGATGGATTTAATTTGTTACATCTTGTTGTGTTGCACAATATCACTATCGGTTGCTCACTTAAGAGCAAAATCATAGAACTACAGAAAATAGATGTAGATGTATTTCACATCAAGAGAAAGATGAAAGAACAAGGAACCAAGCATTTTAGGTTGGATGAAAGAGGTGTGCTATGGTTTGAGGACCGACTTGTGGTACCGAAAGACCATGAGCTTAGAAATCAAATTTTAGATGAAGCCCATTCATCCAAGTTATCTATCCACCCGGGTAGTAGCAAAATGTATCAAGATTTGAAAAACCATTTTTGGTGGACCAAGATGAAGAAAGAGATCGCCGCCTATGTCGTTAGGTGTGATAATTGCAGTAGAGTAAAGGCCATTCATTTGAAATCTGCTAGATTACTTCAGCCTTTGCCTATTGTAGGCTAGAAATGGGAGGAAATAAGTATGGACTTTATTATCGGCCTTTCGATGACACAACAAGGTCATGATTCCATATGGGTCATTATAGATCGCCTCACAAAGTCAACATATTTTGTACCAGTTAACACAACATATCTAGCTAGGAAGTACGCCGAACTGTATGTTTCTCATATTATGAGGCTACATGGAGTACCAAGGACCATAATCTCAGATCGGGGACCATAGTTTATAGCTCATTTTTGGGAGCACTTGCACCAGGCCTTGGGAAATAAACTAATCATAAGTTTAGCATACCATCCACAAACTTCTAGATAGACCAAGTGAGTAAACTAGATCTTAGAAGATATGTTGAGAGCCTATGTTATATCTTCCAAGGGTTCATGGGAGAAATGGCTACCTTTAGCCGAGTTCTCCTACAACAATAGTTATCAAGCGAGCATCAAGATGGCTCCTTTTGAAGCCTTGTACGGTCGAAAATGTAGAACTCCTTTGAAATGGATTGAGCCCGGCGAAAGAAGATACTTTGCTATTGAATTTGTCATCGAAGCTAAAGAGCAGGTATGCATTATCCAACATCATATGAAAGCAGCTCAATCAAGACAAAAGAGTTATGCTAATAAAAGAATAAGACCACTAAACATTGAAGTGGGAGATTATGTATATTTAAAAGTGTCACCTATGAAGGGAGTGCAGAGATTTGGAGTAAAAAGAAAGATTGCGCCTAGATATGTAGGGCCATACAAGATTATTGAACAAAAAGGAAATGTCGCTTACAAGTTACAACTTCCTCCAGAAATGAGTGCGATATTCAATGTCTTCCATGTTTCTCAGTTGAAAAGATGTCTTCGTATATCTAAGGAAGCCATTGCACCCACCAACATTAAGCTCCAATCGGATTTGACATATGAAGAGAAACCAATCCGAGTGTTAGAAGAGATGGAAAGAGTAACACGGAGCAAGGTCATTAAGTTCTACAAGGTGGTGTGGAATAACCATAGTGAACAAGATGCCATGTGGGAACGGGAGGATTACTTACGTGAGGTTTATCCCGCCTTTTACGAAGAATGGTAGGTCTTGCAAATTTCAAGACGAGATTTCTATAAGGGGGAGGGGCTGTAACACCCCTATGTTAAGCTTTACATTTTGACATTTGCATTTCATGAGCACAAGAATCATCCAAGCATTCATGAACATGAGCATATAAAATTTCATCTCCTTCTTATACATTGTCACATGAAATGTTGATTTATATATATGCTTATGCTTGCAATCATGTATGACCTATGTATGATATCGTTGTGAGATCATGAAAACACCTTAGACACATCTAGTATGGTAAATGGAACAATGTTTGTATTCATGGCATAGGCCAAATTTGCTTCTAAGTGTTGGTTTCATTTGAAATGCCATTTTATGATACTAGTTTAACCAAAGTGGAACAGTAGCTTAGAGTGTTTGCATGACTATGTGACCTAAATAAAAGTTGTAGTACTTGACTAGGGTAACAACTTTTATTTTTGGGTCAAGTCTAATTCAGTGCATAGCATGTTCAAAAATAGCTCACAAGTTGCAAGGAAATGATGTTTTGTGACTTAGGAAATTTTCTAAGTGTGGAAATGATTTTTAGTTTCAAAGTACCTCACTTTGGAGTAGTGTAGTTTGTTAACCAGTGAGAATTAGATGATGGTTCTTAAAGGAAAGTTGGAGATCTCATGTAGCTCTACAACTTTCATTAAGGAAGTTTTTGCTAATTCGCAACGGATTAGGAGTAATTGAATCGTTAATTCACGTTGTCACACGGATTCAGTGGCACCTGAATCAGCGCCCGCACGCGGCGTCATGGCCAACCGGCCACAGGCCGTGGCCACCACGTGGCGGCAGCACACCAATGTTGGCCCGGCCGGTTAGGCCCAAGCATGCACTTAAGCACCACGCACCCGCCACCCCATTCACTCGCCCGCTCTCACTCCCTCGTGCTCGCTCTGCCTCTCCAAGCGTGGCGCCGAGCTCGCCACAGCACCACCGTAGCTTAACTACAGCCACTCGCCACCAACATAGCCTCGCCAGCCATTTCGTCTCGGTCGTAGCTAATTCACCATCACCTCCACCTCCTTGAGCCACCAGCACCACCTACCGACCATAGGTAGAGCGGCATTTCGCCTCGCCGTAGCTGGTGTCTTCACTGGAGCGCCGCCGTGCTCATAGCTCGCCATGGCCCTGCCATTCCACTACACTGCATGCCTTCATTTTCTTTGGTCCAGCACCATGCTAGAGTCTAGAAGCTTAGGCCAGAGTTAGGAATGATGCCACCACTTTACGGTGCCGGAACAAGTCGCCGCTCCGCCTGGCCCGCCATGGCCGCCGTGGCACTCGAGTTCACCGTTGCCGAGTTGGTTCACCGTCTCAATCTTTTCTTGCACACCTTAGGTTGAGTAACCCTAGGCTTTGCTAGTGGCATGACAGAGACCCACCTTTTGCTACCATTTAGCTGGAACAGTGTGAGCACCGCTGTGCTCCGTGCGCCGCCGCATGGCCATGAATGCGGTCGAGCTCACCGACGCCACCCCGAGCCCTCACCTGCCCATGTAGCTCCACTAGATCACCAGGATGGAGTAGCTAACCTCACCTAAGTGTGCCATAACCGAAGATGGCCAGCGTACCACTGGTGACCTCCACCGTCTGCCATGGCCGCCGTCGAGCTTACTCCGGTGAGCCACCGAGCTAACCAAACCTACCAGTCGATGCGCGTGGATGAGATGAGTGAAGTGGTGAAAACGCTACAGCCAGAGACCTCGCCGTCGGTGAGTTCTCGCCGATCAGCGTCGTCCCCTATTTTGGTCTCACTGATGGGTGGATCCCCGTTGACCGCGGGCCCTGGCTGTCAATCTGTGTGGTGTTTGATTTTCTAATTTATTTTTCTAGATTTGAATGCATGTTTCAAAAATTCATATCTCAAGCTAGGATTGTTCGATTTTGGTGAACCAAATTTTGTTCATTTCATCTTGAAGTATAGTTTTTCATAAAAATATGATATGCACTATTTCTCATATTTTTCTAGGAGAATGAAATGTAGCTAGATAAATGCTTTTTAAATGGTTTCTATCTTGTAAATTGCATAACTTGACCTAGATAGGTGATAAAATTGTGATTCTAATTTTAATGGTCTTGTGTTGACATGCTCTAGCTAGTAAAAATACTAAACTTGCAGTGGTAATACTTTGAATATGGTCTTCATATTTAATCCTAATTAATTGCTAGTTTCTAGTGAAATTAATTGGGGTAAAAATACAAAACATTTGATCATTCAAATTTTTACATAGTATTCTTATGCTTGGAGGAATGTAAAAAAATATTAAATCTATTAGTTGACACTTTTCACTATGCTAAACTATTTTTGCTAAAATAAGCCCATGTAACTTGTCATTTTTGTAGAGGTAGTTGTACTTATCCAAATGGCATGAAATTTGTAAAGTTGACTATTGAGGTCATTTGTAGCCTACTGTAATTTTCACATAATTTATTAAGCACTGCAAATATTTATCCTTTAAATCACCTTATTATCTAAGGAAATTAATAAATGGATATAAAAAATTAGTTATGTTTAACCATAATGTTTTCTATGGTGCTTGAGATGCATATGATCTGTTGATGTTATTAGTTAGGCTTCAAAGCAATGGGTTGTATGCAACTAGTTAATTATTGCTTTATAATTCAACTAGATGGCTGCATGTATAGTTTCAGTTTAGTTGATAATTTCATGATGATAATGGTCTTTTCAGTAAAACTTGTTAATAACAAAGTTGTAGATAACTTACTTATCTACCTTATTTTAAATTTTCATAGTCATAGGCCTTATGGTTTAAGAATTATGACTATTAGAAGTCTGCTGTCAAATATGCATGCTCTCTGGATAGATTTGAATGATTGAATTGTTTGACCTAGATAACTGCTGAATCATATTAAGTGTATTAAAATAAAGTTGTAGGCAATTTTATAAGATTTCCATAATGTCTAGAACCATATTATTTTGATGTGTATAACTCCAGTTATGGTCAAAAGAAGTGATTATCGTCTTGAAGTCTAGAAAATGATTTACATAAGTGTTGCTTAAGTTACTAGAGAAGAGATAAGCACCTACTATGTAAAATAAGATGCAACTTGTTATTACTTTAATGAAAAGCTGTTGAAAACACTTGGGAGGATGCATTCATCACATCATATCATATTATATATGTCATCATATATGCATTCATGATATCTTATTTCATGCTCATGCATATAGGATCGTCCGAAGAAATAACTCTGTTGGAGTTCAACGAAGAAGAGGAGGAGGATCAGCAGGAGACGCCTTAGGCCATAGCTCTAGGAGAAGAGGAGCAAACTCTCAAAGATCTCCCTAAGTGCCCAGATCACCAGCCAACCTCTTTCCTCAAAGTCAAGCCCTGGAGCATTCTAAGTCTCCCATGTTTTACAATATATTACTTGAGTCATTTATGTTTGATGCATTAGGTTATAAGAGATGACTGGAAACAATTGATGCATAGAACTACCTTATCCAGTTACATATACCTTTCACCCTATGTAGGTCTAGGATCGAATATATGCTTAGCCATGCTTAGACCGATAGAAGTCGGGTGATTTCTTGTCACCTGCGAGATATAGGTGGATACCGAAGCACGGTTGGCTATATTTGCTATCATAGAAAAGAACCATGGGGTAATGTAAATGGAGGTTGAGTGGAGTCTATGTGTAGGTTGACTCATGTGATTCTGTCTGTGCCAATTAAGGACTGTACCATTGTTGGGCGCTTCTGACAAGATTGAACTCATGCCTCTCACTTAGCTAGTTGGATAACTTGTTCCGACTATGAAGCCGATTAGCTCAACTCTGGTCGGGCCCCATTCTATAAAAGTGCACACTCTGGATGGTAGTAAGGATGTGTGGGGAGCCAGACATGAGCCCAAGGGTAGTCCAGGCCTAAACATCATGGCAGTTGGTTGTCCCAGATTGTGCGGGGCTGGGTGAACCCACAAAATGTGGACCTAAGTTGTACCAAAGGTGGCCTAAGGTGACCCTTGATCTGGTCCAACTAGGTTTATGTTAGGAATAAATTCCCAGCTAGTTGAAATCGATTTGAATCGTCGTCTCTCCCAGATAGTGAGAAACTTGGCTAGTACCAACATTGTAGTAACTGTGATATGGAACATGATGGTTCGGATGTACATGGAATTACTACACCGGCTATGGTTACTATTGTATGCTACTAAATGATATACTACATGTTTGGCATAGGTTAGTTGCTAATCTAGAGATGAATTGCTATAATTAACTTGATGACCAAATTATAATTGTACAACTGAGTTAGTCTCTTTTTTTGTACAACTGAGTTGCTACCTCTAGTTATAAAGCCTTACATAATCCATGGAGTCACTTTGTTTTTGGTTTATGATGGGTAAGTCTAGCTGAGTACCTTCGCGTACTCTAGGTTTTATTCCCATTGTTGCAGATGGTACAGTTTATCACGGCTATTGCAAGAACTGCTTCTGTCCCGCCGTGGACAAGGAGTGAGCCTTAGGCAGGCATCTCTTATTAATCCTTCTTATATGCTTTTGTGGGAGTGTGATCATGAACTGGCACTATGTATTTGAACTATGATGGCAGATGTTAGTTTCAAACTTTAATTTGCTTTTGCTACTATTTACTGAACTTGGTTTGTAATAACCTTAATTCGTACTCTGATGAATGAACTATATTTGTAAACCTTATGTAACATGTGACATGAATGTTGAATCATGTATGATCTTGGTTGTATGTTGATGGTTAACCGAGATCCATCATGGTACTCAATAGACTACCGGGTTTATATGGGTTCAAGTATGACAGTGCGACCGCTTGTGGGCTGCCATTGTACTTGTGCTCTTATAAATTGGTCAGTTCTACTACATTCACCCTTGTCTAGCCATTAGGACCTATCAAGTGGTATCAGAGCCATGGTCACCATGATTTGAGGTTTAACAACCTTCGTTGTCAAAATAGCTCAAATCAATAATACCAAGAAGCCACCTCAATTTGATGGCATCAATTATCCATATTGAAAGTCAAAGATGACCACACATATCAAGTCAATCAATAGAAAGGTGTGGAATGTGGTAGAAACCAAAATTGAGATTGCCAATCCAGAGAATCCCACCGTGGCCAAAGAAATGCTTCTCCAAAACAATGACATTGCTCTAAGTGTCATTCATGATGCAGTTGATGAGAGAACATTTGAGCAAATCAAGAACATTGAGATGGCTCATGAGTCTTGGAAGAAGTTAGAAGAATCATTCAAGGGCACCAAGGCAATAAAGGGTGCAAAGGCATACATTCTCAAGGAGAAATTTGCTAGCTTCAAGATAAAGGAAGATGAGAGTGTGCCGGACATGTTCCATTGGATGGAAGTGCTTATCAATGATCTCAAAGCACTTGGTGAGAAGGTGGAGGATAAGGACTTGTATCATAAGTTCTTGAGATGCTTACCTGCAAGATTTGGCATGTTGGTCACCTTGCTAGTGAGGACTGGTTTGGACACAATGGCATCAAACCAAATCTTAGGAGATATCATGACCAATGATGCTTATAGAGATGATGATGAGAAGGAAGAAAAGAGGGAAAAGAAAGATGAGAAGAAGGATGATAAGAAGAAGAGTGTGGCATTCAAGGCCACATCATCCAAGGGTAAGGCAATGCAAGAATCATCAAGTAAAGATGAAGACTTGAGCTTTGATGAGATGGATGATGAGAAGATGGCTCCCTTTGTCAAGAGATTTGGCAAGTTCGTGATGAAGAAGGGATACCATGCTAGAAGAAAGAAGTCTTCATCCATGAACAAGGAAGAGTAAGGAAGGTGCCTCAATTGTGGAAGCAAGGATCATCTTGTTGCTCAATGCCTATACAATAGCGACAATGATGATGACAGCAAGAAGAGCAAGAAGAAGGACAAGAAGGAAAAGAAAGAGAAGAAGGACAAGATGACCATCAAGAACAAGAAGAATGGTGGTTCATATGTGGTCACTTGGGATAGTGATGCTTCCTCAAGTGATGATGATGATAGCGATGATGACAAGACCACCAAGAAGAAGGCTCTTGCAAGCATTGCTATCAAAGAGAAGCCTTCTCTCTTTGACTCTCCATCATGCTTCATGGCTAAGGCCACTAAGGTACAAACTTGTGATGATGGATGTGATGAGGAACATGATAATGAAAGTGAAAGTAAAAGTTACAATGATGATGAACTCACTAAAGATGAACTAATTGACATGTTAGAAGATGCTAAAGAATATTTTGGCATTAAGAGAAGGGAATGCAAAGACTTGCGAAAGGAACTAAAAGCCCTTAATCAAGCCTTTGATGAGCTCAATGCATCTCATGAGAGGCTAGAGGAAGCCCATGAGAAGCTTGGCAAGGCTCACAAGAAGCTTGAAAAAGCTCATTCCTCTTTACTTAATGAGCAAAATGAGAAGGAGCATGTTGTAACATGTGACAAAGGCTTAACTTATGATATAATTGATGAATCATTCTATAAGCCTATCATTGTTGCTCCCACTAACCCTTCTTGTAGCATATCTACTTCTACCTCATCTAGTAGTGATGGTTTCACTTGTGATGCCTCACTAATGGTTGAGAATGAGACCCTCAAGAAGGAGGTCAATGAGCTCACTCGCGCCTTAGGAAAAGCCTATGGTGGTGAGGACCGCTTGCTTATGTGCTTAGGTAGCCAAAGAGCCTCTCTCTACAAAGAGGGATTGGGCTATATCCCCAAGAAAGGCAAGGCCGCCTTTGCTAGTCACAAAACTAGTTTTGTGAGGAACAATGGTCGGTATTGTAAAAGTTGCAAGCAAGTTGGTCATGTAGAGAAAAAAATGCATGAACAAGAACAAGAATGCTAATGTATCCTTAATTAAGCTTGATTCTTTCTATGTGCTTACTAAGGGTACAAATGGTGTTCATGCTAAGTTCATTGGTACACCATGGATGGGCTCAAAAAAGAAAGTCATATGGGTGCCAAAGAGCTTGGTTACTAACCTCCAAGGACCCAAGCAAGTGCGGATACCTAAAAAGAATTAATCTTCTTTTGTAGGTCAATTATGAAGCCAGAGGAAGGCATTGGGTTATTGATAGTGGGTGCACTCAACACATGACCGGTGATGCAAGAATGTTCGACTCAATCAATACCAATGGAAATGATGGTTATGATAGTATCACATTTGGTGACAATGGCAAAGGCAAGGTCAAAGGGCTTGGTAAGATTGCAATATCCAATGACATGAGCATTTCCAATGTGTTGCTAGTTGAGAGTTTGAACTTTAATTTGCTATCTGTGGCTCAATTGTGTGATCTTAGATTCAAATGCATATTTGGGGCAGATGATGTAGAGATCATAAGTGTAGATGGATCCAACTTGATCTTCAAAGGCTTTAGATATGAGAACCTATACTTGGTTGATTTCAATGCTAGTGAAGCTCAGTTGTCAACATGCTTGTTCACTAAGTCTAGTATGGGTTGGTTATGGCATAGAAGGCTTGATCATGTCAGAATGAAACAATTGAATAGATTGGTTAAGCATGACTTGGTTAGAGGCTTGAAAGATGTTGTGTTTGAGAAGGATAAGCTTTGTAGCTCTTGTCAACCCAGCAAACAAGTTGGAAACACCCATCCTAAGAAAAGCATGATGAGCACTAGTAAAGCATTTGAGTTGTTGCACATGGATTTGTTTGGGCCAACACAATACACTAGCATCGGTGGTAACAAATATGGCTTTGTGATAGTGGATGACTATACTAGATACACATGGGTATTTTTTCTAGTGGATAAGAGTGATGTGTTTGCAACATTCAAGTCATGTGTCAAGGGCATTCATAATGAGTTTGAAACAACCATCAAGAGAGTTAGAAGTGACAATGGTAGTAAGTTCAAGAACACAAGAATTGATGAGTTCTATGATGAATTTGGAACTAGACATCAATTCTCGGTCAAATACACTCTACAATCAAATAGTCTTGTTGAGAGGAAGAATAGAACCTTGATTGATATGGCAAGATCAATGTTGAGTGAGTACAATGTGAGTCAATCTTTTTGGGCCGAAGCTATCAACACGGCTTGCTATTATAGCAACCACTTATATTGTCACCCATTGAAAGAGAAGACACCTTATGAGCTCTTGAAAGGTAGAAAGCCCAACATTGCATATTTTTTGGGTCTTTGGTTGTAAATGCTATATTTTGAAGAAAGGCACTAGATTGGGCAAGTTTGACAAGAAATGTGATGAAGGATTTTTGCTTGGATACTCAACCACTAGCAAAGCATATAAAGTTTGGATTTTGGCAAGTGGTACTCTTGTGGAAGTTCATGATGTTGAATTTGATGAAACCAAGGGTTTCCAAGATGAGAATGAGAACTTGGAATATGCTAGAGTTATTCAACTTTTAAATGCCATGAAGAACATGGATGTTGGTGAATTAAGGCCTAGACAAGTGAATGATGAAGAAGATGATCAAGTGCAAGTGCTCACTAACTCAAATGTGCAAGATTACACTAATCAAGCAAGTACAAGTGGCTCTCATGACAATGAACAAGATCAAGTGGCTAGTACACCATCTCAACCCAATGATCAAGCAAGTATAAGCAATCATGTCTAAATACTCCAACCAACTCATATTGCAAGGGATCATCCATTGGACACTATAATTGGAGATATTTCTAGAGGTGTGCAAACTAGATCAAGATTGGCTTCATTGTGAGCATTTCTCATTTGTGTCATCCATTGAACCAAAGAAGAAAGAAGAAGCATTGAAGGATGTTGATTGGGTGAATGCTATGCATGAAGAATTGAACAACTTCACATGAAATCAAGTATGGGAGTTAGTGGAAAGATCAAAAGGACACAATGTGATTGGAACCAAATGGGTCTATAGAAACAAGCAAGATCAAGATGGGATAGTAGTAAGTAGCAAAGTAAGATTCGTAGCACAAGGATACACTCTAGTGGAAGGTCTTGACTTTGGAGAAACATATGCCCTGGTTGCTAGATTGGAAGCAATTAGAATCTTGCTAGCCTATGCTTGTGCCCACAACATCAAGCTCTATCAAATGGATGTCAAGAGTGCATTTCTCAAAGGCTACATCAATGAAGAAGTATATGTTGAGCAACCTCCCAATTTTGAAGATGACAAGAAGCCCGACCATGTGTACAAGTTGAAAAAAGCATTGTATGGCTTGAAGCAAGCGCCTAGAGCATGGTATGAGAGGTTGAGGGATTTTCTACTCTCTAAAGAGTTCATGATGGGCAAGGTTGACACTACTCTTTTCACCAAGAAGATTGTCAAGGACTTGTTTGTGTTGCAAATATATGTTGATGACATCATATTTGGATCAACCAATCAAAACTTTTGTGAAGAGTTTGGGAAGATGATGGCTAATGAGTTTGAGATGTCCATGCCAAGTTGCAGGCGGGGCAGGTTGTTAACCTAACCTGCCCGCTTGCCCCGCAAAACTAGGCTTCATGGCAGTTGTGGACCGGCTGCAATTTTTTCGTGGTCCAAAGACTTCCAACCCTCCAAGCCCGTTGGACGAGCGAGAAGCCTCGCAACAACCCGCAAGACCCTCTTCTGCTCTCCCTTCCGGCTCGTCCTGAACCCTACTGGCCCTCCCGTTCAAGCCACGCCGCCACGTCGGCCACGCTCGCCATACGCACTGGCTGCACTACCGTAGGCTATGCTCCCCATTCGCGTAGGTCATGCGCCTGCGCCGTCGCCGTGCCTCTACCCTGGCTATGCCCCGGCTGGCCGCACTGGTGTTTGAATCGCTGACCCCGAGTCGCCTAGCGGTGCTCTGCCCTATCACGCCGCAATCTCTCCTCATCCTCCTTTCCCTCTAGTTCCTTCCTGTTCGTGCTTCAAACCCTAGCCACCGCTGCAGCAACTTGGGACGCAGGCCGTAGTCGGCCGCCAAGGGCTGTCTGCACCGGTCGGTGGGTAAGTACTGGGCCGCTGGCCGCCAAGGCGGTGACCCAACATCTCTCCATCGTGGCATGGCCGCATGGGCGGGGTACACCATAGAGCATAGGTGGAGGGGGACAGCTGGCCGGGAGCTCTTCGCCAGTGCAGGCCAACAACACATCACGGCCGGCCGGAGCAAGCTAGTTAACAATTAGCAGGTTGTTCACTTGTTCATTGTTCCCAACTTCCTAATATGCAATGCTAATGTTTCACTTCCAACTTTGCTCTCAGTTGTTTATGGCCTAGTAGCAAGTAGCAGGCTATTTTTTAAATAATAGCAAATAGGAAGCTGCTAGTTTACTTGGCTTTATAGCAAATAGCTAGCAGGTTGAAAGATCGCATGGTTGTTTTACTTGCTAGGCAGGTCGAAAGATCATGTGCTTGAAACCACCTTGCATATGTGATATGTAGGTTCAGAACCACGTAAATTGTCTTTAATTAGGTCTTAGCCCATGGCGCAGAATGAAATGCCGATTCCGGCCGTGGCAGGTGGTGGAAACCTAGCCCTCGACTCGCGCTCCTCCATGGTGGAGCAAGAGGAGGCAGGAGAGGACGGGGGCCATGAAGCCTCCAAGATCCTAGCATCAGCTTCTGCAGGATTGGGGCGCCAGATCTCGGGTGTGGCTTCGTCGTCCTGCAATTTCTTATAGATAGATAAATATGGGTAAGGATTTTGCTTGGTTCCCTTTGGTTTTGGTTGTTTACCTCTAGTGTAGAAGGTTTCCAACTGATCCCAATGAGTATAAGGCTTAGTCCGTGGTCTTTTGGATGTTAGTTGTTTGTACAGAGATTCTAGAATTCGTAGTAGGTTAGTAGACACATTACAATTTTCCAATAGACTATAAGCTTTGTATAAGAAACTTGGTTTTGATATCAAAGAGACATTCTTTAAGATTTTTAAGCTGGTGTTTGCTAAAAATCCCAGTTATTGCAAATTGGAGTTTGCATGAATGTGGTGGATTGAGTGTTATTAATTGAAGGTGGGAGCGATAAGAGGAGTAGATATGTCATGGGTGGAAGAATTGATTGTCATCCTCTTGTGTTAGGAAACCTAAAAGAACATTTTCTTAATAATGGAGTATTAGAGCTTCCATGCATTTCACTACATTGCATCATTGTATATACCAGCAGGTGTTGAAAGCATATTCATATTTCTTGAAGTGCGCTGTTGAGAGTTGACATCTAAGGTTGTACAATTGTTTCTACCTTAATAATTTTAAGGCAACCTTCTTGGTGATACTACATAAACATGGGTTTGATAATAACATTATAAGTGTCTGAAATGTGGGATCCTCACTTTGAAAGCTATTTTCTAATTTTTCATGTGTTAAGTGTTAGTAAGATAATATGATCAAAGACTTTTTATTGATTTGAGTGGTGGTTGTCAGGATTAGATTTTTCTTGCATGCAAAGTACAAATGGCACCTTGCAAACATTTGTTAGACTTTTGCTGATCAAAACTACTACACGAAATTTGAACATCATTCCTAGCAACACCATGATTCTTTGTAATATTGATGGAGATGCAATACCTACTGTCTCACTTTGTACATGATTTTTTGTGCACCATAACTTATAAGCTACATTCATCTTTTATCCTCTGACGAAGACAGTTACTTCTTATTTTCTCTGCGAGCATGATAATATCAAACTAATGTTGAGCTACAAATATCTAGTTTTACTGTAGTCCACATTTTGTTGCCACCATTTGGTTGTCCTATAGCTTATCATGTTACTGTAACAATATACCATTTGTTACAGTTATTCTTGAGATTTATCCCAACTGTCCTATCAGTTTGTACTAGCATGGTTTAGATTGCTGTCTGTCTGGATGGTGTTTTGCTCACTTTGCAGTGTCTCTTGTTTATTTCCTCAGAAGTTACATATATGCATTTGTGTCGAGTAATTGGCCTATGGTATATTGTTGGAATTGGATGCTGTGCCTTTTCAGTATCAACATAGTAACTTTGAATTAAGCTCTGGATGCATGTATGCTTTGAATTCATACATTTTCAGAACCACTCCAATTATGTTCAAGATGCATGTACCCTTTGGATTTGTATTTTTCAGTGAAAGAGCTCTGAACATTGCTCACTTGCAAAATCTGGGAATATTTGTTATGGTGTTTTGTTCTGTATGTTCATCTATTTCTTTTTTTATGATTAAAAAAATCATCTGCTTTGCGTAGATAGTGCTGTTAAATTCGGAGTGCCACAGTATATATCATTTGCTATAGTTTACCTTTCTTATTGCAAACATTCCAGTGCCATTACTGATGCATATGGTTTTATATATGAATTCAGCATACCAGAGGAGTCTCAGAACAGATAGACCTTTTAGAGGGAAAACTTCAACAAGCTGTGAATGAAAATGCAAAGCTTAAGGTGAAGCAGACTGAAAATTGGAAACTATTCCAGCTCTTATTGCTATCATTAAAAAAGTAATTAGCCTGTGGTTTATTATTGGAATTGAATGATGTGCCTTTTCAGTATCAACATAGTAACTTTGAATTAAGCTCTGGATGCTGTGCCTTTTCAGTATCAACATAGTAACTTTGAGTGTTCCTTTATGTTTCAGAGCATGATGATTTCTAGAACAAAGGGACCACAAACTTCTTACATGTTGAATACAAACTGGTCATTCCCTAGAACGTTTCATGGAACTACTCAGTTGGATTTTGGAAAGAAGAGGAAGGTAGATAGTTACAAGTGAACACTTTTTTGAATTTATTTTGTATTTATGAGATAAGCTAATTTATGTGTTTGTTTCAAATTTCAGAGATCTGGGGACTCATAGAAATTTCCTGGAAATACTGCAAGGGTTATTCTAAATTTTAGAGATCTGGAAGAAGTTTTTCAGTTAGCTACAACTATTTCCTTTGAGGACAGTGATGATGCTTTAATATGGAAGTTTAACTCTAATGGATTATATTCTACATGGTCTTTATATAAAGTAGTTAACTTCAGGGGAGTCCATCCTGTCTTAGTTTCTTCTATTTGGGATATCAAAGTCCCTCCTATTTTGTTTGGCTGCTGATGAAAAATAAGCTATTAACTAGAGACAACTTAGGTAAAAGAAGAAAGGTTGAAAATGATCTCTGCCTATTTTGTGATGAGAAAGAATCAGTATAGCATCTTTATTCCATGCACTTATGTATCTTCATCCTGCACAGCTAATTTTTGCTTCTTATACAGGCTGGCCAACGAATCAGTATGTTCTCATACGGCAGTGGCTTGACATCGACATTGTTCTCATTAAGATTGCATGAGGGACAACATCCCTTTAGCCTAGGAAACATAATACATAGATACTATACTGTACGTCTTACGGGTCTTGCGGGTTTTGCATACAAGTTTGTTGTGTCCACGGAACACTTGTTCGCAAGATCCGTAGTTTTGTGGCAAGCCACAAGCCCGCTAATAAACTTTGCGGCAAGCGAGGCGGGTTAGCGGCCAGCCACGAACGAGCCTGCCTGCAAGTTGATGTCCATGATTAGAGAGTTGACTTAGTTCCTTGGTCTTCAAATCAAGCAATTGAAGAATGGTACATTTGCGAGTAAAGATAAGTACATCAAAGACATGCTCAAGAAGTTTGGCATGAATGAAGTAAAGGCCATAAGTACACCAATAGGAACAAATGGAAATTTAGATAGTGATGCAAGTGGCAACATAGTGGATCAAAAGTTATATCGGTCTATGATTGGAAGCCTACTCTATGTGACCACATCAAGGTCGGATGTCATGTATAGTGTATGCATGTGTGCAAGATTTCAATCCTCACCAAGAGAAAGTCATTTGAAGGCTACAAATAGAATATTGAGGTACTTGAAGCATACACAAAATGTTGGTTTGTGGTATCCCAAATGAGCAAAGTTTGAGCTAGTTGGTTACTCCGACTCGGATTATGCGGGATGTAAAGTAGAAAGGAAGAGCACCTTGGGCACATGTCAATTGTTGGGAAGATCACTTGTTTCATGGTCATCAAAGAAGCAAAATAGTGTTGCATTATCAACCGCCAAAGCCAAATACATATACGTCGATAGTTGTTGTGCACAAATACTTTGGATGAAGGCCACCTTGAATGACTTTGGAATCAAGTTCAAGAAAGTGCCATTGCTAAGTGACAATGAGAGTGCAATCAAGCTCACCAATAATCCGATTCAACATGCAAGAACAAAGCACATTGATGTCCGCCACCATTTCATAAGAGATCATCAATAAAAAGGAGACATTTGCATTGAGAGTGTGGGCACCAAAGATAAACTTGCCAACATATTCACCAAGCCATTAGATGAGAAAAGGTTTTGCAAGCTAAGGAATGAGTTAAACATATTGAATTTCTCAAATATGTGTTGATGCATCCCCCCACTTATATGACATGTCTCTCCTTCAAGCAACCAAGGTAAAAGTTGATTGGCATGCATACATCCTTTGCTAAGGACTTGTTTAGTGCATGTAGTCATTCCTCATGTTTTATAGGCTCATTCATGAAAATTAAGAGAATTTGATGCTTGTATGTTACCACTATTGCTTCTATGCTTGACTTGATCTAGTGGTAGCATATGACATGTTTGTGGGCTTGTGAACCTAGTGTTTGATCTAGAAAATGAGCTATAAGTGTTTAACTCAACATGGTACAAGATAACCCTTGCAATGAGGTGTGAATAAGCTTGTCCTTGGATCAAACTGAGTTAAATATCTTAGGCAAGTGTTGTAGATTGAACCAAATTTGGGAAAATGATCCTCACCCCATTAATTGACATTTATTATCCTAACCTATCTAAAATTGAACCTTTGTGGTCATTGATGACAAAGGGGGAGAAATAGTGCACAAAGATAGTGAAAAGATAACAAAGGGGAGAACTTTGACATAGGGGGAGAGATATGACAAAGGAAAGGGATCAATTAAAATTTTGAGCACACAAGTAGGGGGATCAAGCTCATAAACTTGATTGATGCATTTGAATGTGCATTTTCATATGTTTGCTTATATGGCATAAGTTTTAAATTAAAATTTCATGCTTGTGTGGTGAATGCTAGTTGTAGGCATGAATGTTGAATTGAAAAATTAGCATGCACAGGTTGAGTAACTAGATATGTGTTTACATTGTGAAAACTAGACCCTTGCTTCTAATGTTGATCTCACCGGGTATTCTAGTTTGTGTGAATGTCTAGTTACTAATGGTGCTAAGGATGGTATAATGGTGCACTCCGATTGGTATCACGCTTCAAAGGTCCATCTCTTATACCTTAGCATCATTTGGTAGACATTGCCCTCCCACATTTCCAATTCATGCATATGTGCAAGCTTTAATCCAAACTCTTAGCACATATGTATGAGGAGCTAATGTTACCATTTGGGGTTCATGGAACTTGTCCATATCCTTTTACACATGGTAAATATGCTCGGGCAAGCAACATGGATTCAAATGAATTTCAATTCATATCTTTGTGAAAGGGTTGTCATCAATTACTGAAAAGGGAGAGATTGAAAGCTCTAGTTTGGTTTTGGTGAATTGATGAAACCCTAAGTGCTAACCTAGTTTATCTAAGTGATTATGAGATAGGTGGCACTATTCCAAGTGGTGGAGCAATGGTGAAGATCATGATGATGGTGTGACCATGGTGATGATCAAGTGCATGGACCTAGAAAAGAAGAAAGAGAAAAATAAAAAGCTCAAGGCAAAGGTGATATTCCATAGAAGCTTTTTGGTTTGGTGATTGAGACACTTAGTGAGTGTGATCACATTTAGGATCGATAGCTGTACTATTAAGAGGGGTGAAACTCGTATCGAAATGCGGTTATAAAAGTGCAACTAGATGCTCTAACTCTTTGCATATGCATTTAGATCTAGTGGAGTATTAACACCCTTGAAAATATTTGAGAAAATATGCTAACACATGTGCACAAGGTGATACACTTGGTGGTTGGCACATTTGTTCAAGGGTGATGAAGTTTGGGGTCAAAAGGAGAAGTCTCATAGTGACCGGACTTTGCCTTGGAAAGTGACCGGACTTTGACCCCACGTTCGGTTAGTGGCGTGCTATGAAGGCCACCTTCGGTCTTGTGACCAGATGCTGAGAAGAAAGTGGGACCGGACATGCAAGGGGTGCGTTTGGTCACCTGTGACGTACGCTGATGCAAGCATGGAGGCTAGAAAGGATCGAGCAGACAGAGGGCACATCCAGTCATGCTTGACCTGACATGTTCGGTCACGTTTTTGCCACTCAGGAACCTTACTGGAAATGATCTGACTCTGAGTTGGCATGAGTCAGGTCAGTGCTGCAGTGTGTTCGGTCGATGGCATGGGGACTCGGGTGCACGCGTGACCTGACACTGCTTCGATACATCCAGTCACTCTATGTTGCGTCCAGTTTCAACTTAACGGGTGAACGTGATCAACTCGACCGTTGGAATCAAATGGCTGAGGTCAAACGCGAGGACACATGGAGGCCAATCCATGACCGGATGCTGGGGTGCCGCGTGTCCGTTCACTTTGACCAGCGTGTCCGGTCACCCTGATAACAGTGAGGTGCAGGGGGCCAATGGCTCTATTTCTTATGAGCCTCTATTTAAGCCCCTTGGCTGGCTCTAGCTCACTCTCTTGGCCATTTGCATTGCAATAGCAACCTTGTGAGCTTAGCCAAATCCCACCCACTCATCTCTATCATTGATTCATCATCTTTGTGAGATTAGGAGAGAATCCAAGTGCATTGCTTGAGTGATTGCATCTAGAGGCACTTGGTGTTCCTGCTTCGCTATGGGATTCACTTGTTACTCTTGGTGGTTGCCACCACCTTGATGGCTTGGAGCAGCGAGGATCGTCGAGCGGAGATTGGTGATTGTCTCCGGCTTCGATCGTGGTGATTATGAGGGGTTCTTGATCTTTTCCCTGCGGAGAGCCAAAAGGTACTCTAGTTGATTGCTCATGGCTTGTGTGATCCTTATCTTGTGTTGGTTGTGCGGCACCCTATTGAGGGTTTGGCGTGTGATGCCAATTAGCGTGTGAACCTCCAAGTGAGTGAATCGCCATAACAAGGACTACCTTGTCGGCAAGCAAGTGAACCTCGGTAAAAAATCTTGTGTCATCATTGTCTGGGGATTTCTTGATTGATTGTGGTTGATTGGCTCCATCATATTGTGATTGGCTTTATCCTTGACTTGGCAATATAATCATCGCCATCCCCCTTGTATTTACATTCCTAGTGTGTAAGCTAAGCTCTTTAGTGTAATTAGTTTTGAGAGCTAGCTTGTGTCGGGTCTAGTGGTTAGTGAGGCTCTTTAGTTAGTCATTGAGAGCTCACTAACTTAGTGTAGTGCCATAGCCATTGTATGGATAGAGTCTATAGCAACTAGAATTATGGTAGGTGGTTGCATTCTTAGTCGGCTAGCGCAATACTCGCTTCACCATTTATTTGACTAACCACATAGCTCAAGTGTTGTTGTAGAAATTTGTATAGGCTATTCACCCCCTCTAGCCATTAGGACCTATTAGCACCTAGACTCAATGCAGTTAAGATGTGTAATCTAGGGAGCACGCATCAGGGAAGATTAAGGTATACGACTGTTCTCGGCGTAACATGTCGTGGGGACGGTGTTGGAAGTTGGGACGACATTCAACACTCACACACGCTTCCCTGAGTTTTGGGCTTCGTGTGCATCTTAACAAATTTTGGTGTGAACACATGCCCCACAATCTCGCGCTTAACTCGATGAACCCACTATAGAGGTCCCCTAGGGCTATAAATTTGGAGGCAAGGCAGAGTAGAAGGAATATTGCTTGTGTTCATTTGTTGTGCTATGACACATATCTTTTCTTCTTTGTTTTCTCCTTCCAGACTTCTTCTGAATAATGGCTCATGGCAAGCATCTAAGGGAGGAAACTCTAGAAGCCACAGATCCGCCTCTGCACCTTCATGTCCCTCTTCATCGCCAAGGGTGCAAGGGAATTATTTCTTATCTCTGTGGCTGCCTTGCATTAATCCTTTGAATATGCAGGGCTGCCTCTCATGCTATGGTACATCGGCCAACTCTGGCAGAGGTTGGACAACAATCAATTGTCTGTGCTATCGAAGCACATCTTGCTGGGTCCATGGTATCTTCATCTTCATCTTCATCCTCCAAGTTAGATCAGGATATCTAGAATCTTATCCAAGAAAGGAGAGAGGCCAGAAACCTATATTCTGAAGCCACGCTTGAGGTAGGTTGGCTCAAGCAATGTCTCGATGTTGTTAAAACAGCCCTCTCTATATCTGAAGAAGAGACCAATGTTGTTCAGATGAGGGCTGATGAAGCTCATGCTAGGGCAGTAGGTAAAATTTCTTTGAAGAGTCTTTCCTTTTATATTCACGACTTTATCCGATAACCCTTCATTTTCATTAGATCTTGTGAAACAACTGGCTACTTCTTGTCATGAGATCGAGGATGCTCATCGCCAGAAGATTGACCTGGAGAGTCGCCATGACATCCTCCAACGGGCAGCACATGGCGCAGTTGCAGCAGTAAATGCCAGGGGAGTTTCTCTTGAAGATTGTCTGTAGGATATCTTGGCTCATGCCAGAGAAGTGGCAACTCATGGTGTCCGCTATGGTGCTGGTGTCGCTCTGGCTACAGCACAACTGCATTCAAGGCACGAGCTTCATCACCTGGAACCTGGTTTTCGGACACTCATCGGCTGGAAGATCAAGAGGACCTAATTGGAGACTTCACTGATGCTGCTGAGGCTATCATAGTGATCGTCCATGCAGAAGATGTTGTAAACAATGTTTTCTCAGGACCATAGATTATATCTAGGGTCTTATAAGTAAAGAATCTATTGTTTGAATGTCACTTTTGATCCTATGTCTTTTATTGTTATTTTTTGTTCTAAAGGCGATACTCTAGGTGTCAGCTATATTTTGAGCCGAGGAGACTTGGCTATCAAGCATAGACCCAAATACTTGGGTATATATAGTACTTCTTTACGTATTTTCCATTGAGGTCTATGAGATAATAGATTTGTATCATACGGTGGTTTGCACATATAAACCAATAGATCTGCATCTCGATCCTCCAAGGTACAAAGATCATGGAATCTAAAGAACAACACAGCATATCACAAAACTTCACCCTCAGTGAGGTGCTCTACCTTCCATCTTGCAACCCTCATGGTTAAGGGATGTGATTTGTGTCTTGACCGTGAGAGCTGCAAGATGTATCTCACGGTCAAGGGATGTGATCTGCTTCTTGACCGTGAGAGCTACAAGATGGAATATAAGCACCCAATCTTGAAGAATGAGCACCTCGCAAACTTAAAGCACCCCCAATCGAGTATGGAGCCCCTAAATAGGAGAGAACCAGATGATTACAAATCTTTTGTTAACACAAGATCTGCAAATCATCAAGGTCAAGCTCCTATTCAGTGGTAGCACCTCGCCAAGGATGGAGAAGGAGCACCTAGCAAAACTTGCACCTACATCTCAGTGAGGTTCTTTATATTCCATAATCTTGCTACCTCTTAGCGTTGAGGGATGCAGATCTACATCTCGATGCTAAGGGGTAGCAAGGTTATGGAATCTAAAGCACCTAATCTTGAAGGCCTTCTCCAAACACCCGGTGAGGTGCTTTATCTCCATCTTGCACCTCTCATGGCCAAGAGGAGGCCATGAGAGGTGCAAGAATGAAGACAAAGCACTTCTTGGTGATGAGGAAAGATACAGTAGCTCACGATTTTATGGATTCAAGAGTGTGTGTGTGTGTGTGTGTGTGGATTGAGCCCAAGAGGTGCATCCAGACCCTAGTTAAATATGCCAACCTTGAAGATGGAGAAGTGCAAGTAATGGTGATGCAACTGTGTTGTGGGTAGTTGCGAAATAACTCATGCTGACTTTACACCAAAAGAACAAACAGTCATGGAGGGCCAGCGGCCATAACATGTATCCCAGTCGGCTTGGCTTTTCATACGACTGAGAAAATACCACTGCTGCATCTATTGTTAACCTGTCGGTGGTAGAAGTTTTAACTATTGGTTTCCTTCCGCAGGAGGCCTCGCTATCGGTCCAACTGGCGGTGGAAGTATAACACCGTCGCTTTTATCACTACGGCAGTGAAAGTGACGATAGTGATAAATCAATCTGTAGTAGTGTTGTTCAGGTCGAAAGTAGATCATGTCGCAAGAGTCCATTGGGATAGCTTACAGATAGTGGAGACACATGATGAGGAAGGTGGTATTGCACTTATGAGTGAAAATCATATTTATGAATTTTTAGGCTTGAGAGAAAAGGAGACAACAAATGTACCTGCCATTCCTACTAGTGATGTCATAGCAAGTGAGATGGTGATTTTAGATGATAACAATAACTCACCAATGGATATTGGTATAATCTAGCCATCAATGGAGGAGTTTAAGAAGGCAGTGTGACAATTTGCCATCAATAAGGAGTTTGATATAGGGACAGAGAAGTCAGATACAAGGAGGTGTAGGTGTTATTGCAAGTCAAGTGACGACTGCTCTTGAAGAATTAATGGCACCAAACATAAGGGACAAAGCACTGTAGAGGTGAGTTGATTTGTTTTTTATTTTATTTTTTTGTGTAAATTATTATGATTCTCACTATTTGTCTGTTTTGTAGGTTACTGTTTTGGTTGATGAGCATACTTGTGTTTCTAGCATTAGGATGAGAACTAAAACTCCGTCTCAGAAATGGGTAGCTAGCAAGGTTGTTGATAACCTTAGAGATTTTTCAAATATGGGTGCTAAGGAATTGTTGGACAAGTTGCAGAGAGAACACAAGGTCATAATTGGATATGATACTATTTGGCGGGGTAAAGAAAAATATCTTGCCGAGGTTTATGGTAAATGGGAAGAGAGTTTTGAGCTCTTGTTCAGGTGGAAGGCCAAGGTAAAGAAGTGGTGCCCCGGGAGTGTCATGGAGATCAAGGTACTTCAGGTGGATGGTGAAGTATATTTCCACCATTTTTTCTGTGCTCTTAAATCATGCATTGATGGTTTCTTGGAAGGTTGTAGGCCTCATTTAAGCATAGATGCTACAACACTTAATGGAAGGTGGAATGACCACTTGGCCATAGCTATAGCGTTGATGATAATTGGATGTATCCACTCACTTATGGCTTCATAGCTTCTGAAACAATAGACAACTAGACATGGTTCATGGAACAATTAAAGAAGGTAATAGGTAATCCTCCACTCCTTGTTTGTTCTAATGCTTGCAAGGGCTTAGAGAACGCAGTGAAGAATGTTTTCCCAAATGTAGAGCAAAGAGAATGCTTTTTATAATCTTGTGAAAAAAATTTAGAAGAGGTTTAGAGGGTTCGGCCAGATGTATCCTGTAGCAAGGACTTACATAGGAGACATATTCTATGACCATATGGCAAAAATTGTAAGTGAATCATCAAAAGCAGTGAAATGGTTATAAACCAATCATAAGCTTAAATGGTATAGGTGTGCTTTGAATCTAGAAATTAAATGTGACTACTGCAGAGTTATTTAATAACTGGATTAGAGACCATAAAGACTTACCTGTTGCTGACCTTGCTGTTAAGATTAGAGAAATGATCATGATATTATGGAATAAGAGAAGAAATATTGCATACAGGCCACCCAAAGGCAGGATACTCCCAGCTATTATGCTTCAGCTGAAGACAAAAACTAGAGGTTTGGGCCACTTGAAAATTGTACCAGCTGGTAATTGGAGTGCAGAGGTGTGGGACCATAGCTGAAAAGTTGAGAGGCATATTGTCAAGTTAAACCAAATGACATGTACTTGTCTTGAATGGCAGCACACTGGTAAGCCATGTAAGAAATGCGGTGAAAAAGATCGCATGCAACCAATGCAAAGGGAAAGAAGATTAGAGGACCTATGACTTGCAAGAAATGCGGTGAAAAAGATCACATGTAAGCTAGTGCCAAGTGCCCACTCAATTGGACAACAAAAAAGAGGTAAGTATTGATTTTCTTTATCAAAAACTTGAATCAACATGTCATTATTAATTTATTTATTTTACTTGTAGGAAGCGGAAGCAACCTAGTAAAAATGTTACAAAAAGCTGCGCTAGGAGAACTTAGCACCCCACAGAGGCCAACTAGAGAAGAAATATTACGGGATAGTCCAGGAAGGATCACTATAAGGTAAGAAATATTAACACAATTATCATATAATAATTCTTTCCATACATCTAATTATCGTACCATATTTCTGTGTAGCCGGCTTACGCTCATGTTAGGAGAGGGCACCTCTACACAAACCGACACCACTAGTCCTGTCAGGATGTCTACTGCGACTGCACCAAAAAAGATAACACCAAAGAGAAGGCTATATATTGGATGAATGATCGTATCTGTGACGAGATATAAACTCATGCTTTATTTGATATGAGATGGGACTCGTTTAAAACAACACTATGGTTTTCTGAGATGAACTTGTTTACGCTAAAATCATGGATTTATGAGATGAACTCATTTGTGCTAAATTTATGGTTTTATCTATTATATGTTATTGCATATGCCTCTTTTTTGTTAATTTTTATTATATATTAATCTGTGAATTATTACATGTTACTGCCCACGTGAGCCAACAAGGCCAGCCACCGGCCAACCAACGTGACCCGCACCTAAGGGTGAAAATGGTACGGATATTTTCCGACCGTATTCGATACCAAATTTGTTTAGAGGGGTTTAAATCTGTCCGTATCCGAGTCCGAATATTCAACACCCGATATCATATCCGTATCCGAATCCTCAAATCACATATTTATGATGTCGATATCCAATCATATCCTATCCGGCATGGTTGACACTATCCGTATTCAAATCCGAATCCGGACATAAATATGAAAACAAATGTAATATCAATGATATCCGTTCGTATCCGATCTGTTTTCATCCCTACCCGCACCCTAGACCCTGTAAGTAACAGCAGAAGGGTACAAGAGTCCTTTCAGGTCTCCAAATACATGTACATAACTTAAAAAAAGATGAAATACACATAATAGCAAGGAAATCAATTGTGCAATCTCCAATTTTTACGAAGTCGATGTTTGAAGCTCCAAATCTGCGAAGCGCATTGTTTAGAGTGCCAGATATACAATTTTCGGATCCTGGAGAAGGAAGATAACCCTTTGGTTTCTGAATATCCGATGCCTCTCCTATGCGGAGTTACTCTGAACCGGCACGGCCATGGTCTATTTGGGCTGCAGCCCACCAGCATCCTGACACACTCCACCGCTTGGCTCTTGTGCAAGTCATCTAACATCCACTGGTGGCGCGGACGGACTCAGATTAAGTAACTTTACTCCTTGAATAAAGTCACGACGTAACTTTAGCTCCATCTCCGGCGTACAATCTGGATCCAAGGGCTCACAAAGGTTTAAAGCAAAACTTCCAAACTTTATATTTATATGGATTAAGTCCACTTTTGGCCCCTCAACTATTGTGTTCATCTGATTTTACCCCACAACTACAAAACCGTCTAGTGTTGGTATCCTAACTATTAAAATCGTTTACTTTTAGCACCTGAGCACGGAAGAGGCTGTTTTGCCCAGCGTGGAACGGGTTTGACCATGCCACGCTGGCATTGACCGCCACGTAGGACGTTGGCCTACATCTCAGTGACATGTGGGGCCCGCGCGTCACCCACTTATTCCCTCCCCTCCTTCCTCCAGCTCCAGCAGCATTCGGCCAGTGCAGTCGAGTCATCATCGCCGCCACCGGACAAGCAGGCTACTGCGCCATGGCTGGCGAGCGCAGCTGTGAGGTGGGCGAGGGCCGTCGAATCCGCCGCCTAGCACGTGTGTCGTCTAGCTCCGCCGAGCTCAAGCACCACCAGCCGCGCCACTGTAGTCGCTGCTCCCCTTGCAATCATTCGCCGTCGTCTGGATGCCACGCAACCGTTGAGCGAGCGTGCGCACAGGCCGCCGCCGTCGGGCTCACGCGCTAGGGCCACCGGACAAGCAGGCGGCCGTGCCATGTCCAACAAGCGCGCGCGAGCGGGATGCCGTGCTGCTGCCTCCACTGGCTGCCCCCGGCAGCGAGGGAAACTTCAAATTCGTCGTCTATAGGTCACGGATGGCTCTCGATGTGGGCAGGGCAGCTAGTTAACTCCCATGGTTGCTTATTGGTGGAAGGAAATAGGTTGAGATGATCCGGGCTGTATGAATTTTAAGAACGAAGGAAGCTCTGTTTTCGGCGTCAATGGCTCTGGCAAGATGACTTGACTGGGCGTGCCGCGACAGCTCGCTGCACGCACAGGTGGGCGTCCTCGTCGTGCCCTACACGCCAGTCCCCGCTAGCCCCTGCCTCGCCTCGGCGCCGTTCAGCTACAAAAGTCGCAGATGAACGCCGGGACCGTGCCTGGGCACCATTGTTGTTGTGACCAAGCTCGCGGATGGTTGTGCCCTCTCTGGTGACTCCCTTCCTTTTTCTTGCAACGTTTTGGCTCCATCCTTCTGCCACGCACATGCCCTTGGAGTAATTTGGACTAAGGAGGCGCTGTCCGACGAAAATGCCATGCGCCGCCGCCGCCGTGAACCGGCGAGCTCGGTTGCAGCGCATGGAGGCGGCATCCGCGGTGAGCTCGGCTGCGGCGCAGGGAGGCGGCGTCCGCGTCGATAGCCTGCTCGAGCGCCACCGCCCTACTCACATGCCGCCGCCACAGCCTGCTAGCGTACCGCCATGCTACTTGCGCGCTGCCGCCGTAGCCTACTCGCCGCCGGTGACGAGAGGGGCTAGCGTGGCACGGTCAACACCAGCATGGCATGGTCAAACCCGTTCCACGCCGGACAAAACAACCTCTTCTGCGTCCAGGTACTAAAAGTGAACGATTTTAACAGTTAGGGTACCAACACTAGACGGTTTGATAGTTGTGGGTAAAATCAGACCAACCTAATAGTTGAGGGACCAAAAGTGGACTTAATACTATTTATGGCTCCGTTCGTTTGGCTGAAATTGGCTGAAAAAATAAGTCAAAGGTTAATTGTCATGAAAGAAAAATACCGTTCCGGTTGGAAAAAGAAGCTGAACATGTCGGCTTTTAAGATAAGCCGAACAGGGCTATATTTATTTCTCTGGTTCCGGTGGCAAGTAAGCAGGCAGAGGAGCAGCATCGGCGCCTTGCAGGGCTACCACCGTCGTGGGGCTCGGTGGAGTGCCACATTAGCTCGTCGCGGCGGGCCGCTCGCTTTCACGTTGCTAGGATCTGGAGCTTGGAGGGCCTTGTTCAGCAGCTCTACAGACTGCAGTCCTCTTGCGTGGCCGTGAGCCCACGATTTGCAAGCGTCCTTGGGACGCAGAGGCCGGCTTGACGGCAGTCATCAGTGCAGGCGTGGAGCCAGGAGGCGGTGGCAGGCACGAGCGAAAGTTGAAGCTTGGCTACAGCTAGAAATTCACCTGGAGCGGGCACCTTTCATTCCCACGGTGACACCTCCCATGCCGAGCAGCCGCAGGCCTCTAGCGCCGCGCCGGGGCGCCACTACAGGCCATTCGCATCACCTCGTGCCACTATAGGACACTTGCGTCGAGCCGCCGTCGTGTCCTCCCGCCCCACCACAGGCCACTCGCGCCGCACCGTGCGTCTGCACGACACTCGCGCCGCGCCATGGAGGAGAGAAAAGCTTGCACAAAGCCATGAAGGACGCCGCGGAGGGGTCCAAGAAGGTCGTCTTCCTCGCACTTGCCCACCTTCACATGGACGCTGCCGCCCGTTACGCTAGACAGGACGTCAGGGCAGCCACACGGTGTCCGTCAGTCCATGCATCGGTTTAGGAACGTGAACCTCACCGTCTGCGCCGAGCCTCACCCGGGTGAGCCCACGTGCAGCCCGCAGGTGCTCCAGGTGAAGGGCAGCAACACGGACACGACCTCCCTTGGAGCTTGGCTGCTGTGCAGTCCCTGAAGAACCGGGACACAGACACGCTCCACCCCACGGAGGGCGTAGAAGTCGATGCCGCACCCCTCGCCGATGGCGACGCGGCTGTGGAGCTGCTGGATACGTGAGGTGCACGCCGGCAATCTCCACGCACCAGACGCCGCCCTGTGGGCGCCAGCTCGGCCCCTGCAGCTTGCTGTCCCAGAGCGCGGCGTCGTACAGGAGCGCGTCGACCGACTCTAGTAGATCGACGCAAGCGCGCAGCACCGGGATGAAGAAGCTTCACGTGCGTGAGCAGCTGCGACACGGACTCCGCCTCAGACATTGTTGTAGAGCCGGACTTGGAGATGTGGTTGAGCACATCATCGGTCTTGCCTACGCCGCCGGTGCCCCGGAGCAGAGGAGGTCCTCTAGCACGTCGGGGTCATAGAGCAGAGGAGGTGGCGCCTGCGGTGTGCCCAGCGCAGCGTGCCAGCGTCGACTCGAACGTCCAGCGCATCCGCGAGCACGAGGAGATTGTGGCGTTGTGGAAGGCCACGGCATGGCGAGCAGGTCGTCGAGCGTGCCTAGGACGGTGTCCAGGAGCCGAGGCCGCGCCGAGGATGGGGGCGCCTACGTGGGCGTGGGCCTGAGGGTGTCGCCGAGCACCGCCCGCTCTTCGCACCGTGGAAGTAGACGAGGGAGGAAAGAATGGACGGCCATCAATTGGACAGCCATCAATTAGCGCCATCGGATGCAGAATGGATGGACGAGATGGTGGGAAAGTTACAGCATGACTTGCTCAAGCAAAGTCACTGGATCTGGATCCGGCGTGGACTGCTGCTGCCTACTGCTATGCCTCGCCGGAGTGCAATCTGGTGAAGCAGCAGGCGGCCGTCCACCGCGCGTTCCGCAGTAGGCGAGAGCCATAGGCGCCTACACTTGCCAAGGTCGGTCCCGGTCCGACGGCGCCCTCCAGTCGGATCTAGATGCCAAGGAGATCGGCCACACCGCGATCGCTCACGCCGCCGCCGCTCACGACATCGCACAACTTCGCGGTGTTTTTTTTTCACTACGCCATATCCTACCCGCATTCTGTAACCGCCCGAAGATGAGATCTGTAGAATTGTATTGATCAACTGGACGACAATCTATTGATCATGGCGTGTACATATATAGATTACAATCATGGCCTTTGGCCAAGCCTGTACAGGCGAGGGCGTTACACGCGAGCGGGCGAGCGCACAGAGTGGGAGCGTGGGCGCTGTGGAGACCAGGTGATTCAGTTGTGGGCACAGCGAGTGCGCGCGGAGCCGCGACGAGTGCGCGCTGGGTGAACGACCAGGTCTGGCTTTAGCCGTTGCAGAGCTGTTTCCGCTGACACCCCCCACACACACACCAACAGTCTCGACGTCGGGCGCGATGACGGAGAGGCTGTCTCTGAAGTACAAGAACATCGTTGAAGACAACCCTTTGGTGAACACATCAGCGTGTTGGTGGGCACAGGGAACGTGCGTGACACGAAGCTCTCCAATGGCCACTTTTTCCCGAACGAAGTGGATGTCAAGCTCAATGTGCTTGGTTCACCGGTGGTGAACAGGGTTCCTGGACATGTAAACTGAAGATATGTTGTCGCAGAAGGCCACAGTCGCTGAGGGAACCTTGCAGAGGAGCTCGCCAAGAAGATGTCGAAGCCAAGAGCACTCGGAGACGGCGTTGGCGATGGCGCGGTACTCAGCTTTGGCGCTCGACCTTGACGTCATGTTTTGTCGCTTGGATGACCACGAGATGAGTGAATTGCCGAGGAAGACGCAAAACCCTGAAGTCGAACATCGCGTGTCTGGACAACCAGCCTAGTCGGTGTCGCTGTAGGCGGTGATCATCGATGAAGGAGCGGCGCGCAGTTGGATGTTGAGGCTTGTCGTCCCTTTGACATACCAGAGGATGCGTTTCATCATCGTATGGTGCACGTCCCTCAGTGCGTGCATGTGTAAGCACACCTGCTCCACAGCGTACGCAATGTCTGGACGTGTGATCGTCAGATATTGTAGTGCGCCAGCGATGCTTCGGTAAGTGGTGGCATCGTCGATGAGCTTGCCGTTAGCAGTAGATGCTTTTGGCTTGGTGTCCGCAGGCGTGGCGATGGGGTTGCAGTTGGCCATGCCAACGCGCTCCAAGAGATCCTCGGCATACGCCGACTAGGAGAGGAAGAAGCCATCTTTGGTACGTCGAACGTTGATGCCGAGGAAATGTTGAATTGGCCCCATGTCCTTCACGGCAAACGCGTCGTGTAGCCGAGCGATGACATGGCAAAGGAGCGACACCAAGGATGCCGACAGGATCATGTCGTCGACATATAGGAGCAGGTACGTCGTGGCCCCGTTGCGGTGGTAGACGAACAGGGAGGAGTCGGCCTTCGACTGGATGAACCCCAAGCTAGTGACGTGCCCGATGAAGCGTTCGAACCACGCCCGTGGTGCTTGGCGAAGACCATAGAGGGACCGCGACAAGAGTCAGACATCGTTCGGGCACTGAGGATCGGCAAACCCGGTGGGTTGCTGGCTGTACACCCATTCGCGAAGGTTGCCGTGGAGGAAGGTGTTGGAGATGTCGAGTTGATGAGCCGGCCAGTTGTATGTCGCCACGAGCGTGAGAATTGTGCGGATCGTGGCCGGCTTGACTACCGGTGAGAATGTCTCGCCGAAATCGATGTCGGGCGCTGGTTGAACCCACGAACAACCCATCGAGGAAGAAGACCCATCCTTGTGGCCGGTGGACGCTGAGTTGGAGGAGCCGCTGGGGTTGTCGCCGTGAGTCACGGCGATGGCCTGGCCAGCTTCGGCGTTGGCGTTGTGCTGAGCGCTGAGCTCCTCTAGGATGAGGAAGGAGCGGGCGCTCTGGAAGGAGTGCGGCGGGTACTTGGACGTGATCACCGGCTTGATGTAGCGGTACCGGGGATTGAGGCCGTGGAGGAGGTTGAGCACCTGACTCGGCTCGGAGACGGGATGGCCGATGTCACACAGCTGATCCGCGATCCGCTTCAGCTTGGTGCAGTAGTCGTTCATGGACATGTCGCCTTGCTGTAGGGTGCGCAGCTCGGTCTCAAGATACACGGCGCGCTGCAGCTCGTTGTCCTAGAACAACCCTTCGATGGCGTGCCACAGGGAGAAAGCGTTGTGGCGATCCACGGCGAACGATGTCGAAAACGCCCTTGGAGACGGTGGCGAGGATCCAGTTGACGACGCAGGAATCAACCCTACGCCACTTGCCATCGCGGTCCTGGGACGAGGTGGGGGAACGAACGTGGCCCTCGAGACCGAATTTGCCGAGGGTGGAATCGAAGAAGTGCTGCCACTGGCCGTAGTTGCCTTTGTCCATGTCAAGGATGACAGGGACGTGGTGGCGGATGGAGATGCCCTAGATCGTAGAGGTGGTGGCGGGGGCGACGGAGAGGTGGTCATCCAAAGAGGAGTCAGAGTGGTGGGAGGAGGGCGCCTTTGGAGCAACAGAAGGAGATGTGGCAAAGGGATGCTCTGAGAGAACCGTGGACGATGATACCATGTAGAATTCTATTGATCAACTAGACGACGTTCTATTGATTATGGCGTGTACATATATAGATTGCAATCATGGCCTTTGGCCAAGCCTGTACAGGCGAGGGCGTTACAGGCGAGCGCATAGAGCGGGAGCGTAGGCATCGTGGAGATCGGGGTCGTGTGGGCGCCGTGGAGACCGGGTGATTCAGTTGTGGGCACGGCGAGTGCACACGGAGCCACGACGAGTGCGCGCTGGGCGGATGACCCTGTTTGGCTTTAGCCGTTGTAGAGTTGTTTCTGCTGACAAGATCGTTGACAAGGGGAAGAGGAAGAGGAAGAAGAAGACGAAAATTCCCCACCGTCGTCGGCGCCTGTTGTAACGTCCCATCTCTCTAAGGTCGGGCCCGCTTACATCTGTCAGCTTCTCTAGGATATAGACAGGCCGGGCCCGCTTACATCTGGCAGCTTCTCTAGGATATAGACTGCCGTCACAGACCAACACAGGTCTTTTGTACATACTTTGTCGTCACTCGTGCGCACCCGGGAAGAACTTCCCGGTCGGTCACCCATCGCTCCAGGCCAAGCACGCTTAACCTTGGAGTTATTTGCAGATGGGCTTCCGGAAAAGAAGTTGCAACTTATTGGTATGAGTATCCTATTAATCCTGTTAAGCCCTGGGCCGGGATGTTACACCTGTGACGACCACGTCGGCACCATCCTGGCGCGCCTGCCCGCCTGCAACGCGATCGCGTGTACGGCGCTCTCGAAGCACCACCGGAGCCTGATCCGGAGACCAGAGTTCAGGACTTTAGGAGCCTACGGTTCGACCCCACGGGTGGCGGCGCCCCTCCCTGCCACCGCGGCCCTCCTCCACTGCCCACGGCGACCCTTCCTCCTCTACCGGCCCCGGCAGCATCCCCTACCTCATCGACGATGGCGGACACCGAATCAAGTTCGACGCTCTCCTCCCTCGGCAACCAGCGTGCTGTCTCTCTCTCTCTCACTCTTCACTAGAGAACAATTCCCGGCTGCTTGCCGGCCTCACGGCCGCTTCGCCAATCCGTGACTGAAACTACGCTTTATTTATATTTATTTAATCTTGTGGCTGATTAATCGATTCGCAATCTATGTTTTGCAATAAAAAATCTTTGGTTAGATGTGCTATCGATCTGAAGTGGAAGATGCAGGATTCTCAGGTATAGGAGGTGCTATGGATCTTTGGATGTGAGCGTGATGCACAAATTGATGCAAAACAGTGTGGGGCCATGATATTCCAATTTCCTTTCGTTGCTGCATCTGTAGAATCCATACTCTATTGTTTTGCTGCTGTATCACATTTTTATCAAATTATTTCTTCTATTTGCTTGATTTGTCCATCCTGATGACTCCCTTTGTTTGAAACAGTAAACAACTGCATATAAATCTGGAAAAATTGTTGCTAATGCAGAGTATCACTATCTCTGCTTAAATGCACATATTAAAGTGGTGTTGGAGAACCCGACGATTAAGGTTGTCGTCCTGCTGTCAATGGTGCTGGACGAGGTGAAGATTAATAACTCTTAATTCATGGGTCAACAATATGACAACTTGGAAAATTGATAGCTAAAGATTGCCACCAAAATAAAAAATGCTCCTGGGTCTTCAGATCCCAGTAAACAGAAATGGATCAGCAACCCAAGTAAACAGTGCCCAAAGTGCAGCCACAGTGAAGTGAAAGTTGTGCAATGCTATTATGTTGAAGTAAAATTGGGCTATCTACAATATTTCCAAGCATGATTAGGAGTAAATAAAAAATGATATATGAGCAATTGACAAAGATTAACAATTTCCATATCTTGAGGAGTTGGTCAACTTGTTTATAAAACCGGAATAAATATCTATGGTTAAAATTATATTTGTCACTTTAACCGCCTTTCTTTTGAGAGATATTTACTTGTATGGCTCTAAAAAAAATACACCTTCCTTCCATGGCTCTTTTAAAAAAAAATTACGTGTATGGCCTCAAAAAAAAATTCTTCCTTGTATAGCCTTCCGTCCAATTTGGGCCTTTGACGGTGTTAAGTGTGAGATAAAATGGATATTTTACCCCTGGCAAAAAAAAAATAAACAAATTACAGAGTTTACTTTGTTTTAGATTTGGAGAATATCAATTTGATGTCCAATTGAGGCCTTTGCAACTCTAGAAGCACAAGCACGGGTGAAATGAATATCAATTTGATGTCCCCCTCTTGGTTCCTCGTGTCTGAGTTTCTTGCATTTCTCATAGTACCTCCTGCAGATGGCGCTGCTAGCCTGAAAGCAGAAGACAGATTACTTCTAGGTATCTCAAACTCTGATTCTGGAACGCACATAGAATTTGGAGGCGACGACGGGGACCTGCTCAGTGCTCATCGTACCTCAGTGCTGCTCTGCGCGGGCTGGCCCCGCCCGGGCTCCACCTGCTGGCCGTGGGAGGGGTCACCTGCCTGGCTGCGGGAGGTGCAGCCGGAGCCGCGAATGGCTTGTCGCCAGAGAGGCCGGCCAAGCTGGGTTGGCTGCGGCCGCAGGAGGGGGAGGGCACGACGGGCTGGCCGCGCGCGCTCGACGAGTCGGGCCGTGGCGCCTCCCCCACGCGTTGCTCGCCGACCAAGGGTGGGTGTGGGTCCGTCTGGCCGTGGATCCGGCGGCAGAGAGGCCAGCGGCGGCCCCTGCCCAGAGTTCCCGTCGACCCGGTCCTCCATGGTTCCCATGAGTCGCTTGTATTTTTTTCTCTCCCCACCCATGTGATTTTTTTTTTATTTTAACACTTTTTGAAAACTAATTTTCAATTTAACACGGGATGTTTTTTTTTAAAACTAACACTTTTGGCCGCGTCTATTGCCCTGGCGCGGCCAAATAGCGCGTTAGAGGGCTGACGTGGCGGCGACCGGAATCGCTGACCGATGACGTGGCAGGGTCTGCTGCGCCATCGACCTTGGCGCGGCAGTGGCGCGCCCTGATCCATGACGCGGTAGAGCCGAATGAAACCCCGCGGCCAGTCCCGCCAGCCCGAGCAGCAAGCCCGCCTGGCCGCCGTGCCCGCCGCCCGCCCGGCGGTACCTGGACGGTTTAATCGGAACGCGTCGCGCCGATAGTAGGAGTTATTCTAAGTATTGCTTGACGTAAAATCAATAGTGGATTTGTTTCTGTCTTTTGTTGAATTTTTTTTACGGCCAAATAGAGAATTTGATAAGCCAATGATATTTTTTCGTCTTTCATAATACGATTAACCACCATGTTAACTAATCGATTACGAAAAATTAGATCAGATTAAAACGAATAGTTTTTAAGGGAACTTATTTATTTGGCTTTTTTGCCCCATATTGTAGGATCGGTGGCGACGCGACCATGGACCCTGGCTTCCTCGACCCCTCATGCAAGACGCCGGCCACTGACGTCGAGATACCCCGGGACTGCCGGTTTTCAAACTAGTTGCTACTTAATCTCGCATGCAGTGATGCCACGACGCATTGAAACGAATATGAAGCAAATAAATGAAGTCCGTACGCAAGTTGACAAGTTGCCACATAATATTTTCATTGGTTTAACATAAGTTCGACATAACATAACCAACTAAGCCTGTAAGTTTCGGACGCCAATAATAGTTCAACCTAACAAACTAAGACCCAGGAGTATAAGGATCCCCCGGACGCCTATGTCTCTTCGGATTTGTTGGCAATACATTGGGAGTGTAGCCAACGTCGGTGTGGTCGTGTCGCCAGTGCGTACGGCTCGTACCCTGCAAGTATATGATATGCACGATTACTTAGAATTCATTATGATCGTTAGTTCATGTAGCCTACGTATTTAAAGAAACTACCTTTGTTAGTACCTGTGAGGCTCCTTGGGTACCAAGCGGGGCACCACCTAGCTAAGACATGCCGATCTCGTCCTGCGGCCAATTATACCACTAGTCGTGCTATCTACGGAAGCCCGGAGGGGCGTCATCGTCGTCATCGTCGTCCTCGGTTGCAGGGTCCTTCCCAACGCTATGATGTGGTGGTGTACGCACTGCGAAAGTGGCACATGTCACTGGCTGAGAAGAGCCGGCTGGTGTCCTCAAAGAGGCTGAAGACGTGCCACCCGACTGCCCCGGGAGTGGCGGTTCCTCATAAGGAGTGTCCGTGCAGCTCAGTTTTTGAGCTAGCTTCCTGCAGCTCTTCTTCACCTTCTGCATAAATAGACGTTAAAGTTAGTGCATTTCTCAAACGTATATACACTAAAGAAACAATTTTGGAACGGACTAGTTTATGTTTACCTCCACAAAAGCCTCGAGGACGCCTGGCCTCTGCCCTCTAGACTCGTGAAGCCGGAACGCTGCTTCGTTGAACAGCATCGACAATTGTGTCACCTGGGTACAGAAACGTGGTTGAATAGTTTTAGTATACATACTTAATACCAAATGGATAACAAATTGTACCATTCAAGTATCTTACCACATATCTTTGTAGCGGGGCTCTCTATAGCTGTGTGTCCTCTCTAGTGGCAATGTCGTACACATCTTCGATCATATCTTCCTCTGAGTCCTCGTCAATTGCCTCCTCAGTGTACGGGGGCTTGATATGTGTCCTCGTAGACCTGTGAAGCCAGCGCAGATCGTCGAAGGTGTGCTGGTCGTGTGGAGGACCCGCATGGACTGACTGTCGTTCCTTGGTCTCCCATAAGTGGATGTGCGCGTTGTGTGTCATGCGCCAATCCTTGGTCTTTTATCTCTTCCTGCGGTCATACCTGCAACAAAACGATGTTAGTTGTACCACACACACCTCTGAATTGTAGCTTTGTTATTAATCGATAATACACCCGTGCAATCCTTGGTTGGTGGAGTAAAGCGGTGGTGGGCAGCCTGTCATTCTTCCAAACTGTCTGCAGACCCTGACGGGCAAATGAATCTCGACCATGTGGAAGAAAATAAGAGGGACATTACAGCGATACTCCTCTAACTCGTCCCTAGTGACAGGACTGAGATAATACTGGAGCTCCGGAGCATCCCAAGGACACCAATGCACCTGAACATTTCGTAATTGAGTTAGACTGTGATATAGTGTAGATCGAACAAGACACAGGTATGATAGTAAAGAGAGCGTAACCTGGTGCTGTGTCAGGACGTTGAGACCGTCCGTTTACTCCCTGTACTTGCGCCTCGCATTCCCTCTAACTTACTCTAATTCCGTCTAGATAAACAGAGCTGTAGGGAGTGTATCATGCCCATTTCATTGCTGCATTGAACACGATAATGAATTAGCTATTAATAAACTCATCATATATAACCATATCGAAGAATATAATGAACCGAAGTACTTACCGATAAACCAGTACTAAGGGTGTGTGCGGGCGGGCGGGCTCGTGCGCGATATTGATTTGGCCCTGCCGCGCCATGCTTCGTGGCGCGGCACTGCCGCACCAAGATCGGTGGCGCGGCAGAGCCCTGCCACATCACCGGTCGCGATTCTGATCATCACCACGTCAACCCGCTGCCGCGCCACCATGGTGCGACACAGGCATTTGGCCGCGCCAGGGCAATAGGCACGGCCAAAAGTGTTAGTTTAAAAAAAAACATACAGTGTTAGATTTAAAATTAGTTTTTAAAAAGTGTTAAAATTAAAAAATTCACCCGCGTTCGTTCGTTCCCTGGCCGATGCGGCACGGAGGAAGGAAGGAGATGTCCATCATTTCGCATAGGAAACAGTAGCCCAACTGACGGCACACCCTACTGGAATTGACGGAAGGCAACAGAAGAGAGAAATTTTCGTTTTTGAGCCTCACAGGTAAATTCGGAAAAAAAAATAGGCTATAGAAGGAAGATGCATTTTTTTAGGTCATACACGTAAATATCTTTTCTTTTGAGCCAGCTCATGACCAACTTATATGTTTAGTTGACCTATTATTTCTGAAATGCTTTGACTTTTGCATATACAGTATGGGGCTTTAGCTGTGAATCTACAGATCAACATTAATAAGAAAGGTTCAACCCCCTCTGTCCCTAAGTATATGTTGTTTTCGTTTTCCGAGAAACAACTTTGACTAAATATATATTAAAAAATATTAATATTTATGGTACATAATTAATATTATTGGAAAGATCATTGAATCTAGTTTTTTGATAAATTTATTTGAAGATACAAATGTTGCACGTATTTTCTACAAATTGAGTTAAAATTACGGCACGCAAACCAAGCGACAGTTATTTGGGTATGGAGAGAGTATGAAAGTGAGCTTGTTCAGAGCTGTCAACCAGATAGCCTGCGACGATCAGTCAAGGAGGCACTCTACCAACGGCGTTGGGTACTTGATATGTGCGTCTGTGGGAGATCCTGGAAGGAGTTCAGTTGCAACCGACGGTGTCAGACAGATTCGTCTGGAAGTGGACTGAAAACGGTACTTACTCAGCCTCCTCTGCGCGCAGATCATTTTTCATCGGAACGTCATCCATGTTAGGGGCTAAGGAAATCTGGCAGGTCGCAGTGCCGCCTAAGGTCAAGTTGGGCTGTGGACGGCAGATCGCAGGAAACGGCATGGGCTGCAAGATGCTGACACCTGCCGACCTGCGCGCTTTGTGATGTGGAGCACTTGCTATTGTCGTGTGTTTATACAAGGGAGGTATGGTGCTACATACACATACTGCAACCTGTCGGCCTACTCCGGCGTCAATTGTCAATTGAGGAGCTAGTGCCGTGGTGGCTGCGCACCCAAATGTGAGTTCAGTCATCGCTGCGCCAGAGGCTTCGATCTGATCGCGTGGTCTGTTTGGAAGGAACGGAACAGAAGAGTCTTCAATGGAGTTTCAGAAACGCCGAAGGCAGCTTGTAGGGACAACCGTGAAAGAAGTAACAGTTGGGTCGAAGCCGGTTTTGCCTCGCCGTCGGCCATTCTGGCGCATAGCTTTGGCCTTCACACTTGCCTCGCCGTCGGCCATCCTGGTGACAATCTGTCGCAAAAAACTACCATCTGTAATAGGCTTAAGTTCCTTCACACTTGTGTAGCTTCTTCTGTTTGTGCCGGTGCATGTCGCTGGGCATCTCGCTCATCAGTGATAGGCGTTTTGTACCATCTTAATGAAATATATGCCAAGCATGCTCGCGGAAAAAAAAAGAGTCGCACGCAGACGCTGCAGCGAGGGCTGAATAGGAGTCTAGCGCGCAGGCGTCAGGTGCGGTACTGCGCTGCACATCGGCAGGGTGGGGAGGGGCCTTCGCGCACGGAATGGAATGGAAGGGACTGAGGTGCGGTCCATACATGTTCATGTTACGCTTCGTTGCCCGTAACAGCCTGCTACTTGGCCCAGCCTCTACTGACGCTCGCCCCCCTTGAATCCTCATCCTGACATGGTACATCGTGCTGCTGAGCAGTAGGCCTAACATCCTGCGGTCCTGCCTGAACTTTGCAAGGAAATTCCACTTTACAAGCTATAAAAAGGACAATTAACAATAAACTAAATAAAGTATTTAACTGAATATTAGACATAACAAAAACAGGACATATTTTTTAGGACTTGTGAAACGCCAGACCAGCGACTTGAAAACAACAATATGGAGACGTGCGTAGCAGATAGAAAGGATCTGATGCGCTGCAAGATTGTCAAAAGGTGCGTTGCTGAACCGAAGCATACTCTAAGCATGTTCATATTCCAGGATCCGCAAAGCAATGTGCAAAGCAAAGGCAAGCGCAGTCAAGACTGTAGAAGCAGCCATGCTGAAAGAAACGTTTAGGGAGCATTTTCTAAGCTTCTTTCCGGCCATCCTGACCTGAATTAGCCCAGATCCCTTGTGCCAAACGTCTGGAACAGAAGGAGCAATTTCTTGCAAGCCCCCTACGGCACTTCAGCTGAAAAACTGAGTTAGGTTGGTTAGGCTTTTTATTATTCTGAGAAACGTGTCTTCAACTGCGTAATGCCCTTGGTCTTTCTGCCCAGCAACTGAAACGAGCAGCTGTATCTTATGACTGACAGCCAAAAGAGCTTCAACCAAGGTTTCCAGCGGTATGAATGAGAATTACGCGTCAAGCTGAAATTTAGGTCACATACAGCTAAAGTAAGTATATGCCCATTCTATTTATCAAACAACCATCCACATTCCCTTGGGCCTTGGTCAATTCATTCTTAAGCATATTAGCAGGTTCAGCAACCACTAGGTTCATTTCTTTTTTTTTTTCTCGAATACGCAAAAAGATTTACGTATCATTGTAATTAAGAAGAAGAGTTTAATCATACAAACGACGCGCTTCAGAGGAGCGCCCTTGGAGGTCTTACAGCCATAGACTGGACTGTCCTAGCAAACCGTTCGAAGCTTCGATATTACATAAAAGGTCTACAACCGAGCTAAGGGCAGCGTTGCAACCTACGAAACCGGGCACTTCCGCTGCTGGCTGCGCGGTCCTACTTCGGCGTCCGAGAAGAACTTTCTACATGTCCTGGTGTTGGCAGTTGGAAATAACTCGTCTAGGGCTTCAACTTGGCTCGACGTCAAGTTCCCAGTGAAAATGGCATCGTATGCTCCCATAGACGATGAAGAAACTAGTGCCGCCGGTGGCGCGATGCCCATCCTCTGCATGAGTAGTACCTCGCTGTAACACCCCGGGTGTTTAAATATTAAAAACATGACATGTCATCATATGCATTGCAAGTCATTTGGTCAAATTGCAAACTTTGATATGCATTCACTAAAACAAGTTTACATTTGTGTTATGAGTGTTGAATTGAATTGTGTGAACCATGTCAAAATTTGGGTTGGATTTGAATTTTCCAGAAAACCCTTATTTTCAGTATTTAAACCCTACCCTGAAAATCCATTTCAAAATCTAAGCATATTTTGGGGTTGAGCCCAAAAGCAAAAGTGTAGAGCTTGACAAGTTATACAAAGTTTGTTTTTGGAGTTTTTCAAGTTGTTCAGTAAAATTTGGAGTAATTCAAAAAGGCATAATTCGTTAAATTTCTCCATTTGAATTCAAAAGTTCATTTCAAAATCTAGACCGAATTAGGAGTTGGTTATAAAAGCAAAGTTGTAGAACTTTTGATTTTGAACAACTTTTGTTTTTAGAGATTTTTGAGTTGTTATGAAAATTTGAGAGTAATTTGTGAATTTTGGCGAATGACAAACTTGTAATTACTATGAACAGTGTTCACCGCCGTAGCTACACCGTCGGCGACCTTCGGTTCGCTTCCAGGCGCGCGCGTGGACGTCCTCGGCTTCGCGCTGGCACGGAGAAGTCTCCTGCGTGGCTTCCTTGTGCTTCTGAGCCGCTCTATTTAGCCCTGGCCATCGCCGTTTGCCCCCGCTCCTTTCCTCTGTTTCCACCGCCGCCGTTACCATAGCTCCGTTGAGCTTTTGCTGTCAAACCAGCGCCTGCGCCATCGCAGCAAAGCGTGTCCTAGCTCCGCTAGTTCCTTGCGTGTCTAGCAAACCAGTCCTTGTGGCTTGTCTTCACCGGAAACTCGCGGTGCGCGCTCTTCTTCCTCGCGGCTGGCAGCGTCCCCGTCGCGAGCGCTTCGCCGTGGCCAGCGTGTTACGGTGATCCTCTACCCCTGTTGAGTCTTGTTTCAGCTTCGCCACGATGCTGTAGTACTCCATGACCCATTGATTCCTCATTTTGACCACCACAGCTCCTGGAACATCGCCACCGATGACGATCTGCTCCGCCTTGCTTGCTCGGAACGTCGACCCACCTCTCCGTTGCTCCTCCGACCCTGCTCGTTGCTCAGTCGTGTTCGAGATGAGGTGCTGAACCCTTCTGTGCTACGTGTTTAACCTCTACCATGCTCCTATCGCTGACATAGCACAACCGTGCCACCACATCCGCCATGGTCGACGTTAAGCTCGTGCCTCGCTATAATTGCTCAAGGTTGCATCGTCAATCGATGCGGGGTAGTGTGGGGAGTGTTTTGGTGCTTTGGCCGTCGCCGTTGGTCTCGCCGTCGGCGAGATATCGCCGGTCAGCGCCGTCGTTGCCGTGGTCAGCGCGCGAGGTTAGGGATGACAGGTGAGGTCGGGTTGTCAGCGACTCAACGTTCAAATGGAATTTTTCTATTTTCAGATTTGAATAAATAGTGTCTATTTTTGTTATTTTTGTGTAGATTTATTTAGAGCTCCAAAAATTATAAAAATTTTTGTGTGACTTCTCTATGATGTATAGTATTTAACAAAAATATGAAATAATGTTTTTCAGTACTTTTTTAATGTGATAAAAAATTGCTCAATTTATTAATAAATGGATTTCCATGATTTTTTAGGCTTATTTAATTGTCCAAAAATTATGAAATTTGTTTTGCCACTTACTTATTATGTAATGAATATTTTCAAAAATTTTGAGCTCAATTAGAATAAGTTGATTTATTTCATAATTTTGAATTAAATAATTAATTCATAAAAGCAAATAGTAACCTTTAAGGAATTAGGTTTTGTTTGTATTTTTGATTGAGTGATGTCCTTGGGTCATTAGTTGATAATGATCCTTGGCAATTGATTTGGGTGTTGCGAAAAAGGTTTGATTAGTTTGACTTGCCACTGTACCGCGAAGGAAAGTTGTATTCAAATTGTTAATTTTTGCATCCATCATCGAGCATCATGTTTCATATTCTGCATCATGTTAAACATGGCATTGTTACTACATGTAGTGAACGAAGGTGAACACATGGTAGTTAATCAAGTTGTGGAAGAGGTTAATCTGTCTGTTGAGGTCGGATCGAATACTTGTGAAACGTCGCAGGAACCAGACTTTTCCGTCAACGAAGGCAAGCCCCGGATGCATACAACCCTACCTTGTATTTTACAAATTGATTTTGCTTTTGCTTCTTTTTACTGCATTAAGTGATTAGGAGTCAAGTACAAGTCAAATTGGTACATTACCAACCTTGTTATTCCATATTTACCATATTACTAGTTTTAAATTCGTATATGCCTAGTTTTGCTTAACTATGCTTAGAACGATGAAAGTCGGGTGATTACCTGCCACCTGCAAGTTTCAAATGGAACATTGGTTACTTATGTTATCATGTGATATGGGAATGTGGAGTAATAAATCTAGACCGGGCGGACTCGGTGTGTGTGAGCCATAAGACATGGATGTCTTGTGAGCGGGTTCTTTCCACCTGTGTCGATTAAGGTACGTCCATTGTTGAATTGCATGAGGTGAGAATTTGTAGTACTAACCACATACTCCGGTAAGCCTTTACTCGGCTATTCTATTATGAGAATGGCTACCCACGCACTAGGACTGGAGAGATGGCGGGAATAGCATGTATCCACGTGGCCATGGGCTGGAATGGTGGAGTACTATATTCTCGAGTGGCACGGACCCATTCTTATTTTAGAGGATCTGAGTGCAGGTTGGTATATGTAGGTCGGGGACCTGCATATGTCGTGTGGTCTGGAATTCCCAGCTGGGTTTAATCGGTTCAAATCGTCGTTACTCCTCGGTTATGGAGACTCAACTCACTGTTCATCATCATAGTATTAATAACTGGAACTTGAGAAAGGTTTGCGAAAGAGATTGATATGAAGTTCATGATCTCATTATGGATCATGGCAGATTCATATGTGGTACTTATAAAGTTTTACCTTTGAATTAAAGAATTTTGTTAAAGAAGCTTTTATGCAAAAGAACTTTGATTATTGTTAAAGCCATACCTTGAATCCCATGAGCCAGCATTCCTGAGTTCTATCAGTTTTATTTCGGTTAAGTCTTGTTGAGTACTTTTGTACTCATGGTTCGTTGACCCCTTGTTGCAGGTGAGCCTCATGAGAAGATCTATTTTGGATCGTGCTGCATGACAGTTGTTCCTTGTGATGACGATGAGAAGTAAATGTGTGGCCCTTGGGCAGGGAAGTTTCATTATGTGTTTTGTATTATATTATAATGCCACTCCACTATTTTGTTTTGTATTAAACATCGAACCTAGTTGCGAGGTTTGAAACTACTGTTTTGTAAATTATGTTATTGTAAGACTTCCGCTGTTTTTACTCTAGTATTGATATTTGAATAAATGTTGTAATACTGCAATGACTCTGTAACGTGATCCTACTCGGAAATTGTGGATGATTCGGGGTTCCCCGAGGACACCCGACAGTCTTTTTAAGTTAATGGAAACATATGCATAAATGTCAAAGGTCGTCGGACAGTGACAGGTGCATGTGGGCCCTATAACTTAGGAGGTTCTGCCACAGAATGGTATTAGAGCGATCATTACAAGGTTTTTGTTGTATTGTTTTACAAAAACTTCAAAATGATTTGGGATGACTAAATTTAACTTGATAGTTTGGTCTAAATTGCTTCTGACTTATCTTATTTCTTTCTCACCATTCCATATTTAATTAAAAAGGTTTTGTGTGGTGGAGTAGTAATCTTACTATGCCCTCTATAAAAATAAATGTTGTTTATGTGCATTATAAACTTTGATGTTTTGTTCATAAGAACGATTCATGCATCATTATTAATTCACTCGTTACTTGACTTTGATCAAATGGTCTTAATTGGATTAAATTAGCTTCCTATAGTATGGCTCGTGCCAAGATGATGCCCCGTAAGTCCACTAGACCCAAAGGAGTTCCTCGTCACCAACTTGCCCCTAGAAATGATGGTGCTAGCATTAGCAGTTCTAGGCCTGATCCCCAAGCAGAGATACAGAGGATTTCTGTAGAATTAGCACAAGCTACTAGAGATAGGGCTTTGGATGCTATATAGGTAGGAGAATTACAGGATCAATTGAGGCGTCTCACCACCGCACACAGGAACTGCGAAAGCATGTTAGTTCGTACGGTGGAGGGACGAAATGAGGCTTGGCATAAGGAAAATGTAGCTAGAGCTAGAACTCATGAGCTAGAATTCTATGTAGAAGATTTAGAAGAACATAATACCTATCTACATGAGGAAGTTCATAGGCTTAGCAATCTACTAAATCCTAATTATGAGCCTCAAGCTGATGCCATGGACCCCGGTGTCATCCTTGCCGATGATAACGAATCGGAAGAGGAAGAAGAAGAAGATCCTAAAGAATTAGTAATGATCAATGAAAGTGATGATGAAGGCGGTAATAATTCCGGAATGGATACCAAGCCTGAAGTTTGAAGTAATCACGGAAAAGAGTAGAGTTGTATAATAGTTAGTTATAGTTAAGCTATGTATCTTTGTTTTGGTACTTACAGGTTCTGGTGTTTATATTAGTAAACCCTATGTAATGTGTCTGGAGTAAGCTTTTGTGCAATTCAATAAAGGCTTGTGAATAAAGTTTGGTTTGTTATGAGCAGATGCGTCGTACGCGGGGTTCGTATATTCCTGGAACTTCACAAGATGAGGATGGTATTCCAGATCCGCCACCAGTTCCAACAAATCTGGCTGATGCTATAACCGCACTTGTCAATGTGATGGCCAAAAATTCTTGTTTGCTTCATGAGATAGCTCAGAGTAATCAGAATCAGATACACGAAAACCGTGGTCGCCACCACAATAGACAGGAGGCTACATATGTTGATTTTACAGACACAAGACCACCGGTGTTCACCAAGGCAGATGAACCATTGGAGGCTGATGACTGGCTTCGGACCATGGAGCAAAAATTTGATCTTATTCCATGCACGGAATATCAGAAACATGCGTTTGCCACCCAACAACTTAGAGGAGCAGCAAGTGCTTGGTGGGCGAACTTAGTGGCTATGCAACCAGCTGGCATTCCAATAACTTGGGCTGAGTTCCGTACTGCCTTCAGAGCCCATTATATCCCTAAAGGAGTGATGGCAATGAAGCTAGATGAATTCCTTGCTTTGAAGTAAGGAGATCAAACCATGATGCAGTATGTGGGAAGATTTAATCACTTGTCACAATATGCATCAGAACATGTCAATACTGATGCAAAGAAGAAGAGGTGGTTTATGAGAGGATTGAATACCAAGCTACAAACAATGATGACAACTTGCACCAATGTCACTTATCATGAGGCCATAAATATTGCAATTGCTTTCGAGTCAAAGTATTGGCAGCATAAGGAGCTCAAAAAGAAAAAGAGTATGCCGTCTGGATCTTTTGGGGGAAATTAGAAGATGTAGAGGGTGATTTATCATCTAGTACATCATAATCGTCCTCCTTACCGTCTACCACAGTCTCAAGCCAGGCAACAGTCAAATGTCCATCCTGCTATAACCTATCCGAACTCACAGTCGACCAATGCTCCTGGTGGCAATGCTCCAACGTCCTAGGGTCACAACTATCCATGTTACAATTGTGGAAGGACTGGTCATTTCTCCAGGGAATGTCCATATCCTAGGCAGGCTAATCAAAATTATTCGAAGGCCCCTACAAATCAACAACAGGGTCAGACACCAAACAAGAACCCCAATCAGAATGCTTAGAAGGGCAAAGATGAGAGGAAGATAGGACGGGTGTTCTATATTCAAGCTAGAGAAATTTCGGAAGGGGAGCCAGTGATGATGGGTATGTTTCCTATTGCCAATCACCCTGCAGTTATACTTTTTGATTCTGGCGCATTACATTCATTCATCAATAGAACATTTGTTGTGAAGTATGAAATTTTAATTGGGGCAACAAAGGAAAGTTTCTTTATACAGTCGCCTGGGGGATGTCTGTGTACTAAGGAAATGATATACCAGGTACCCATAAACCTAGGTGGGCATATTTTTCCCACTACCATGATTATCCTTAAGGATTAGGATATAGATGTAATCTTGGGAATGAATTGGATGTATCAGCATAAGGTTGTTATAGATGCTTTGAATAGGACATTAAGGGTAAGTTTGCCTGATAGTAATTCTCAACTTCTCATCCAACTTCCAACCCTAAGAAGATCAGTGGGCAAGATTTGTGCAACTGCTGTCAAAGAGATTAGAGATATTCCAGTAGTGTGTGAATCTCTGGACGTGTTTCCTAAAGATTTACCCGGTCTACCACCTGATAGGGATGTACAGTTTAACATAGAGCTACAACCTAGAACAGCTCCGATTCTCGGAGAGCTTATAGGATGCCACCTAAGGAATTGGCCGAGTTGAAGACTCAGTTACAAGAATTAATTGAGAAGGGGTTTATCCAACCTAGTTCCTCACCTTGGGGATGTCCGGCAATTTTTGTGAAAAAGAAAGATGAGACCCTGAGGTTATGTGTTGACTATCGTCCATTGAATGAAGTGACCATCAAGAATAAGTATCCATTACCTCGGATAGATTTGCTTTTCGATCAATTGGTCGGAGCCAAAGTTTTCTCCAAGATAGATTTGAGATCAGGATATCACCAAATCAAGATAAAGCCTGAAGATATTCCCAAAATGGCATTTACCACAAGATATGGATTATATGAATACTTGGTAATGTCTTTTGGTTTGACAAATGCTCCCGTTCATTTCATGTATCTGATGAACTCAGTATTCATGCCTGAGCTAGACAAGTTTGTAGTAGTGTTTATTGATGACATTCTAGTATATTCCAAGAATAAGAAAGAACATGCGGAACATCTCAGAATTGTTCTGACCCGCTTGAGAGAACATCAACTATATGCCAAGTTTAGCAAATGTGATTTCTGGCTTAAGGAAGTGCAATTTCTTGGACATGTCTTGTCAGCCGAAGGAGTTGCAGTTGATCCTAGTAAAGTGAAGGATGTGCTTGATTGGAAACCACCAACCACAGTTCATCAAGTTCAGAGTTTTCTGGGTTTGGCAGGGTATTACCGTCGGTTTATTCTAGATTTCTCTAAAATATCAAAGTCCATAACTGAATTGTTGAAAAACCAAGTCAAGTTTGTCTGGTCATCTGATTGTGAAGAGGCTTTTCAGACTTTGAAGAGATTGTTGACTACTGCACCAGTGCTAGCCCAACTTGATATCGAAAAGCCATTTGATGTGTATTGTGATGCTTCAGGTATTGGTATTGGATGTGTGTTGATGCAAGAAGGCCGAGTCATTGCCTATGCGTCTAGGCAACTTAAGCAACATGAAGAACACTATCCAACTCATGACCTAGAGTTAGCAGCTGTGGTTCATGCTCTGAAGATTTGGTGGCATTACCTGCTTGGTAATACGTGCCATATGTATACAGACCATAAGTGCTTAAAGTATATCTTTACTCAGTCAGAATTGAACATGCGACAAAGAATATGGTTAGAACTGATTAAGGATTATGATTTGGAAGTACATTATCACCCGGGTAAAGCAAATGTGGTTGCAGATGCCCTCAGTCGCAAAAGTTATTGCAATTGTCTGACAGTGAGAACAATGGGTTTGAATTTATGTCAAGAAATGGAGAAGTTGAATGTAGAAGTAATTCAACAAGGAAGTTTGACCAACATAATTGTTGAAGCTACTATTCGAGGTCAAGTTATTGCTGCTTAGAAGGAAAACAAGGGTATAGCCCATATCAAGGAAAGAGTCAGGAATGGAAAAGCGGAATGTTTTAGCATAGATGATGAAGGTGTGCTATGGTTCAAGGATCGCCTGGTGGTACCAAAAGTTCCTGAGTTGCAGCAGTCAATTCTAGATGAGGCACATGCTACTAGGTTATCTATCTATCCGGGAAGCAACAAGATGTACCATGACTTGAAGCAAAGATTCTGGTGGACTAAAATGAAAATAGAGATTGCTAGATATATAGCAAAGTGTGATACTTGTCAAAAGGTGAAAGCTATACATTTGAGGTCTGCTAGTGAATTACAACCATTACCTATTCCATCTTGGAAGTGGGAGGACATAAGTATGGACTTTATTGTTGGTCTACCCAAGACATCAAAGGGATTTGACTCAGTATGGGTTATTGTAGATCGACTCACTAAGTTAGCACATTTTCTTCCTGTCAAGACAATATATCCTATGATCCAATATGCCAAGATGTACTTAGCAAGAATCATGAGCTTACATGGAGTACCAAAGACCATAGTGTCAGATAGGGGTACACAGTTTGTCTCTAGCTTTTGGAAACACTTACATGCTTCATTAGGTATCAAACTTCTGTATAGTATAGCTTATCATCTGCAAACTGATGGACAGACTGAAAGAGTCAATCAAGTACTTGAAGATATGTTAAGGTGTTGTGTCCTTAACTATTCCAATAAGTGGGATGAATGTCTACCTTTGGCCGAGTTCTCATACAACAATAGTTATCAGTAAAGCATTAGAATGGCTCCATTTGAAGCACTCTATGGTCGTAGATGTAGAACATCATTGAGTTGGTCTGAGCCTGGAGAAAGAAGATTCTTTGGAGTTGACCTTGTGAAAGAAACTGAAGACAAGGTTAGGCAAATACAGAGTAATTTGAAAATAGCTCAGTCCCACCAAAAGAGTTATGCGGATAGAAGATGGAGACCATTGGTATTTAACAAAGGAGATTTTGTATATCTGAAAGTATCACCAATGAAGGGAGTTACCCGTTTTGGTGTTAAAGGAAAGTTAGCACCTCGATATATTGGACCATATCAAATTTTGGAGAGGTATGGAAAAGTGGCATATCACTTGAAATTACCTGAACATCTCGCAGCTGTGCATGATGTGTTCCATGTTTCTCAATTGAAGAAGTGTCTCCGAGTGCCTGAACAAAATGTTGAAGTTGAAGGAGTGGAACTAGAACCGAATTTAACTTATTCCGAATATCCTATCCGAGTGTTAGATCAAAAAGATCGTGTTACTCAAAGATGGACAATCAAGTTCTATAAAATACAATGGAATCAACATTCAGAAGAGGAAGCTACTTGGGAATCAGAAGATTACTTGTTAGAAAAGTTTCCAGAGTTTCTAGCGTCAATATAGAATAGAATAATGTTAGTTGAGCTCGGTTGCTACAAGTTGTGTTTTGAAAAGGAATCTCAGCTATTTTATGGACAAGTTTTGGATGTTTTTGGACTGACACATTTCCTTTTCCATTACTTACTCTATGGATTTGAATCTCGGGGCGATATTTCTTTTAGGGGGAAGGATTGTAACACCCCGGGTGTTTAAATATTAAAAACATGACATGTCATCATATGCATTGCAAGACATTTGGTCAAATTGCAAACTTTGATATGCATTCACTAAAACAAGTTTACATTTGTGTTATGAGTGTTGAATTGAATTGTGTGAACCATGTCAAAATTTGGGTTGGATTTGAATTTTCCAGAAAACCCTGATTTTTAGTATTTAAACCCTACCCTAAAAATCCATTTCAAAATCTAAGCATATTTTGGGGTTGAGCCCAAAAGCAAAAGTGTAGAGCTTGACAAGTTATACAAAGTTTGTTTTTGGAGTTTTTCAAGTTGTTTAGTAAAATTTGGAGTAATTCAAAAAGACGTAATTCGTTAAATTTCCCCATTTGAATTCAAAAGTTCATTTCAAAATCTAGACCGAATTAGGAGTTGGTTATAAAAGCAAAGTTGTAGAACTTTTGATTTTGAACAACTTTTGTTTTTGGAGATTTTTGAGTTGTTATGAAAATTTGAGAGTAATTTGTGAATTTTGGCGAATGGCAAACATGTAATTATTGTGAACAGTGTTCACCGCCGTAGCTACACCGCCGGCGACCTTCGGTTCGCTTCCAGGCGCGCGCATGGACGTCCTCGGCTTCGCGCTGGCATGGAGAAGTCTCCTGTGTGGCTTCCTTGTGCTTTTGAGCCGCTCTATTTAGCCCTGGCCATCGCTGTTTGCCCCCGCTCCTTTCCTCTGTTTCCACCGCCGCCGTTGCCATAGCTCCGTTGAGCTTTTGCCGTCAAACTAGCGCCCGTGCCATCGTAGCAAAGTGTGTCCTAGCTCTTCTAGTTCCTTGCGCATCCAGCAAACTAGTCCTTGTGCCTTGTCTTCATTGGAAACTCGCGGTGCGCGCTCTTCTTCCTCGCGGCCGGCAGCATCCCCGTCGCGAGCGCTTCGCCGTGGCCAGCGTGTTACGGTGATCCTCTGCCCCTGCCAAGTCTTGTTTCAGCTTCGCCACGATGCTGTAGTACTCCATGACCCATTGATTTCTCATTTTGATCACCACAGCTCCCGGAACATCACCACCGACAACGATCTGCTCCGCCGTGCTTGCTTGGAACGTCGACCCACCTCTCCGTTGCTCCTCCGACCCTGCTCGTTGCTCAGTCGTGTTCAGGGTGAGGTGCTGAACCCTTCTGTGCTACATGTTTAACCTCTATCGTGCTCCTATCGCTGGCGTAGCATAGCCGTGCCACCACATCCGCCATGGTCGACGTTAAGCTCGTGCCTCGCTGTAATTGCTCAAGGTTGTGCCGTCAATCGATGCGGGGTAGTGTGGGGAGTGTTTTGGTGCTTTGGCCATCGCCGTTGGTCTCGCCGTTAGCGAGATATCGCCGGTCAGCGCCGTCGTTGCCGTGGTCAGCGCGCGAGGTTAGGGATGACTGGTGGGGTCGGGTTGTCAGTGACTCAACGTTCAAATAGAATTTTTCTATTTTCAGATTTGAATGAATAGTGTCTATTTTTGTTATTTTTGTGTAGATTTATTTAGAGCTCCAAAAATTATGAAAATTTTTGTGTGACTTCTCTGTGATGTATAGTATTTAAAAAAATATGAAATAATGTTTTTAAGTACTTTTTGAATGCGATAAAAATTGCTCAATTTATTAATAAATGGATTTCCATGATTTTTCTAGGCTTATTTAATTGTCCAAAAATTATGAAATTTGTTTTGCCACTTACTTATTATGTAATGAATATTTACAAAAATTTTGAGCTCAATTAGAATAAGTTGATTTATTTCATAATTTTGAATTAAATAATTAATTCATAAAAGCAAATAGTAACCTTTAATGAATTCGGTTTTGTTTGAATTTTTGATTGAGTGATGTCCTTGGGTCATTAGTTGATAATGATCCTTGGCAATTGATTTGGGTGTTGCGAAAAAGGTTTGATTAGTTTGACTTGCCGCTGTACCGTGAAGGAAAGTTGTATTCAAATTGTTAATTTTTGCATCCATCATCGAGCATCATGTTTCGTATTCTGCATCATGTTAAACATGGCATTGTTACTATGTGTAGTGAACGAAGGTGAACACATGGTAGTTAATCAAGTTGTGGAAGAGGTTAATCCGTCTATTGAGGTCGGATCGAATACTTGTGAAACGTCGCAGGAACCAGACTTTTCCCTCAACGAAGGCAAGCCCCGGATGCATACAACCCTACCTTGTATTTTACAAATTGATTTTGTTTTTACTTCTTTTTACTGCATTAAGTGATTAGGAGTCAAGTACAAGTCAAATTGGTACATTACCAACCTTGTTATTCTATATTTACCAGATTACTAGTTTTAAATTCGTATATGCCTAGTTTTTGCTTAGCTATGCTTAGAACGATGAAAGTCGAGTGATTACCTGCCACCTGCAAGTTTCAAATGGAACCTTGGTTACTTATGTTATCATGTGATATGGGAATGTGGAGTAATAAATCTAGACCGGGCAGACTCGATGTGTGTGAGCCATAAGACATGGAGGTCTTGTGAGCGGGTTCTTTCCGCCTGTGTCGATTAAGGCACGTCCGTTGTTGAATTGCATGAGGTGAGAATTTGTAGTACTAACCACATACTCCGGTAAGCCTTTGCTCGGTTATTCTATTATGAGAATGGCTACCCGCGCACTGGGAGTGGAGAGATAGTGGGAATAGCATGTACCCACATGGCCATGGGCTGGAATGGTGGAGTACTATATTCTCGGGTGGCGCGGACCCGTTCTTGTTTTAGAGGATCTAAGTGCAGGTTGGTATATGTAGGTCGGGGACCTGCATATGTCGTGTGGTCTAGAATTCCTAGCTTAGTTTAATCGGTTCGAATCATCGTTGCTCCTTGGTTATGGAGACTCAACTCACTGTTCATCATCGTATTAATAACTGGAACTTGAGAAAGGTTTGCGAAAGAGATTGATATGAAGTTCATGATCTCATTACGGATCATGGCAGATTCATATGTGGTACTTATAAAGTTTTACCTTTAAATTAAAGAATTTTGTTAAAGAAGCTTTTACGCAAAAGAACTTTGATTATTGTTAAAGCCATACCTTGAATCCCATGAGCCGGCATTCCTGAGTTCTATCAGTTTTATTTTGGCTAAGTCTTGTTGAGTACTTTTGTACTCATGTTTCGTTGACCCCTTGTTGCAGGTGAGCCTCATGAGCAGATCTATTTTGGATCGTGCTGCATGACAGTTGTTCCTTGTGATGATGATGAGAAGTAAATGTGTGGCCCTTGGGCAGGGCAGTTTCATTGTGTGTTTTGTATTATATTATAATGCCACTCCACTATTTCGTTTTGTATTAAACATCGAACCTAGTTGCGAGGTTTGAAACTACTGTTTTGTAAATTATGTTATTGTAAGAGTTCCACTGTTTTTACTCTGGTATTGATATTTGAATAAATGTTGTAATACTGCAATGACTCTGTAACGTGATCCTACTCGGAAATTGTGGATGATTCGGGGTTCCCCGAGGACACCCAACAGTCTTTTTAAGTTAATGGAAACATATGCATAAATGTCAAAGGTCATCAGATAGTGACAGGTGCATGTGGGTCCTATAACTTAGGAGGTTCTGCCACACTCGCCCCGCTTGGAGGTGGGTACACGCGACAACGGCTGAGTGGCAATTCGCCTACTTCTGATTGGTAGGGGGCGCTTTGTTACTACCATCTGCCTTGGAGTACTAGCGATCAATGGCAACTTTCTCTTGCACTGCACCTGCTCGGTGAACCTTGCGAGACGTCGAGTGACCTCATGTGGCATGGGCATCTCGACATCATCCTCGACATCGAGTCTCACCCGAGTAGGCGTGAGCTATGGCAGCTCCTGCACCAGCGGTAATTGAGGTGACAGAGCAGCCAGTGCCGAAGATGTTTCCTCAATCCCTAGAGAGGCAAACTCTAGAGCTCAACTCATGATGAATGAGGCGATGAGCTCCTCCAGCATTGGGTTGAAAGAGACGACCAATGTGGGAGGCTCCGCACTTAGGCACAGCACCAGCACCAACGGATCTGGCTCGAGGAAGCATAGTGCAGCAGTAGAAGTATGTGCCTTGTCAGCGTGGTTAGCAGGCGCACCCATGCCGATGTCCTTTGGCTTAGTCTTATGTCGCCAACGTCATCCTCGTCTCCCACCAGCGCCCCCACGGCCCCTAGTACATCACTCTCTACACCGCCACGTGGGTCGGGGGATCCTCACGAACAGAGTACCATGGCAGGTTGGCACCCACCGCCGCTGAGGTTGAAGCACTCCTTCACCTACAGTCCTTGGCAAGGTGTCCGAATCCACGACAGCACAGACAACGCCATGGCAACCGGAAAGTCACTACTCGGTGCGAGTAGGAGAGGCAGTTGAAGTATCTACCAGGATCTTCTTGACCTACGAAAGCTGCTTTTGGCTAGGGCGAGGCTCCATCAAGGCAGCAGCAGATCCTATCACTTGCTGGGGGAGGATCTCATTCCACCTATCAGTGATGGGGGCGAAGACCCGTCCATAGCGGCCGAGATGTTGGTGGGCGGGGACACGACCATCCACTGGCCGAACAGGCAAGCAATTCACCAGCTACGGGCATGGCCGGCTACGCTTCCTCCTCCTACGGCCATGTCCCTGTCGGCCAAGTTTAGCACTAGCATGGCCTTGCAAAGGCCCTTGTCCAACGTCCGCTTCACCGCGCCCCAAAACTACGGATGAACGAGTCTAGGGGCGCACGGGGGATGCTAAGGCTAGCTTTGTTGGGCGACCAGCTCTCGCCAAGTTCATGGCCATACCCCATTATGTCTACCTAGTGTTGAAGATCTCAACAGAGTAGGGCGTCCTAACCTTGTGTGCCAATGTCTCTACCACCTACGACTGCGAAAGAGAAGGACTCGCCATCACCAAAGCGATGGACCTCTTAGCCAGAATGGAGGCTTGCATCACCGGCTCCAAGAAGGTCCATACATCGTAAAGGCTGTGACCCGACCAGGGTCATATAGGCTCTGTTATCAAGACGGTGTCGACATCCATAGTTCATGGCACATTGAACACCTTAGGCGTTTCTATCCTTGAGATGTCCTACTAAGATATGTACTCCTTATGTATTTATGCATTTCAATAATAATTTTCTCCATGATGTTTTCTCCATTTGTTGTTTTCTCCATAATTTTCCTCCAATTATCTTTTGTTTTTCTCCATGCTAAACATCTTTAAGATGATGCGTACTATCACCATTCAAATCGGACTATGCCCTCGCCTTAGTCGGACACGTTCAAGGGCTTCGCCTCCCAACGCGAATTGACTCCATCAGCCTCCGATTACGCCCATTTGCCTATGACTCTGCGTAGCTGCCAAGCCACCAAGCAAGCCGCCTGAGCTATCGGAGCCACCAATCGAGCTGCTAAGTGAGCCACCTTAGTCGTAAGTAATCCGCACCACGCTGTGATGATGACTGCCGTGAAGAACGGCGTTGTGACACAAGCGACTGCTGTCATGACGACAGGCCAAAAACGCTTGAGGGCTAGGCAATTTCATCGCCGCCGACTAGTCATGTTTTCATTTGCGTTATCCAGAAGTAGCCCTGTCCTCGACTTAGCACCTAAATGTGCACGAGCAGTAGCGTCCTGCGTCATGAGTGGGCGGTAATGGCTCCTCGATGATGCCCATATTCCTAAGCGTGCACAAGAATCTTGGGATAGAATGCCCCCCACATCTCGTCGATTTACTTCTCCAAATTTTGCCACGGTATAGTGCTAAGCACTCTCCATGTTCTTCAATTTCACCATGGTATAGTGCTAAGCACTCTCCATGTTCTCCAAATTTCGCTATGGTATAGTGCTAAGCACTCTCCATGTTCTCCAAATTTTGCCACGGTATAGTACTAAGCACTCTCCATGTTCTCCAAATTTCACCACGGTATAGTGCTAAGCACTCTCCATGTTCTCCAATTTTGCCACGATATAGTGCTAAGCACTCCCCATGTTCTCCAAGTTTCTCCATGGTATAGTGCTAAGCACTCTCTAATTTCTCCATGGTATAGTGCTAAGCACTCTCCATGTTCGCCATGGTAAAGTGCTAAGAACTCTCTATTTTTTCTCCATTTTTAAGTGCTCAGCACTCTTCAAATTTTACTCCAATGTCCAGTGCTAAGCATGGGAATTTCATCTTTTTTACAAATATGAACAAACTCCAAATAAACATAAAATGCTCTACAGGATATAAAATTCACCGATACATTGCTCCTAATAAACAACGCTCTGTTTTCTTCATCACGAAGTTCATATATTTCAAATCATGTACTACCCATCCTACATATCTCTATTGCAGGATCATCATCTGGGTGGTCACACCGCCTGGCCATCGGATTTCTCCGCCGATCAACTGGCCAGACCGCTAGGTTTATGACTTTGTCGCCGACCAGTTGGTTGGACTGTTCGGCGTTCACTTCTACTTGGTGCTCACTTCGCCACTGACCAATTGGTTGGGCTGCTCGATGCTCGATTCTTTACCAACCAACTAGTCGAATTGTCCATCGCTTCATCGTCAGCTACACTGGGGGCTCATCTGCTAAGCTATGGACTCCTCGGTGTTTGGATTGTTCATCGCTTCATTATCAGCCACGCTAGGGGCTCGCTAGCTAAGCTAGGGACTCCTCTGCATTCGAATTCTTCGTGCAAGCATCGCCAACTAAGCTAGGGATTCCTTGGTGTTCAGATTCCTCATGCAAGAGTCGCCAGCTAAGCTTGGGACTCCCTTGGTGGTCGGATCTTGCTATGTCTCATCGATGTGCTATCAACTTGCTCCATGCTGTTCGAATCAGGGTGCTGATCTTGGGTAGCACGTCTGGGGTATTGATACGCACATGATAGATGACATTGCCAAGCTTTCAGGCTTATTTTCTTTGATCCTGCTACAAGATGCTGCTCAATCTTATAGTAGTCTCGGGGACTAAGTGTGTACACTTCACCTAGCAGTGAGTGTACTAGTTTTCCTCTTACTAGCCTTCAGCTAAGCTGGGGACTGGCTTTGTGCTCGACTAAGCTGGGACTCAGTTATTCTGGCTAAGTGATTGTTGTAATTCTTTGATCCTAACACCAAGTGCATTCTTCACCTACTATCAGGCTCGGCGACTATAATGTATACATTGCACCTTGCAGTGCTTGTATCAAATTTAACGGTTGGCTAAGTTCCTGTTTTCTTTCTCAGTCGTTGATATTCTTTGATCCTGACATCAGGTGTTTTCTTCATCTACTATTGGGCTCGGGGACTACAATGTATACATTGCACCTTACCATGCATGTATCAATACTAACATCCGCTTTGACTAAGTCATGGATGATGATCATCTAACTTCGCCAACGAAGCCTAAGTGTGTACACTTCACCTAAGGTCGATGTGTTTGGCAAGCTCCACCACAGTTTTCTTTACCGATCAACTGGTCGGACCACTAGGTTCATAACCTTCGTCGCTAACCAACTCGTCAGACTGTTTGGCGCTCACTTATACTTGGCGCTCACTTTGTGAACCAACTAGTTAGATTGTCCATCGCTTCATCGTCAGCTACATTGGGGGCTCGCCAGCTAAGCTAGAGACTCCTCGGCATTTGGATTGTTCGTCGCTTCATCGCTAGCTAAGCTAGGGACTCAGCGTTTAGATTCTTCATGCAAGAGTTGCCAGCTAAGCTAGGGACTCCCTTGGCGGTTGGATCTTGCTATGTCTCATCAGTGTGCTATCAGCTTGCTCCATGCTATTTGTATCAGGGTGCTGATCTTGGGCAGCACGTTTGGGTCTTGATACACACATGTTAGATGATGTCGACAAGCTTTTAGATTTATTTTCTTTGACCCTGCTACAAGATTCATTCTTCATCTTCTAGCAGGCTCAGGGACTAAGTGGCTACACTTCACCTAGTAGTGAATGTAGTGCTCTTTTCTTGATTTACCCTCCTTATTGACTAAATCATGGATGATTCCTTGCAAACAGAGTCTAAGTGGCTACACTTCGCCCAAGGTGGAGAATTTTCAAATTTTTATCTTGAGCCCCTTACATCCTTCTGGGAGGCCTTAATTGGCTAAGTCTGAGATCTGCGTACCAGTTAAACTGGTCGGCTTTGACTTCCACCACTCGGATCACTAGTTAAATTGATCGGCTTCATGTCAAACTGCTCAGACATGCTCAAGACAGCGTTGCTCAACGGATACAAGGCGCTCGAGGACTAGCTATGGGGGGTATAACCTCAGGTACCCATGATAATGGACATGGGCCACACCACCAGGGGAGGTCCAGCCCATAAGATCAAGGCCTACGGTGCTCGGCTCTGGTCGGCGTGCACCGCAAGGCAATCAGAAGACATCTTGGTGATGATGGAAGATCTATTTGTTTATGGTAGATATCATATTCCTTGTAAATACTTACCATATAGTCGAATAGATCTAGACCCAAATCGACCTATAACCCTACCCTCTAGGCTATATAAGACGGATAGGGACCCCCTCGAAGGCATCTCATATTCAATACAATCCATCAAAGACACAGGACTTAGGGTACTACATCAATTAGATGGCCTAAACCTATCTAAATCACTTGTCTCTGCACTTGTGCCACCATCCAACTCCTATTACATGCACCTCCACCAATTCATCTACTACCGTGGGCATATTTCATAGATAACGCCGTTCCTTAAGTCGGTTTGATCCAAGGGCTCACGTTGGATGCTCCGGCCTATATATATCAGCCCCTGCCCTCTGAGCATCAAGTCATTTGAGAAGATAGAAACCCTAATCATCCTTAGAACTCTAGCATATTCTAGGGCATAGCTAGTTAGGCTAGGTCTAGAGGGAGGCAAGCAAGCTTTGCTTGGATTCCCGATCGTGTCAAGAGAATGGTTCAGTATAATCTTTGTACCCCCTCGCTCTTTTGTATCTCCATTATTTTTATATGCTTGCTACAATTGTTATGACAACATTAGTATTCATCTTATTCATGTTCTTTGTTATAATGTTCATCGTCTACTTTGATTATATGCTTAGTATAGTTGGATTATCATCATGTTCATGCATAAGTTCATATAGCGCTCACTCTAAGGTACCATGGGTGGGTGGTCGACATTGTGTAAGTGTGGTGCTTATACATTGTTACCTACGAATACACCCTATATTATGGGTCATGTGGTAGATCATGGACGTGACATTCCCATTGAGTCCTTTGTAGTCCACTCCCCGATGTAGGTAGCACATAGGATCTGATTACAAAGGAAGATAAGCTATGTTGTTCCTCTTCCCTAGTAATATCTCTTATGTGTAGATATGAAGATGATCTTAGCCATGATTACTAGGTGTAATTACACTAATCAATGTATGCTTTGACTTGCAATTAAGGATGACTTAGAAATTATTCCTCTAATATATCTACCTAACCATGCTAATGCCATAGAAAGGAGTACTCTGAGTGATTTATCATTATCATTGATCAATACATATTATATATATATATATATATATCTTATCCTATGACTTACCCCTATTATGAGTAGAATATTGGTTATGGTTTACTTCTCCATCAATAGTATAAGTTATCAATACTTGTCCATGCTAGACCTTCCCTGTGGTAAAAATATAAATAACGATACCTAGAATACTCTCGGGTGAAGTACTACAATGGTATATTATCTGTGCGCTTGAAGATCTTTTTTCATTTATATCTATATATTCTTTCTAGTCACCTAAGATGATAAAAGAACTACTCAGTATCATTCTAGTAGTGATGCTAGGCAGCACCAACAAGCATCTCTGGCACCATCAATAGGGATGACAACCTAGTAAAGTAATGTTAGGAGATGTAGGTAATTAATAGGTGGCTACTAAAACAAGTGACAAGTTAATAAATAGCAACAAGCATTTCTAGCACCATTGCCGGGGAAGATAGCTAGACAAAGGAAGTATTGATAAACTTATACTTATTGATGTGATCGAAATAACCATTGACCTCTGCCCAAATAGGCTTACCCTTGTTTTGTCTACTTGTGTATCTTATGTAGTGTAATGTATAACCGGTTTTGACCTTCCGACAAACTACGTTGAAAATCTAGAAGCACTACTTAAGAGGACTAAGGCTAAACTCAAAAAAGTTTTAGCTATAGACTCGGAACACAACCATATAAGCCAAAGCTTAACACCATAATTTGAAGACATGGCTGACAGGACTCTTCGTGAATTCTCTGCTCCAGCCACTGCCAACATCTAGACTAGACCCATAGTTAATATGGGACACAATGGATTCGAGCTTAAGCCAGCTCTCATCAACATGGTGCAAGCGAGCCAATTTTGTGGAAAGGCACATGAAGATGCTAGTGCTCATCTCCAAGACTTCCTAGAGATCTACAACACTTTCACCATCAAGGGAGTAACCAAGGACGCCATATTACTTTGCATCTTTCCATTTTCACTTTTGGGGAAGGCAAAGCAGTGGTTCTATGCCAACAAAGATAGAAACACTACATGGGATAACTGCTCCACTACCTTCCTAGCAAAGTTCTTTCCCACGAGCAAGACCAATGCTCTACGTGGGAGAATTTCAAGTTTTCAACAGCAACATGATGAATCTGTCCCTGAGGTATGGGAATGGTTTCAAGACAATATATCAGAATGTCCTCATCATGGGATGGAGAATTGGCTACTCATGCAGACGTTCTACCATGGGTTAACCAATAGTACCTGTGAGAGTATAGATGCTGCTGCTGGAGGTGCATTCTTGTCACTTACACTTTTAGCTATGACCACTCTTGTGGAGAAGATGGCCTCCAACCAAGGTTGGAATGAAGAACGTGTTTAGACCCACAAGTGAGGTGGAGGTATGCATCAGCTCAAGGAGGTAGACATGCTATCTACCAAGATGGTACTACTAATGAAGAAGCTCAAAGACCGAGCTAATGAAAAGCAAGAAGTCATGCACATTCATGATTCCTGCATGTCAAGTGAAGTATGTGGAAACACTAGGCATTTAGGGAATAGCTGTCCTAGAACCCAAGAGGATGTAAACTTTGTCAGCAACAACAACTACTATTGTCCTCAATAGAATCAAGGATGGAACCAACAATAGAGGCCGAACTACCAAGGTAACCCTCAAGGTAATAATTATAATAACTTCAAAAAACCACCCTTGAGAGAATTAACTGCTGGCCAATCTAGACTTATGGAAGGATTATCTAAGAAGGTAGCTACCAATGATAAAATATTAGAAAACACAAATAATAGAATGGATAGCTTTGCTTCTACCATTAAGAACCATCATAGCTTTAATAAAGTGATAGAATCACATATAGCTCAGCTGGTGGCTGCTGTTCCTCCGTCTAATAAAGGTAAGATTCCTGGGCAGCCAAAAGATCTAGAAACTAGAAATCTTGTTGATATTCACAATGCATCTTACTACTACACGGAGCCATCGACAGGAAGGTGGACATATTGCACCTTGCCTGACAAGAAAGGTGATCCAGGGAGACCGATCATCCCCATCACCATTGGACCTTATATTTTCCAATAAGCTATCTATGACTTCGGAGCAAGTGTCAACATCATGCCTAAGGTAATCTATGAAATTTTTTGGGGGATCTTTTGTTGTACACAAATATGCGTTTGCAACTTGTAGATCAGTCACTCTGCTACCCCAAGGGAGTTCTTGAAGATGCCATTGTTTGTGGTTTTGGAAATAGGTGGAGATGAAAGGGCACCCATCATCCTAGGCTGACACTTCTTGAGCACCACAAAATCCATCATCTACGCAGACATTGCCAAGATCTGTTTCATGATCAAGGATAAAAAGGAGAAGTTCTCTTTCAAGAACCGCATCTTGCAATCTCCTAGTCATCGACAAAAGGCGTACCTGCCCGAAGAGACAACAATAACCAAGAAGAAGAACAACCGAAGGAGTAAGAACAAGACCAGTCAGCTATAAGAAGAAACTGTCAACATGATAAACTCACTCCGATCTAAGTACGACCACCTCCTCGCTTCACCATTCCTTGCTAAGAAGGATGATCCTGGCGTACCGACGATCAAGTGTACCATTGGAAAAAGAATCTTCCACAAGACCTTCTGCAACATTGGATCAGGAGTCAACATAATGTCCAAGGTAATGTATGAATATTTATTCAGTAACAAACCTTTGATCCCTACATATATGCAGTTGCAGATGGTGGACTAATGAATCTAATTCCCTGAGGGAATAGCGAGGGACGTTATGGTAAGAATACAATATCACTATGCTCCTGCCAATTTCATTGTCCTAGACATGGGAGAAGAAGAAGACGATACACCCATCATCCTTGGAACACCATTCCTTAACACCACCAATGTGATCTTCTACGTCAGATCTAGACAAGTACACTTCCAATTCTCTGGAGAAAAGGTACGCTATTATTTCAATAGTTATACCACATATGAATAACCAGTGAAGAGCCGCTCTAGAAGGAGACATCGATCATCCTGACATCAAAGGAGCCAACCCTGATGGAATGAATGGGAAGATGAAGAACCTAAAGCGCCTGTGAAAGATGAACCTACTCCGCCTAAGACAAGTCCACAGTCTAGGCAGGTGTGGAAAGAAAATGTTACATCATCATCGGAATCACCATAATAAGATGTGCAGTCATCTGGGTCTCCACCGCTGAGACCAGATGATGCACCTAAGGAATGAAGGACTTCTCCCCAGTCAAGTCCCGTCTGAAGGACTTAAAAATCCGAACCCTCGCCATGAGGTAACAACGGTAGTTATCCATATTTACTTTCTAGCATTGCATAAATTATTTTTCACTTTAGCATATTTACTTCTCTGCATTTACATTATGTTAATAGAAGAAAGATAAAAAGTTTCAGGACTACATTCCATCATTGCATCATAAAACCCCATGTGAATAAATCTACGGTGTGTAAAAACCCATGGGAATATTCACTGTGGTGGCATAAAAATTAAAAATACTATGCATACATGTTTTTTGTTCTGCATATCATAAAATAGAAAATCTAAAAATACTAAATGGACATCATGCTAAAATTCTGCCAAAAGAAAATCTATCTAAACCCACAAGGACAACAAATCTTTGAATGGCTAACCGCTAACCCCTTATCCTAATCTGTGCCACGAGTTTTGGTGTTCTTGTTGGAGTATTCTGCATGATTACACAGAAGATCAAGAGCAAGTTTACCCGGCTATTTTCATCCACCCAAAGTACATCTTCCTAAACCACTGTTGTACTCGCTACACATGAGGAACCCAACTTCTGGATGAATGAGAAGGACATCATCTGGCAAACCCACTCCGAGAAGGATCACTCAACATTCAACAATCGATCACAACAACATCCAGCTTGGGGGAGGAGCATCCCCCGTGTATCTAGCTAAGTATTTCTTTCCTTTAGTTTTACTATTTTTTAGTTTGCTTTATATTAGCTAAAGAAATGAAAAGATGCATAACAAAATAAAATTGTGTCCTAGCCAATTATATATATATTAGTAAGTTGTGATCTTAAAACTTGAAAACAAAATAAAAAGTGTGTGTCTCGTTTTTTGTTTTTAAGAGCTCAATAAATAAAAGACTCTAAGATAATCTCTTGAAATGGGAATGATGAATAGCTACTCTATTGTAATTCCTTTCAAGTACCTAGTTTTCAGCCTTGAATTCTCTCGAGTTTTGGATATGACTTTTTTGATATAAGAATTTCCTCTGACTAGAAACTCATGGGTAGCATATGCTTGATCCAAGTCTAGGTAATTGATGGATATGATATGCGAAGGTCTGAGCTGTTGTTTATCTTGTTCCAAGTGATACTAAAGTTCTAGAGATTTATCTTTTCAAAAACATAAAAATGTTACACGATGAGTTCCCGTATGACAAAGCTTGAATTCCTACCAGAGCCATATATGATATTTAGATTTGGAAAACTTTCACTCATATATGCTGCTTGCATTGCATTGAGTTTAGTCAAGCTTTGTTGACCCTTATGAGAGGTTTGTCATGCTCTCAAAATCAAGATCATGTACACACCACCCACATATGCACTACACCTACACTAGGGGTAGATGCAACAATATTCCATCCATCTAGATTCACCCAAAAATATTTTACTCTTACACTGGGAGTGAACACGAAAAATATGCCCTATAGGATATCCACCAAATAAATGCTCCAAATTCTTGTTGCTATCTCTCAAAAGTTTTGTTGCAGTCAAAAGAGACATGAAGCTATGCAAAAGTTATTCATAAAAAAAGAAAGAATGAAAAAAAGGACCAGTGTCCAAGATATTGAAAACAATGGGTACTTAGATGCCCGCCTAAAAAAGAAAAGAAAAAGAAGAGATGAATAAGGTAGCCCATGTTTTCTTGCAAAGTTGTTTCCAAGTTTCAAAAGAGAGATATGTTTTCAAGGAACAAAGTAGAATTAGGTTGGCCACCATATATATCCACCATATATATCCACACACATGCACATCTTAATTTGATTGTATGACTTAACTCTCTTTGGATCCGAGGTTTGACTTTACAATACATGCATTGCAAGTATGCTCTTTCATGCTTTTTCCACTCCTATGAGCTCCACATAAGCCTTAGTTGTAGGAAGAGAAAGGCATAACATTATTATTGCCTTGGTGAGGATTCATAAATACCACATATATTGAGAGACTTGAGAGTGTCATACAATGGAAGCTCTGAGTTTTATTTTGAAAACCTATAAAAACTCTAGAATAATGGTTGAGCAAAGAACTTGAGACATAGTGCTTGACTTGATCATTATGTCTTTCAATTGCTCAAGACCCAGGTGAAGGCAAAGGAGCCCCATAGTTGAAGGTGTTATGGGTAAGTTTGAAAGTCAGATCAGTTTGAAAAATTCTTGTTTGAACGCATGTGTACTTATGAGGAGTGAAAGCATCGCAGCAACTCCTGATCCAAATTGCTGAGTTTAGTTTTGCTAAGGGACTAGCAAAGGCTAGGCTTGGGGGAACTTGTTGACGGTAGTTAACAACCATTAAAAACTGTCAATAAAACATGTATAAGGGCACAATTGAGATCACCAACAAAGGACTAGGGGTTTAAACTAACAAATTCCATGAGTTTTGGTGAATCTATGATTCTTGCAGGGTTTATCTAGAAAACCATCAAGGTGGACCTACATGTCAGATTTAATCGCGCTTATCCACATCGAAGCGGACACTAGAAGGCTCTAGAAGAATCGAGAGAATTCCACACCGAAGCTGGGGCTGAGACACCACCACATGGGGCTGACCAGCACAACCTAGAGGTCATCCACCCCCTAGGGTCCCACCTATCAGCCTTGTCGCAATGTCAGTTCTCCACCACCTCGTAGGTTGCATCTACGTCAATCCTTAAGTCAGTTTGATCCAAGGGCTCATGTTGGATGCTCTGACCTATATATATTAGCCCCTGCCCCCTGAGCATCAAGTCATTTGAGAAGAAAGAAAGCCTAATCATCCTCAGAGCTCCAGCATATTCTAGGGCATAGCTAGTTAGGCTAGGTCTAGAGGGATGCAAGTAGGGTTCGCTTGGATTCCCGACCGTGTCAATAGCGTGGTTCGGTATAATCTTTGTACCCCTCTCTCTTTTGTACCTCCATTATTTTTATATGCTTGCTACAATTGTTATGACAACATTAGGATTCATCTTATTCATGTTCTTCATTATAATATTCATTGTCTACTTTGATTATATGCTTAGTATGGTTGGATTCTCATCATGTTCACGCATAAGTTCGTATAGCGCTCACTCTAAGGTACCATGGGTGGGTGGTCGACATTGTGTAAGCGTGGTGCTTATACATTGTTTACCTATGAATACACCCTATATTGTGGGTCATGTGGTAGATCATGGACGTGACACTCCCGTTGAGTCCTTTGTAGTCCACTCCCCAATATAGGTAGCACGTAGGATCTCATTACGAATGAAGATAAGCTTTGTTCTTACTCTTCCCTGGTAATATCCCTTATGTGTAGATATGAAGATGATCTTAGCCATGATTACTAGGTGTAATTGCACTAATCAATGTATGCTTTGACTTGTAATTAATGATGACTTAGGAATTATTCCTCTAGTATTCTACCTAACCATGCTAATGCCATAGAAAGAAGTACTCTGAGTGATTTATCATTATCATTGATCAATACTTATTATATATCTTATCCTATGACTTACCCCTGTTATGAGTACAATATTGGTTATGGTTTACTTCTCCCTCAATAGTATAAGTTATCAATACTTGTCCATGCTAGACCTTCCCTGTTGTAAAAATATAAATAATGATACCTGGAATACTCTTAGGTGAAGTGCTACAATGGTATATTATCTGTGCGCTTGTAGATCCTTTTTCATTCATATCTATATATTCTTTCTAGTCACATAAGATGATAAAGAACTACTTAGTATCATTCTAGTAGTGATGCTAGGCAGCACCAACAAGCATCTCTGGCACCATCACTAAGGATGACAACCTAGTAAAGTAATGTTAGGAGATGTAGGTAATTAATAGGTGGCTATTAAAACAAGTGACAAGTTAATAAATACCAATAAGCATTTATAGCACCATTGTCGGGGAAGGTAGCTTGACAAAGGAAGTATTGATAAACTTATACTTATTGATGTGATCGAAATAACCATTGACCTCTGCTCAAATATGCTTACCCTTATTTTGTCTACTTGTGTATCTTATGCAGTGTAATGTATGACCAGTTTTGACCTTCCGACAAACTATGTTGAAAATCTAGAAGCACTACTTAAGAGGACTAAGGCTAAACTCAAAAAAGTTTCAGCTGTAGAGTCAGAAGGCAACCATATAAGGCAAAGCTTAATAGCAGAATTTGAAGCCATGGCTGACAGGACTCTTCGCAAATTTTCTGCTCCAACCACTGCCAACATCTGAACTAGACCCACAGTCAATGTGGGAGACAATGGATTCAAGCTCAAGCCGTCTCTCATCAACATGGTGCAAGCGAGCCAATTTTGTGGAAAGGCACATGAAGATGCTAGTGCTAATCTCCAACACTTCCTGGAGATCTGCAGCACTTTCACCATCAAGGGAGTAACCAAGGACACCATATTACTTCGCCTCTTTCCATTTTCACTTTTGGGGATGGTGAAGCAGTGGTTCTATGCCAACAAAGATAGAAACACTACATGGGATAACTGCTCTACTGCCTTCCTAGCAAAGTTCTTTCCCATAGGCAAGACTAATGCTCTCCATGGGAGAATTTCAAGTTTTCAACAGCAACATGATGAATCTATCCCTAAGGCATGGGAATGCTTTCAAGACTATATATCAGAATGTTCTCATTATGGGATGGAGAATTGACTACTCATGCAGATGTTCTACCATGTGTTAACCAACAGTACCCATGAGACTATGGATGCTACTGTTGGAGGTGCATTCTTGTCACTTACACTTCTAGTTGTGACTACTCTTGTGGTGAAGATGGCCTCCAACCATGGTTGGAATGAATAACATGTTTGGACCCACAAGAGAGGTGGATGTATGCATGAACTCAAAAAGGTGGACATGCTATCTACCAAGATGGACCTACTAATGAAGAAGCTTGAAGACCGAGCTAATGAGAAGCAAGAAGACATGCACATTCATGATTCCCGCTTGACATGTGAAGTATGTGGAAACACTAGGCATTCACAGAATAGATGTCCTGAAACCCAAGAGGATGTGAACTTTGTCAGCAACAACAACTACTATCGTCCTCAATAGAATCAAGGATGGAACCAACAACAGAGGCCAAACTATAGCAGAACCATCTAATTTATAAGAGCACAAGTATAATAGTAGCCCACAAGCGATCGCACTATCATACTTGAGCCCATATAAACCTGATAGTCCATTGAGTACCACGAAGGGTCTTGATTCAACCAACATACAACCAAGATCGTACATGATTCAACATACATGTTACACATTACATAAAATTCACAAATATAGTTCCGTACATCAGAGTATGATTAAAAGTTATTACAAACCAAGTTTAGGTAAAATAGTAGCAAAAGCAATTAAAGTTTGAAACTAACATCTCCATCGTTGTTCAAATACTATGCCAGCTCATGATCACAATCCCACAAAAGCATAAGAGAGGGATTAACAAGAAACGCCTTGCCTAGGGCCCTACTCCTCGTCCACGTTAGGATAGAAGCAGTTCTTACAGTAGCCATGATACATCATATTATCTGCAACAATGGAAAATAAACCCTGAGTACAAGAAGGTACCCAACTAGACATACATGTCATAAACCAAAATAAAGTGACTCCAAGGATCATGCAAGGCTTTATAAGTGGAGCTAGCTTGACAACATTTTGCATAAAAAGCCACTAATTCAACTATACCTTTTATAATTTAGTCATCAAGTTCATTATAACTATTCATCTCTAGATTAGCAACTAACCTATGCCAAACATGTGGTATATCATTTAGTAGCATAATAATATTAACCATAGTTGGTGTAGTAATTCCATGTTCTTCATAACCATCATTCCATAATACACTTACTACGATGTTGGAGCTAGCCAAGTTTCTCACTGTCTGGGAGAGATGGTGATTCAAATCGATTTCAACTAGCTGGGAATTTATTTCTAACACAAACCTAGGTAGACTAGATCAATGGTCACCTCAGGTCACATTTTGTACAACTTTGGTCCACATTTCACGGGTTCGATCAGCGCCGCACAATCAGGGATGACCAGCTACCATAATGTTCAGGCCCGGCCTACCCTTGGGCTCACATCTAGCTCTCCGCATATCCTTACTACCATCCAGAGTGCACACTCTTACAGAATAGGGCCTGGCCTGAGTTGAGCTACTCGGCTTCGTGGTCGAAATGAGTAATCTGGCCAGCTAAGTGAGAGGCATGTGTTCAATCTCAATAGAAGTTCCAACAATGGTATGGTCCTTAATCGGCATAGACGGAATCACATGAGCCAACCTACGCATAGACTCCATTTGACCTCTAGTTACATTATCCCATGGTTCTTTTCCACGATAGCAAATATAGCCAACCATGCTCTGGTATCCACCTATATCTCGTAGGTGACAGGAAATCACCTGACTTCTACCGACCTAAGCATGGCTAAGCATATATTCAATCATGGACCTACATAGGGTTAAAGGTATATTTATCTGGACAAGGTATTTCTATGCATCAAGTGTTTCCAATTCAACTCTTATAACCTAATGCATCAAACATAAAGGACTCAAGTGATATTTTATAAAACATGGGAGGCTTAAAATGCTTTGGGGCTTACCTTTGATAAAAGAAGTTAGCCTATGGTCTAGGCACTCGGGTAAGTCTTCAAGAGTTTGCTCCTCTCCTTCTAGAGCTATGGCCTAAGGTGCCTGCTGTTGTTCCTCTGGCTCTTCATTGAATTCCAATAGAGTTATCCCCTCAGCCAATCCTATATGCATGGGCAGGAAATAAGATATCATGGATGCATATATAATGATATGTATAATATGATATGATGTGAAGAATGCATCCTCATAAGTGTTCTCAACAGCATTGCATTAAAGTGATAACAAGTTACAATTTCTTTTACTGAGTAGGTGCATATCTCTTCTCCAGTAACTTAAACAAACACTTATGTAAATCATTTTCTGGACTACAAGACAGCAACCACTTATTTTGACCATAACTGGAGTTATACACATCAAAATAATATGGTTATAGACATTCTAGAAAGCTTATGAAATTGCCTACAACTTTCTTTTAATCATCTTAATGTGATTCAACAGCTATCTAGGCAAACAATTCAATCTTTCAAATCTATCCAGAGAGCAAGCATTTTAGATAGCAGACTTCCGACCACCATAATTCTCAAAATATAAGGCTTATGACTATAAAAATTTAACACAAGGTAGATAAGTAAGTTATCTATAACTTTTTTATTAACCATATTTATAGAAAAGATAACTATCATCATGAAATCATCACCACAACATAAACTATACATGCAGCCATCTAGTTGAATTGTAAAGCAATAATTAACTAGTTGCATACAACCAATTACTTCTAAACCTAACTAATAACATCAACAGATCATATGCATCACAAGCATCATAGAAAACATCATGGTTAAACATAACTAATTTATTTATATTCATTTATTAATTTCCTTAGATAATAAGGTGATTTACAGAGTAAATATTTCCATTGCTCAATAAATTCCTAGAAAATTATAGTAGGCTACACATGAGCCTAATAGTCTACTTTACAAATTTCATGCTATTTGGATAAGTATAGCAACCTCTACAAAGATGACAAGTTATATAGGTTTATTTTAGTAATAATTGTTTAGCCTAATGAAAAGTGTCAAGCAACAGATTTAATATTTTTCTTACTTTCCTTCTAGTATGAGAATACTATGTAAAAATTTGTATGATCATAGGTTATGTATTTTTACCCCAATTAATTTCACTAGAATCTAGCAATTAATTAAGATTAAATAGGAAGACCATACTACAAGTATGTCTACTATAGGTTTAGTATTTTTCCTAGCTATAGCATGTCAACACAAGATCAACAAAATTGTAATCACAATTTTATCACCTTCCTAGCTCAAGATATGCATTTTACAAGATATAAACTAATTTAAAAGCACTTAGTTTGCTCAATTTAATTCTCTTAGAAAAATACCCTAAGCAGTAGATTTCATATTTTTATCAAATAGTACACTTCAAGATGAATCTAACAAAATTTGGGTCACCTTATTTGGATAGAACTAGCTCAAGATATAATTTGTGCAAGTTTGCTACAAGATCTCTAAAAACAAATAAAGAAAATCAAATTCACTCGGGGTCTGGTGCTAGGTACACCCGGTCTATACACCTGCTGTGACTATCACATGGGTCCTGCAGTCAACCTGTGGCAGAACCTCCTAAGAAATCAGGCCCACATGCACTTATCGTTGTCTTGACAGACCTCGGATAGCGTTCACGAGTTCCCAACAACTCAACAGGTCTGTCGGGTGTCCTCAGGAAACCCGAATCATCCACGATTCTCTTTTCAAATAGGATCCCCATCATAGACATTGCAGATTACAATAGTTTATTCAAATATATACATCAGAGTAAAAGATAGCGGAAGTCTTAAGATAACATAGTTTACAAACCAGTTGTTTTCAAACTTACAATACCATAAGTGTCATACAACCATAGTAGCGGGATAATATTACAGTAACATTATTTATCATACAAACTAGTGCCTTGTCCAAAGGCCATTCATCATTCCTCATCGTCATTGACTTCAAACACTGACATGCAGCAGGGACCAAAACAAGCCTGCGCATGCGACTCACCTGCAACAAGGGTTAACAAACCCTGAGTACAAAGGTACTCAACAAGACTAACCTGATGTAACAGGGGGTGAAAGACTTTAAAGATGTAGGTGTTGGGACAAGGTAAGGATGTAGCAAGATTCAAAAGTTCTTTGCCAAAAGCTTACTATTCTTATTCTATTTTCAAGTTTTACCCCTAAGTTCTTTTAGTTCATTATCTCCACTAAATGTACATTTCCCATATTCCATTCCTTCTCATTCAATTCTTTTCTCATATTTTAGTAATTCACCAGTCCTACATTGCTTCTGTAATGATTCGAGACTCCATATCCATGGAGCACTGGCAATTCGAATTGATTCAAGTCCCAGCTGGGGATTCTTTATCACATGACATATGTAGAACTTAATCTTGCATGTATCAACCTCGCTACCAGATCCTCCTATACTAAGCCATCTCCACGCCACCCGAGAGCACAGCACACCTCAAATCTGGCCATATTTCAGCCATGAGGGTACACGCTACTCCCGCCATCTCTCCACTCCCAGTGCGTGGGCATTCATCTTAGTATCGGATCAGCGGAAGTAGGCTTACCAGAGTATGTGACCAGTACTACAAAGTATCTCGTTCAGAAGATCCACAATGAGTGGCCTTTAAGCGACATAGTCGGCAACATTACCCAAAATTCAAGATAAGTCACCCGACTAGTCTCTAGTTCATTTCTAGCTTCTTTCTTTCTTTGGCCAGCATGCCATCTTTGATTGTATCAAAACTTTTACTTTGAAAACCTACCATAAGCATACTAAGCATACTATGCCTTTGTAAATGAAAACATCTTCAATGATGGTAAACAATTAACAAGGTAGGCAATGCATCAAGTAGGTAACATTTGAATTAATCAACTTAATGTAATAAGTAACATAGGTGATAAACTTTTCAAAGTAATAAGGTAAGGGTTTAATGCATAAACCGGGGCTTGCCTTCGTTGACGATCTCAGGTTCCGGATCAGTACCACAATTATCGAATCCTGTGACAACCGGGGATTCTTCCAGAACTTATTCAACTAGAATCGTTTCACTCTCAGATTCTATACGAAATGATAACATATGCTTTAACATGATGATAATGTAAACATGATGCCGTCATGATACATGAAATATAATAATACTTCGAATACAACTGTCTTTCACGGTACAGTTGCAAGCCAACAAAACCAACTTGTAAATCTACCGTCAAGGATCACACATGTGACTTGACCAAACTAATCTTGAAACCCTACTAGTCATAGAACATGATCAAAACAAGATCAAACACTAATCAAACACTTAGGGTTTGCTTTGTTTGTTTTTGAATTAATTTGGAAATAAGCCCAAAAATGAACTTGTTCCAAATGACCTCAAAATTTTATGTAATCTTCCTCATGACAAATTAGTGCACCAAAACAAATTTCATAATTTTTGGAATTATACAGTGGCCTACAAAAATCATGGAAATTGCATTTATCAATTAATGGACTGAATATTTGAACATTAAACTTTTATTCAAATTTCAAGTTTCAAAATTTTAAACCATACTAGAGCATGTACAGAGGCTACACACAAAATTTCAAAATTTTTGGAGCTATGATAATTTTCCTACAAATTTCTAAAGATCTAGCACTATTCAAAATCAGAAAAATAACAAAACTCACTATTCTCTCTCTTGCTCTCACTGACAGCAGGCCCCCACCTGTCATCCCCAACCTCGAGCATTGACCGTGGCTTCAATGGCACTGGGGAGGAGCATCCCCGTGTATCTAGCTAAGTATTTCTTTCCTTTAGTTTTACTATTTTTTAGTTTGCTTTATATTAGCTAAAGAAATGAAAAAGATGCATAACAAAATAAAATTGTGTCCTAGCCAATTATATATATATTAGTAAGTTGTGATCTTAAAACTTGAAAACAAAATAAAAAGTGTGTGTCTCGTTTTTTGTTTTTAAGAGCTCAATAAATAAAAGACTCTAAGATAATCTCTTGAAATGGGAATGATGAATAGCTACTCTATTGTAATTCCTTTCAAGTACCTAGTTTTCAGCCTTGAATTCTCTCGAGTTTTGGATATGACTTTTTTGATATAAGAATTTCCTCTGACTAGAAACTCATGGGTAGCATATGCTTGATCCAAGTCTAGGTAATTGATGGATATGATATGCGAAGGTCTGAGCTGTTGTTTATCTTGTTCCAAGTGATACTAAAGTTCTAGAGATTTATCTTTTCAAAAACATAAAAATGTTACACGATGAGTTCCCGTATGACAAAGCTTGAATTCCTACCAGAGCCATATATGATATTTAGATTTGGAAAACTTTCACTCATATATGCTGCTTGCATTGCATTGAGTTTAGTCAAGCTTTGTTGACCCTTATGAGAGGTTTGTCATGCTCTCAAAATCAAGATCATGTACACACCACCCACATATGCACTACACCTACACTAGGGGTAGATGCAACAATATTCCATCCATCTAGATTCACCCAAAAATATTTTACTCTTACACTGGGAGTGAACACGAAAAATATGCCCTATAGGATATCCACCAAATAAATGCTCCAAATTCTTGTTGCTATCTCTCAAAAGTTTTGTTGCAGTCAAAAGAGACATGAAGCTATGCAAAAGTTATTCATAAAAAAGAAAGAATGAAAAAAAGGACCAGTGTCCAAGATATTGAAAACAATGGGTACTTAGATGCCCGCCTAAAAAAGAAAAGAAAAAGAAGAGATGAATAAGGTAGCCCATGTTTTCTTGCAAAGTTGTTTCCAAGTTTCAAAAGAGAGATATGTTTTCAAGGAACAAAGTAGAATTAGGTTGGCCACCATATATATCCACCATATATATCCACACACATGCACATCTTAATTTGATTGTATGACTTAACTCTCTTTGGATCCGAGGTTTGACTTTACAATACATGCATTGCAAGTATGCTCTTTCATGCTTTTTCCACTCCTATGAGCTCCACATAAGCCTTAGTTGTAGGAAGAGAAAGGCATAACATTATTATTGCCTTGGTGAGGATTCATAAATACCACATATATTGAGAGACTTGAGAGTGTCATACAATGGAAGCTCTGAGTTTTATTTTGAAAACCTATAAAAACTCTAGAATAATGGTTGAGCAAAGAACTTGAGACATAGTGCTTGACTTGATCATTATGTCTTTCAATTGCTCAAGACCCAGGTGAAGGCAAAGGAGCCCCATAGTTGAAGGTGTTATGGGTAAGTTTGAAAGTCAGATCAGTTTGAAAAATTCTTGTTTGAACGCATGTGTACTTATGAGGAGTGAAAGCATCGCAGCAACTCCTGATCCAAATTGCTGAGTTTAGTTTTGCTAAGGGACTAGCAAAGGCTAGGCTTGGGGGAACTTGTTGACGGTAGTTAACAACCATTAAAAACTGTCAATAAAACATGTATAAGGGCACAATTGAGATCACCAACAAAGGACTAGGGGTTTAAACTAACAAATTCCATGAGTTTTGGTGAATCTATGATTCTTGCAGGGTTTATCTAGAAAACCATCAAGGTGGACCTACATGTCAGATTTAATCGCGCTTATCCACATCGAAGCGGACACTAGAAGGCTCTAGAAGAATCGAGAGAATTCCACACCGAAGCTGGGGCTGAGACACCACCACATGGGGCTGACCAGCACAACCTAGAGGTCATCCACCCCTAGGGTCCCACCTATCAGCCTTGTCGCAATGTCAGTTCTCCACCACCTCGTAGGTTGCATCTACGTCAATCCTTAAGTCAGTTTGATCCAAGGGCTCATGTTGGATGCTCTGACCTATATATATTAGCCCCTGCCCCCTGAGCATCAAGTCATTTGAGAAGAAAGAAAGCCTAATCATCCTCAGAGCTCCAGCATATTCTAGGGCATAGCTAGTTAGGCTAGGTCTAGAGGGATGCAAGTAGGGTTCGCTTGGATTCCCGACCGTGTCAATAGCGTGGTTCGGTATAATCTTTGTACCCCTCTCTCTTTTGTACCTCCATTATTTTTATATGCTTGCTACAATTGTTATGACAACATTAGGATTCATCTTATTCATGTTCTTCATTATAATATTCATTGTCTACTTTGATTATATGCTTAGTATGGTTGGATTCTCATCATGTTCACGCATAAGTTCGTATAGCGCTCACTCTAAGGTACCATGGGTGGGTGGTCGACATTGTGTAAGCGTGGTGCTTATACATTGTTTACCTATGAATACACCCTATATTGTGGGTCATGTGGTAGATCATGGACGTGACACTCCCGTTGAGTCCTTTGTAGTCCACTCCCCAATATAGGTAGCACGTAGGATCTCATTACGAATGAAGATAAGCTTTGTTCTTACTCTTCCCTGGTAATATCCCTTATGTGTAGATATGAAGATGATCTTAGCCATGATTACTAGGTGTAATTGCACTAATCAATGTATGCTTTGACTTGTAATTAATGATGACTTAGGAATTATTCCTCTAGTATTCTACCTAACCATGCTAATGCCATAGAAAGAAGTACTCTGAGTGATTTATCATTATCATTGATCAATACTTATTATATATCTTATCCTATGACTTACCCCTGTTATGAGTACAATATTGGTTATGGTTTACTTCTCCCTCAATAGTATAAGTTATCAATACTTGTCCATGCTAGACCTTCCCTGTTGTAAAAATATAAATAATGATACCTGGAATACTCTTAGGTGAAGTGCTACAATGGTATATTATCTGTGCGCTTGTAGATCCTTTTTCATTCATATCTATATATTCTTTCTAGTCACATAAGATGATAAAGAACTACTTAGTATCATTCTAGTAGTGATGCTAGGCAGCACCAACAAGCATCTCTGGCACCATCACTAAGGATGACAACCTAGTAAAGTAATGTTAGGAGATGTAGGTAATTAATAGGTGGCTATTAAAACAAGTGACAAGTTAATAAATACCAATAAGCATTTATAGCACCATTGTCGGGGAAGGTAGCTTGACAAAGGAAGTATTGATAAACTTATACTTATTGATGTGATCGAAATAACCATTGACCTCTGCTCAAATATGCTTACCCTTATTTTGTCTACTTGTGTATCTTATGCAGTGTAATGTATGACCAGTTTTGACCTTCCGACAAACTATGTTGAAAATCTAGAAGCACTACTTAAGAGGACTAAGGCTAAACTCAAAAAAGTTTCAGCTGTAGAGTCAGAAGGCAACCATATAAGGCAAAGCTTAATAGCAGAATTTGAAGCCATGGCTGACAGGACTCTTCGCAAATTTTCTGCTCCAACCACTGCCAACATCTGAACTAGACCCACAGTCAATGTGGGAGACAATGGATTCAAGCTCAAGCCGTCTCTCATCAACATGGTGCAAGCGAGCCAATTTTGTGGAAAGGCACATGAAGATGCTAGTGCTAATCTCCAACACTTCCTGGAGATCTGCAGCACTTTCACCATCAAGGGAGTAACCAAGGACACCATATTACTTCGCCTCTTTCCATTTTCACTTTTGGGGATGGTGAAGCAGTGGTTCTATGCCAACAAAGATAGAAACACTACATGGGATAACTGCTCTACTGCCTTCCTAGCAAAGTTCTTTCCCATAGGCAAGACTAATGCTCTCCATGGGAGAATTTCAAGTTTTCAACAGCAACATGATGAATCTATCCCTAAGGCATGGGAATGCTTTCAAGACTATATATCAGAATGTTCTCATTATGGGATGGAGAATTGACTACTCATGCAGATGTTCTACCATGTGTTAACCAACAGTACCCATGAGACTATGGATGCTACTGTTGGAGGTGCATTCTTGTCACTTACACTTCTAGTTGTGACTACTCTTGTGGTGAAGATGGCCTCCAACCATGGTTGGAATGAATAACATGTTTGGACCCACAAGAGAGGTGGATGTATGCATGAACTCAAAAAGGTGGACATGCTATCTACCAAGATGGACCTACTAATGAAGAAGCTTGAAGACCGAGCTAATGAGAAGCAAGAAGACATGCACATTCATGATTCCCGCTTGACATGTGAAGTATGTGGAAACACTAGGCATTCACAGAATAGATGTCCTGAAACCCAAGAGGATGTGAACTTTGTCAGCAACAACAACTACTATCGTCCTCAATAGAATCAAGGATGGAACCAACAACAGAGGCCAAACTATAGCAGAACCATCTAATTTATAAGAGCACAAGTATAATAGTAGCCCACAAGCGATCGCACTATCATACTTGAGCCCATATAAACCTGATAGTCCATTGAGTACCACGAAGGGTCTTGATTCAACCAACATACAACCAAGATCGTACATGATTCAACATACATGTTACACATTACATAAAATTCACAAATATAGTTCCGTACATCAGAGTATGATTAAAAGTTATTACAAACCAAGTTTAGGTAAAATAGTAGCAAAAGCAATTAAAGTTTGAAACTAACATCTCCATCGTTGTTCAAATACTATGCCAGCTCATGATCACAATCCCACAAAAGCATAAGAGAGGGATTAACAAGAAACGCCTTGCCTAGGGCCCTACTCCTCGTCCACGTTAGGATAGAAGCAGTTCTTACAGTAGCCATGATACATCATATTATCTGCAACAATGGAAAATAAACCCTGAGTACAAGAAGGTACCCAACTAGACATACATGTCATAAACCAAAATAAAGTGACTCCAAGGATCATGCAAGGCTTTATAAGTGGAGCTAGCTTGACAACATTTTGCATAAAAAGCCACTAATTCAACTATACCTTTTATAATTTAGTCATCAAGTTCATTATAACTATTCATCTCTAGATTAGCAACTAACCTATGCCAAACATGTGGTATATCATTTAGTAGCATAATAATATTAACCATAGTTGGTGTAGTAATTCCATGTTCTTCATAACCATCATTCCATAATACACTTACTACGATGTTGGAGCTAGCCAAGTTTCTCACTGTCTGGGAGAGATGGTGATTCAAATCGATTTCAACTAGCTGGGAATTTATTTCTAACACAAACCTAGGTAGACTAGATCAATGGTCACCTCAGGTCACATTTTGTACAACTTTGGTCCACATTTCACGGGTTCGATCAGCGCCGCACAATCAGGGATGACCAGCTACCATAATGTTCAGGCCCGGCCTACCCTTGGGCTCACATCTAGCTCTCCGCATATCCTTACTACCATCCAGAGTGCACACTCTTACAGAATAGGGCCTGGCCTGAGTTGAGCTACTCGGCTTCGTGGTCGAAATGAGTAATCTGGCCAGCTAAGTGAGAGGCATGTGTTCAATCTCAATAGAAGTTCCAACAATGGTATGGTCCTTAATCGGCATAGACGGAATCACATGAGCCAACCTACGCATAGACTCCATTTGACCTCTAGTTACATTATCCCATGGTTCTTTTCCACGATAGCAAATATAGCCAACCATGCTCTGGTATCCACCTATATCTCGTAGGTGACAGGAAATCACCTGACTTCTACCGACCTAAGCATGGCTAAGCATATATTCAATCATGGACCTACATAGGGTTAAAGGTATATTTATCTGGACAAGGTATTTCTATGCATCAAGTGTTTCCAATTCAACTCTTATAACCTAATGCATCAAACATAAAGGACTCAAGTGATATTTTATAAAACATGGGAGGCTTAAAATGCTTTGGGGCTTACCTTTGATAAAAGAAGTTAGCCTATGGTCTAGGCACTCGGGTAAGTCTTCAAGAGTTTGCTCCTCTCCTTCTAGAGCTATGGCCTAAGGTGCCTGCTGTTGTTCCTCTGGCTCTTCATTGAATTCCAATAGAGTTATCCCCTCAGCCAATCCTATATGCATGGGCAGGAAATAAGATATCATGGATGCATATATAATGATATGTATAATATGATATGATGTGAAGAATGCATCCTCATAAGTGTTCTCAACAGCATTGCATTAAAGTGATAACAAGTTACAATTTCTTTTACTGAGTAGGTGCATATCTCTTCTCCAGTAACTTAAACAAACACTTATGTAAATCATTTTCTGGACTACAAGACAGCAACCACTTATTTTGACCATAACTGGAGTTATACACATCAAAATAATATGGTTATAGACATTCTAGAAAGCTTATGAAATTGCCTACAACTTTCTTTTAATCATCTTAATGTGATTCAACAGCTATCTAGGCAAACAATTCAATCTTTCAAATCTATCCAGAGAGCAAGCATTTTAGATAGCAGACTTCCGACCACCATAATTCTCAAAATATAAGGCTTATGACTATAAAAATTTAACACAAGGTAGATAAGTAAGTTATCTATAACTTTTTTATTAACCATATTTATAGAAAAGATAACTATCATCATGAAATCATCACCACAACATAAACTATACATGCAGCCATCTAGTTGAATTGTAAAGCAATAATTAACTAGTTGCATACAACCAATTACTTCTAAACCTAACTAATAACATCAACAGATCATATGCATCACAAGCATCATAGAAAACATCATGGTTAAACATAACTAATTTATTTATATTCATTTATTAATTTCCTTAGATAATAAGGTGATTTACAGAGTAAATATTTCCATTGCTCAATAAATTCCTAGAAAATTATAGTAGGCTACACATGAGCCTAATAGTCTACTTTACAAATTTCATGCTATTTGGATAAGTATAGCAACCTCTACAAAGATGACAAGTTATATAGGTTTATTTTAGTAATAATTGTTTAGCCTAATGAAAAGTGTCAAGCAACAGATTTAATATTTTTCTTACTTTCCTTCTAGTATGAGAATACTATGTAAAAATTTGTATGATCATAGGTTATGTATTTTTACCCCAATTAATTTCACTAGAATCTAGCAATTAATTAAGATTAAATAGGAAGACCATACTACAAGTATGTCTACTATAGGTTTAGTATTTTTCCTAGCTATAGCATGTCAACACAAGATCAACAAAATTGTAATCACAATTTTATCACCTTCCTAGCTCAAGATATGCATTTTACAAGATATAAACTAATTTAAAAGCACTTAGTTTGCTCAATTTAATTCTCTTAGAAAAATACCCTAAGCAGTAGATTTCATATTTTTATCAAATAGTACACTTCAAGATGAATCTAACAAAATTTGGGTCACCTTATTTGGATAGAACTAGCTCAAGATATAATTTGTGCAAGTTTGCTACAAGATCTCTAAAAACAAATAAAGAAAATCAAATTCACTCGGGGTCTGGTGCTAGGTACACCCGGTCTATACACCTGCTGTGACTATCACATGGGTCCTGCAGTCAACCTGTGGCAGAACCTCCTAAGAAATCAGGCCCACATGCACTTATCGTTGTCTTGACAGACCTCGGATAGCGTTCACGAGTTCCCAACAACTCAACAGGTCTGTCGGGTGTCCTCAGGAAACCCGAATCATCCACGATTCTCTTTTCAAATAGGATCCCCATCATAGACATTGCAGATTACAATAGTTTATTCAAATATATACATCAGAGTAAAAGATAGCGGAAGTCTTAAGATAACATAGTTTACAAACCAGTTGTTTTCAAACTTACAATACCATAAGTGTCATACAACCATAGTAGCGGGATAATATTACAGTAACATTATTTATCATACAAACTAGTGCCTTGTCCAAAGGCCATTCATCATTCCTCATCGTCATTGACTTCAAACACTGACATGCAGCAGGGACCAAAACAAGCCTGCGCATGCGACTCACCTGCAACAAGGGTTAACAAACCCTGAGTACAAAGGTACTCAACAAGACTAACCTGATGTAACAGGGGGTGAAAGACTTTAAAGATGTAGGTGTTGGGACAAGGTAAGGATGTAGCAAGATTCAAAAGTTCTTTGCCAAAAGCTTACTATTCTTATTCTATTTTCAAGTTTTACCCCTAAGTTCTTTTAGTTCATTATCTCCACTAAATGTACATTTCCCATATTCCATTCCTTCTCATTCAATTCTTTTCTCATATTTTAGTAATTCACCAGTCCTACATTGCTTCTGTAATGATTCGAGACTCCATATCCATGGAGCACTGGCAATTCGAATTGATTCAAGTCCCAGCTGGGGATTCTTTATCACATGACATATGTAGAACTTAATCTTGCATGTATCAACCTCGCTACCAGATCCTCCTATACTAAGCCATCTCCACGCCACCCGAGAGCACAGCACACCTCAAATCTGGCCATATTTCAGCCATGAGGGTACACGCTACTCCCGCCATCTCTCCACTCCCAGTGCGTGGGCATTCATCTTAGTATCGGATCAGCGGAAGTAGGCTTACCAGAGTATGTGACCAGTACTACAAAGTATCTCGTTCAGAAGATCCACAATGAGTGGCCTTTAAGCGACATAGTCGGCAACATTACCCAAAATTCAAGATAAGTCACCCGACTAGTCTCTAGTTCATTTCTAGCTTCTTTCTTTCTTTGGCCAGCATGCCATCTTTGATTGTATCAAAACTTTTACTTTGAAAACCTACCATAAGCATACTAAGCATACTATGCCTTTGTAAATGAAAACATCTTCAATGATGGTAAACAATTAACAAGGTAGGCAATGCATCAAGTAGGTAACATTTGAATTAATCAACTTAATGTAATAAGTAACATAGGTGATAAACTTTTCAAAGTAATAAGGTAAGGGTTTAATGCATAAACCGGGGCTTGCCTTCGTTGACGATCTCAGGTTCCGGATCAGTACCACAATTATCGAATCCTGTGACAACCGGGGATTCTTCCAGAACTTATTCAACTAGAATCGTTTCACTCTCAGATTCTATACGAAATGATAACATATGCTTTAACATGATGATAATGTAAACATGATGCCGTCATGATACATGAAATATAATAATACTTCGAATACAACTGTCTTTCACGGTACAGTTGCAAGCCAACAAAACCAACTTGTAAATCTACCGTCAAGGATCACACATGTGACTTGACCAAACTAATCTTGAAACCCTACTAGTCATAGAACATGATCAAAACAAGATCAAACACTAATCAAACACTTAGGGTTTGCTTTGTTTGTTTTTGAATTAATTTGGAAATAAGCCCAAAAATGAACTTGTTCCAAATGACCTCAAAATTTTATGTAATCTTCCTCATGACAAATTAGTGCACCAAAACAAATTTCATAATTTTTGGAATTATACAGTGGCCTACAAAAATCATGGAAATTGCATTTATCAATTAATGGACTGAATATTTGAACATTAAACTTTTATTCAAATTTCAAGTTTCAAAATTTTAAACCATACTAGAGCATGTACAGAGGCTACACACAAAATTTCAAAATTTTTGGAGCTATGATAATTTTCCTACAAATTTCTAAAGATCTAGCACTATTCAAAATCAGAAAAATAACAAAACTCACTATTCTCTCTCTTGCTCTCACTGACAGCAGGCCCCCACCTGTCATCCCCAACCTCGAGCATTGACCGTGGCTTCAATGGCACTGACCGGCGCTAACTCGCCGTCGGTGAGCCCAACAGCGACGGCCAAAGCACTAACATATCCACAAGAGCTAGGCGAATCGATCAGTAGTACTTTGGCGGGTGATTACGACATGGAACAAGGCTGACACCGGCCATGGTGCACACGGTGGTACGACAACGTTACATCGGCGAAACAAGACCGATAATGGTGAAACAGAGAGTTCAGGAAGCATCAGTAGCTCACTCCGATCGTGTTGCAGCAACAAGCGAGACCAAAGAAGCTAAGGCGACGCGTTTTGATGGTGACCAGGATCACGGCGGAGCAGACCTCATCGATGACAGCATTCTGGCGACTGCAGTGGGCAAAACGAGCAGGCAAGAGTGGAATAAGAACTACAGCATCGAGACGAAGCCATAGAGTCAACAAGCAAGGGCAACGGCTCACTGGATGAGGCTGGCCACGATGAATCGGAGTTTCCGTTGAGGTCGCCGGCCGCGAGGAAGATGAACGTGGACAGCAAGCTCTCGGCGAAATCAGGCGATAGCAACAGCTCGGTCGGATGTGTGAGGAGTAGGCAGAACTGGAACACGGCTTTTACGGGGCTTGCTCGTGCTGAGGAGACGAGAGAAGCTCATCGGAGTTGAGACGGTGGTGTCGGGAAAACAAAGGGAAGGAAGAAAAGTGAATGGCGTCGTCTGGGTCTTATAGCTCAGCCAGGAGCGCGCGGACTCGACACGCAGCGTGCTCCCCACACCAGCGTGAAGCCAAGGGTGGTCGTAGGTGCACCTGGAAAGCTGGAGAGAGGACGCCGGCGGTGGGGCGGTGACGTCCTGTGTTTATCTGGATGTTTGAAGTATTTACAGATTTGCCACTGCATCTATTTTTCAAATTACTCCCAAATTTTCTAAAGAAGTTGAAAATCTCCAAAAATGAAAGTTGCTCAACTTTTCAAACTCTACAACTTTGCTTCAAGAAATATTTTCAAATTCTACCTCCATTTTGAAATTTGAATTTGGGGTACATATGAGCATTTGAATCATTTCAAAATTACTCCAAAATTTATATGTAAACTTGAAAAACTTTGAATACCAAAGTTGATCCTCATACAATAATCTTCAACTTTGCTTTTTGCCTCAACCCCAAATTCCAAATGGATTTTGAATTAGACAAAAGGGTCAAAAAGGACTTTTATGATTTAAATGTGAATTCAAATTTGATTTGTTTTCCTTTTACTTTAACTTTGATCTTTGACCAGTAACATGGCCCATTAGGGTTATTTGAGTCAAATGACACATGACCTCACATGATCACATGAAATTTGACCCTTGTGGTCATGATCTTTATTTAGGGTTTTGAATCACATCACATGAAATAACAACATTATGAAATAACCTTATTTAGTGAATGCATTCAAAATTTTCTACTTTATGAATGCCTTGCAATGCATATGATGACATGTCAAATTTTAGTGCTAGGTCAAAACACCAGAGGTGTTACAACCCTTCCCCCTTAAAGAAATCTTGTCCTGAGATTTAAAACCTAAGGCTGAGTAATGGAAAAGGAAATGTGTCAAGCTAACACATTACAACTTTATTCAAAAGGTTAGTGAGGGGGTTTTCCATTCTGTTGACAAATGAGACAAGTTACAATATAGACAAGGTATTGCAACTAGATAGAAGCGAAGAAGTCAGGAAAGTTTTCTTCTAAGTAATCCTCAGACTCCCAAGTAGCTTCATCTTCAGAGTGTTGATTCCATTGTACTTTGTAGAACTTGATTGTACGTCTTCTAGTGACTCGATCTTTCTGATCTAAGACTCTAATGGGGTACTCAGCATAAGTCAAGTTAGGTTCTAGTTCTACATCACCAAAGTCAACCACTTGGTCAGGTACTTGAAGACACTTCTTTAACTAGGATACATGGAAAATATCATGCACCGCTGACATGTGATCTGGTAGCTTGATGCGATAGGCGACCGATCCACACCGTTGTTGGATTTGAAAAGGACCGACATAACGGGGTGCCAACTTTCCCCAAATCCCAAAACGATGGACTCCTTTCATCGGTGATACATTGAGGTAGACATAATCTCCCACTTTTAATTCTAGCGGTCGTCTCCTCTTATCAGCATAGCTTTTCTATCGGGATTGAGCTATCTTCATATTGGCTTGTATGAGTTTAACTTTCTCTTCAGCTTCCTTGACCACATCTGGTCCAAAGAACCAACGTTCTCCAGCTTCTGACCAATTTAAAGGTGTCTAGCATCTACAGCCATACAATGCTTCGAATGGTGCCATTTTAATGCTCTCTTGATGGCTATTGTTATATGAGAATTCAGCCAAGGGAAGGCATTCATCCCATTTAGCACCATAGGAAAGGACACATGCTCTTAGCATATCTTCAAGAATTTGATTTACCCTCTCAGTCTGTCCATCTGTTTGCGGATGATAAGCAGAACTATGGATAAGTTTGGTTCCCAAAGACTCATGTAGACTTTTCCAAAACTTGGATATGAACAATGACCCTCTGTCAGAGACAATGGTCTTAGGTGCCCCATGCAGACTGAAGATTCTATCAAGGTAAAGCTTTGCATATTGTTCCGCTCGATATTTATCTCTAACTGGTAAGAAATGAGCTATCTTGGTTAGGCGATCAACAATAACCCATATTGAATTGTAGCCTGCAGATGTCCTAGGCAATCCCACGATGAAGTCCATACAGATATCTTCCCACTTCCAAGATGGAACTGGCAATGAATGTAATGGACCTGTAGTCTTCATATGAACCGCTTTGACTCTCTAACAAATATCACACTTGGCTACATATTGAGCTATTTCTATTTTCATTTTGGTCCACCAATATCTCTTTCTTAGATCATGATACATTTTGTTGCTACTTGGATGAATGGAGTATCTTGTAGAATGAGCTTCATCAAGAATCTACTTTCACAGCTCCGGACTTTTGGGTACTACCAATCTATCTTTGAACCATACAACATCTGATTCATCAACCTTGAAACATGTTGGTTTTCCAGATTGGACTTTATCTTTGATATGGGCCATGCCCTTACTTTTCTATTGAGTAGCAATGATCTGATCTTTGATAGTGGACTCTACTGCAATATTGGATAGGGAACCTTGTTCTATGATTTGTAAATTCAGATGCTCCATCTCTTGACACAATGTTCATTGCATAGGTTCTACAATCAGACAATGGCAATGCCTCTTGTGACTCAGGGCATCGGCAACCATATTAGCCTTGCTCGGGTGATAATGCACTTCTAAGTCATAATCTTTGATAAGTTCTAACCATGTTCTTTGCCTCATATTCAACTATGACTGAGTGAAGATGTATTTCAAGCTTTTGTAATCCGTATAGATATGACAGATATTGCCCAATAAATAATGTCGCCAAATCTTGAGTGCATGAACAACAGCGGCTAATTCAAGATCATGGGTGAGATAATGTTCTTCATGTTTCTTGAGTTGTCTGGAAGCGTATGCTATGACTCTGCCTTCTTGCATCAGAACACAGCCAATACCAATTTCGGATGCATCACAATAGATATCAAATGGCCTCTCGATATCAGGTTGTGCTAATACTGGTGTAGTTGTCAACAACTTCTTCAATGTCTGAAAGGCCTTCTAACATTCTGTTGACCATACAAACTTAGTTTGATTTTTCAACAATCTAGTAATTGGCTTTGCAATTCTGGAGAAGTCAGGGATGAACCGACGATAATACCCTGCCAACCCCAGAAAACTATGAACTTGATGAACAGTTGTAGGTGCTTTCCAGTTAAGGACTTCTTCTACCTTGCTCAGATCAGCTGCTATACCTTCAACAGATAACACATGACCCAGAAATTGTACTTCCTCCAACCAAAATGCACATTTACTGAATTTGGCATATAGTTGGTGATCTCTTAATCTTTGTAGAACAATGCGGAGATGTTCCGCATGTTCCTCTTTGCTCTTAGAATAGATAAGAATATCATCAATAAACACCACGACAAACTTATCCAACTCGGGCATGAAAACTGAGTTCATTAGGTACATGAAATGAGCCGGGGCATTGGTCAGCCCAAAAGACATGACTAGATACTCATATAGACCATATCGGGTAGTAAATGTTGTCTTCGACACATCTTCTCGTCTGATCTTAATTTGGTGATAGCCTGATCTCAAGTCTATCTTCGAGAACACCTTAGCTCCCGCAAGTTGATCAAAAAGCAAATCAATTCGGGGTAAGGGGTATTTGTTCTTTATGGTGACTTCATTTAACGGCCGATAGTCAACACATAACCTTAAGGTTTGGTCCTTCTTCTTCACGAAGATAGCAGGGCATCCCCAAGGTGATGAACTGGGTTGAATGAAACCCTTGTCTAACAACTCTTGTAGTTGCATTTTTAATTCTGCTAGTTCTTTGGGTGGCATCCTATATGCTCTTCTGGACACAGGTGCCGTTCCTAGTTTCAGATCAATCCTAAACTCTACATCTCAGTCTGGCGGCAGACCAGGCAGATCATCAGGAAAGACATCCGTAAACTCACATACCACTGAAATTTTTTTGGCTTCTTCAATAATAGTTTCACAGACTGTTTCCACTGTACTCTTAGGAAAGGGAAGTTGGATGAGAAGTTGGGTTTTGCTGTCAGGTGCATTTACCCTTATGGTTCTACGCAGGACATCTATGATAGCCCCATGTTGAGGTGCATTTACCCTTATGGTTCTATGCAGGACATCTATGATAGCCCCATGTTGGGTTAACCAGTTCATACCAAGGATCACATCTATATCTTGATTCTTTAATACCAACATATTGGTAGGGAACTCATAACCTCCTAAATCAATAGGTACATGCTGAACTACCTCCCTTGTACAGATTCATCCCCCGAGCGACTATATATATGATATGGTTCTTTTGTTTCCCCAATAGCTATCCCATGCTTCACAATAAATGTACGATTGATGAATGTATGGGATGCACCAGAATCAAATAAGGTAGTTGTAGGATGCTTAGCAATGGGAAACATACCCATCATTACTGGTTCTCCTTCTAGAATAGATTCCACCTAAGTATAGAATACCCTTCTAGTTTTCTTTTTAGCCTGACCCTTCTGACTATTCTGAGCATTGCCCTTATACTGATTCTGAGCTTGAGTAACAGGGGCTTTGGGTGCATCAGGATTATTCTTCCTAGGATATGGACATTCTCGGGAAAAGTGTTTGGGTTTACCGCAATTATAGCATGGATAATTGTGATTCTAGGGAGTAGCATTGCGGTTTGCATTATTTGTATTATTTTGCTGCTGCGGTGCTTGATGAGGATAAGGCGTATTAGTTGTAGGGCAAATAAAGATTTGTTGCCTACCTTGGCCTTGTTGTGGGCAGAATGGTGCACAACCATGATTCTGAGGATGATAGATTATCTTTTGATGTTTTCCACTCGATAATCCAGAAGCAGATATTTTCTTCTTCTTTGCCTCCTTGTGTCGGTGGTAATTCTCCTCCGAAGCGATAGCAATGTTGATTGTCTCGTGATAAGTTGCGTTACCACAAGTTGCCATCATGATCTGAAGTTTAGTGTTCAGACCTCTAAGAAAATGATTCTTCCTCTTCCTGTCAGTATTCACATACTCTATAGCATACTGCGACAGGTGATTGAAGCGCCCAACATAATGCATCACCGGGTGCTCCCCTTGCTTAAGAGCCAAGAACTCTTCTAACTTCATGGTCATCACACCGTCTGGAATATAGTGTGCCCTGAAGGCATCCTTAAACTCCCTCGAGGTGATTTGGTGACCAGCGGGCTGTACTGCTACCAAATTTGCCCACCAGGCACCAGCAGCTCCTCGGAGTTGTTGTGCCACAAACCTTGGTTTCTAAATCTCGGTACAGTGAATTAGCTCAAACTTTTGCTCTATTGTCCTAAGCCAATCGTCAGCTTCTAAAGGCTCTTCTGCCTTAGAGAACACAGGTGGACGTGTGTCAGTAAAATCAACATAGGTTGACTCGTCATTTCCATTATTACGATGGCCACGATTAGGATATGGTGCCTGTTGATTCTGCGCCAATTCCCTTAACAACCTAACATTCTCTGCCGTTGCATTGATGAGTGCGGCTATGGCATCTGCCATAGTCGAAGGCATTGGTGGAGGATTTGGGCACTCATCATCGTCATGCGAGCCACTAGCACCAGTTTGGGTGATAGGACGAGGCATCTGTTAGAGAAACATGTTTACTTACATTATTCTTTATTGAAAGCATTTAAAAGGTTCCATGCTACAAAGGGTTACTTATTTAAATTACATGTCTTGTATCCCACAAGACAACCCTGGTTTACTAGGAAGGTAGTAAAGGAAGTATTACTACTCCGAGCTCTCAGTCATCGGCGTCCGTGCCCATACCAGACAAAACCTCATCTTCATCTGAGAAGTACACTAACTCCTCAGGATCCTCCTCCTCTTCTTCATTCTCGACTTCTCCTGGATCTACAATCATTTCTTCATCTGTAACTTCACCATCCCCATGAGGAGGATGAAGTTGAGCATACAGCATGTGGACATTCTCATGAAGAATGGCATTGTCCATCTCTAGGTCCTCTACGTAGAACTCCAGCTCATGGACGCGTTCATTGGCCGCATCCTCTCGTGTCTAGGCTTCATTCTGTAGCTCCATGGTCATGGTGATGCCCCTTTGCATTTCCGCTAGCTCCTCTTGATCTTTGGCATGAGCTCGATGAAGAGTGTTGAGCTCCTTGGTAAGGTTCTCGATGTTGGCGGGATTGCTTGAAGATCTTTCATCTCCTAGGTTCTTGGCACTTCCTTCACCAAGCTCATGATTTCTTGGTGTCAACTGGTGATGAGGGACTCCATGAGGTCCGGTGGACTTGCGTGCGGTTACCTTGGTCTTTGCCATAGCCTATAGAATTTAAGGTAGAACTATAAGAGTAGCTTGAGGATAATGGAGGTTAGCAAGAATGGGATTGACATTACTTACCCAACCACTATTAAGGGGATTTATTATGGAAGGTGCTCAAGCATGATGCATGAATCGATCTTACGAATCTAGGTACAAAAGATTTATATAATCATAAGTACTAGATTTTTAGTACATAGGACAAACCTAATCATATTATCCGCCATGAACTTTCAAATAAGTTAAGATTGAGACTAGATCAAAGATAAGAAGAAAGAAATTTGAACTCTAAAATATCAAGTTTACTTTCTTTGATCCAAATCAATTTGAAGATTTTTCCAAAGTAACCTACAATGATCTTAGATGGGAACTGCTCTGATACCAACTATGGCAGAACCTCCTAAGAAATTGGGCCCACATGCACCTATTGCTGTCTTGACAGACCTCGGATAGCATTCACGAGTTCCCAACAACTCAACAGGTCTGTCGGGTGTCCTTGGGAAACCCGAATCATCCATGATTCTCTTTTCAAACAGGATCCCAGTCACAGACATTACAGATTACAATAGTTTATTCAAATATATACATCAGAGTAAAAGATAGCGGAAGTCTTAAGATAACATAGTTTACAAACTAGTTGTTTTCAAACTTACAATACCATAAGTGTCATACAACTATAGTAGTGGGATAATATTACAGTAACATTATTTATCATACAAACTAGTGCCTTGTCCAAAGGCCATTCATCATTCCTCATCGTCATTGACTTCAAACACTGACATGCAGCAGGGACCAAAACAAGCATGCGCATGCGACTCACCTGCAACAAGGGTTAACAAACCCTGAGTACAAAGGTACTCAACAAGACTAACCTGATGTAACAGGGGGTGAAAGACTTTAAAGATGCAGGTGTTGGGACAAGGTAAGGATGCAGCAAGATTCAAAAGTTCTTTGCCAAAAGCTTACTATTCTTATTCTATTTTCAAGTTTTACCCCTAAGTTCTTTTAGTTCATTATCTCCACTAAATGTACATTTCCCATATTCCATTCCTTCTCATTCCATTCTTTTCTCATATTTTAGTAATTCACCAGTCCTACATTGCTTCTGTAATGAATCAAGTCTCCATATCCACGGAGCACCGGCAATTCGAATTGATTCAAGTCCTAGCTGGGGATTCCAAAATTCAAGATAAGTCACCCGACTAGTCTCTAGTTCATTTCTAGCTTCTTTCTTTCTTTGGCCAGCATGCCATCTTTGATTGTATCAAAACTTTTACTTTGAAAACCTACCATAAGCATACTAAGTATACTACGCCTTTGTAAATGAAAACATCTTCAAGGATGGTAAACAATTAACAAGGTAGGCAATGCATCAAGTAGGTAACATTTGAATTAATCAACTTAATGCAATAAGTAACATAGGTGATAAACTTTTCAAAGTAACAAGGTAAGGGTTTAATGCATAAACCGGAGCTTGCCTTCGTTGACGATCTTAGGTTCCGGATCAGTACCACAATTATCGAATCCCATGACAACTGGGGATTCTTCCAGAACTTGTTCAACTAGAATTGTTTCACTCTCGAATTCTACACGAAACGATAACATATGCTTTAACATGATGATAATGTAAACATGATGCCGTCATGATACATGAAATATAACAACACTTCGAATACAACTGTCTTTCACGGTACAGTTGCAAGCCAACAAAAGCAACTTGTAAATCTACCATCAAGGATCACACATGTGACTTGACCAAACTAATCTTGAAACCCTACTAGTCACAGAACATGATCAAAACAAGATCAAACACTAATCAAACACTTAGGTTTGCTTTGTTTGTTTTTGAATTAATTTGGAAATAAGCCCAAAAATGAACTTGTTCCAAATGACCTCAAAATTTTATGTAAGCTTCCTCATGACAAATTAGTGTACCAAAACAAATTTCATAATTTTTGGAATTATACAGTGGCCTACAAAAATCATGGAAATTACATTTATCAATTAATGGACTGAATATTTGAACATTAAAATTTTATTCAAATTTCAAGTTTCAAAATTTTAAACCATACTAGAGCATGTACAGAGGCTACACACAAAATTTTAGAATTTTTGGAGCTATGATAATTTTCCTACAAATTTCCAAAGATCTAGCACTATTCAAAATCAGAAAATAACAAAACTCACTATTCTCTCTCTTGCTCTCACTGACAGCCGGCCCCCACCTATCATCCCCAACCTCGGGCATTGACCATGGCTTCGACGGTGCTGACCGGCGCTAACTCGCCGTCGATGAGCCCAACAGCGACGGCCAAAGCACTAACATATCCATAAGAGCTAGGCGAATCGATCAATGGTACTTTGGAGGGTGATTACGACATGGAACAAGGCTGACACCGGCCATGGCGGATGCGGTGGTACGATAGCGTTACACCGGCGAAACAAGACCGGTAATGGTGAAACAGAGAGTTTAGGAAGCATTAGTGGCTCACCCCGATCATGTTGCAGCAACAAGCGAGACCGGAGAAGCTAAGGCGACGCGTTTTGACGGTGACCGGGATCACGGCGGAGCGGACCACATCGACGACAGCGTTCTGGCGACTGCAGTGGGCAAAACGAGTAGGCAAGAGTGGAATAAGCACTACAGCATCGAGACAAAGCCATAGAGTCAACAAGCAAGGGCAACGGCTCACCGAATGAGGCTGGCCACGTGAATCGGAGTTTCCGTTGAGGTCGCCGGCCGCGAGGAAGATGAACGTGGACAGCGAGCTCTCGACGAAATTAGGCGGTAGCAACAGCTTGGCCGGATGTGTGAGGAGCAGGCAGAACTAGAACACAGCTTTTATGGGGCTTGCTCGTGCTGAGGAGACGAGAGAAGCTCGTCGGAGTTGAGACGGCGGTGTCGGGAAAACAAAGGGAAGGAAGAAAAGTGAACGGCGTCGTCTCGGTCTTATAGCTCGGCCAGGAGCGCGCGGACTCAACACGCAGCATGCTCCCCACGCTAGCGCAAAGGCAAGGGCAGTCGCAGGCGCACCTGGAAGGCCAGAGAAAGGACGCCGGTGGTGGGGTGGTGACGTCCTGTGTTTATCTGGATTTTTGAAGTATTTACAGATTTGCCACTGCATCTATTTTTCAAATTACTCCCAAATTTTCTAAAGAAGTTGAAAATCTCCAAAAATGAAAGTTGCTCAACTTTTCAAACTCTACAACTTTGCTTCAAGAAATATTTTCAAATTCTGCCTCCATTTTGAAATTTGAATTTGGGGTACATATGAGCATTTGAATCATTTCAAAATTACTCCAAAATTTATATGTAAACTTGAAAAACTTTGAATACCAAAGTTGATCCTCATACAATAATCTTCAACTTTGCTTTTTGCCTCAACCCCAAATTCCAAATGGATTTTGAATTAGACAAAAGGGGCAAAAAAGACTTTTATGATTTAAATGTGAATTCAAATTTGATTTGTTTTCCTTTTACTTTAACTTTGATCTTTGACCAGTAACATGGCCCATTAGGGTTATTTGAGTCAAATAACACATGACCTCACATGATCACATGAAATTTGACCCTTGTGGTCATGATCTTAATTTAGGGTTTTGAATCACATCACATGAAATAACAACATTATGAAATAAACCTTATTTAGTGAATGCATTCAAAATTTTCTACTTTATGAATGCCTTGCAATGCATATGATGACATGTCAAATTTTAGTGCTAGGTCAAAACACCAAAGGTGTTACACAACCTAGCCCCACATGACAGTGAGACAGATGTAGGGTGTTCCCTTCCTCGTTCCGCACCTAGTGAGCTAAGTGAGTGAACCCCTGATGGTGGTTGGCTATGGCAGCAACGCTAATGGCAGATGGCGGTGGTGCTGCAATGGCACATCGGTCGTTTCCAGCCATGGTAAGCTCTGATGAGCACGACTATGGCTTCCTAGTGGTGTAGTAGAGATCTAGGATTAAGTTGGGGCTTCGATGGAGCAGCAGCGAAGCTTGGCCATGTGCGTGGCAGCACGATGGCACAAGCACGGTAGTGCGTAGCCGTGTTTCGATGTCGATGTGCTGGCATTAGCTCAACGGCCAGTAGAGTGACCTAGACTTGACCTAGGCTAACCCTAACACCGGAAGAGAGAGAATGTGGGGGCTCCAACGAGCATGACCATGGTGAGTGCAAGCTCGGTGGCACTTTGGTGAGGGCATGGCTATGGCAAACTTGCCCTTAGGCGTTTACTTTGGCTCGATTGGCATGGCTAACTAGTCGGGAAGGTCAAGGAGGTGATGGCCATGCGATCCACGTGAGCAATTAGACAATGGCATGGTGGTGGCAGCGAGCGAGCTTGGCGGAGGTGTGGTGGCGATGGCACGGCACTATGGTTCTGCTCTAGAGCGGCAAGAGTGGGAGCGAGGGCAAGGCAGAGAGAGTGAGCGCGAGTGATAGAGAGCAGCAGCGTCGCATGGTTTTGCTGCCTGCCGTGGCTTGACACGGGGGCTCGACGCCAGTGGATGACCTCCTCATGGCGGTCGTGGCTTGACGCTGGTCGGCCATGATGTGCGCGTGGCGCCAGTTTAGACACCACTGAACCCGACTAACAAAGCAAGTTCAAGCGATCAGTCGGGGTGATTTAGCAAAAACTTTCTTAATAAAAATTGTAGAGCTACATTAGTACTACAAGATTGCTTAAAGGAGTTTTGTATAATTCTCAATGGTCTACAAACTACAAAGCTCTAAAGTGAGGTACCTCGAAATGAAAATCAGCATTCGGGACTTAGTAAAATTTCCAAGTCTAGAATCAGCATTTTATTGCTACTTTTGAGCTATTTTTTACCATGTTAGGCACTGATTCAGCTCATGGCCCTTAAATAAAGTTTGTTATCCATGACAAGAACTACAACTTTTACTTAGGTCACACAACCATTCAAGCTCTCTAAACCACTGTTCAACTTTAGTCAAACTAGCATGATGAAAATGACATTTCAAAGTAAACCAACACTTAGAAGCAAAATTGGTTCATGTCATGAATACAAAAATTGTTCCATTTACCATCCTAGATGTGTGTAAGGTGCTTTAATGATCTCACAACCATTTCATACATTGGTCATACATGATTACAAGCATATGCATATATATACTTGTTGGGGACCAATACTAGGGTACCGGAAGAGGAGGAGCTAATGGTCATCAACATTGATTCATCCGAGTGGTCAAGAGCATGACTATAGCTCCAAGCAACCCCTAGGTGCACGGGCTCTGCCTCGCTCAACCCCTAAGGAGCGGGCTCTGCCTCGCTCGACCTCTAGGTCAGGGGCCCACCTCTTCCAACCTCTAGGTTGTGGGCTCCGCCTCGCCCGACCTCTAGGTCGGTGGCCCTGCCTAACCCAATCTCTAGGTTGGGGGCTCCACCTCACCTGACCTCTAGGGGCTAGCTCCACATCGCCTGGCCTTTGGGTTGGGGGGCCCACCTCGCCCACCCTCTAGGTCGGGGGCTCTGCCTCGCCCACCGTCTGGGGGCGGGCTCTGCCTCACTTGACCTCTAGGGGAGGGCTCTGCCTTGCCCGTCCTCTAGGTCGAGGGCTCTGCCTTGCCCGACCCCTTAGCCATGGCTCCTGACAGAAGCCAGTACCACCGCCAACCACTATGGGCCAGAAAGTACAACCCAAAGTCAAACTTCTGGCATCATGTAGGGAGCGGGCACATCTCCACATGACTCGTGCCCATGACATGTCACTCCAGGGAACTCACATCACCAACAGTGATGGACGCATGATCACTATGCTGCCTACTCCCTGTACGGCCCCTAACTAGCATGCGGATTCATCGTATCACCCACCAAGATGGAATGGGATGTCACGACCCACTGACAATGCTAGGGCGTGGCATTAGTGGCGAACAGGCGCCCGACATGGAGTCATCCCTATCACCATCTGCAGTGTTGGTGAGACCCGCATAAAGGAAGAGAAAGGCCCGGTGGTCCTAGAAACCATCCTCTCCTAGCCTCTTCTCTCTCTTTCCCTCTATGTAACCTACTCTTCCCCTTCGTCTATAAAAGGGGAAGCATGACATCCTAGGAAGCGGCGATTCTCCACTCTACATGGTTGTAGACATCAAAACACACACCCTAAAATGCCTTAGGAGCACACGCACATCAGAGACTTGGGACCTATCCCTCTCTTGCTTGTTTGTAACCCCTACTACAAACTTTTAGTGCTAGTAACATGAGCAGCAGCGATGAACTAGATGTATGGACTTTTCTCCAAACTAGTATAAACCTCATTCCTCTAAGCACACCATTCGAGCCAGACGCGCAATGCTAGAAATTTACTCATCGGTGATAACTCGAAACACCAACTGTTGGTGCACCAGGTAGGGGCTTTTTGCGTGTCTCGACATCCACATCAGGCCTCGGATGGCTAGTCATGGCATCAGCTGTGTCCTAGACATGCACATGTGCTTCGAGAAACTAGACTTCATCGTCATGACGGGGAGACAATTGGTGCAGGCATCTATCACCGTCCAACTTCTCCACTCCACTGGCCTTGACATGATCACCGAGGTACTTGAGGAGCTACAGCTGCATGCATCGGAGGCCCATGCCCCTAGGAGTGACCAACTCCTTGGCTTCGATTATGGGAGGCTAGAGCGCCAGCTTGGCACCTTCTTGGAACCCCGACCTTCCTGGGAGGACCTACGCCATCTCACCTTCTCGTTCGCCAATGTCATGACATAGCTTGCTGGAGGAGAGCTGCTGTCCCTAGAATACCTCATCCAAAGTGCCCCGACAGTGCTCCCATCCAGTCTATGCAATGCCACCAAGACCATTGGTCACCTTGCAGACCAACGCATGCCTCCATCCCCTATGAACGATGAGTTCGTAGGGATGACCGAATATGTCATGGAATCTTTCCACAACCTCCTAGTGGGAGAATTAGTGTCGTCCTCCGACTCTGACTCCAGCAAGGGGAGTCATGACCCCTCTCATGAATGTTTCATGGCAGGTACCCCCGAGGGACATATCGAAAGCATCCACAAGGGAGAGGCTACCCCAACGAACAAATTCAATGATGAGGTCGAGAGGGATGTAGGGGCCCCACCTCACCTGTGGGTAGAGTAGTTGAAGGCCTAGCACCAAGAGCTCGAGGAAGCATGAGTTCAGCTCGAGCAGGAATGTGTGGAGCTCGAGCAAGAGATTGGGTGCCACAGAGACGGTGAGCATGCACGTGCTGTGGCTTGTGACATGAACTGGAGGATCATCGAGGAAGATGAAGCCCTCCCACACTTCACCTAGGCAAGCTAGAACATCACCACCATAGTAGCCTTGCTTGGGGGGCTTTTTGGGCCCATGACGCCCGAGGATCATCAGGCCCATTGTGAGATTCACACGATACTCAAGTGTGCGGTGGTGCAATAGGCCGAGAGCTCGCTGTCCTGATGACACGAGCTCGACACCAACTAGTGTGCACCCTCAGAGCGACCCAACATGGACGTGTCAGTCCACCAGACATAGCAAGGCAATAGGCCGCACACCATGGTCCTAGTGCATGAGCGTCTCAGCCTCCACACGATATGCACGTGACACCCTTGATGCCCATAGGTGTACCCATAGGTGACGCAAGGGAGGCGCTAGCCGTAGCTACCGCCCACATCATGGTGGACACTATGACAATGGCAAGGACCAAAGCCTGAGCCCTAACTTGCTAGGACCTTAGGCCTTCGGCCGACACATCCTCAACGCCATCATCCCACCATGGTACCAACCACTGACCAACATCCTGAAATACTCTAGGGAAATGAACCCTAGACTATGGCTCGAGGATTATTGGCTTGCTTGCCAAGCCAGTGGAGTAGATAATGATGATTTCATTATCCACAACCTTCCATTGTTCATGGCCGATTCGACATGAACGTGGTTGGAACACCTTCTGCCCAACTAAATCCAAAGCTAGGTGGACCTAAAAGAGATCTTCGTGGGAAACTTCTAGGGCACATACACGTGCCCTGAGAACCCATGGGATCTCAAAAACTATCGACAAAAGGCTAGGGAAACTCTTCATGGGTACATCTAGTGCTTTTCCTAGTAGTGCAATGAGCTGCCCAACGCCGCCGATGCCAACATTATAGGAGCCTTCCTTTCTAGTACCACCTATGAGTCCTTGGTTCACAAGCTAGGACATAAGGGCCTATGAACCACCAAGGAGCTCCTCGAAATTGCTACTAGCCATGCCTTAGATGAGGCGGCAGTCTGGGCGATTTTTGACCACCTCAGAAGCAAAGTGAAGCGGGATGAGGACATCGGTGAAGGAGCCTCCAACCGTCCCAACAAGAATAAGAACAAGCAGCGGCGTGAGAGCTCGCTCGTGGCCACCGCCGACTGCAAAGGGGGTTGGAAGCCCACTGAGGGCACCCCGAACCACTTCAAGAAGCTGCTCGAAGGACCATGTCCGAACCATGCTTTCCCTGTCAAACACCTATACAAGGACTGTGTCCTCATGAAGCGGTTCTTGTCCAAAGGCTCCAACAAGCATCAGGGGGACCCCAAGCCAGCCGCAGACGATTCCAAGGGAAAGGACGATAGATTTCCAACACTGGATGGTTGCCTCATGATCTTCAGAGGGTCGGCGGCCTATGACTCCAAGCGTCGCAAGAAGCTTGTGCGCCGTAAGGTCTATACGATTGAGCCGGCCATGCCTTCCTCTGATGGTTGGAGTCCACCATAACCTTTGATCGGACTGACCACCTAGAAAGCATCCCACAGCCAGGAAGATATCTGCTCATGGTTGACACGATCATCGGCACGAAGCGTGTTGACAGAATATCATCGGCAGTCCACCGAGGGGCATCCCGCGATGGTAGATTTGTCGATGGGGATGCATGTGATCAGGAACTGGATGGTGACACAAGGCGCAGAGACAGCAATTTAGATAGGTTCGGGCCGTCTGATCGACGTAATACCCTACATCCTATGTCTTTGGTGTATTGTATTGAGATGTAGTAGATAGATCAGTACACTAGGGGACCCCTGCCTCTCCTTATATACTCTGGAGGAGCAAGGTTACAAGGTAAGTATCCTATTTGGTACTATACAATGTCTTGCAGTGCACGCCGAGCAGTGCCGTGCATGCCTTGATCTTGTGAGCTGGGCCACCTCTGATGGTGCGGCCCATGTCTTATCTTGTGGATACCGGGGGCCATACCCCCACAATCATGCTCAGGGTATGAGAGTGATGTTTCTTCAAGCTCTCCAACTACATCACATTGCTTCATGTCACAAGGTGACACTAAGGTATCTAATGCAAATGTGATTGATCTTGATTCATATGAGGAGCTTCTAGATAGATATGGTTCCATGATCAAAGCTTTAGAAAAAGAGATGGCTAAAACCGAGAAATTGAAAAATGAAAACTCTTTTCTAAAGAACACATGTGAACAACAAAAGCATCTACTTTATGTTACTACTTGTTCACATGAGGAGCTAAAATTGGCTCATGAGGAACTTAGTGTTGCTCATGATAACTTGGTACAAGACCATGCTTTTCTCACTAAGGAGATTTCTAATGGAAAAACTAAAACTAGTGAGAGCTCATCACATGGGTCAATTGATCAATCACAAATTGTTGCTAACCCTTGTGATGTAGGCAAGAAGCATGTATCCACCTCTTATGATGATTTATTAGAAATGTCATGTTCTTGACAAATAGATGCTTGTCCTACTTCTATGTCTTGTGAGACTAACCTTTTGAAGGAGAACAATGAGCTCAAAAATGAAGTGAAAAAATTGAGCAACAAGTTAGAGAGGTGCTACAACTCAAAAGTGACCTTTGAGCACATGTTGATGACTCAAAGAAACTATGGTGACAAGTGTGGCCTTGGCTTCAAGAGGGAAATGACAAAGGGTGAAAGAAAGAGAGAAAGAAAGATGAAGAAGCTACAACAAAGAAAGCTCTCTCATACCATGTGCTACCGGTGTCATGAAGCAGGACACCTTGCAAATGGTTGCCCTAACATTGAGAAGCTCAAGAAGATAAAAGAAGAGAGGCTCAAGCATGTGAAGTGCTTCAAGTGCCACACTTAGGGTCACCTTACCTCAATGTGCCCATCCAAGCAATTGGTGAAGCAACTAGAAGAGACTCAACCAAATCCACAAGTTGAGCAAGAGAAGACACCCCAAGAGAAAATCAAGATCAACCATGAAGATAGTGGTGATTTGATGATAAAGAAGAAGAAAACAAGAAGGGGTGGAAAGGCAAGGCATACAATGCAAACTCAAGATATCAAGATGATGAGCAAGAATGAAGATGAGAATAAAGATTACGCTCACATCAAGTGCTTCAAGTGTAGAAGTATGTGACACTTTGCCTCTAAGTGTCCTACCAAGCTTGAGAAGAAGGCTCAAGCAATCCATGAGAGGTAAGGCAATGAGAAGCATCACATGAGCAAGGAAGAGAAGGCTCAATCAAAGAGAAAGTGGTACTCATGCCGGGAAAGTTGGATGATCATGAGCTAGCCAAGGTATATCTCTTGTTGATCATTCCATTTGGGTGCATATGAGTTGATTGAATTGGATAAATATACAATGTTGCTTGCTATAAGATATTTGAATGTATAAATTGATTAGTAGTCAAGTTTGGATTGATTTGTTGGATAAATTCATGAGATGACTTTTAGTGAGTGATTGAATGGATATATGTCTTGTGAAAGTATTCAAACAAGTTAGTTTTAAGTTTGATTCATATTTGATGAAGTATAGCTCAATTGTTGAAATCTGTCCTATATTGCAAAATCTGAGCTAGCTGTGATCTTAGCCATGTTTGAGTGATCAAAACTTATTAAATTGACATAAAAATTGATTTACATGCTCTAGACTTATGATATAAGATGCTGTACAATTTTCATGAGAATTGGATAAGAAATGCTTCTATTTTGGAGTGGATCTTGTCAGCTATAGTGCAGCAGTTTTCAGCATGTAGCAGCGGTGGAAGAATTGAAATCTGGTAGCAATCTAGAAGTCAAACAAAGCTAAAAAATTTACACCTGCTAGATAACTTAGTGAAGCACATCTCCACCAAATTTAGTGATATTTGGATTTGTACTTTGGGAGATATGCTTATTTCTTTGAAGGGTACAAAATCTGCTAGAAAAGTGACAAATATTGGATTGATCTAGAGTCACTTTGATTGAAAGGTCCTCAAGTTGGAAACATGTTTACAAGTGTTTGAGGTACCTAAGTTTGGTTTTGAGATGATCTTTAAGCATGAGAAGCAAAGAGTACAAAGCCATTTGATTGTGGAGTGTACTTTGCACACATTCGGTACTCAAATTGGAAGATCAAGATCAAACTCAAGATGAAGATGAAGTTTAAGTTCTAGTGACTATTGGAAAATCATTTGGTAGAAAGAAAATGGCTTAAACAAGTAGAAAGAAAAGGACTTAAAGAAGTAATCGAGGTTACTCATCAAGTTAAGTCCATGACTTGGATCAATCAATCAAGTTATTTCAAGTGAGTATCAAGAATGGTTCCTGGAGAGAGGTCACTTCTCCCTAGTGCAGGGGCTTACCGCCTATGAGTAGGTAAACCAAGTGTGGTACTTAGAAGGCTAACATGGAAGTGGTGATCCAAGAAATATTTGAGATGCTTAGTTGAAGCAATCAAAAGGGTTGACCAAGAAAATCAAGCAACACCCAAAAGAGATCTAGTCATGATATTTCAAGTGGTATTCTCAAATTGATGCTCTAATGCAAATAAAGATGAAAAGATGAAGCAAGTCAACTACAACAAGGAAGTGTACTTGATCATAAGTGGTATTCATTTCATATGGGTGAAGAGTGGAATTCAAAATGGTGTCTATTGGTCTTCACCAAGCTTATAATTGGACTTCACATTGCTATTGGAGTAATGAATTAGAATCTATGTGACTATCCTCTACTCCAACATAACAAAGGTATCATTGTAATGTGCATGATCATTTCATCCCTTACTAGTATGTGGTTAGTGCATATAGTATATGCTTCATAGGATCATGCATAACAGATGAAATGTTTAAATTCATAGCCTATCACTATTGCTTGAATGATTACTTGATCTAGTGGTTAGTATATGAATTTGTTCATGAGCTAGTGAACCCAACTACTTAACTTAATTTGGATTGCTAACAAGTGACAAGCACAACATTGGCAAGATAACCCTTGCAAGAGGTGTGAAGAAGCTTGTCATTGGTTCAAACCAGACTTGGAAGCTTAGGCAAATCAATTTAGTTCAAGTCAACATTAGAAGCTCATGATAATGATAAGAGTACAAGCACAAAACAACAATGCAAATGGATATCTAGTTTGTTTGTTTCAAGAAGTATCTAGACTCAAGTATTTCATCAAATTCACAAGTGATGTCTAGATCAACTCACAAGTGATATCCTATAAGTGGTACTCATAAAGATAGCAAATGTTTAAGAAATGGCTTTTATTGATAAATCCAACAAGTGGTTCCATACTCGAAAATGCTTTCATGTGGTATCACATCTACACGTGGTATCAATCATGTAAGGCGATGGTTCCACATGTGATCCTCAAATTTAAGTGATCATCAAATGAAGAATGCATCCCTCACCTACAAGAGCTCAAGTGTATCAAATGGATGACCCATGCTATCACATAGGGGGAGGTGTCACACAAATTGATATCAAGATCAAAGATTCTATGTGTGGTATCTCAAGAAGCCCTACACAAGATACAAGTAGTAGTTACAAGTGGTATCTACAAGTGGTGTCATTCCAACAATCAAGTGATGTCCATCAAAAATGCAAGATTCAAGCCTCAACCATGTATCCCAAAATGCATACCTTTGCATCAATGAGAAGCACACCTTTTATGGAAATTGATGACAAATGGGGAGAGATTGTACAAAGATATGAAAGCCTTGAGATTGAGATTGTACAAGGGGGAGAGATAAATATGAAAGCCTTGGGAGAGGATTGAGACAAAGAAGTAGAGGTTGGACGTGGACATGGACAAAGAGGGAGCAACATTGAAGAAAAGAGATGGATCAAAATTCTTGGACAAGAGAAGCACACAAGTAGGGGGAGCAAGCTCATGAACTTTGACTGATTGCATTTGATATGTGCATATTCATGTGCTTGCTTGCATTGCATAAGTTCTTAAATTCAATATGCATGCTTGTGTGATGTATGCTAGTTGTAGAATTTGATTAATGAAATGAAAACTAGCATGCATAGGATGATAGCTAGACACTTGGTATGCTTTTCAAGTAATGCTAGTACCTTGCTTTTAATGTTGATCTCACAAGGTATCTAGTGCTTTTTATTTCCAAGTGTAATCTAGCTAACCATGGTGCTAAGGATGAACTTAAAGGTGCAACTTCGATTGGTATCACACTTCAAAGGTTTACTCTATACACCTTAGCATCATTTGGTAGTAATTACTCTCCCACATTTCCACAAAGAGGGTCCAAAGGATCTGTTTCCTTTGCCACGCATAAACCAATTAGTTGACTCGACCTCAGGGTGCAAAACCCTTTGCTTCCTTGATACGTACTTTGGGTACCATCAAGTCACGATGAAAGTGTCCGACCAGCTCACGACATTTTTCATCACCCCATTCGGATCATTCTGCTATGTCACAATGTTGTTTGGTCTAAGAACACAGGGCTATGAACCAACATTGTATGCTCAAGTGTTTTAGGGACCTCATCGGGCGAACTGTTGAGTCCTACGTGGATGACATCGTAGTCAAGTCCAAACGGGATGACTAGGTCATAGCCGACCTAGAGTAGACCTTTGCGAACCTTTAAGCATGCAACATTAAGCTCAACCCCAAGAAGTGCATTTTTGGGGTCCCAAGGGGTTTGCTATTGGGCTTTATCTTCTCCGAGCATGGCATCAAAGCCAACCCAGAGAAGATCTCAGCCATCGCTAGGATGGGCTCGATTTAGAACATAAAGGGGGTATAGTGAGTTACAGGGTGCCTCGCTACGCTCAGCCGCTTTATCTCATGCCTCAGTGAATGAGGTCTCCCCCTCTATTGGCTCCTGAAGAAGGCCAACCATTTTGAATGGACGCTCGAGACCTAGAAGGCACTTGATATGGTCAAGCAGCTTCTGACAAAGGCCCCAATTCTAGTCCCCCCGACTGCCAGGGAACCACTTCTGCTCTACATCATAGCCACCACGCAAGTGGTCAGCGCCGCCCTAGTGATAGAGCAAGAAGAAGAGCGACATGCCCTCAAAGTGTAGTGTCCTATGTACTTCATTAGCGAGGTCTTGTCTGACTCCAAGACCCGCTACCCCCAAATCCAGAAGCTCCTATATGCCATCCTTATTGCCAAGAGGAAGTTGCATCACTACTTCGAGTCACATCCGATGACGGTCATGACGTCCTTCCCTCTCGGTGAGGTCATCCAAAACTAGGATGCCATGGGAAGAATCGCGAAGTGAGCACTTGAGCTGATGGGCCAAGGCATTTCATATGCCCCTAGGATGGCCATCAAGTCCCAAGTGCTGGCTGATTTCGTTGCAGCGTGGACCGAGATCCAAATGCCGCCAGCAGTCATCGACCAAGAGTACTAGACAATGTACTTTAATGGATCGCTGATGAAGAAAGGCACCGGTGTGGGGCTGGTCTTTGTTTCCCCCTCGGGGTATGCATGAGGTACATGGTTCGCATCCATTTCCCCTTCTCCAAAAATGTGGCCGAATATGAGGCACTCATCAATGGCCTACGCATCACCATTGAGTTGGGTATCCGACGGCTTGATGTTCGGGGTGACTCCAAGCTGGGCATCGACCAAGTCATGAAGGAGTCAAGCAACCACAACACTGAGATGGCTGCTTATTGCCGAGAAGTCCGCCAGCTAGAGGACAAGTTTGATGGTCTCGAGCTCAATCATATTCCAAGGTGTCTCAATGAGGTGGCCGGCGCCCTAGCCAAAATGGTGTCCGACTGAGAGCCGATGCCGAGAAGCATCTTTGCCAATGATCAGTACAAGCCCTTGTTCCACTACAAGGAGTCAGAACAAGCCAGTGATGGGCCACCTGCCCTGGGCTAAGGGGCTAACCAACCATCGGCTCCATCTAACCCCAAAGTCAAGGAGCTTGACGAGGATCTAGTGACAGAGCCCGACCCTCTGGCCGACTAAAGGACGCCTTACCTCGACTACCTCCTCCATGAGGCGCTACCAATGGATAAAATAGAGGCTTGGCGGCTCGCACGTCATGCCAAGTCCTTTGTCCTTATTGAGGGCGAGCTCTATAGGCGAAGCCACACTAGGATCCTATAGCGCTGCATCCCTATCGAACAAGGGAAGCAGTTGCTAAGCGATATCCACGGTGGGGTCTATGGTCACCATGTCGCGCCTAGAACCCTAGTTGGAAACAAGTTTCGACAAGGCTTCTATTGACCGACTACGGTAGCCGACGTTGAACATATTATGCACACCTACGAAGGGTGTCAATACTATGCTCGGCAGACCCACCTACCGGCCCAAGCACTCCAAACAATCCCCATCACATGGCCATTCGTAGTCCAGGGGCTCAATCTGGTCAGACCTCTCAAGAGGGCACCCAGGGCTATATGCACTTGCTTGTCACCATAGACAAGTTTACAAAGTGGATAGAGGCTCAACTGATCTCTACGATCAAGTCTAAGCAAGCCATGCTGTTCTTCCTTGATATAGTCCATCGCTTTGGAGTCCTAAACTCTATTATCATGGACAACGACACATAGTTCATAGGAAGGAAGTTCATCCAATTCTACGATGAATACCACATCTGTGTCAATTGGGCCACTGTGGCGCACCCCCACATGAATGGGCAAGTCGAGCATGCAAACGGCATGGTCCTATAAGGCCTCAAGCCTAGGATCTTCAACCAGTTGATCAAGTTTGGCGGACGATGGGTCATGGAGCTTCCCACGGTGCTCTAGAGCTTGAGGACAACCCCTAGCTAGGCCACCGGCTACACACCATTCTTCATGGTCTATGGTTCCGATGCTATCCTCCCAACTGACCTCGACTATGGAGTGCTAAGGGTCAGGGCATACAATGAACAGGGAGCTGAGGCATCCCTCAAGGATGCCATGGACTAGCTAGATGAAGCACATGATGTTGCCCTCCTCTGCTTAGCCATGTACCAGCAAGTGTTGCACCGAAACCATAGCCGTCGAGTGCGGGGTCAGGCCTTCAACGTTGGGGACCTAGTGCTCCACCTCATCCTGAGCCACAAGAACCACCACAAGCTCTCTCTCTGCCATGGGAGGGACCATACATGGTCATAGAGGTGCTCCAACTAGGCACCTACAAGCTCAAAACCATCGACAGTGAAGTCTTCATTAATACCTAGAACATCGAACAGCTACGTCACTTTTACCCTTAATATACGCACGCTTTCTCTTATCAGTTTTGCTATCAATTCCTTGATCTTTAGTGACACTTGACCCTAGTAATGGCAGGGGGTTGGGCCTCACTCAAGGGCTGATACAAGCATATCTATCTAGTGGACATTCTCTATGCCCGACCCCTTCTTACGTTAAGACCTAGAAGCGAGGGTCATAGAAACAAACGCTGGGTAAAACTGGTCGGACTGCAAGAAACCTACGCCCTAGCGGCTATGGCATTTTTGCTCACCATCATCATTAGAGTTTTTCCCGCACCCTGAGCTGCTTAAGTCTTAACTATGAAAAGAGTTGGAGCACATTTAAGAGTATATCCACCTGACGAACATTCTCTGTGCCCGACCCTCTCTCACATTAAGACCGAGAAGCAAGGGTTGCAGAAATGAACGCTGAGTAAAACTAGTCGAACTGCAAGAAACATATGACCCAACAGCTATGACATTTTTGCTCACTAGCGTGATCAGAGTTTGTTCACCCATACCCCAAGCTTTACAACCTTAATGATAGAAAGGGTCAGAACGCACTAACCTGGCTTATCCACTTAATGATAAAAAGGGGAGAAGGGCTAAAATTTGTTTGGCCATAACAAAATTTAAGAGCTTGTCCACTTAATACAAGTTCACCACCTGGCTTATCTGCCTAACTAATTTCTTAGGGAGGATGATCTCATCCTCTATGCTGTAGGTAAGTCCTATGCTAGCAGGTCACCCAAGTCGATCGGATGGCTTGGGCCACTGACGAGAGACATGTAAGGAGCAGTAAGATGCCCCATGTGGGTTATACCGATTCCATCACGAACGACGAACCCAGATTTTACTCGGACATAGCCGGTAAGAGCTACCTAAACTAGTCACTCGTGCCATCAAGGTAAGTCCGATGCTAGTGGGTCACCCTTAATTTATGCATGTTTTCTCTTATTAGTTTCGCTATCGACTCCTCGATCTCTAAGTGACACCCGACCCTAGCAACAGCAAGGGCTTCGGCCTCACTTGGGGGCTGGTAAGAGTGTCTCTTCGGTAGACATTCTCTATGCCTGACCCTTTATCATGTTAAAAAACCTAAAGGCAAGGTTTGTGGAAACAAATGCTGAGTAAAACTAGTCAAACTGCAAGAAACCTATGCTAATGCTGAGTAAAACTGGTCAGACCGCAAGAAACCTACGCCCCAGTGGCTATGACATTTTTGCTCACCAGCGTGATCAGAGTTTGTTGCCCGCACCCTGAGCTTTAGCCTCTGCCTTCCCAGGAAGAGTTTGGAGGGGCCCACCAGTGAAATCTCCATCAAGGAGAGGCCAACGGGTCACCCAAGTCGATCAAATGGCTCGGGCCACTGCCGAGAGAAAGGTAAGGAGCAGTAGAATGCCCCATGTGGGTTATGCTGACTCCATCCTAAATGACAGACCCAGATTTCACTCAGACATAGCCAGTAAGAGCTCCCCAAACTTTACCAACCCCCACTTTACTTTTCTAGTGCATGAGCTTGCATCTATTCTCATACATCCAAGCATTGCATATGAAATTATTGCATCACGACGCTTCACATCGTGACATGATGCGACAGTCATCTCATTCAACATGAGCGACAACCGACCGGGATTCAAAGGCCAACCCGTGAAGGGCTCCAAGCCACCTCACGTCAAAGAGCTAGGGGAGAAAACGCACATAAGCCTCAGCGGCCTTCGCCTAACCCGCTTAGAAGCAGACATGGTCATCTTGACCTTCTTGTTCGATCCTAACCTCAAGCCATGCCCACAGAATCTCCATCGAGGAGAGGCTAGCGGGCCACCTAAATTGGTGTCTGGAATGACTCAGGCATCTGCTGGGAGGTGGGTTAAGGAGCAGTGGAATACCACATGAGGGCTATGCCAACCCTGTTACAAATGATAGACCCAGATTCCACTCGAACATGCCTATTAGCAAGCTCACCGAGCGTGACACTCAAGCCATCGAGGCAAGTGACGTTAGCTCAACTCCTCCGGTTGTGAAAACCGCAGACGGGGTGATGATCACAAAGATGAGCCAACCCTTGACTGGACCCCCACTATGCATAGGAGATCGAGGAAAGTTGGACTCGAAAGGAGACCGAATGTGCGGTCATAGAATGATGGCTTGGATCCTAGGGAGGGGGTACGTACGAAAACTAAGCATAACATTTTTAAAACAAGAGACGCTTTCTCCTACTAGTTTTCACTATCGTCCCCTCAATCTTTAGTGAAACCTGACCCCAGCAACAGCAAGGGGTTGGGTCTCGCTCGAGGGATGATAAGGAATGTATACACCATTTCTAAAAAAGCCATTGCGCCCGACCCTTTCTCATGTTAAAAAACTAGAGGCAAGGTTTTTCGGAAATGAACGCCGAAAAAAACTAGTCAGACTGCAAGAAACCCATGCCCCAGCGGCTACGGCACTCTTTCTTACTAGCATGACCAGAGTTTTCTGCCCACACCTCAAGCTCCACGGTCTTAACAACAAGAAAGCTCAGAACGCATTAACCCCTTTTTACACATAAAAAGGAAGAAAGCACAAATTTGTTCAAATGAAATAAGATGCTTGTTTAAATGAAACACAAGGGTTGGAACTTGTCTGCTTATTACAAAAATAACAGCCCAACCTATTTAACTAACTAGCCCCTCTAGGGGAGAACTATGCCTTCTATCCTATCTGCCAGGTCCTACAAAAGGGGAGCCACCACCATTTCCATCTCCTCTAGCTCCTAGACTTCATAACCAAGCGCGTAGCCATGGCTCATCGCCTTTAGATTGATGTTGTCCCCATAATGAGAATGAGCAATCATGAAGGACTGATTGACCCTAGTGCAAAGGGCAATCCTCTCGAGCTAGTGCACCTGAGCCATGATCTCGATGGCACAAACCACGAGCGAGCTGGTCCCCTCCGACCGCTCCACCTCAAGGTGATCGCAGACCACTATGAGGGCCACGCTTAGGATACTGAGCTCATCACTCTCTGCCTAAAGATTTCTCCTTTCCTTGACAAGATCCATTGCTAGCCTAGCAGAAATGCCCTCAGCCTCTAGCTTTTAGGTCATCTCCCTTTTGAGCTCGACCTAGAGAGCCGACCTACTGCTAGGCATTATTGCTCTCTTGGCAGGCCTGGTCAAGCTCTCGAAAAGACTAGTTGTGCTCCTCATGAGCCACGCCACATTTTGAGCAGAGCCTCTCCATGGTTTGGATCAGCTCATCCCGCTCCTTGCGCAGTTGAGCAACTGTCGCGGCATCTAGGCTTGCTCTTTTCTCTAGGGCCACAAGCTTCTTCTCAGCCCCCAACCTCAGATCCCTTTCTTTCTCAACCTTCCCAAAAGGTCAAGGATCCACTGGTGGGTTTTGGCATCCTTTTGGAGCAACTCATCCCTCTCCTTCCAAACACTAGCAGCTTCTTCATCATCCTTCCACAACCTCATTGACAAGGCCTCGAAACCTTCTCCGCCTCATCAGCATCCAGACAGGCCTTAGCCACCCATGATAGAAAATTTGCCACCTCCTTGATGAGGGGAGTTAGCTCAACCACCCTCTACTAGGCGGCAACGAGATGAGCTATCACCTCCCCATGTAGCTATGCCTCCTTGATGAGGCAGACCTAGGTTTCCTTCTATTAATGATGGTCAGGATACAAAAAGTATATAGAGGAAGAAAAGGGCAAGACACAGGACCAAACAATACCCAACCGGAGGGAACAACAACGTCGCGTAATGTGCCCGTGGCATGGTCCAGGGCCTTGAGCATGGACATGGTCCCTACGTCGAGGCTCTCCCACTCCATGCTCTCTATGGCGTCGTCAAGGTTAAAAAGCATCGACATCAGATCCTGTGGATCCATCCACTAGAGTAGGGTCTCACCCTGCACGAGCGAGCCACTGCCCACCAATGTCAAGGTCAGGGATGACTCCTCACTGGCCCCAAGCACCCCGACCCCTCTCACCATGATGTCCCCACTAGGACACCCCCTCCGGCGATGGAAGGGGTCAACGATGCAGACATGAGCCTCTCTCCTAGCACAACAACTCCCAGGGATCCCTCGGCCATGTCCACCTCCGTCAAGCCCATGCCAGGCACCATCGCTTGGGCCGTCGATGGCATGGGTCATGCCAATGCCTCAGGTGACACTGCTTTTGCACTCAGATGTGACCCATCTATCATAGCCGCTGCCACCACCTCCACCTACATTGGTGGGGTCATGACCAGCTGCATCGCGCCTGCCATAGTCGGTGCCATGAGCACGATCGGTAGCCCCATCTGCCCCATCGCCGGTAGCAGTATCGTGGCCATCACCTGCTGCTCCATGACCCTTGAAGGTGCCCCTTGAATGCCTGCGTCCGCCCATCCTACCGAGGGCATAGGCGCCACCATGGGCGGTGCCTAATCGGCCAACGACATGGTCACACTGGCACCGCTCGCACCCAAAATGGGCGCGACACCAGCTGATGGCCTCCACATCGATTGGAGGGTGATGCTCTTCTTTGATGCTAGCACCATAGGATTCCGCTGCCTGCCAACGCTGCAAGGGACAAAAAACATAAGTCATGATGAAATCCGACTAAAACAGGAAAAATAGAGGAATTGATAATCCACCTAAGTGCCTCGGGCGGCATATGCATTTGGGGGATGAACCCCTTGACCCTTGCTCTGCCTCATTGGAATGAGGCTATTTTGAGCCCACCCCCTGCTCTTGGGCAGAGGGGCTCACCCCGGGTAGCTCCTGGGGCACGTTGGCAGAATACCCTGCTCCCCTTAGCTCTTGGGGCATGACAAAGGAGCTGCCTACCTCTACTGGCACTGCAGGTGCGATGGCTGAGCCACCCATCTCTATTGGCTCCTAGGGTAGGCTGATGATACGTCTTGCCTCTGCTGGCTCTCTTGACATACCCTCTCCTCCATGGAATGGAAAAGGTCTCGGCGCTTGCAAGGATGAACCGATCCCTGTCAGGCATCCTCGTTCTCTAGGTTGTCCCACTTGATATCGTCGACTACCATTTCTTCTTCCTCCATCTCCTCATCGTCGTCACCATTGTCATCATTATCATTATTGTTAGTGTCCTCCCATCGTTCCCGCGCTCATAGCTTTTGCTACTTCTTCCTCTTCTTGTCCTCCTTTGCCTTCTTTAGCCGCTCGCCCTTGGTGCGATTCACTGCCCTCATGGTTGTACCCCTCGGTAGTGGAGCTGAATGATCCATGAGGATGAGGTCCCTCGATTGGTCCTACCCCTCTCAAAGTTAGTCTCATAGGGTCAAGAAATCAATTGAAGAGAGGGCAAGAGAAAGGGAAACTTACAAAGACAACGTAGCCTGGCTCCAGCCGCATCGGAGGATGCCTCGGCTCTAGGTAGACGAAGTCAAGGGTGGCACCCATGTCATCCTGTAAAGGCTCCATCACCTCCTTGATGCGTTGTGTGATCTCGAAGTTGGGGAGCATTCCCTCGGTGAGCACCGTTTCGTTGAACGACGCCTCGGGTGCCATCACATATAGCAGGAGCGCGTGCATCATCAATGGTGCCACCCTCCTCATGTGGTAAGCCCTGATGATGCATGACCCTTTTAGTCCATTATCCTTCAAGATGTGGATGGCAGTGATGTGGTCTCAGATCTTCTTCTTGTTCTTCTTCGGGATGCCCCACTTCCTCCACTGCTCCGAGGCCTCTTTGATCAGGCGCCCAGTGAACTCCGGCATTCTAGAGGTAGAACCACTATGAGTACCACCCCTTGTTGGATGTCATGAGCTGAATGGATGGGTACTCACTGACCTAATTGTTCTAAAGTTGGATGTCAGCACTCCCCATCGGCATGTGCAGCTCCTCCCTACCGCCTTTTTCCCTCTTCTTCTAGAGATTGACAGCAAAGAAATACCTCCATAAGTCAAAGTGGGGGCTGATCCCTAGAAATCCTTCGCATAGCGTGACGAATGCTGCCATGTGCTAGATCCCATTGGGATTGAGATGCTATAGCTCAATCTTGTAGAAGTGCAGTAGCCCCTAGAGGAATTTGTGGGTGGGGTTGTGAGCCCATGTTCATGGAAGTGGGCGAATGACACCATCTAGCTGTGGGGCGGCGACAGTGAATCCTCGTCGCCGGGCAGCAACCACTCCTAGGCCGAGGTCTGGACGCGGAGAAGGCCATGATGGACAAGGCCCTCCATGCATTGGAAGGTGATGTCAAAATGGCACCACGAATCCATTAGAGGTGGGGGTGGGTGGATGCGAGATCAATGGTGGTGGAGATGCGGAGGCAAGAAACCTAAGCATTGGAGGTGGTGACATGGCTATGGAGGTAAGGATGCTGGCGTGCATTTGAAACAAGGAGGGTTAACCCTTTGGTTTTATAGCGGCGATGTGTGCGAGGAAACCAACCGCCCGCCTAGATCTCCACGCCTACCACAACCTATCACCATGTCTCATCGCGGGGCGTGCGCATGCAACCTATGGCCGTCCCCTTAAAAAACATGCCAGACATTTTGCCTCCCCGAATGGGCCATGACCCATCACAGTAAGAGGGATACAGAGCTGATGATGCTCCTATGGCCCGTATTGGCCTAGGAGTTCAAAGGTTGGCCCACTAACGGGTTTGACAACTACTCCGGGCACCTTTATAGTGAGGGGTGGAAAGGGATGGGCCCGCTAGTAGCCAGTACCTAGGCACACGAGCACCGTGGGCACCCTGGCCAACTTTTGAGTCTCGATTGGATACAATCCATTGTTTTTCCTTGAAGAAAGGCAGAGAGCCCTTGGGACTGATCATACAGACCCGAGAACTATATGCATTGACCGCTGAGAATCTAGAGTTGGTCGCAAGCTGTCCCAAGTTAAACCCCTGTGAATGGGATGCTAGGGCCCAACTCGGACTAGCCCGTTAACAGCTCATAGAGCACCATGATTTGTCCATAGAGGAAAATCATGGCACGGCTTAGCCCCTCCGTTTCTATTAGAAAAAATGCTTGAGGGAAGACGATCACAAAGATGAGCCAACCCTCGACCGGACCCCTGCTATGGGCGTGGGCTCGAGGAAAGTTGGACTCACAAGGAGACCGAACACGTGGTTGCAGAACGATAGACCCCTCTAGGGGTTGAAATTAGGAAAGACCTTTTCTGGCCCATGAAATCTCATGGTTATGCCCCCGAGGGGTCCGATCACGATGAAAGGGAATCGTCGTTCCTAGGACATGCAATGGGTGACAAAAAAGACCAAGGCCCTCAGAGTCCTCCCATTCAAAAAGCCTTCGAATGAGTATTGTACTCCTCCGCAGGCTCAGGGGCTACTATCGAGGACCAATACTAGGGTACCCAAATAAGAGGAGCTAATGGTCATCAACATTGATTCATCCGAGCAGTCAAGAGCATGACTACAGCTTCAACCGACCCCCAGGTGCACGGGCACTGCCTCGCATGACCCTTGGGGAGCGGGCTCTGCCTCACCCGACCTCTAGGTCGGGGGCCCACCTTGCTTGACCTCTAGGTCATGGGCTCTGCCCCACCCAACCTTTATGTTGGGGGCCCCGCCTCGCCTGATCTCTAGGTTGGGGGCTCCTCCTAGCCCGACCTGTGGGGATGGGCCTTGCCTTGCCCGACCTTTGGGTCTGGGGCTCTGCCTTGCCCAGCCTCTAGGGGCGGCATCGCTTCGCCTGACCTCTAGGGGTGGGCTCAGCCTCACCAAACCTCTAGAGGCAGGCTCCGCCACAACCGGCCTCTGGGTCAGGGGCTCTGCCTCGCCTGACCCCTCAGGCGTGGCTCCTGACAAAAGCCCGTACCACCACCAACCACTACGGGCAAGAAAGTACAACCCAAAGTCAAACTTCTAGCATCGTGCAGGGAGCAGGCACTTCTCAACATGACCCGTGCCCATGACATGTCACTCCAGGAAACTCACATCACCAACACTAATGGATGTGTGGTCACTAGGCTGCCTACTCCCTGTACGACCGTAGACTAGCACGCTAGTTCGCCACGTCGCCCACAGAGATGGAATGGGACGTCATGACCTGCTAACAATGTCGAGGCATGGCATCAGTGGCGAATAGGTGCCCAGTATGGAACCATCCCTATCACCATCTATAGTGTCGACGGGACCAGCATAAAGGAAGAGAAAGGCCTGGCGGTCCTAGAAATCTTCATTTCCTGGCCTCTTCTCCATCTTTCTCTCTATGTAACCTGATCTTCCCCTTTGTCTATAAAAGGGGAAGCAGAACATCCCTGGAAGCGGCGGTTCACCACTCTACATGGCTGTATACATCAAAACAACGCCCGAACATGCCTTAGGAGCACACGCACATCAGAGACTTGGGACCTATCCCTCTCTCGCTTGTTTGTAACCCCTACTACAAACTTTCAGTGCTAGTAACATGAGCAGTAGTGATGAACTAGACGTAGAGACTTTCTGCCCAAACTAGTATAAACCTTGTGTCCTTTAAGCACACCATCCGAGCCAGACGTGCAATACTAGAAATTTACTCGTCGGTGGTAACTCGAAACACCGACAATAATCAACATCACATGTGATAATGAATAAAAAATGAAATGAAATTTCATATGCTCATGCTCATGAATGAATGGATGATGCTTGTCTCATGAAATGCAAGTGTCAAATGCAATGCTTAACACTTGGGTGTTACATGAACTACCAAGGTAACCGTCAAGGTAATAATTATAATAACTTCAATCAACCACCCTTGAGAGAATTAATTGCTGGCCAATCTAGACTTATGGAAGGATTATCTAAGAAGGTAGCTACCAATGAAAAAGATATTAGAAAACATAAATAATAGAATGGATAGCTTTGCGTCTGCCATTAAGAGCTAACATAGCTTTAATAAAATGATAAAATCACAAATAGCTCAGCTGGCAGTTGCTATTCCTTTGTCTAACAAAGGTAAGATTCTAGGGCAGCCAGAAGATCTAGAAACTATAAATCTTGTTGATATTCACAATGCATCTTACTACTACACAGAGCCATCAACGGGAAGGTGGACATATTACACCTTGCCTGGCAAGAAAGGTGATCTAGGGAGACCAATCATCCCCATCGCCATTGGACCTCACATTTTCCAACAAGCTATCTGTGACTTCACCATTCCTTGCTAAGAAGGATGATCCTGGTGTACCGACGGTTGAGTGTACCATTGGAAAAAGAATCTTCCACAAGACCTTCTATGACATTGGATCGGGAGTCAACATAATGTCCAAGGTAATGTATGAATATTTATTCGGTAATGAACCTTTGTTCCCTACATTTATGCACTTGCAGATGGTGGACCAATCAATCTAATTCCCTAAGGGAATAGTGAGGGATGTTATGGTAAGAATACAAGATCACTATGCTCCTACCAATTTCATGGTCCTAGACATGGGAGAAAAAGAAGGTGATACACCCATCATCCTTGGAAGACCGTTCCTTAACACCACCAATGCGATCATCTACATCGGATCTAGAGAAGTCCACTTCCAATTCCCTGGAGAAAAGGTATGCTATTATTTCAATAGTTATACCACTTTTGAACAGCAAAAGAAGAGCCAATCTAGGAGGAGACATCGATCGTCCCGACATCAAAGGAACCAACCTCGATGGAATGAATGGGAAGATGAAGAACCTGAAGTGCCTATGAAAGATGAACCTACTCCACGTAAGATAAGTCCACAGTCTAGGTAGGTGTGGAAAGAAAAGGTGACATAATCATCGGAATCACCATCACAAGATGTGCAGTCATTTGGGTCTCCACCGCTGAGACCGGATGGTGCACCCAAGGAATGAAGGACTTCACCCTAGTCAAGTCATGTCCAGAGGACTTAAAAATCTGAACCCTCACCATGAGGTAACAATGTTAGTTATCCATATTTACTTTCTAGCATTGCATAAATTAATTTTCAATTTAGCATATTTGCTTCTCTGCATTTACATTGTGTTAATAAAAGAAAGATAAAAAGTTTCATGACTACATTCCATCATTGCATCATAAAGCCCTAGGTGAATAACTATACGGTGTGTAAAAACCCAAGGGAATATTCACTGGCATAAAAATTAAAAATACTATGCATACATGTTTTTTTGCATATCATAAAATAGAAAATCTAAAAATACTAAATGGACATCATGCTAAAATTCTACCAAAAGAAAATCTATCTAAACCCACAAGTACAACAAATCTTTGAATTTCTGACCACCAACCCCTTATCCTAATCTATGCCACGAGTTTTGGTGTTCTTGTTGGAGTATTTTGCAGGATGAAACAGAAGATCAAGAGCAAGTTTGCCCGGCTATTTTCATCCACCCAAAGTACATCTTCCTAAACCACTATTATACTCGCTACACATGAGGAACCCAACTTCTAGATGAATGAGAAGGATATCAGCTGGCAAACCCACTCCGAGAAGGATCACTCAACATTCAATAATCGATCACAGCAACATCCAGCTTGCGGGAGAAGCATCCCCCGTGTATCTAGCTAAGTATTTCTTTCCTTTAGTTTTACTATTTTGAGTTTGCATTATATTAGCTAAAGAAATAAAAAGATGCATAACAAACTAAAACAAAATAAAAATTTGTCATAGAAAATTATATATATATTAGTAAGATGTGATCTTAAAACTTGAAAACAAAACAAAAAGTGTGTCTAGTTTTCTATTTTTAAAAACTCATTAAATAAAAGACTCTGAGATAATCTCTTGCAATGGAAATGATGAATAGTTACTCTATTGTAATTCCTTTCAAGTACCTAGTTTTCAGCCTTGAATTCTCCCCAATTTTGGATACGACTATTTTGATATAAGAATTTACTCTGAGCTAGAAACTCGTGGGTAGCATATGCTTGATCTAAGTCTAGGTAATTGACGGATATGATATGAGAAGGTCTGAGCTGCTATTTATCTTGTTCCAAGTGATACTAAAGTTCTAGAGATTTATCTTTTGAAAAAACATAAAAATGTTACATGATAGTTCCTGTATGATAAAGCTTGAATTCCAACCAGAGCCATATATGATATTTAGATTAGGAAAACTTTCACTCATATATGCTGCTTGCATTGCATTGAGTTTAGTCAAGCTTTGTTGACCCTTATGAGAGGTTTGTCATGCTCTCAAAATCAAGATCACGTACACACCACCCACAGATGCACTACTCCTACACTAGGGGTGGGCGCAACAACATGTCATTCCATCTAGATTCACACAAAAAAATTTTACTCTTACACTCAGAATGAACACCAAAAATATGCCCTATAGGATATCCACCAAATAACTACTCCAAATTCTTGTTGCTATCTCTCAAAAGTTTTGTTGCAGTCAAAAGAGACATGGGGCTATGCAAAAGTTATTCATAAAAAAAGAAAGTAAGAAAAAAATGGACAAGTGTCTGAGATATTGAAAACAATGGGTACTCAGATGCCCTCCTAAAAAGAAAAGAAAAAGAAGAGATGAATAAGATCGCACATGTTTTCTTGCAAAGTTGTTTCCAAGTTTCAAAAGAGAGAGATGTTTTCAAGGAGAAAAGTAGAATTAGGTTAGCCACCATATATATCCACCATATACATCCACACACATGCACATCTTGATTTGATTTTATGACTTAACTCTCTTTGGATCCGAGGTTTGACTTTACAATACATGCATTGCAAGTATGCTCTTTCATGCTTTTTCCACTCCTATGAGCTCCGCATAAGCATTAGTTGTAGGAAGAGAAAGGCATAACATTATTATTGCCTTGGTGAGAATCCACAAATACCACATATATTGAGAGACTTGAGAGTGTCATACAATGGAAGCTATGAGTTTTATTTTGAAAACCTATAAAAACTCCAGAATAATGGTTGAGCAAAGAACTTGAGACATAATGCTTGACTTGATCATTCTATCTTTCAATTGCTCAAGACCCAAGTGAAGGCTAAGGAGCCCCATAGTTGAAGGTAATATGGGTAAGTTTGAAAGTTAGCTTAGTTTATTTTAATCCGAAGGAAAATTCTTGTTTGAACGCATGTGTACTTATGAGGAGTGAAAGCATCGCAGCAACACCTGATTCAAATTGCTGAGTTTAGCTTTGCTAAGGGACTAGCAAAGGTTAAGCTTGGGGGAGCTTATTGACGGTAGTTAACAATCATTATAAATTGTCAATAAAACATGTATAAGGGCATAATTGAGATCACCAACAAAGGTATAGGGGTTCAAACTAACAAATTCCATGAGTTTTGGTGAATCTGTGATTCCTCTAGGGTTTATCTAGAAAACCGTAGGTGGACCTACATGTTAGATTTAATCGCGCTTATACGCATCGAAACGGACATTAGAAGGCTCTAGAAGACTCGATAGGACTCCACACTGAAGCGGGAGCCGAGACACCGCCAGGTGGGGCCTGCCAGCCCCACCTAGAGGCTGTCCGACCCTAGGGTCCCACCTGTTAGCCTCATCACAATGTCGGTTCTCCACCGCCTCCTAGGTTGCATTTACACTGATCCTTAAGTTGGTTTGATCTAAGGGCTCACGTTGGACACTCCGACCTATATATATATATTAGCCCCTGCCCCCTGAGCATCAAGTCATTTGAGAAGATAGAAACCCTAATCATCCCTAGAGCTCTAGCATATTCTAGGGCATAACTAGTTAGGCTAGGTCTAGAGGGTGGTAAGCAGGCTTCGCTTGGATTCCCGACCATGTCAATAGCATGGTTCGGTATAATCTTTGTACCCCCTCTCTCTTTTGTATCTCCATTTTTTTATATGCTTGCTACAATTATTATGACAACATTAGTATTCATCTTATTCATGTTCTTTGTTATACTGTTCATTGTCTACTTTGATTATATGCTTAGTATAGTTGGATTATCATCATGTTCATGCATAAGTTCGTATAGCTCTCACTCTAAGGTACCATGGGTGGGTGGTCAACATTGTGTAAGCATGGTGCTTATACATTGTTTACCTGCAAATACACCCTATATTCTAGGCCATGTGGTAGGTCGCGGACATGACACTCCCATTGAGTCCTTTGTAGTCCACTCCCCGATGTAGGTAGCACGTAGGATCTGATTATGATGGAAGATAAGCTTTGTTCTTACTCTTCCCTAGTAATATTCCTTATGTGTAGATATGAAGATGATCTTAGCCATGATTACTAGGTGTAATTGCACTAATCAATGTATGCTTTGACTTGTAATTAAGGATGACTTAGGAATTATTCATCTAATATACTGCCTGACCATGCTAATGCCATAGAAATGAGTACTCTAAGTGATTTATCATTATCATTGATCAATAATTATTATATATATCTTGTCCTATGACTTACCCTTGTTATGAGTAGAATATTGGTAATGGTTTACTTGCCCATCAATAGTATAAATTATCAATACTTGTCCATGCTAGACCTTCCCTATGGTAAAAATATAAATAACGATACCTAGAACACTCTCGGGTGAAGTTCTATAATAGTATATTATATGTGCGCTTACAGATCCTTTTTCATTCATATCTATATATTCTTTCTAGTCACATAAGATGGTAAAGAACTACTTAGTATCATTCTAGTAGTGATGCTAGGCAGCACCAACAAGCATCTCTGGCACCATCACTAGGGATGACAACCTAGTAAAGTAATGTTAGGAGATATAGGTAATTAATATGGGGCTATTAAAACAAGTGACAAGTTAATAAATACCTCCATATGTACCCTTCTTGAATTTTTTTTGAGAAAAGCGTAGTTGTGTGGTGCCAGGGTCAGAAAGTAGAAGACCAGCCGAGTAGGCAACCAGTCCCCGGGCGTAGCCTCGAGATGAGAATAAACACATTCACTGCAAGGTGAAGTGTGCCAACTTAGTCCCCGAGCATGCTGGAAGATGAAGAATGAATCTTGTAGTAGGGTCAAAGAAAAAGAAGTCTAAAAGCTTGTTGACGTCATATGACATGCGCGTATCAAGACCCCAGACGTGCTACCCAAGATCAGCACCCTGATCCGAACAGCATGGAGCGGCTTCATAGCACACCGATGAGACGTAGCAAGATCCGACCACCAAGGGAGCATCGAGGAGTCCCCGGCGTCGCTGGCGATATCCGAGCACCGAGGAGTGAGGAGTCCCTGACATCGCTGGTGATGTCTGAGCACCGAGGAGCGAGGAGTCCCTGGCGTCGCTGGTGATGTCTGAGCACCGAGGAGCAAGGAGTCCCTGGTGTCGCTGGCGATGACCGAGCACCGAGGAGTGAGGAGTCCCTAGTGTCACTGGCGATGACCGAGCACCGAGGAGCGAGGAGTCCCTGGCGTCGTTGGTGATGATGGAGCACCGAGGAGTCCCCAGCATAGGCAGTGATGTTCGAGCACCGAGGAGTCCCCAGCGTAGCTGGTGACGTTCGTGCAGTGAAGTGTGCCCACTTAGTCCTCAAGCAGGGCACACTTAGACCTCGAGCATGAAGAATTCAAGCGCTAAGGAGTCCCGGTGTACCTAGCGATGTCCGAGCATCGAGGAGTCCTCGATGTAGGCAGTGAGGTCCGAGCACCGAGGAGCGAGGAGTCTCGACATTGCTGGCGATGACTGAGCACCGAGGAGTGAGGAGTCCCTGGCGTCTCTGACAATGACCGAGCACCGAGGAGCGAGGAGTCCCCGGTGTCGCTGGTGATGTCTGAGCACCAAGGAGCGAGGAGTCCCTAGTGTCGCTGGCGATGACCGAGCACCGAGGAGCGAGGAGTCCCTGCTGTCGCTGGCGATGACCAAGCACCGAGGAGCGAGGAGTCCCTGCTGTCGCTGGCGATGACCAAGCACCGAGGAGCGAGGAGTCCCCACATCGCTAGCGATGACCGAGCACCGAGGAGCGAGGAGTCCCCGGTGTCACTGGCGATGACTGAGCACTAAGGAGTCCTCGGCGTTGCTGGCGATGTCCGAGCACCGAGGAGCAAGGAGTCCCCGACATCGCTGGTGATGACCGAGCACCGAGGAGAGAGGAGTCCCCGGCGTTGCTAGAGCGTGGAGCCCATAGCATGTGTAGGGAGGATCTAGAGACAGGTCCGTCTCTAGAGGCGTTCGAGCATCAACATGACTGTTCGGGGGTTTAGAAAATCGTTTGGAGAGCAAACATGGAGAAAACAGTTCAGAGAAACATCATAGCGATATATGGAGATTGGAGAATATTTAGAAGAATATTAATGTGTGACTTAGCTTTAGATAGAAAGTCTGATCAGCGACGTATGGCGTTATCTGGTCGGCATTGACAGCGAACACCTAGCGGGCGGTGAGTTGTTGGTGAAGGCGACCTCGGAGGTGGTTCTGAGATTGGATCTGCTGTCACGAGGGCTGGTGTAGCAGCGATGAATCATCGTCGTGGACCGGCCTGGATCTCCACGAGATTGACAATGAGAACATGCTATTGATTTGAGGTCCATCTGGCTCACCATGGATCAAGCGCACACCCCTACCTGGCGCACCAACTGTCGATAGAATATCATCGGCAGTCCACCGAGGGGCATCCCATGATGGTAGATTTGTCGGTGGGGATGCGCATGATTAGGAACCGGATGGTGACACAAGGCACAGAGACAGCAATTTAGACAGGTTCGGGCTGTCTGATCGATGTAATACCCTATGTCCTGTGTCTTTGGTGTATTGTATTGAGATGTAGTAGATAGATCTGTCCACTAGGGGACCCCTGCCTCTCCTTATATACTCTGAAGGAGCTGGGTTACAAGGTAAGTATCCTATTTGGTACTATATAACGTCTTGTAGTGCACGCCGAGCAGTGCCGTGCATGCCTTGATCTTGTGGGCCAGACACCTCTAATGGTGCGGCCCATGTCTTGTCTTGTGGATAATGGGGGCCATACCCCCACAATCATGCTCGGGGTATGAGAGTGATGTTTCTTCAAGCTCTCCAACTACATCACATTGCTTCATGTCACAAGGTGACACTAAGGTATCTAATGCAAATGTGATTGATCTTGATTCATATGAGGAGCTTCTAGATAGATATGGTTCCATGATCAAAGCTTTAGAAAAAGAGATGGCTAAAACCGAGAAATTGAAAATTGAAAACTCTTTTTTAAAGAACACATGTGAACAATAAAAGCATCTACTTTATGTTACTACTTGTTCACATGAGTAGCTAAAATTGGCTCATGAGGAACTTAGTGTTGCTCATGATAACTTGGTACAAGACCATGCTTTTCTCACTATGGAGATTTCTAATGGAAAAATTAAAACTAGTGAAAGCTCATCACATGGGTCAATTGATCAATCATATATTGTTGCTAACCCTTGTGATGTAGGCAAGAAGCATGTATCCACCTCTTGTGATAATTTATTAGAAATGTCATGTTCTTCACAAATAGATGCTTGTCATACTTCTATGTCTTGTGAGACTAACCTTTTGAAGGAGAACAATGAGCTCAAAAATGAAGTGAAAAATTTGAGCAACAAGTTAGAGAGGTGCTACAACTCAAAAGTCATCTTTGAGCACATGTTGAAGACTCAAAAAAACTATGGTGACAAGTGTGGCCTTGGCTTCAAGAAGAAAATGACAAAGGGTGAAAGAAAGAGAGAAAGAAAGATGAAGAAGCTACAACAAAGAAAGTTCTCTCATACCAAGTGCTACCGGTGTCATGAAGCGGGACACCTTGCAAATGGTTGCCCTAACATTGAGAAGCTCAAGAAGATAAAAGAAGAAGAGAGGCTCAAGCATGTGAAGTGCTTCAAGTGCCGCACCTGGGGTCACCTTACCTCAATGTGCCCAACCAAGCAATTGGTGAAGCAACTAGAAGAGCCTCCACCAAAGCCACAAGTTGAGCAAGAGAAGACACCCCAAGAGCAAATCAAGATCAACCATGAAGATAGTGGTGATTTGATGATAAAGAAGAAGAAAACAAGAAGGGGTGGAAAGGCAAGGCATATAATGCAAACTCAAGATATCAAGATGATGAGCAAGAATGAAGATGAGAAGAAAGATTATGCTCACATCAAGTGCTTCAAGTGTGGAAGTATGTGACACTTTGCCTCTAAGTGTCCTACCAAGCTTGAGAAGAAGGCTCAAGCAATCCATGAGAGGCAAGGCAATGAGAAGCATCACATGAGCAAGGAAGAGAAGGCTCAATCAAAGAGAAAGTGGTACTCATGCCGGGAAAGTTGGATGATCATGAGCTAGCCAAGGTATATCTCTTGTTGATCATTCCATTTGGGTGAATATGAGTTGATTGAATTGGATAAATATGCAATGTTGCTTGCTATAAGATGTTTGAATAGATAAATTGATTAGTAGTCAAGTTTGGATTAATTTGTTGGATAAATTCATGATATGACTTTTAGTGAGTGATTGAATGGATATATGTCTTGTGAAAGTATTCAAACAAGTTAGTTTCAAGTTTGATTCATATTTGATGAAGTATAGCTCAATTGTTGAAATCTGTCCTATGTTGCACAATCTGAGCTAGCTGTGATCTTAGCCATGTTTGAGTGATCAAAACTTATTAGATTGACATAAAAATTGATTTACATGCTCTAGACTTATGGTATAAGATGCTGTACAATTTTCATGAGAATGGGATAAGAAATGCTTCTATTTTGGAGTGGATCTTGTCAGCTATAGTGCAGCAGTTTTCAGCATGTAGCAGCGGTGGAAGAATTGAAATCTAGTAGCAATATAGAAGTCAAACAAAGCTAAAAATTTTACACCTGCTAGATAACTTAGTGAAGCACATCTCCACCAAATTTAGTGATATTTGGATTTGTACTTTGGGAGATATGCTTATTTCTTTGAAGGGTACAAAATCTGCTAGAAAAGTGACAAATATTGGATTGATCTAGAGTCACTTTGATTGAAAGGTCCTCAAGTTGGAAACATGTTTACAAGTGTTTGAGGTACCTAAGTTTGGTTTTGAGATGATATTTAAGCATGAGAAGCAAAGAGTACAAGGCCATTTGATTATGGAGTGTACTTTGCACACATTCAGTACTCAAATTGGAAGATCAAGATCAAACTCAAGATGAAGTTTAAGTTCTAGTGACTATTGGAAAATCATTTGGTAGAAAGAAAAGGGCTTAAACAAGTAGAAAGAAAAGAACTTAAAGAAGGAATCGAGGTTACTCATCAAGTTAAGTCCATGACTTGGATCAATCAATCAAGTTATTTCGAGTATCAAGAATGGTTCTTGAAGAGAGGTCACTTCTCCCTAGTGCAGCGGCTTACCGCCTATGAGTAGGTAAACCAAGTGTGGTATTTAGAAGGCTAACATGAAAGTAGTGATCCGAGAAATATTTGAGATGCTTAGTTGAAGCAATCAAAAGGATTGACCAAGAAAAGCAAGCAACACCCAAAAGAGATCTAGTCATGATATTTCAAGTGGTATTCTCAAATTGATGCTCTCATGCAAATAAAGATGAAGCAAGTCAACCACAACAAGAAAGTGCACTTGATCATAAGTGGTATTCATTTCATATGGGTGAAGAGTGGAATTCAAAATGGTGTCTATTGGTCTTCACCAAGCTTATAATTGGACTTCACATTGCTATTGAAGTAATGAATTGGAATCTATGTGACTATCCTCTACTCCAACATAGCAAAGGTATCATTGTAATGTGCATGATCATTTCATCCCTTACTAGTATGTGGTTAGTGCATATAGTATATGCTTCATAGGATCATGCATAACAGATGAAATGTTTAAATTCATAGCCTATCACTATTGCTTGAATGATTACTTGATCTAGTGGTTAGTATATGAATTTGTTCATGAGCTAGTGAACCTAATTACTTGACTTAATTTGGATTGCTAACAAGTGACAAGCACAACATTGGCAAGATAACCCTTGCAAGAGGTGTGAAGAAGCTTGTCATTGGTTCAAACTAGACCTGGAAGCTTAGGCAAATCAATTTAGTTCAAGTCAACATTAGAAGCTCACGATAATGATAAGAGTACAAGCATAAAACTACAATGCAAATGGATATCTAGTTTGTTTGTTTCAACAAGTATCTAGACTCAAGTATTTCATCAAATTCACAAGTGATGTCGAAATCAACTCACAAGTGATATCCTATAAGTGGTACTCATAAAGATAGCAAATGTTTAAGAAATGGCTTTTATTGATAAATCCAACAAGTGGTTCCATACTAGAAAATGCTTTCAAGTGGTATCACATCTACACGTGGTATCAATCATGTAAGACGATGGTTCAACAAGTGATCCTCAAATTTAAGTGATCATCAAATGAAGAATGCATCCCTCACCTACAAGAGCTCAAGCGTATCAAATGGATGACCCATGCTATCACATAGCGGAGGTGTCACACAAATTAATATCAAGATCAAAGATTCCATGTGTGATATCTCAAGAAGCCCTACACAAGATACAAGTAGTAGTTACAAGTGGTATATACAAGTGGTGTCATTCCAACAATCAAGTGATGTTCATCAAAAATGCAAGATTCAAGCCTCAACCGTGTATCCCAAAATGCATACCTTTGCATCAATGAGAAGCACACCTTTTATGGAAATTGATGACAAATGGGGAGAGATTGTACAAAGATATGAAAGCCTTGAGATTGAGATTGTACAAGGGGAGAGATAAATATGAAAACCTTGGGAGAGGATTGAGACAAAGAAGTAGAGGTTGGACGTGGACATGGACAAAGAGGGAGCAACATTGAAGAAAAGATATGGATCAAAATTCTTGGACAAGAGAAGCACATAAGTTGGGGGAGCAAGCTCATGAACTTTGATTGATTGCATTTGATATGTGCATATTCATGTGCTTGCTTGCATTGCATAAGTTCATAAATTCAATATGCATGCTTGTGTGATGTATGCTAGTTGTAGAATTTGATTAATGAAATGAAAACTAGCATGCATAGGATGATATCTAGACACTTGGTATACTTTTCAAGTAATGTTAGTACCTTGCTTTTAATGTTGATCTCACAAGGTATCTAGTGCTTTTTATTTCCAAGTGTTATCTAGCTAACCATGGTGCTAAGGATGAACTTAAAGGTGCAACTTTGATTGGTATCACACTTCAAAGGTTTACTCTATACACCTTAGCATCATTTGGTAGTAATTACTCTCCCACATTTCCAATCTATGCATATGTGCGAACTTCAAACCAAGCACTCTAGCACATATGTAGGGGAGCTAATACTACCATTTTAGGTTTGTGGTACTTGTCCAAAATCATTTACATATGGTAAAATTGTTTGGGCAAGCAACATGAATCCAAAAGAGATTAATTTCCATATCTTTGTAGAGTTGTCATCAATTACCAAAAAGGGGGAGATTGAAAGGTCCTTGTGTGGTTTTGGTAATTGAGTGACAACCTAGGTGGACTAATTGTGTTTATGTGAGATACACAGGTGATTAGTCTATAGGTACATGTGTGTGAGCAACATATGCCATGAAGGTGAAAATGGCTTGGAGATGTTGCAAAGCTCATGCATGTGATGATGAAGGAGCTCATTGCAAATGAGACATGACATTGAGTCATGTGATCAAGGTGGAGAAGATCAAGACATGACTTGGCTTGATGGACCGATTGCAAGCGTGAAGGGCAAGTTGGAGGCTTTGGAGCGATGGACCATGTGGCGGTGAAGCTTAAGCAAGACTTGGCGCCGATGGACGAAGGCAACGGTGAAAAGCAAGTGAAGTCAAGATTGATGAACCAATATGATCTTGGGATGATATGAAGTGTATCATTTCATTGTTGATCGTGTTGGTGCATGTGTTGCATCGACATTGGAGGAGATGGAATGGAATGTGCAAGGCAAAGGTATAACCTAGGGCATTTCATTTCACTGGTCATAGGTATGTAGAGAAGTTGATGACTGGGTTTAGGATAGATGGTTGTACTATCAAGAAGGGCAAACTTGTTTGCATATCGGTCATCTAGTGCCACTTGAGTGATCTAACTTTGCATCATCGCTAGGATTGAGTGGCGTGGCAAGTTGAGTGGCTAATCCTTTGGAAAATAATTGTGAAAATGCTAAGGTGTGTACACTTGGTGGTGTTGGTACATTTACAAAGGAGATGAAGTTGGAGTTGATGTGGATCAACTTAGCGATGGAATGAAGGTGAGAAAGTTCAAAACTCCACCAGCGGACAGTCCGACGGTGCCACCGGCATCCTGTATAGAAAATACAGGGTGTCATAGTTTGCACCAGACGCTGGTCACGTAGTGACCAGATGCTAGGGTCCTGCATCTAGTCAGTGGCAGCAGTGAGCACATGGTCTCAGTCGCGTGACCGGACGCTGGCGCAAAGAGAGACCGGATGCTCAAGGGCTCCGTTCGGTTAGTGCTGACGTATGGTGATGTAGGTGGCGCTGGAGTTAGGCGTGTGGGCACAGAACTGATTGGATGCTGGTCTACATCTAGTCATGGTGGACCAGACGCTGGTCTGCATCTGCCCTTTTTACCTTCTCATCGTGTTCTCACCTGAGACCGGCCTTTGTGCCATTGTCTTCACCATTGTAGGGGAGCTATGACCATGTTGTGCCATTAGTAAGGAGCTAGATGTCACAGCCTACCTCACCGGCCTCCTTTCTCACCAATGGAGCTATGTCTAGCAGCAGTAGCTAGCCGTAGTTGTTTCCAGTAGGCTAGCAGCAAGCCACATCTAGCTAAGAGTAGCCACATCAAGCTAGCAGCCTGCCTCATCTACATAGCAAGGTCTAACCATTGAAACCCTCACCGGCACCAACCTCGACATCGGCAAAGCTCTTGTTTTCCCTTTTCATAATCATTCATACTTGTCATACTGATCAACTATCTATATCTATGAATGCATGTGTCGTGCCTTCGGGCTGGTCTCTCTCTTATGTTATGGTGCCCATCTCTTATGCTATGGAAATGTGCTACTCTGGTCATCATTTGTGTTTTGGTCTGTTATGTGTTCGTGTTGATTGCATGTCGACCAAACCTTCAAGCCGGTCGAGGGATCATACCGCATTCGAACATTTTGGTCGTGGGTTCATCTCGCCATGGCTGTTATGCCGAGCATAACTCGACCCCTCATTTTTAGTTGACTCTGTAGTGCCATGATCGTTGGCCCCTCCTACGGCTCTAGGACATGGACACCATGGACTTGATATCGGTGCGCTTCCTACTCGCACACGATGAGCCCATCATGACCTAGTCTAAAGGAGATGAACTAGGGGACGACCGTCATGGAACTTATGGAAGCCAACCCATGTGGGTAAAGCTCATGACCACGAGTTGCCTCGCTATGACCATCGGGCTCTACCTCTTTGCTCTTTTGCTCCTTTGCTCTCCTTTGCTCTTTTGTTCTTCCTAACCATCTCGTATGCTTGTGCCACTTAGACCATCACATTTCTATGGGTCTTGTGGTGACAACCACATCACAATGAGCCCTAGGGATTGCAAGTGCCGATCTAGTTGCACATAGGTCATGGTGCCCTACAAGATGGTGAGGATCAAGAGACTGTGGGATTTGTCTCCTTTCTTCCAACCTTCATCCATTCCATGAAGAGTTGGTCGAAAGAGTGTGAATTCCATTCTTCTCTCCTCTCTTGTTCTCAATCCTCATCGATCTAGTAAGATGTGGATTGAGCCCTTCGCTTGTTTGGTGTTTATTGCTCTCTTGATTCCATTCCTTCGAATCCTGTTGTTTGCTAGGGTGAGTGGATCAAAGGAAGCTGAATCCCATGACCCCCTCTCCTGGTTCTATCGTGCTTAAGCCCTTGTATGCTTGTACCTATTTAGACCATAGCACTCCCATGGTTCTTATGGTGATAATCGCACTGCTAAGAACCCTAGGGGTGTCTTAGTGCATTTGGTGCACCTAGGTCATCGTACCCTACAAGTAGTGTGGGCACTTGTATTATCTTGTGTGTCGCTCCTTTTCAATGTCCCATCTCTTACTATGGCATGTGGATTGGAAGAAGTAGACCACCTCCCTTTTCTTCTCTCCCCCTTACACCCTCTCTTGGTTCTCGTTAATTATAATGGCAGATGGATTGAGACAGATCGAAACTGCTTCCTTTTCCCCTTAGCCCACTCTATTCGATCATGTCCTTAATAATGATGATTAGATCAAAGACCAGGCTATCACTTTTAGTTAGCATGGTTAGCATCTATGTTGTGTTCCTAGAACCATGTGAGTTGACCCGATCGACCATTAGAGGACTATCTCTACCAAGGATGAGACACGGACGTGCCTAGCTAATTTTCTCCCTCATGCCTTTTTAGCCCGTGGAAAATGGACTCATTTCATGAGGGCTGGCCTTGTTTTTTCATGGTGTTTGCTTAAGTCGAGCTAGGGTCTACGCCATTATTCGTGAAGCCATATAGGTTGACACGATCAGCCCAGGAAGTACTTGCTAGGCTATGACTCAAGCTTGTACTTAACAGACAACCACTTCTGTTTCTCTCCAGCCCAAGGCTAGACTTCCTTCGTGAGGGCTAAGTCCTTTTCGTTCAGTGTTCTTTTGGTGTTTATTCGCTCTACTCATGTTTTGTTGCCTCAATATTTGTAGTCTTTCTTAGGTTAGGGACTGATTGCTCTTTTGTCTTGTGTGTCGCTCTATTGCAATAGTTGCATTAAGGATGGCGTTGATTGGACCAAAACCTGTTGGAGGAAGGAAGTGTGAATGGCAGTAGGACCTTGGGGAGAACAAATATGAGTACGCTGAGGACCTCAAGGATGACCAATCAATAGGTGCCACATCCCACCCAGCCTCGTAGAATCCTATTAGACATGCTATAAAATAGATGCTAGTGCTTTATTTTATGCAAATGATCTATGATAGGTTGCATGGTAGAATTGCTTGTGAGCAATTACCTTGTCGCAACCTATACCCCTACACACCTGCTGTTAGGCTAGACACTTGCTTACTTACTTGCTACAGCTTCTACTATGCATTATATGTGTGATGTGATGCTTGGCGGAGGGTTGTTTGTGAGTGGTTAAGGCACTTGGTGTCGATAATGTGGTAACAACTGGGGAGATCTTGGCGTGCGTCTTGGGTGTGTGGTGAGGGTTGAGTCAATTGGGCAGGATCTTGCAATGAGTCATTGGATGAGTCTTGCCAGGGGGGTGCGACCTAGGCATCCCCTACGAGAGGTACCTGTGGTGGGTGTAGGTGAGATGAGGAGATCCTAGGGTGGAGTGTATTTGTGGGATGAAGACCTAGGATGGAGGTGCCATCGAGGCATGGGGCATTGGTTGGCCCCTTGTGAAGATATCATGTCTGGTCCCCCTAAGGACTAGTATGTTGAGAGAACCAGATCATAGGACCCTACATGCATGCCACTCGTTCCTAAATGGGCGGGGATGGATGCTGACCAACTAGGATGGTGCCACTACTACTAGGATGGAAGTGGATAGTGTAGGGAGGTACGGGCGTGTGACCCACACCCTCCTAAGATAGCGTAGTGACCTCTAGGGCATGGTACTACATCTCATAGGCTTAGTATTTATTGGACTCTGGGGTGGCCTATGGCTAAGTGGTAGGGTGGCATCACACCGGTTGGAAGGTAGCCCGGTATCAGCCTAGGTGGGGCACCACTGATGATGGTGATCTTGTGGTTCTAGGTGTACACGCTCTACAGAGTTGATCGATCTATACGTATAGCCGTGTCCTTAGATATGGACATTCCTATGACCTATGCTTCCCTTGATTAGTGAGTGGAGTCCTTTCTTCTCCCCCTGGGTTCTTATGTTGGATTCTTGCTTTGGCCATTGAGGCAAGGCATGAGAAGGAGTCATCCTTGCCGCCTAGAGAGTGAGAGTGTGGTGAGATAGGTGTGATGGGATGGGTGAACATGTGGATGAGATGGGTTAAAACTTGATGAACTATTATGAAATAATGATGATCTTGCATAGGAAAACTACAACCATAAATGGGTCTTTTTCTCTACCCTTGCATGCCACCTACCACAAAGCAACGCAAAACATAGGGTGAGAGCCAGTGGCCAGTACAAATTGTACTGAAAGATATTTGGTAGGTTCGGATGACATCTATGATGACGACAACAGAAATTAGAAGGATTAGGTGGTCTCATTCCTACGCTTAAGTTTGGTTGAGGAGTTGAAGTCTATGCCCGCTAACATCCTACGCTGACTATGAAGATTGATCGTGAAGGAGGAGCCTTCACCTGCTGACGCACTATGTTGACTCTGAGGAAGATCTGTGTGTGTTTTTGCTAGAATAATGATGTACTTAGGTGTATTACCAAGTGTTGTAATGCCTTGTAATCTTGTAATTCCGTGATGTATGAACTGTGATATCAACTGAATAATGATAATGTGATAGTTTGGACTTCCTGGACTACCACATTATGATGTAATCTGTGGATTTTCCTTTGAGGAAATCATGGATCTTTTCAATTGGTATCAGAGCCATACTTGACCCTAGGATGAGACCCTTAGGACCAAACACTAGTATAGAAGCCAAACATCCTATCTAATGTAGAACTATAGGTGCTAACACTTGTTTCCCTCCCCGCCTTGAGTTCTACTGCTAACTGACCCTCCCTGTTATGAAAAGAAGACCGGTAGAGAATATTCACCATTACCACCCATGCTAGTTCAGTAGATGTGTGAGACTAGAAGGCTTAGGAGCCACCCTCTATCAACACTATGCATATAGGCGTTGTAATGCTACTTGATTGCCTAGATCTTGTCTTGTTGTGCTTCTTGTGTTTTTTAATGTTTGAGTGTAAGATGTAGAAGCTATTTTGTGTATGTGAGACTCCAGATATTGGGAAAACTAGTAGGCTAAACCCATGGCCATCTTGTGACCAGATAAGTGACCCCGACTAATAGAGTTAAAAATATAAAGCCGATGCATCATATCTTCACCAACCCATTTCAAAACTAATTTCGATTTCCAACTAAACACATTTTCAAAATTGCCCTTCCTTATTTTGGTTGAAAAAGTCCTTTCTTTAACAAAAGCATTTCTATTTCAAAGGAAAATGGTTTCAAAACTTCTTAAAAGGTTTTCCTTTTCAAAAGAAAGCAGTTTTAGTTTCTTTCTCGACCTATTTTGATTTCAAAAGCTATCTAGGAAACAGTTTGAAAACCAGTTTCCTTTGAAAAGGGTGTTACAAATTCACTTTTGAAAAACAAAATTTTGCTTTTCAATCAACAAATTGTTTTCAAACCAAAGATCTTGGCTCGATTTTCTTTTAAACACTTTTGATTTTACCATGAGAGCCAAATCCTTTTCAAAAACAAACCTTCCCTTAAAAAATGGTTTGTGACTGATTTACCAAACAAAACTCTTGCAAAAAGATTTTGCCCACAAATATTCCAAAAAGGTTTGCTAAACCAAAATGAGATTTCAAAATCTAGTTTCAAGTGTGTTGTTTTGAAAAAGGGTTTCTAAAGACAAAGTTTGATTACGAAAGCTTTACCTTTCAAAATGAGAAACGATTTCAAATCATTTTAAAAAAACAAGTCTTACTTGATTCAAACAAAAGGGAAGCAACATATTGTTTCAAAAATGAATTGCGTTTTTGAAATCACTTGATTTGAAATCATTCAAAAAAGGGGTTGTGTTTTGGGTTTTAGAAAACAAAGACATTGAAAAGATTTTGTTTCAAAAACTTGCATCGATTTCAACCCTTTTCAAAAATCCGCTCTATCCTCGATTTAAAAGTTTTGCAAATCGTTCCCTCATTATTCAAGCAGGATTTCAAAACTAACCATCTTAAAAAGTTTTGGGTATTTGCAAAATGTTTTCATCAAAATAGTTTCAAACTCCACGTGCCCACTATTTCAAAACATCTTTTGTCCAAAAAGTCTATTTGAAAAAGTTTATAAAATGGTTTGAATTCTAAAACTCCCCTTCAAAATACCCAAATGTTCTTGAAAATCACTTCAAAACATGTTTGCAAAGCAAAAACCTTTTATAAAAGTCATGACTTTATAAACTGAAAACCCATTTAAAGCATTTTCAAAAATCTCTTTTGAGGGTATGATCTAGTTTGACCTTAAAATCAAAACTTTTGATTTTAGTTTCAAAAACCAAAGCGGGTTACAACCTATTTTAAGCATCTTTGTGTTGATTTCAAAATCCAAAGGTTGTGACCTTCCTCCTTGCAAGATTTGCAAAACAAAGGATTTAGAACTATGTTTTCAAAAAAAAGGAGGGCTTCCAAAATCTTTTATAAAGGCTTTTCCTCACCATTTCTAAAACTCCCCCTATCCCTCTAAGCTTGGGATATCGAGTTGTTGACCGGTGACTTATTTGGCAGTGAGTTGTCATCATAACCCATGGTGCCATGATGAAACCTGGGGCCCCATGTGTGATGCCATCCACATGACTTGCTATCGGGCATACACTAGTGTTGACGGTAGTTAACAACCATTATAAATTGTCAATAAAACATGTATAAGGGCACAATTGAGATCACCAACAAAGGTCTAGGGGTTTAAACTAACAAACTCCATGAGTTTTGATAAATTTGTGATTCCTACAGGGTTTATCCAGAAAACCATCAAGATGGACCTACATGTCAGATTTAGTCGCGCTTATCCACAATGAAACAGACACTAGAAGTCTCTAGAAGACTTAAGAGGACTCTACACCAAAGCGGGAGCTGAGACACCACTAGGTGGGGCCACCCAGCCACACCTAGAGTCTCTCGGCTCCCCAGGGTCCCACCTATCAGCCTCATTGCAATGTCGGTTCTCCACCGCCTCCTAGGTTGCATCTACGATGTTCCTTAAGTCGGTTTGATCCAAGGGCTCATGTTGAACGTGCCCATTTATATATATTAGCCCCTGCCCCCCTGAGTATCAAGTCATTTGAGAAGACAGAAACCCTAATCATCCTTAGAGCTCTAGCATATTCTAGGGCATAGCTAGTTAGGCTAGGTCTAGAGGGAGGCAAGCAGGCTTCGCTTGGATTCCTGATCATGTCAAGAGCATGGTTCGGTATAATCTTTGTACCCCCTCTCTCTTTTGTATCTCCATTGTTTTTATATGCTTGCTACAATTGTGATGACAACATTAGTATTCATCTTATTCATGTTCTTCATTATAATGTTCATCGTCTACTTTGATTATATGCTTAGTATAGTTGGATTATCATCATGTTCATGCATAAGTTCGTATAGCACTCACTCTAAGGTACCATGGGTGGGTGATCGACATTGTGTGTAAGCGTGGTGCTTATACATTGTTTACCTATGAATATGCCCTATATTTAGGGTCACGTGGAAGATCACGGATGTGACACTCCCATTGAGTCCTTTGTAGTCCACTCCCAGATGTTGGTAGCACGTAGGATCTGATTACGAAGGAAGATAAGCTCTGTTCTTACTCTTCCCAAGTAATATCCCTTATGTGTAGATATGAAGATGATCTTAGCCATGATTACTAGGTGTAATTGCACTAATGAATGTATGCTTTGACTTGTAATTAAGGATGACTTAGGAATTATTCCTCTAATATTCTACCTGACCATGCTAATGCCATAGAAATGAGTACTCTGAGTGATTTATCATTATCATTGATCAATACTTATTATATATATCTTGTCCTATGACTTACCCCTGTTATGAGTAGAACATTGGTTATAGTTTACTTCTCCATCAATAGTATAAGTTATCAATACTTGTCCATGCTAGACCTTCCCTATGGTAAAAATATAAATAACGATACCTAGAATACTCTCGGGTGAAGTGCTACAATGGTATATTATATGTGCGCTTGCAAATCCTTTTTCATTCACATCTATATATTATTTCTAGTCACATAAGATGATAAAGAACTACTTAGTATCATTCTAGTAGTGATGCTAAGCAGCACCAACAAGCATTTCTTGCGTCGTTGCCGAGTAAGGTAGCTAGACAAAGGAAGTATTGATAAACTTATACTTATTGATGTGATCAAAATAACCATTGACCTCTGCTCAAACAGGCTTTAGCTTGTTTTGTCTACTTGTGTATCTTATGCAGTGTAATGTATGACTAGTTTTGACCTTTTGACAAACTACGTTGACAATCCAGAAGCACTACTTAAGAGGACTAAGGCTAAACTCAAAAAAGTTTTAGCTATAGAGTCAAAAGACAACTATATAAGGCGAAGCTTAACACCAGAATTTGAAGCCATGGTTGATAGGACTCTTCATGAATTCTCTGCTCCAACCACTGCCAACATCCGGACTAGACCCATAGTCAATGTGGGAGACAATGGATTTGAGCTCAAGCCGGCTCTCATCAACATGGTGCAAGCGATCCAATTTTGTGGAAAGGCACATGAAGATGCTAGTGCTTATCTCCAACACTTCCTAGAGATCTACATCACTTTCACCATCAAGGGAGTAACCAAGGATGCCATATTACTTTGCCTCTTTCCATTTTCACTTTTGGGGAAGGTGAAGCAGTGGTTCTATGCCAACAAAGATAGAAACACTACATGGAATAATTGCTCCTCTACCTTCCTAGCAAAGTTCTTTCCCACGGGCAAGACCAGTGCTCTGCATGGGAGAATTTCAAGTTTTCAACAGCAACATGATGAATCTATCCCTAAGGCATGGGAACACTTTCAAGACTAAATATTAGAATGTCCTCATCATGGGACGGAGAATTGGTTACTCATGTAGACATTCTACCATGGGTTAACCAACAGTACCCATGAGACTATGGATGCAGCTGCTGGAGGTGCATTCTTGTCACTTACACTTCTAGTTGCAACCACTCTTGTGGAGAAGATGGCCTCCAACCAAGGCTAAAATGAAGAACGTGTTCAGACCCACAAGAGAGGTGGAGGTATGCATCAACTCAAGGAGGTAGACATGCTATCTGCCAAGATGGACCTAATGAAGAAGCTCGAAGACCGAGCTAATGAGAAGCAAGAAGTCATGCACATTCATGATTCCCGCATGACATGTGAAGTATGTGGAAACACTGGGCATTCAAGGAATAGCTGTCCTAAAACCCAAGAGGATGTGAACTTTGGTAGCAACAACAACTACTATTGTCCTTAACAGAATCAAAGATGGAACCAACAACAGAAACCGAACTACCAACATAACCCTCAAGGTAATAATTATAATAACTTCAATCAACCATCCTTGAGAGAATTAATTATTAGCCAATCTAGACTTATGGAAGTATTATCTAAGAAGGTAGCTACCAATGATAAAATATTAGAAAACATAAATAATAGAATGGATAGCTTTGCTTCTGCCATTAGGAACCAACATAGCTTTAATAAAATGATAGAATCACAAATAGCTCAGCTGGCGGCTACTGTTCCTCTGTTCGACAAAGGTAAGATTCTAGGGCAGCCAAAAGATCTAGAAACTATAAATCTTGTTGATATTCACAATGCATCTTACTACTACACGAAGCCATCGACGGGAAGGTGGATATATTACACCTTGCCTAACAAGAAAGGTGATCTAGGGAGACCTATCATCCCCATCACCATTGGACCACACATTTTCTAAGAAGCTATATGTGACTTTGGAGCAAGTGTCAAGATCATGCCTAAGGTAATCTATGAGAAAATTTTGGGAGATCCTTTGTTGTACACAAATATGCGTTCGTAGCTTGCAGATCAGTCACTCTGCTACCCCAAGGGAGTTCTTGAAGATGCCATTATTTGAGTGGGACAATCATATGTTCCCATAGACTATGTGGTTTCAGAAATAGGTGGAGATGAGAGGGCACCCATCATCCTAGGCTGACCCTTCTTGAGCACCACAAAAGGCATCATCTACATGGATAGTGCCAAGATCTATTTCACGATTAAGGATAAAAAGGAGTTCGCTTTCAAGAACCACATCTTGCAATCTCCTAGTCATCCACAAAAGGCATACCTACCCAAAGAGACAATAGTAACCAAGAAGAAGAAGAACCGAAGAAGGAGGAAGAACAAGACCAGTCAGCCACAAGAAGAAACAGTCAACACGATCAACACACTCTGATCTGAGTACGACCACCTCCTCACTTCACCATTCCTTGCTAAGAAGGATGATCCTAGCATACCAATGATCGAGTGTACCATCAGAAAAAGAATCTTCCACAAGACCTTCTGCGACATTGGATCAGGAGTCAACATAATATCCAAGGTAATGTATGAATATTTAGTCAGTAACGAACCTTTGTTCCCTACATTTATGTAGTTGCAGATGGTGGACCAATCAATCTGATTCCCTGAGGGAATAGCGAGGGATGTTATGGTAAGAATACAAGATCACCATGCTCCTACCGATTTCATGGTCCTAGACATGGGAGAAAAAGAAGACGATACACCCAACATCCTTGGAATACCATTCCTTGACATCACCAACGTGATCATCTACGTCGGATCTCGATAAGTCCACTTCCAATTCCCTAGAGAAAAGGTACATTGTTATTTCAATAGTTATACCACTTATGAACGGTTGAAGAAGAGCTGCTCTAGGAGGAGACATCAATCGTCCTGACATCAAAGGAACCAACCCCGATGGAATGAATGGGAAGATTGAACTTGAAGCGCCTATGAAAGATGAACCTACTCCACCTAAGACAAGTCCACAGTCTAGGCAGGTGTGGAAAGAAAAGGTGACATCATCATCAAAATCACCATCATAGGATGTGAGGTCATCTAGGTCTCCACCACTGAGACTGGATGATGCACCCAAGGAATGAAGGACTTCTCCCCAATCAAGTCCTGTCCTGAGGACTAAAAAATCAGAACCCTCACCGTGAGGTAACGACAGTAGTTATCCATAATTACTTTCTAGCATTGCATAAATTATTTTTCAGTTTAGCATATTTACTTCTCTGCATTTACATTGTGTTAGTAAAAGAAAGATAAAAAGTTTCATGACTACATTCCATCATTGCATCATAAAGCCCCATGTGAATAAATCTACGATGTGTAAAAACCCATGGGAATATTCACTGTGGTGGCATAAAAATTAAAAATACTATGCATGCATGTTTTTTCTGCATATCATAAAATAGAAAATCTAAAAATACTAAATGGACATCACGCTAAAATTCTGCCAAAAGAAAATCTATCTAAACCCACAAGGACAACAAATCTTTGAATGGCTGACCGCTAACCCCTTATCCTAATTTGTGCCGCGAGTTTTGGTGTTCTTGTTGGAGTATTTTGTAGGATGAAACAGAAGATCAAGAGCAAGTTTACCAGGCTATTTTCATCCACCTAAAGTACATCTTCCTGAACCACTGTTGTACTCGCTACACATGAGGAACCCAACTTCTAGATGAATGAGAAGGACATCAGCTGGAAAACCCGCTCTGAGAAGGATCATCAACATTCAACAATCGATCACAGCAACATCCAGCTTGGGGAGGAACATCCCTCGTGTATCTCGCTAAGTATTTATTTCCTTTAGTTTTACTATTTTTGAGTTTGCTTTATATTAGTTAATGAAATAAAAAGATGCATAACAAACTAAAACAAAATAAAAAATTTGTCCTAACCAATTATATATATATTAGTAAGGTGTGATCTTAAAACTTGAAAACAAAATAAAAAGTGTGTGTCTAGTTTTCTGTTTTTAAGAGCTCAATAAGTAAAAGACTCCGTGATAATCTCTTGCAATAGAAATGATGAATAGTTACTCTGTTGTAATTCTTTCAAGTACCAAGTTTTTAGCCTTGAATTCTCCTAAGTTTTGGATACGACTGTTTTGTTATAAGAATTTACTCTGAGCTAGAAACTCATGGGTAGCATATGCTTGATCTAAGTCTAGGTAATTGATAGATATGATATGAGATAGTCTGAGCTGTTGTTTATCTTGTTCCAAGTGATACAAAAGTTCTGGAGATTTATCTTTTGAAAAACATAAAAATGTTACATGATGAGTTCCTTTATGACAAAGCTTGAATTCCTACCAGAGCCATATATGATATTTAGATTAGGAAAACTTTCACTCATATACAATGCTTACATTGCATTGAGTTTAGTCAAGCTTTGTTGACCCTTATGAGAGGTTTGTCATGCTCTCAAAATCAAGATCACGTACACACCACCCACATATGCACAACTCCTACACTAGGAGTAAGCGCAATAACATGCCATTCCATCTAGATTCACCCAAAAATATTTTACTTTTACACTAGGAGTGAACACCAAAAATATACCCTATAGGATATCCACCAAATAAATACTCCAAATTCTTGTTGCTATCTCTCAAAAGTTTTGTTGTAGTCAAAAGAGACATGGGGCTATGCAAAAGTTATTCATAAAAAAGAAAGAAAAAATGGACAAGTGTCCAAGATATTGAAAACAATGGGTACTCAGATGCCCACATAAAAAAGATAAGAAAAAGAAGACATGAATAAGATAGCCCATGTTTTCTTGCAAAGTTGCTTCCGAGTTTCAAAAAAGAGATATGTTCTCAAGGAGCAAAGTAGAATTAGGTTAGCCACCATATATATCCACCATATACATCCACACACATGCACATCTTGATTTGATTGTATGACTTAACTCTCTTTGGATCTTAGGTTTGACTTTACAATACATGCATTGTAAGTATGCTCTTTCATGCTTTTTCCACTCCTATGAGCTCCACATAAACTTTAGTTGTAGGAAGAGAAAGGCATAACATTATTATTGCCTTGGTGAGGATCCACAAATACCACATATATTGAGAGACTTGAGAGTGTCATATAATGGAAGCTTTGAGTTTTATTTCGAAAACCTATAAAAACTCTAGAATAATGGTTGAGCAAAGAACTTGAGACATAGTGCTTGACTTGATCATTCTGTCTTTCAATTGCTCAAGACATAAGTGAAGGCTAAGGAGCCCCATAGTTGAAGGTGATATGGGTAAGTTTTAAAGTCAGATCAGTTTATTTTAATCTGAAGAAAAATTCTTGTTTGAACGCATGTGTACTTATGAGGAGTGAAAGCATCGCAGCAACTCCTGATCCAAATTGCTAAGTTTAGCTTTGCTAAGGGACTAGCAAAGGTTAAGCTTGGGGGAGCTTATTGATGGTAGTTAACAGCCATTATAAACTGTCAAAAAAACATGTATAAAGGCATAATTGAGATCACCAACAAAGGTCTAGGGGTTTAAACTAATAAATTCCATGAGTTTTGGTGAATCTGTGATTCCTATAGGGTTTATCCACAAAACTGTCAAGGTGGACCTACATGTCAGATTTAATCATGCTTATCCACAGCGAAACAGACACTAGAAGGCTCTAGAAGACTCGAGAGGACTCCACACTGAAGTGGGAGCCAAGACATCGCTAGGTGGGGCTGCCTAGCCCCACCTAGAGGCCTCCCAGCCCCTAGGGTCCCACCTATCAGCCTCATCATAATGTTGGTTCTCCACCACCTCCTAGGTTGCATCTACGCTGATCCTTAAGTCGGTTTTATCCAAGGGCTCATGTTGGACGCTCTGACCTATATATATTAGCCCCTGCCCTCCTGAGCATCAAGTCATTTTAGAAGACAGAAACCCTAATCATCCTTGGAGCTCCAGCATATTCTATGGCATAGCTAGTAAGGCTAGGTCTAGAGGGAGGCAAGCAGGCTTTGCTTGGATTCCCGATCATGTCAAGAGCGTGGTTCAGTATAATCTTTGTACCCCGTCTGTCTTTTTTATCTCCATTATTTTTATATGCTTGCTACAATTGTTATGACAACATTAGTATTCATCTTATTCATGTTCTTCGTTATAATGTTCATCATCTACTTTGATTATATGCTTAGTATAGTTGGATTATCATCATGTTCATGCATAAGTTCGTATAGCGCTCACTCTAAGGTACCATGGGTGGGTGGTCAACATTGTGTAAGCATGGTGCTTATGAATTGTTTACCTACGAATACACCCTATATTCTGGGTCATGTGGTAGATCATGGATGTGACACTCCTGTTCAGTCCTTTGTACTCCACTCCCCGATGTAGGTAGCACGTAGGATCTGATTACAAAGGAAGATAAGCTTTGTTCTTACTCTTCACTATTAATATCCCTTATGTGTAGATATGAAGATGATGTTAGCCATGATTACTAGGTGTAATTGCACTAATCAATGTATGCTTTGACTTGTAATTAAGGATGACTTAGGAATTATTCCACTAATATTCTACCTGACCATGCTAATGCCATGCAAAGGAGTACTCTAAGTGATTTATCATTATCATTGTCCTATGACTTACCCCTATTATGAGTAGAATATTAGTTATGGTTTACTTCTCCATCAATAGTATAAGTTATCAATACTTGTCCATGCTAGACCTTCCCTATGGTAAAAATATAAATAACGATACCTAGAATACTCTCGGGTGAAGTGCTACAATGGTATATTATCTATGTGCTTGTAGATCCTTTTTCATTCATATCTATATATTATTTCTAGTCACATAAGATGATAAAGAACTACTTAGTATCATTCTAGTAGTGATGCTAGGCAACACCAACAAGCATCTCTATCACCTTTACTAGGGATGACAACCTAGTAAAGTAATATTAGGAGATGTAGGTAATTAATAGGTGGCTATTAAAACAAGTGACAAGTTAATAAATACCTCCATATGTACCCTTCTTGATTTTTTTAGAAAAGCTCTCTCCCTTCAAAATGGCCTTTTCTAAAAGAAAGGATTTACAAAAAAAACATTTTCAAAGGTTCTTTAAAATGTTTTGTGAAACGATAAAAGGCTTTGGTTTTCAAATCAATAATTGATTTCAAAAGGTTCTTCAAAATGCTTTGCAAATTCACAAAAGTTTTTAGTTTTTCCAAATTCAAAAAAAATGGCTTTAGGATTTTGCTTTCAAATGAAAATTATTTCAAGTTGCTTCCCTACCTTGCAAAAAAAAGAAAGAGGTTTTTGTTTTTGAAATGAAAAACTACCTCGAAAATTGTCTTTTGTTCCAAAAGTTTTTATTCAAAGAAAAAGAGCTTTCCCAAATGGCATTTAAACTTGTTTTACAAAAAAAAATATGCATAAAAATGTTTTCAACTAGTATTTAAACTTATTTTCCAATAACCTTTGTTCAAAAACAAAATGGTTTCAAAATGAATATTGAACTTGGTTTGTGTAAGTTTCAAAAGCTCTTTAGGAAAAAGACCTTTCTTCAAAAACCATTTTGACCATGCAAAAATTGCCTTCAACCCTATTTATAAAAACAACCTTCTCCATTTAAAAGGTTTAATGAAAACTGCTTTCCAAAAGCCCTTCTTTCAAACCTTTCTCCAAAAGCTTCTTTGTAAAACCTAATGCATTAATGCATGTTGAACATCCGGTAAGAGCCATCAGCCTTAGATGATTCCATCGAGCCATCCTTCAAGAGTAGTAACCCCTAAATCTCAGGGATGAGATTCCTGTAAGGGGGGTGGACTATAACAACCTAGGTTTTCATGCAACCAAACATATGAGCTTTTTAAAAAATTTCCCAAAATGTGTGGACCATGTAGTCGATAGGTCAAACCCGAGTCAACATAAGGAGAGCTTGCTAACAAATCAGTGCATCCAAATCGAATTGTTTGTAGGTGTGTGCCTATGTTTTGAGTTGGTTTGAGTGTGAGTTTTGTTCATGTTTGGAGAGCACAAATCCATAGCAATTTCCCTCAAATTCTCCTTAAAATTCCATCTCAAAATCCTTGAATCATAAATGGAAAACCAATTTCCCTTCCCTTGGGCCAAACCCCCTTCTTCTCCTCCCTCCCTCACTTTTGGCCCAGCTAACCTTCTCCTCCCTTAGCCAGGCCCACTCAACCTCTTCCTTTTTCCCACAGACCTAGCATAAGCGTGAGGCCAAGCCTACCTCCCGTGGCCCAGCACTCCCCCTCCACTCCCGCCCCAGCCCAAGCCACCACCTAGGCCTCGACCTCATCATCCTGAGTGGCCTAGCTTGCCCCTCCCTTATTTCTGCCCAGCCCATGTGGCCAGCAGCACGTGCAGCCTGCCAGCACAGCCACGGCCCCTAAAGACCCATCCATCGGCCCACGTAGGCCCACACGCACAAAGCCCGTTAGTCCAGCCGTTGTGACCCAGGATGGAAACCCAAGAGCCACGTGGACACATGCCTAGGGAGCCACATCCACCGCCTATTGTCCCATCCCTATGCCTTGATGTCCGTATTGAGAGCTGAGGGAAGCGCGCAGCATGTGCCTACCCTAGCACGGACAACAAGGATCACCGGCACCCTCGAGAACCCTAGTCGCGATGCCTATAAGTACCGTAGCTGCCACTGCTCTGCTTCTCCCTCCAAGCCACCATCGCTCCATCCTTCCTACCTGCTCCTCCCTACTCATAGCACCGTGCATCGCTAGTCTCCTTCACCGCATGAATGCGCCTGAGCAACCGAGCCGCCCTCGCCTCGCTGTGGCTGCCTCGCTCTACCGACCACGCCACCATCATCGCTTCACCATGCCACATCCGCTCCACCACGATGCACCACTGAGCCACCATGGTTGTGTTCACACCTCACTGTGCCACACCACCACAACCCCGACTCCATAGTCGCTCCCTCCACCTCAGCATTGGCACCCTTCTCTATCAAGCCACACGATGCCACCATTGCCTCTGCTTCACCGTCTTCACCAAGCAGAGCACCACCATGAGCTCATCCTCTAGCCCCATGGCATCCACCTCACCATCGGTTCATTCCTCAACCAACCAACACTGGAGCCATGCCACAGCACCATGGCCTCCTCTTCATTGAGCTATGACCCTAGGAGCGTGCCTTGCCACTGTAATGTTGTCCACTCAGCTGCACCTTGCCTTCCTCTTCGCTAAGCATGGAACCCCACCACACTCTGCCTCATCCTTGTTGTGACCATGTTGAGCCATCTCCACAGCGCTGGACTCCTTCACCAACATCGTTCCACATCACCACCCTACCACCTCAACCTCCTCTACTCTAGCCAAATCACGTAGCGCCTAAGCCCTTCCTCCATCATCGGTGAGCACCAAGGCCCAAGCTTTTGCCTTTTCTATTCTTGTTGCTGCTCCTGACCATCTTCCTCCCTATACTGCCTTGCTCCCCGACGACCACCTCATCAAGCACTGCCTTTCCCCAACTTGCTAGAGACAGCAGCGCTCCTCCACCTTGAGCGCCCACCAGGGGCAATAGCTACTAGACATCGATGCCTAGGAGCACCTCCTCATCATCTGCCCATGCCTAACACCATCGTGCCCTCCTCCACTTCTACCAGTGAGCAACCAATAGCTAAAGCTCCTCCCTTTTACCTTCTCATCATGTTCTCACCTGAGACCGGCCTTCGTGCGACCTTGTTGTGCCATTGTTGAGGAGCTAGACGTTGAGGCCTACCTCACTACCGGAGCTACATCCAGTAGCTATAGCCAGCCACCGACCAGCCGTAGCTGTGTCCAGTAGGCTAGCAGCAAGCCACAGCTAGCTAAGAGTGGCCACAGCAAGCTAGTAGCCTCATTTTTATGTTATGGTGCCCATCTCTTGTGCTATGGAAATGTGTTACTCCAGTCATCATTTGTATTTTGGTCCATTGTGTCTTCGTGTTGATTGCCTATGGACCAAGCCTTCGAGCTGGTCGAGGGATCATACTGCGTTCGAACGTTTTGGTCGTGGGTTCGTCCCGTCATGGCCATGATGCCGAACATAACTTGACCCCTCATTTTTAGTTGACTCTATAGTGCCATGATTGTTGGCCCCTCCTACGGCTCTAGGACATGGCCACCATGGACGTGATATCGGTGTGCTTCCTACCCGCACACGATGAGCCCATAGCGACCTAGTCTATAGGAGACGAACTAGGGGATGATTATCATGGAACTTATGGAAGCCAACCCATGTGCGTAAAGCTCATGATGACGAGTTGCCTAGCTATGATCATCAAGCTCTACCTTTTTTGCTCCTTTGCTCTTTTGCTCTCCTTTGCTCTTTTGTTCTTCCTAACCATCTCATATGCTCGTGCCACATACACGGTTGCATTTCTATGGTTCTCGCTATGACAACCACACCGCTATGAACCCTAGGGATTGCAACTACCGATCTAGTTGCACATAAGTCGTGGTGCCCTATGAGATGGTGAGGATCGAGAGACTGTGGGATTTGTCTCCTTTCTTCCAACCTTCGTCCGGTCCATGATGAGTTGGGTGAAAGAGTGTGAATTCCATTATTCTCTCCTCTCTTGTTCTCAATCCTCGTTGATCCAGTAAGATGTGGACTAAGCCCTTCGCTTGTTTGGTGTTTATTGCTCTCTTGATTCCATTCCTTCGATTCCCGTCGTTTGCTATGGTGAGTGGATCAAAGGAAGCTAAATCCCATGACCCCCTCTCCTAGTTCTATTGTGCTTAAGCCCTTGTGTGCTTGTACCTATTTAGACCATAGCACTCCCTTGGTTCTTATGGTGACAACCGCATCGCTAAGAACCCTAGGGGTCTCTTAGTGCATTTAGCGCACCTAGGTCGTGGTTCCCTACAAGTAGTGTGGGCACTCGTATTCTCTTGTGTGTCGCTCCTTTTCAATGCCCCGTCTCTTGCTATGGCATGTGAATTGGAAGAAGTAGACCACCTCCCTTCTCTTCTCTCCCCGTTACACCCTCTCTTGGTTCTCATCAATTATAATGGCGGATGGATTGAGAGAGACCAAAACTGCTTCCTTTTGCCCTTAGCCCGCTCTATTCGATCCTGTCCTTAATAATGATGATTGGATCAAAGAACAGGCTATCACTTTTAGTTGGCAAGGTTAGCATCTATGTCGTGTTCTTGGAACCATGTGAGTCAACCCGGTCGACCATTAGAGTACTATCTCTATCGAGGATGAGACATGGACGTGCCTAGCTGATTTTCTCCCTCGCACCTTTTTAGCCCGAGGACAATAGGCTCGTTTCATGAGGGCCAACCTTGTTTTTTCGTGGTGTTTGCTTAAGTCAAGCTAGGGTCTAGGCCATTATTCATGAAGCCATACAGGTCGACATGATCGGCCCGGGAAGTACTTGCTAGGCTATGACTCGAGCTTGTACTTAACAGACAACTACTTCTGTTTCTCTCTAGCCCAAGGCTCAGACTTCCTCTGCATGGGCTAAGTCCTTTTCCTTCAGTGTTCTTTTGGTGTTTATTCGCTCTTCCCGTGTTTTGTTGCCTCGTTATCCGTAGTCTTTCTTGGGTTTGGGACTGATTGCTTTTTTGTCTTGTGTGTCACTCTATTGTAGTAGTTGCATCAAGGATGGCATTGATTGAACCGAAACTCTTTGGAGGAAGGAAGTGAGGACGACAACAGGACCATGGGGAGAACAACTATGAGTACACTAAGGATCTCGAGGATGTCCAATCAACAGGTGCCATGTCCCACCCCACCTTGTAGAATCCTATTAGACATGCTATAAAGTAGATGCTAGTGCTTTATTTTATGCAAATGATCAATGATAGGTTGTATGGTAGAATTGCTTGTGAGCCATTACCTTGTCGCAACCTATACCCCTACACACCTATTGTTAGGCTAGACACTCGCTTACTTACTACTGCTTCTACAATGCATTATATCTGTGATGTGATGCTTGGTGGAGGGTTATTTGTGAGTGGTTAAGGCACTTGGTGCCGATAATGTGGTAACAACTGGGGAGATCTTGGCATGTGTCCTGGGTGTGTGGTGAGGGTTGACTCAATCGGGCAGGATCTTATGATGAGTCATTGGACAAGTCTTGCTGGGGGGTGCAGCCTCGGTATCCCCTATGAGAGGTACCTATGGCAGGTGCATGTGAGATGAGGAGATCCTAAGGTGGAGTGTCTTTGTGGGATGAAGCCCTAGGATGGAGGTGCCATCGAGGCACGGGGCATTGGTTGACCCCTTGTGAAGATATCATGTCCAGTCCCCCTAAGGGCTGGTATGTTGAGAGAACCAGATCATAGGACCCTATGTGCATGCCACTTGTTCCGGAATGGGCGGGGGATGGATGCTAACCAGCTAGGACGGTGCCACTACTAAAACGTTGGAAGTGGATAGTGTAGAGCGTTATGGGCGTGTGACCCACACCCTCCAAAGAGAGCGTAGTGACCTCTGGGGCCCGATACTATGTCTCAGTCTCAGCGTTTTGGTGGCCTCTTGGGTGACCCAATGCTGAGTGGTAAGGTGGCATCGCACTGGTTGGAAGGTTGCCTAGTATCAGCCTAGGCAGGGCACCGTCGATGATGGTGATCTTGTGGTTCCAGGTGTACATGCTCTGCAGAGTTGATCAATCTATACATATAGTTGCGTCCTTGGATATGGACATTCCTATGACCTACGCTTCCCTTGATTAGTGAGTGGAGTCCTTTCTTCTATCCCCTAGGTTCTTGTGTTTGATTCTGGCTTTGGTCATTGAGGCAAGGCACGAGAGGGATTCGTCCTTGCCACCGAGAGAGTGAGAGTGTGGTGAGATGGGTGTGATGGGATGGGTGAACATGTGGATGAGATGGGTTAAAACTTGATGAACTATTATAAAATAATGATAAACTAGCATAGGAAAACTACAACCATAAATAGGTCTTTTGCTCTACCCTTGCATGCCACCTACCACAAAGCAATGCAAAGCATAGGGTGGGAGCCAGTGGCCAGTACAAATCGTTATGAAGGATATTTGGTAGGTTCAGATGACATCTATGATGATGACAACAGAGATTAGAAGGATTAGGTGGTCTTGTTCCTGTGCTCAAGTTTGGTTGAGGAGATAAAGTCTACATCCACTGACATCCTACGCCAACTCTACAGATTGGCCGTGAAGGAGGACCCTTCACCCGCTGATGTGCTACGTCGATTCTGATGAAGATATGTGTGCGTTTCTGCTATAATAACGATGTACTTAGGTGTGTTACCAAGTGTTGTAATGCCTTGTAATCTTGTAATTCCATGATGTATGAACTATGATATCAACTAAATAATGATAATGTGATAGTTTGGACTTCCTGGACTACCACATTATGATGTAATCCGTGGATTTCCCTTTGAGGAAATCGTGGATCGTTTCACATTCACCTGCTTCTACTCAAAGTTAATTTCTCGTGCTACCATGCTCCCCCTGACCATCTCATCCTCTAAGAACACAGCGTGTCTTGTTTCTACAAACTTCGTATGTCTGTTAGCACAATAGAAATGATAAGCTTTTGACTTATCTGGATAGTCAATGAAATGACAACTGACTATCTTGGAGTCTAGCTTTCTAATGTTTGGTTTAAATACTTTAGTCTCAGCTGGACAGCCCCACACACATAAATGGTTAAGTGAGGGTTCCCTTCCTGTCCACAACTCATATGGTTTCTTAGGCACCGACTTACTTGGTACTCGATTGAGAATATGAATGGCGGTTTTTAATGCCTCCATCCACAAACTTATCAGTAAAGTGGAGTAACTTATCATACTTCTCACCATATCCATTAATGTAAGGTTGTGTCTTTTAGCTACTCCATTCTGCTGAGTCTCGCCTGGTGTAGAGTACTGGGTGACTATGCCATTTTCCTGTAAGAACTTTACAAAAGGTCTAGGAACTTGGTCATATGGGGTATGTCAACCATAGTACTCCCCCCATAGTCGGATCTTACTATCTTAATCTTTAAATTGTGCTGATTTTCTACTTCAGCCTTAAGTATCTTAAATTTATCCAATGCTTCTGATCTTTTCTTAATTGGATAAATATAGCCATAATGAGAATAATCATCTGTGAATGCTATAAATGAATCATAACCATCCACACTTTTCACATGAAACAGACCACATATATCTATGTAATTATTTCCAAAATTCCTACACTTCGTTTGGCATCTTTCTTTATTTTCTTAACATACTTTCCTTTAATGCAATCAATGCATTATTCTAAGTCTAAAAATTGTAATGGCGAAAGAATTGATTTCTTAATCAGTCGTTCTATCCTCCCCCTCGAAATATGGCCTGAACGATAGTGCCATAATTTTGATGATACATCATGAATTCTCTTCCGCTTATTACTTACATTTATAGACGAGGAAGCATTCTCATTCTTAGTGCTTACAACATTCACATTCTCACAAAGTGATAACAAATAAAGCTCATCTTGTCAAAAGGCAAGACCAACACACTTATGATTAAACATAATCTAACATTGTCCATTACCAAAATGGCAATCATATCCATCATCATCTAAACATGAGACACTTATAAGTTTCTACACAAAGAGGGTACATAAAGGACATCTGTAAGTGTTGACACCAAAATTTGGTAAGCTTTCCCTAGAAAGGAGGGAATCGGCCGATAGTGTCAAAAATAAGAAAATCTCCTAATTTAGGGATATTTGTGATTCGGCTGGAAAATATTATTTAATCTAGGAGAAGCCTCATGTTCAAGATATCTTAACGAGAAGGAGCAGATCGTGAGTTGGTTTGCATGTGCGTGAAGAGAAGATATACAAAGATAAAGATACATGCAGATCGGAGTTCATGTGTCCAAGGGAAAGAAGGGAGGCCTGCTTGATTAATTAAGACACGTGGTGCCTACATGTGTATATGTAGATGGAAGGCTAGCTACTTTGCCGTAACCGAATCAAAGACCAACTTTATGATTAAAACAAAGGAGATATACATGCATATGTAGACTTGCATGTTCAGCTATTATGAGGAGGCATGCAAGTATGACCAGTTAACATATTTGGCCATGGTTATTCCTATTTGTTTCATGGATATATACTGTAAGTAATGGAGTCCATGCATGGAAGGAAAGAAATATTATTTGGGATAAGCACGACGTCTAGGCGCACACAAGGAAGCGAGGACACGTATCATGTATGTGCATGCACATGACCGGCTAGGTGTCATATTCATATAAGTGCTGGGCAAGGTGGTATGTTTGCATATAGGATCTTTGCCGGTTGAATTAAACAATAGAAGACACGTCGGCCAAGGAAGAAGCTTTATTAGCACGGATTCTACAAAAAGGGAAATTAGAGTCCATGTATTTTAGTATTTCGTTTCGTCTAGATATTTTACCAGGTAAGTTATGTACAAGGCTTGTCATGAGTCGTTAGTCTAGGATATAAATATGTACCCTGGCCATTGTAACGAGACATACAGACATCAATCAAAATCAGTCTTTACTTTTTCGGCTTCACGCCAACCCTTAGGAGTAGGAGTAATGTAGCTTTTTGATGAGTTCTTCAGCAAACAGGGTTGCATCGACTGATTGACCTCTAGCTTGCTTGTGAGTACCGTCATAACTTGTATTGTGCTTGTAAAGTTGCATCAGCTAATTGATCTTTTATGAGCCATAATATAAGTTAGTTATCGATATGTATTGTAGTTTGTAAGGCTGCATCAGCTAATTGATCTCTTACGAATTATAATATAGATCAAAGTTATCGACTTGTGTTAAATAACTTGTTGTTTAATATAATATCACCAGTTATCGAATCTGCTAAGATTAGTAAGATTTTCCTTACTGTTTTTGGTTGATTCATCAGTTATCAATCTTGTTATAATTAATGTATTATTAATTATAATAAATCACCTGATTGAGATAGAGATAGATCGGCATCATATCATCTTAATTGGTCGTCCTTTGATTTGGTCACGCTTTAAATCTCATAATTGATGACTTAATTTTGCTAGATCGGTTGTTTTATCTCTATTCCAATCAAACATAGTATGAATCCAAAGATATGTTTCAATCCTGAATAAACTCACTAGTCAATGAGATCTAATCTAAAGAGACTACCATAGCTGCATTGATCCGGTCAAACCTCACTGGTAAGACTTTATATTAGAAATTATTGATTAGTGGTTTTGTTCATGATTGAGATATGTACTATGTTTGTTTGCTATGCCTGCATCAGCTATTTTAGCCGATTGCTTATGCTCTCACACATATAGCATGTTTTCATGAATCTGTTGACATATAGATGGTTTTATTGATTCTTTGGCTTTAGTTTCTTATCATTATTATAGCTGCATTGATCCGGTCGAACCTCACTATTGATGATAATAGATTAGATTCAGATTGTTTATGGATTCATTTATGATAAACAGTCAATTGTTCGTGTGTTATACTCTTTTCATCAAACTTATCGGCTCAACATTTTATACTGATCATATTCTATTTAGTCGATGATGTTTTCTTATATTGCTTTATTGCTAGATGTTGACTCTATAGTCAATGGCCATATCAATCGGCTATTTGGCCACATATTGGAACTGTCTGGTGCAACACCGACATGTTCCACCTTAAACTACTGATTATTCTCTCATTGTCAATTGTAGGGTCAAATTGACTAGCACGCCTTTGGTCTTGAAACCAATCGTTCTTGTGTTGAAGCTAAGCAAATCTTTGGGTTCACTCCATCAAGATCATCTAGCTTGCTATGTGTTGATCACATCACCACATTTTTGTGTCAACAGTAAGCTTAAGTACAAAGCCACCATTTAATTCTAATAGGGGTTCTCCAATGGCTTCAACTTTAGCTTTGACTCTATTTGCTACCTTAATGTGTCTTTCTCCTCTTTGCAGGATCCTCCTCATATTGAATCCCTATAATGAATAAATAGTTACACCTGAATCAATCTACCAAGTAGATTTTGCATAACTTACATACAAGGACTCAGCTACAAAAGTATGTCCTCACCTTTTCTCATCAGGTGCTTCAGGAACTCTAGGTAATCTTTTTGGTAATGTCCCTTCTTCTTGCACTGTTTATAGGTATCCTTATCTACTTGAACATGGTTTGATTTCTGATGGTGATCATTCTATGGGGGGCCTTTCCTTGTGGCTTAGAGGAGGAGCTATTGTCCCACTGAGGTTTCCCTTATGGTTTAGCTTCTTGTTGTTAAAGTTCTTTTTATTTTCCTTCACATGGTTGATGGAGACACCATGTGAGCTCTTAAGCCTCTCCTCTTCTTGCACACACATGGCAATGAGCTTCTTAATGTCCAACTTATCTGGCTGTAAATTGTAATTAAAAACAAAGGTCTCATACTCTTTGGGGAAAGATGCAAAAATCAAATGAACTAGGAACTCATCCTTGAGCCCCATGTCCATTGGTTTGAGCTTAGATGTCGTGTTGCTCATCCTCAGTATGTGCTTCCTTATCCCTCCACCAGTGTATTTCTCATTGACTAAACTCTTAATAAGAGTACTTGCATAAGCCTTTGAAGAGCCAGTAAACTGACTCTCCACCTTCTTGAGATACTCAGTGGTGGTGGTACATTCTAGGATTGATCCCCTTATTAGGTCCTCAATGGAGCCCTTAATCACTATCAAACACTTCGCACATTCAAGATTGTACTTTATTCTCACTAAAGCATGGTCACGCTCCCGAGTAACGAAAGCTGCATCAATCTCATTTTCTGCCCACACTAGGTCCTCAGGCTTGGTGGGATAGGGAGAGGTTAGCACTAGATCATTGTCGGACAACGCAAGTGCTATATCAAGCTTCTCTCACCATACATTATAGTTGCTTCCATTGAGAGGCGGAATCGACGAGATAAACATCACTGGGTTGTATCCTAAAAACAAGATCAGAGAAAGTCAGAAGCATTTGACATAATAATTGCATGTCGTAATTTAACGTTAGTCAAAATTAAAACATACAATATGCTTCTACATTAACTATACATCACCATTAGGCAGAAATAGAACTAATGCATAAAACTCATAAATGAAAATTATAATATTGTTATCATCAACTTTGGTTAGAAAATAGCAATATCATAAATACAACATTCTTCAATATTAATTCTACATTAACGCATGGAAAACTCATGAATAAACTTATAATATTGTTATCATCAATATTGGTCAGAAAAATAATAATATCATAATTTTACTTAAACAAAAAATAACTACTCCCCCAATTAAAAATTTTCGGTGGGTTCCAATTTAATTAGAGCATAAACATAATCATAGCAGCGGAAACATGAAAAATTCTTGAAAGATAATACTTATTCAGAAGCATCACTATGTACTTATCTACTCTCTAAACAAATTATCCCATTGGTTCAAAATGAATAGAGATGAAAACTGAGTCAAATTCTTCAAAAAATTGCTTCTGAAAAGAATAAACAAAATTCATAAACGTGACTGTTCATTTGGGCCGGCAGTAAAACGACTCGCGGCCCAGCAGAGAAAAAGGCTTGTGGCCCAGCCGTAGTCCCCGCACCCAGGCCACAACCTGGGCCTAGGCCAGGAATTCCCAAATCCACCAGGGCCGCATTCGGCCTGAGCTCTACCGGTCGTCGATCTTGATCCGATGATCATTCGCGCAGATCGGGCAAACAAAATGCGCCTCGCCACCACCTCCTCTGAACCCTAATTCATTCTTCTCCTCCCCTTTCTATCTCAGCACCGTAGGTGAGCAGCGACGGCCGCCCATGGTGGCCGGAGGAAAAGGTGGCGACGGCGCTGCAGGCCCCCTCGTCGGCGCATGCATTCGCACAAGGGTGAGCATGCCGCCGTCGAGCGACCTTGTGGTGGTGCCCTAAGCCCGAGCCCGCATGGCTAGGCTCGTTCTCCTGCATAGTGGCAGGATCTTCTTCCCACACAATAGCGATGGCGACGGCGGCAAGGGAACCCGGGTAGGCCTCCCCTCTTCGTCCTTTCTACTAGGATTAGGGTTAGGGTTTGATCCGATTCGAATCATCTCCTTCTTCATTCTGTTCAATTTCTTCCCCACACTAGATCTACATGCTAGGTAGGCTAACCGATACCATTGTTAGAACTGAGGATAACCTAGTTACAAATCTAGCGGGTAAAACAAGTAGATTATGCTACAACATGAACTAGAAAGAGAGAGAGAGGGGTGCAGAGTGTAACGACTCGAAAACCATTACAATGTAGGCAGACATTTCAGACCATCCTAGTGTGCATGTCATAATCGAAATTAGAATCTGACTTGTGCTTAGGCCAACCCAAAACTGAGCACTGCTAGTTTTGGCAGATCATCCGACATCACCATCGAATCGTCCATCAAGACATCTCATAGACTTAGGATAATCTTGGTTAACCCATGCACTGACGGAGTGTCCATGGTATCCCACGGAGTGTCCGATGAATTATAGAGGACTATAACCCAGCAACCCAAGAGTGACCAGTTCATACTAGAGCGTCCATCACTCATGGCGGAGTGTCCATCGAAACTATAGCATACTCAGCCAGTCTATCAGAGAATCCAGCACACCTGACAGATTGTTCGATAAATCACACTGACACCTGTCTCATGCAGTTTGATGTAGTGTCACACACACACCACACATGTCCCCACCTGTCACTCACACAACTCACAAATATCTACCCTCTCCACTAGCCCTCTCCCTCATTCCCTCTCGCACTCATGCACAAGCACCAGAGAAAGGAAAGGAAGAAGAGAAGGAGAAGGGAAGGGAGAAGAAGGGAGCAAGAAGAGGAAGAAGGAGAGGAAGAGGAGGATGGCGCCCACCAACTTCTGGAGGTCGTCACCGGTGAGCTACTGCTTCCCCACGCCATCAACCTCGCTGGAGATGAAGGAGGTAGCCCAAGCTTCATCTTCTTCAAGCTCAAGCCATTGAGCAAGCCCGATGTCGATCTCCCACCACAAGGCATTCTGGTCCGAACTGTTGTAGATGGAGCTTCCCCAAGACATGGTGAGCACATTCCCCAGGTCCCCAACCACCCATGGCCCTACCCATGAGCTTCACCTTCATCCATGGCCACCACCACCATGGATGGGGTCAACCTCAACATACACCATGCATGTCACATCCAACACATGTAGAAGGTTTCCCACATCACTAGAAAGCCATAGAAACAAATCACACTCGATTCGGGGTCTGGATGCCTAGGGAATCGATCCCAACATGTTGGCATAGCTGTTGTTCGTCGTTTATTAGATGGTCCATCATTTTGGTGGAGTGTTCATTGAATTATAGCCAAAACCCAAGAGTAGCCTATGTTTATCGGACGTTCCAATCTTAGTTCGGAGTGTCCTATAATCTCTACACGTGCGCATAGCCTACACTTGTAAAATCCATAGAAGGTGCATTTGACCTCCAACAATGGTGAAATAAGTTTCGTTGTGCTCCATAGAATGTCCTCTATCAGCTAGACATAACTTTTGCACCAAAGTGCATATCTCATTTTTGACCACCGGAGGAGCCTAAGCCCTTATAATTCATCGGAGGCTCCACCACACGCACCGGAGTGCCCGATGAATTATAAATCACAAACAGAGAGTTACCTGAGAGCACAGACTCCATATAAGAGAGTCCGATATTAGATTGGAGGGTTTGATGTTCCTAGTATGTCCTTTTCCCACTAAGTCCTAAAACCACCAGACCGTCTGACATTCATGTCGGACTATCCGATGACACAAACCGACAACCCCTTCAATATATACCTGAACACTCCCTCTTGCATGTTTAATATAATGTCATGCATACATAAGTATCTCATACATGGACATATATATAGGTACGTGATATCGGAGAGACGTCCATCGATGTTCCAAGCTATGGGATCCTTGCTCATCCAACGGGCAGGCACCCCACTATTATAAACCCTACTTTGGATACTTATCAAATTGCATTATAAGTCATGCATTACTTGTAGTCTTGGATAATGATCACCTCTACACTACACCTAGAGTAGTCTAATAATCTAAATAATAGGAATGGGAACGCTTAATGCTTATCGCTTAGTTGCTTGGGCAACTGTATAAGTCGAGCATGAGAAGAGAACTCATACTCGCGCGTGTAGGATGCTACACCTGGATAATTAACTACTAAAACCAATAAGGGTACAACTTGACTTACCTAACTAATCTGGCAAAGGACTAATATCACTAATATAATAATCTTAATGATAACTTGGATATCTTGCTCATGCGAGGGGTAGGTCACCGTGAGTGTGGGATCTCAGACGACATAGCTCGTGGAGCAGTAAGGACTGTGTATTGGGATACGTAAGTTCGAGTAACCACCCGTACAGACCACATGTCGCAGATGGGGTCGACAAGCCAAGTAACTAACTACGACCTGTCTATCCATGAAACTGGCAAGGGGGATGGCGCCGGGAAGATGGTGTACGTAACGAACCGGGGACCCGTTACAGTACAGAAGCCTGACCCGAGACTGGGAAGAAGGGTAGAAACCTGACTTGGGCATCCAGTTGAAGCTTTCATGTGACATTCAGGCCGGATTAGGGAAAGGTTGGAAGGCATGAGGCAACTCTTACTCTTGTGCATGGGGTATGGTGGTTAGTCCCATCCTTCCATATGGGTACAGTTGTACACCTCTGTAGATTCTTGAAAGCCTAGAGTCCCTCAGGATGGAACTATTCGGTTGTTCTTTCTTTCTATACCCATGGTAGCATGAATGATTGACTATGAGCACTTCTGTTATAATGATAAATACCTTTACTTCTATGTTGAGCATAGCATGTCATATTCTTAATGAACATCATTGCTTTCTGCGCTTATACAAATGCCTGGTAATCACCTTATGCATCCACCAAATATTATATGTTGGAATTAAGTCCTACGAGTACGCAATGTACTCACGGTGCTGTCGTTAAATTGTTTTGCAGGTAAAGGACATTGGCGGACATCTCACCCCGTCGTTGGTGGCAAAGTGGGTGAATGGCAGGAGTTGTCCAGATTATGGTGGCGACGCCCATGGGCAAGGCGACCACTAGTTATTAGCTATATGAGTGATCCATAGCATAGCGATGTTGTTAAGAGAGTCGTTTGGTTCACACTACATTTAGTCTTATGTTGTATAATTGATTGATTATATTCAACAAGACTTCTAATATATGTTTCCGCTGAATTATTATGTGCTCCGATGATGAGATGTGATCTTGAGTTGTGGAGGCTGTTGTGGTATGATACTCAACCTGATCTTGAAGAGGGGTTGCTACGTGCGCTCCTAGAGAGTCACCAATGTTTGTTTGCTTAAATTGGGTTAGTCAAGTGGATGACACTCAATTTAAGCGAATTAACCGGCGGGTCCCCACACAGAGGGTCAGAAGTCGCTGACCATTGGGCATGGTGGAGGAAGCCATGGCGACGGTGTCCGGCGACAGCGGCATCCTGGGGTGAAGTCCAGTGACAGCGGCGGGTGTCGAGAACAGTGGTGGTGGAGCTTCCCGTCGCTGTCAGCGCCTCCCTCTAGATCGGTTAAGGTTTGTAGGTGGGTACTGTGGGCGGCGGCGAACCTCATAGCCCGAGCCCCCGGCCCCCACCTCCTTTATATAGCGTTGCGCGACGGGGACCCACCAGCCAAGTGTACGGCTGGGTGTCCTCGATCAGGACACGGGATCAAGGCCCGACTCGATCGTTGGTCCAAGTCGGAGGAGATCAACCTAGGCATCTCAAGACTACACACAGTGATGCTAGGATAGAGTGAGCTCAATCTCAGAACGTCCGTCCACCAAAAGATAAAGGAGGACTTGGAATACAGTAGATGAGCATATAACAAATCCATTAACTCAGTAAACTGTATTTTTTACAATAAAAAAATAAATGAGTTCAATTAAATAAACATTATTGTGTCCTCATCCTAGTATAATGCTTAGAATAATTTCCTCCTGGTTGCTAAGATCTGACGTAGCGGCCGCTCAGGCACGGGGATGAACTTGACGGCCCATCCAATGGGCCACGACATCGCGGCAATGGCGACACAGACACCCCACTGGGGCAAGCCAAGCCTCTGGGTGCCGGCAAACCTCGTGAGCAGCTCCACCATGAGCACCTGCATGGCGATCGTCACGGCGACGATGCCCAGGAACATCTTGTTGCGGAGCACGCCAGCGAAGACGTTCCTCCGCTCGATCTCCCGCGCGTTGAACTCGTTGAACACCTGGCAGAGCACGAAGGCGTTGAAGATCATGGTGCCGTTGGCCTTCTCGCTGACGCCGAAGATCTCCCGACCGCGGTACTGCAGCGCCAGGAGGACGGCGACCTGGAACGCCGCCTGCGCGGCGAGGTTGCGCCACATGGCGTTGCTGATGAGCGGCGCCGTGCGGCCGATGGGCGGGCGGCGCATGAGCCCCTTGGTGGGCGTGTCTGTCGCCAGCGCCAGCGCGCCCATGGTGTCCATGATCAGGTTCACCCACAGCAGCTGCACGGTCGACAGCGGCATCTTGCCAGAGGTTAACGCCGACACGAAGTTGATGATGAGCGCGGCGACGTTGACGGTGAGCTGGAACTGGATGAACTTCTGGATGTTGTTGAAGACGCAGCGGCCCCACCGGGTGGCCGTCACCACCGTGTCGAAGTTGTCGTTCATGATGACGATGTCGGAGCTCTCCTTGGCGACTTCGGTGCCCTGGATGCCCATGGACAGGCCCACGTCGGCCTCCTTGAGCGCCGGTGCGTCGTTGGTCCCGTCGCCGGTGACCGCGACCACGTGGCCCCTTTGCTTCAGGCGCTGCACCAGCACCAGCTTGTCCATGGGCAGAGACCGCGCCATGACGCGGATGCGGTCCACGATGTCCAGCTGCTCCTGCGGCGACATGGCGCGGAACTCTTGCCCCTCGATCACAATGGCGTCACGGTCGCTGTTCGAGATGATTCCGCACTCCATGGCGATGGCACGGGCCGTGAGGATGTTGTCGCCCGTGACCATCTTCACCGCGACGCCCGCCTTGGTGCAGGCCTCAATGGCAGTCCTGACCTCTGGCCGGCAGGGGTCCTTCAGGCCGACGAAGCCGAGTAGTGTCAGCCCTTCGTCGTCGATCTTGGAGTGCTCACCGTCGACATGCTTGTAGGCGAAGGCGATACACCGGAGGCTGGCGGCCGCCATCTCACTGATGATCTCTTCGAGCTTCCTCCTCTTCCCCGCGTCGAGTTCGCGTGCCGCGCCGTCTGAACCGACATACGTTGAGCAGCTCGCCAAAACCATCTCCGCGGCGCCTTTCCAGTGAGCGGTCACCGCGCCAGTCGCGTTGTCCATGATCATCACGCCGCTACGCTTCTTGTCGGAGTTGAACGCCTCGACGTGCAACACCTTGCAGCTCCTCTTCAGCGCGTCGGCGTCCATGCTGAGCTCCTCCATGGCCCAGGACAGCAGAGCCTTCTCCGTCGGGCTGCCCGATATCTCCGGCGGCGAGGCGTTGTTCGGCTTGTACACGCTTCCGGTGGTGTTGAGCCCAGCCCCCTGGCGCAGCAAGCTGACGACGGCGCCGGTGACCTCCTTGGGTCGGTGGTCGGTGCCGACCCAGAACTCCGTCACCTTCATCTGATTCAGCGTGAGAGTGCCCGTCTTGTCGGTGCAAATGGCGGTTACCGAGCCCATGGTCTCGCACGCCGAGAGCGTGCGCACCAGCGCGTGCTCCTTGACCATCCGCTTCATGGAGAAGGCGAGAGTCAGCGTGACCGCGAGCGGGAGGCCCTCGGGAATCGCCACCACGATGATGGTGATGGCCTGCTGGAAGATGCCAACGAGCGCGGTGAAGACGCTGTTGAAGGTGACGTGCTGCCTGTCGAACGTCGGCTTGCCCTGCTCGTCCCTGGTGCTTCCCGTGAAGTGCCGCGCGGTGAGCACGGCGAAGACGAGCACCGCGACGGCGATCCCGACCTTGCCGATGCTGGAGGTAAGGCCCTCGAGGCGCTCCTGGAGCGGCGTCGGCTCGGTCTTCTCCCTGGTGATGCTGCCCATCATCTCACCCCAGGTGGTGTCCGTGCCGACGGCGGTGACGAGCATGTGGCCGTATCCATCGATGACCTTGACGCCGGAGGCGAGGAAGGGGCTCTTCTTGGCGTCGACGTCAACAGGGTGCGACTCGCCGGTCGTGCTGGACTCGTCCACCTGCAGCGCGTGGCCCTGCAAGAAGACGCCGTCCGCAGGCACGACGTCGCCGATGTTGAGCACCACGACGTCGCCCACGACGACGTCGAAGATGGAGACCTCCTGCCTCCTGCCGCCGCGCACGACGGCGACGGCGATGTTGTCGGACTCGGTGGCGAGCCTGTCAAAGCGCCTGGCCTGGCCGTGGTTGCTGACCGCCGACACGGCGGCGACGAGGAAGACGGCGAGGAAGATGCTGACGCCGTCGTACCAGCCGTCCTTGAGGCCGTGCTCCTTGATGCCGAAGCCCAGCGAGACGGCGGCGCAGACGAGCAGCACGAGGAGGAAGACGTCGTTGAGCGCGTCGCACACGTGGGTCCAGAACCCCTTGGGCTTCCTCCGCGGGTACGTGTTCCCGCCGAAGGCCTCCCGGCGGCGCCGCACGTCGCGGTCGTCGCCGCGGATGCCGGCCTCCGCGTCCGACGCCAGCGCGGACGCGATCCCGGCGGCGCCGCCCAGGCGGCGGAAGGAGTCGTGGCGCTTGTCCTTGACCAGGCGCCTGAAGCCCTCGTCGTCCGCGGCGACAGAGAACTCCGCCGGCGCGGCGTCAGCGTCGCCGTACTGCGACGTGCTGGCGGCGGCGGCGCCGGCGTCGCAGTCGCCGTCGGTCTCGTCGTGGATCTTGATTTCGACGTAGGAGCCGGTCCGTCGCAGGATGGCCCGGGAGAGAGTGAGGCGGGCTAGCCTGTGGCACGTCCGGATGACGTTGGTGGCCTTCCTCCATTGCTTCGTCCACCGCAGCGGGTCCGCCGCCGTCGCCATTCTGCCCACCTCGATCAGGTAGTCAGCGCACTCCATTTGTGCAAAGGAATGAAGACGAGCCTCCACCGAAAGGGGAAGGTGAGCACAAGCAGGCAACTCCGATTTGTCCAGAAACCCGATTGAAAAACAAAGGAAGGCAGCGATGAATCGGTGAATCGATCCAAGCCACGTGAATGCAGAGTGTGCAGGTCAAGGACAGACGATGCGACGCCTGTGATGATGACGGCGACCGTTGTTTTTTTTTTTTTTCTGTGCTCACGGCTTGCGCGCTGTTTGCTTCAGCTAATCAATAGGATTTTTCTCTCACAATAAATCAGTCAACCGCTTATCAGCTAAGCGAACATGTGCTGATATTCTGGATTGAAACAGCTGCTGGTATCCTGGAGGAGGAAGATGTCACGTCTTATAAGGGGGTCGGATTTGCTTCCTTCCGTCCCAAACGGTCGGGGAAGCTGCCAGGAAGGCCGCCACAGCTATTTTGAGGCGGTTGTTTTCATTCCGTTTATGAAGGCATCGAGCCGTTTTCCCATGATACAAGGTATAACCGCAAGGACGTTGGTTCAACTTCAAGGGAAAGCAGCTGGAAGCTGAAGGGAAAGGTATAACTCTCGAGGTTGGTTTTCTACTCTCGAGGTAGTACTGCTGTACTAGCATGGCTAGTAGCAGGCAATTCCACGGGTCTGGACCCGAAGGACTCCTGTATGTTCCCCAAAGACTGAATGTGCTGCTCGTAACTGATGAGAGAGACCTGGATACACGACATTGACCGTGGTGTGAACATCTCGCGCACGCCCACGTGGACGTGGCTATCTATTTACGACGGCTCCTTGCCACCGCCAGCGAAGCAGCGTCGACATGCGACACGCACCCGCGGCAAAACTCCGGCGCAGCGCGCGTGGGATTCGACGTCGCAGCCGTATGCGTATACATTATATATTACTTATATACTACAGCGAGTTAGGTCGACGGCGGCGCGCGCGTCTTCGGCTTGCCGACGTTGTATACGGCGGTGCTAATGCTTTGCTTCGGCTCTTAAGGAATCCAACTCTACATGTGCTGCCCAAGGAAGCCACCTGGAGTACTGTACTACCCTGTATGGAAAGATCTCAGCCTGCCCGTAACCGATGTGACATGCTGCTGCGTCATGACGCGGTTTATCGTCATTGACGCGTTTCCCCCATCCCCGAGCTTTTGGGACGCGGCCCCACGACGTGACAGCCACGTAGTGCCGGCCTGTTTGTTTATCTACACTGAGCAACCTGAACCATGAACGGACGAGTAGAACATAGATATTATCAGATAGCAGCTCCTTTCTATTTGGGTCTCGTTTAGATTACGAAAAAATTTCAACCCGATGAATAGTAGCACTTTCGTCTTATTTGACAAATATTGTCCAATTGTGGACCAACTAGGCTCAAAAGATTCATCTCGTGATTTCGAACTAAACTGTGCAATTAGTTATTTTTTTTACCTACATTTAATACTCCATGCAAGCGGCTAAAAATTGATGTGATGGAGAGAGAGTGAAAAAACTTGGAATTTGGATGTAATCTAAACAAGGCCTTGGTGGACTTGTATCTGTTGAGCCTGGTCTGCACATATATTTGTTTGACTACGCTGCGCTCGAGGGCCAACACTTCAGCCACACTCACCAACCACCTGCGCCTGCATCAAAGCCCGAGCGAGCCGCGCTCCGGAGAAAAGAGCCTTACTTTCATTTCCTCCTGGCCTGGCCTAAGGGCGATTTGGGTTCTATGCTGCACAGGCTCCAACAAAGTCTAGATAAACAAACAAATGATGTTGCACCTCTAGAGCTTGTCCCTGCCTGCTGTCTAGGCAAACAAACACGCCCAACATGTTTACTTGCCCGATTTTCTTTCTTTCTTTATTTCTTTCTTTCTTTCCTTTTTATTAGACAAAATGTTACTTCTAAATTACACTAGCGCACTCTGTACTCAAGTGATCAACCTATAACAGAGGAAGACGATCTGCTTCACAACCGAAGCACTTCATACCAATGGTTTTGCTAATACTTATGTATTTCCTTGACATAATATTCTTGTATCCATGATTCGTATTGCAAATGTTTTTTTACCTTCAATGTTCTTTTAATCAACCATATATCTTAGATTTGTCTTAAGTCGTTTTAGGTCCGTCTTGAAATAAATTTCACTAAATTTTGCCAAATTTAAAAAAATAGCACACATCCACAACATCAAACTAAATGCATTAGATACACTATATGATATATTTTGATAGTATATTTATTTAGTACTGGAAATTTTGAATATTTTCCAGTAAAACTTGGTTAAAATTAGACAAGTTTAATCATTTAAGAAAACAACAAAGATGAACTCGATTTGGATGGAGGAAATGCGTGTTATTAATTCATGGTATACTTTTAGGAACTAGATGGTTCTAAGATTACTTGTTGCATTATATAGTATCTTCTATCTTAATACTTAATTTTGCTTCAAGATCAAAAGGATCTTGCGAAAAGTTCTAGTCTTTCTATAGATCATTACTTTTTCATGACAATCCATTCTTTGAAAATGATGAGGCGGTGCCGCGTGTGTTTCGATGGCTCGAGCGTATGACGAGGTGACGTGTGTGTGACATTGTAACCCGGCTGTCAGCGGGTGGCCGGTTGGCCATGGCGGCGGGTCAAGCCAAGGAAACCGAACAGCTGCTCTATCGGATTCGGGTTGCCGCGTCCGAATGCGCTTTTTGGTCCTCAGCCTACCCTTTGCCTTTCTGCGAAGCGTGACGTGACGTGACAACCGTTATAAAACACGTCCCGGTTGTTGGGACATTTCTCTCTCCGTCTCTTATGATCAACATAATAGATAAAAGTAAAACACATAGATATAAAAAATAGAGAGACTATTCTTTATTTTTCTAAATATTGGTAATTACAACATAGAGCTCCCACGTATATATAATCCTGCTAGGGTCTAAGAGTTTGGTAAGAGCCTACGTACAAACGGTTCCTCCTTTCATTCTGGGATAGAGTCCATATGTTTTACAACACTCTCCCTTGGGCAATTACCATGATATGCATATGCCTTGTTAAAAACTTCATCCGAAAATCCAGTGAAAAAACGTTTCTTGGAGAAAAGAGTACATCACATTCATTAATTGCAATGCAGTCTTATTAAAAACCTTGTGTGAGAAACCTTCAAGTAAAAACTCACATAGAAAAAAAGAGTACAACATTTAACCTTCTTAGTCATATATTCTTTAGGATATTCTATTCTTAATGAATAGATATTTATCTTCACGATCTATGCATAAACTTCAATGTTTTAACAAATATGATCTACTTGATCTTTGTAATTCTAATGGTTTCAATTACCTTCAAGGTAGGTTCACTCAAATTACCCCCCCTCGTAAAGTCATCCTTTGAACTTTATTGCTCAGACCACAACTTTTATAAATATGTGCTTAATAATTGTATGCAGTACCATAATACTATATCTTTCAAAATGTTGGCTTATCATTCTTCAATGAATTATAATATGAGTAAACAAGAGCAATATGCTTCATGCGTAGATAACCACTTATTAGTTGAGCAAAATAAATAAAAATTATCCTTCAGGGTAATAAATCATTTCAGAGAATTATGGGGTAAATAAGTTACATTCAATATCTTCTAGATAGTGTATCAAACTTATATTAGAGTTTCAATACTTATAATTCTTTCTTAGTGGATTTTCAATTATATGTTCTACAAATCTTCAGGATTTTAATTATACCACTAAATAATAAATTCAGTCTTGCATTTGGTATTTAGGGGATAATTCAATTGTCAAAGTTACCATTATTCTTATACCTTCTATAGTATTTTAGAGGATATCAACAATTTGTTGCTAGCTTTACGATATACACTTTCTAAGTGTTTGTATGACACCTTCATGGTATTTAGCATTTCTTATTTTCTTTCTCTCGGGTCTACATCCACTTTAGGGATTAATGGTGTTTTTTTTTCAAGAATTGACTGGTAAATCCTTCATGGATTAAATCCTTCAAGGATGTTCTCATTCTCAATGAATAAGATTTCTCTTCTATGAGATATATTCTCTACTACACGCGATATTATTATGTGATATACACAATATGATAGTGATATTCACTTACAAAGTCACTCAATGACTTTTCCTTCTAGGACATGCTCTTCTTGAGACTTTAATATTCAGGAATATATTATACCTTAGACTTCGTAATACTTGGTATGAGATTTAATTTCCATATGTTGCGATTTATATTCTTCAGGAACTATATGGATCTTCGTAATCCACTTATTAACTGCATATTTCATATTCATTTATTTTATTTGCCAAAGATATAGCAGAACATTTATTTCTTCTTAGTAGGAGATTCAACCTCAATTTCTTTCTTCATTGACCTAATATAATCGTTACAGACAAATTTGTCATAGACTTTGTTTTCCCGATCTAGGTTCTCATAAGAGAAACATTTGTAACTGTAGAGGTAGCATTGTCAACAACTATTATTTTCTCCAAACACTCTCACAATGTGAGATTATTCTATCTCTTTGTCATTGCCCAAACAAGAGATAATGTATTATTTTGCGTACCCAACACTATAATGCGCGTGTTTAGTGTGTTGGATTTCATCTTCATGATGATCCTCTTCATGAGGTACTTAACCTTATTCATGAGGTGTTATCTTCATGAGAATGGGGGAGTTTGTTCTTATTTTATTTAACAAGTATACATTAAACTAGAACCCATAGGCATCCCCATAGATTTTAGCTTAATAGTATACAAGCTTTAGTTTACTACTAGTAAACACAACTTCTGGTTTGTAACTTTAAGTTACTCCTCTCATTTTTCTAAAATATCTAGTATATGCTCTGCTTCATGCTTCACAAGAGCATTAATCAAACTATTGTTTGATTTAGTGCGTGATACTACTCCTGCTTCAAGCTTCAAGGAATATTTTTCTCTTAGAACCATTTTTCTTCTATGAAAATAATATTTGGCATTCAACATAGGCTTTCTCTCCCCCTAATGCCAATATTAGATCTTTAATAGCATACTTCAAATGATATCCCCTATCATAGGCTTAAAATAATTCAAATTCATATATCTCCAACTACAAGTGGAGGACCATTCATATATGCTATGATGTAATTTAATGGGAAATATTCACGCGCATATTTTAATGCAGAGGTTATTATTCACTAAATACAACGAGCTAGAATACATATAGTGCACTTAAGAATGTTCAGCATTCCTACAAACTCAGGGATATTCTCCCCCTGATTTGCACATATTATGGTTTAGAAAACTATTTCATTGTCTAGCTTCTTTATTGTTTAGCAAAAAAATTGATCCAATTACTCATACATAAAAAATAGACTATATACTTCAAATGTATAAAATACGCAATATTCAAAATCACATGGAATTTCTTCTAAAAATTTCTAATGCCATTAATGCAGAATTCCCGAAATGCCTTGTCTTCAAAAATCCTAAATCTTCTAAGTGTGTTATCTACCATCTTAATTCCATAATTATTCATCCCATCAATTGAGTTACTTCTCTATTTAGCTAATTTTAGATTAACCGACTTCCTCTGATCTTAGGCTACATGGCCATAGACCAATGTATTACTTATGCATGCAACGCATTGAAAGCAAAATATTTCTTTGTTCAATGAGAACTAGCGTGCTAGCTAGCCAATTTAAAATTATGTGGGAAAAAGGTAGTAGCTACAAGCTACGAATATAGCTTCTATGCTAATATTCATGCAGGAGTGAAGATAGTTGAAGCTCAACGAGAGCACAACATAGTGATACATATTCATGTGTAATGTGGAATGTTGATATTCAATCCAACATAATAGATAACAACAAAATATAAAGTTACAAGCTTACTTGCAATTAGTGCAATGTAGAGAAAGTTAACCTAGCCAAAAGAGATACGGCTAGGACTTCAAGTCCTAATACATGCACTTAAAGATAGATTTAGGAAGGCTATGCCTATTAAATATATATTGCCCATATTTTCTTATGTCTTTACCAAAATTCCTTTCCCTTTTCATATCATAATTACTTCAATTAGTAATAAGCTTCATGCATCTATGAATAATCATTTCAAATGTTCCATAGAATTCAATCATACTTCTAGTATTTAATGGTTCTGACATGAAATTCACATATCCAGTATATTATTCAGTGTACAACAAAAGATTTAGGGTAGGACATAAATTTCTAGTTTTTGGGATGAAGTATTAAATACTTAGTTTATGGATTATACTATTTCTTAGCTAAATTGATCCTTCTAAGATCAATTTATATGCCAGTATAGTCCAATTGTTCATGTGCTTGTAGGAAATTCAATTTTCCTTCTACCTATATGGTAGTAGTGCACAAAGAACTATAACTTTCATGGTTAATTGAGGCTTCTTTGTGGATAAATCATTGCAAACTTATTTAGATAGGCAAAAATGGATAATTATTTATATGTGAAACATATAAAACTTATTTATTCTATACAAGATTGACACATGTTACTGCAAGTAAGAATTGCAACTAAGAATATATAAACGCTTCATATTAGTCTTCAAGCTAATAAAGTAACCATTAACTCTTCTATGAGTTTACATAATCCACTTAATTCAACGGGAACTAAAACTTAAAGCACTATCACCACTACTACTAATACTTTAAGATAGTAAGTTTAAAGACATACAAGTCTATGAGCACATGGCTAAGCTCTTCTTCAAGAGAACCTCTAAATATTTTAATTCTTATCCATTCTTACATGTCTTAGCTTCTATGCTTGACATTTAGCAACTTCATACATGCTCTACTTCATAGTTGTGATATGTAATCATGATCCGGAGTACAACATATGCAAGTCATATATCCTAATTCATAATGCCACCTAAAAATTCTAACTCAATATTTACTTGATGTTGAGTAATTCTGGATGATAAATTTGAATACTTCAAGTACTCAATGCTCTCTCGATCTTCTATTTAAAGAAATATTTCTTCTAGAATTAGACAAAGTCTTATTTATCATCTCGTCTTCTATGACTTTTAATCACAAAGCTTCAAGCTGATTGTATTTGTTTATAGAGCAACATTATATCTCATATAGTCATATACTCATTCTTGAGAGTTTAATATCAGGAGTTACAATGCCTGAGACCCACTCCACTTCAGTGGCAGTAGAGCATCCTACTAGGATTTAACAAAGGACCATGTTATATAATTCTGCCATCCAGGACAAGTTCAGGATATACCTTCTTCGCGAAGGTATGCATATGCTACTATAACTGAAATCATCATGTGCGTATGAGTTTACTATATGTAAACAAGTAGCAATGTGCAAAAAGATAGTGGATGGTTATGCAAAATACTCTTAGAAGCATCCTAGCATTTTCAGAATTATGGTATATGCAAAATTTCATAATTAATACCAACCATTCATTCATCCCAAAAATTCATTATATTATGAAAAACAAATATGAGCCTCTCAAAGGTGATAAGTCTAAGATCTGTAGGATTAGAGAGCTCATATACCTTATACCATGTTTCTAGTGTAATCATTCAAGATTTCATTCTTATAATTACATGATATATAATTCATAATGTGGGATAGATAAATGCATTCAAAAGAGCATAATAAAATATCAACACATGGTACGTATATATAAACATAAATTAAATATTATAAATGCATACAAACAGAAGGATTTTATTGTTCAAAGCCTACACACAATTTCTTCCAGAAATTTAAGTAACTTGTGGTTCATGTAGCTGCAAGCTTCATGCTTAGCCACGGCGATGAGCTGCATGCTAGCATCAAATTAATAATCCGTCGTGCATGTTCAAACTGCAGGTTCAAAATTTCCAAGGCCAGACAAAAACAAGACCATATATTAGATTAGCATGTAGAAACGAAGGGTTTCTAAATCAATCTACTAACTGCTTATCTAACAGATGTATAATCAACATGATCAATCTAGTAGATGATTGTACTAGATAGTACTAATACACAACTTCATGTCGTATGTAATGCAACGCCCTTAAGGGCTTCGTTATGCATATTATTGCTGACCAATGCGAGGGGATTAACAAGCCACGCGTGGGTGGATGATGAGTAGACGGCGTGCAGGCTGCATTATTTGATGGCATGTGAGCCGTGGATGACTCAGCGACGTACAGCCCGCGGAGAATACAGCAACATCGTTCGTATCGCAAGCCCGCGACTGGGGGCTTGTGGCATGCGACGGAGGTGGCATGCAGGCCACGATGCTTTGTGAGATCGTTCAGCGACTTGCCGACTAGCAGTCCGTATTGCTCAAGGAGATGGCAGCGGCGTGCAGGCCACGTGCAGTTGGAGTGGCGGCAATGCCAATGGCTTCGAGCCGGGGATCATGAGCCGTGCGGACCACTGCAGGATGTCCGGTGAGTTAGCGGCAGCATGCGGGTTGCTTTTTACACAATGACGTGTAGCGGTGTAGGCTGTACAGCAAGACGGTTTGAATTTGAAACCACGCGTGACTCGGATGCAATCCGAATTTGAGTAGGACGTAAATGGCAATTGTTGACGGCTTCTTACCGACACATGTTTGATGGATTCCATACCAATTCATGGCTGTTATTTTGGATCTTCGAGACCAATTAATATTGCTGCAAGCGACTTTAGTGACGATGAGGATGGATCTTGCTGGATCAGCCTCTAATCCTAATTTGCATGGCACCGTGATGGCTACTAGACCCATCATACAAGCATATGTACTGTTCATATATGCATGTATGTTCGTACTTCATGTACTCGTCTATACTGTATGTACGGATGTTACGTAAAAGACCAACAAAATCTAGCTCAATGGCTAGGACGAACACACAATCTGCGAGACGTGTTTTCTCATACCTTCTTTTGATGGGATGCTAGTTGATCTACTTCAGATGTCGCGTAGGGCAGTGGTTAGTAGATACATACCGTGTAGGGCGTTTGATATTGTCGTAGATCTATTTATTTGACGGCGAAGGTGCAGTCGATGTAGTGCAGATTAGTTGCAGGTAGAGGTAACAGATCTATTCTGCTAACAACGTCAGGGATGTCGACGTTGTCAAACTAGTCGCGTTAGGAACATGTCGGCGTCGATGATCTACGGCGGCTCTAACGGCAATGTCGACATAGAGCTTGTTGTGCTTATAACGTGTTATAAAACACGTCACCGGCGGTTAGGACCTTTCCCTCTCCGTCTCTCATAATCAACATACTCTCATAATCAACATAATAGATAAAAGGAGAACACATTGACATAAGAGATAGGGAGACTATTCTTTATTTCTCTGAATATTGGTAATTATAATATAGAGCTTCCACGTATATATAGTTCTGCTAAGGTCTAAGAGTTTGGTAAGAGCCCACATACAAACAGACTAGGATTATGATTCATCCTTCTTCTTTTCTTATATGATAGAGTCCGTATGTTTTACAACAAAGCACGAACCATATGATAAGCCCAAACGTAACCAGCAATTCATCAATAGTCTAATGATGAGTAATGATACAATTCACAGTATCGTCCCTGCAGGAATGAAGTGATCCACAACAATAGCGGATTGGTACTTAAAAAAAATGTTTCGCAGGTATGTTCGGAGTATTTTCTTGGAGTAAGACTTTATTAATAACAGTGTGGGGTATGTATATATACTCTGAACTTCATTCTGCCACGTATAGAGAGATGGTCCATGCCAAATTCTAAGGTATTCCCTCCGTCCAAGAGTCTACATCATTTTACCCCTTGTTTAGTTCGCGAAAAGTTTTCTAAAAAAGTGCTACAGTATCCATCACATCGAATCTTGCGATACGTGCATGGAGCATTAAGTATAGATAAAAAAAAAACTAATTGCACAGTTTGGTTAGAAATTGCGAGACGAACGTTTTGAGCCTAATTAGTCTATGATTGAACAATAATTGCCAAATAAAAACGAAAGTGCTACAGTAGCTAAATTTTCAATTTTTCACCAACTAAACACGGGCTTAGCCTCATGCACAAAGACCAAGGAGGGCTAGAAGGCATGCGTGGTCTCTCGCAAGCCACCGCCTTTTCCGTCTCACAAGCCACTACCGCCTGCTCCTCGACACTGCCGTCGCCGCCGCGACGCCTAGGGCCCTCTTCGGCGCGTCTGCCGGGGATAAGAAAGTGAAGGGACCTATCTCTTTAATTTCACACACAGCTATACGTAACTATGTATTGCCAATTAATACAACGATTAATTAGAGGAGTTATAAGTACTCTTATTCTCTTATTTTTTATGCTAAAATTGGAATTTTGTGAAAATCAGTGTTGTCAGAAAAAGGTTTATAGTACCCCTCCTTCGTCCCAGAAAGAATACAACTCTAACACAATGTCATGTTTTAGTATCCTAAGTTTGACCAATTACAAATAAAAAATATCATATTGATAATATCAAATAAATACCATTAGATTAATTACGAAATGTGTTTTTATAATAAATTAACTTAAAGTCATAGATGTGAATATCATTCACTAGAAAATTAGTCAAACGTGAACCATTTTAACTAGCAAGCAACTCATAGTTGCATTCTTTTTTTTTTTTGGAGCAGAGGGAGTATTATATTATAGTGTCCATCTTAATAATGATTTGAAATTAAATATTATTGACGATGACAAGATGAACTAAGAACGAGTATAATAATGGGCTTATAGCCAAGCACCAAATAGCAAGTGTTGTGAGGAGGAATAGGAAAGAAAAAAAAATTATAGATAAATAGGAGTCAACTATTGTATAACTTAATTCTTGTAACTTAGTTTATAGCTAAACACTTTGACTCTATCAGCCTGTTCACTTGTTGGTTTCAGTCAGAACTTATTAGCAATGGTACAGTATTTTCTTCTCATAATAAACCAGCACTAGCTAGATTTATCAGCCCAGAAACTAACCAGCTAACAGGCCGTATTATTGACCTTGCTCTAACACCGGTGCACTACATTTTTTTCTGACAAACGAAGAAGCAGTTGCGCAGTTCTAGTAAAATTGCATTTGCCTTTGAGGAGGAAGTAATGTGCAGTGACCTGCTGCCAAAAATGAACTTGGACTTGTATGTAACTGCTCGGTCGTTGTCCACCAGTTGACCAGAAATTATGTACGTACGTGCACGTGGACTGACGACTGCGTTTTTTTTTTTTTTTTTGTGTTGGTCAATTTTACTCAACTTTAATTAAATTTATAGTAAATAATATTAGCATTTATGTCTTCAAATAAATTTATGATGAAAATATATTCTATAATTAATTTAATAATATTTATTTTGTATAAAAAATATTAGTATTTTTTAATAGAACTTCGATCAAAGTTTAAATTAGTTGACTTTCGATGCATTGTTTCGTGGGCGGAGGGAGAAAATGCGCATCTCGTCATCACTGAATGACGAAGGAGGCATCATGTCACGTACAGTAGTAGTGCTCATCGAAGTCTGTTTGGAACTAAATGTGTGCCATGCTCTGTACTTTTGTGAATCCATCTTCAGTCAGACAAAGACATGTTGATCAAACAAATTAATATATATAATTGGTCCTATGACAGTACGCCATTGAATAAACCATATGTCATTGGAAATCGGGAGACTCAACATTTCTTGAAGGGAGGGATAATTGGTTAAGAAGCTTTACTTATTCCCAAAGAACAATACTCATCTCTTCATTCCTGCTTAATCTTACGTTTCACATAGCCCCTATTATTGATAAGCTAGCAAAAATGGAATGAGGTGGCCACGAAAATAGCTTTTGTGCAACTAGATGACCAATGAGATTTGATTAAATGAAATCTCAATAAAAGGGTTCTTTTACGGTGTAGTCAATGTTTAAAACTGCACTGCCCACTTGGAAGTTGAAATGGGGTCTTAAAATTAAAGTTTTCATTTGGTTCTTTATGAAGGAGGTAATTTTAATTACAAATAATATTGTTAAGCAGAATTAGAAAGGTAGAAAGGTGCTCAAACATATTATATTGTTTTTGCAACAATAAAGAAAAACTATTCAACACCTGTTTTTTCGATTGTCTTGTGGCACATTTTATTTGAAGAGAGTGGTTCAGATTGCTTTTGGTTTACAACCACACTGAGAAACACAATAGTTTCTTTTGGGCATTGGCAAAAACAAGTAAACTAAAAATTGTGATCCCAAGTTTGTGCGTGAGTAAGCACAATCATTTGGTCTATTTGGTTTAGCCGAAATCATGTGTGTTTTTTAAAATAGGATTTATTCATACTTGCATGTAATTTTTAGCATGTACTGGACATGCTTTTGGTTCATTCTTCAGAAGAACCATATGACAACTCTAAGGTCGGCATGTGTATGTTAGAGACCTTATCCATATTAATAGAGATCTTCGCCAATTATATGTGGTTGTCTTCTAATGGGCTCAGCTTAGTTGATGCATGAATGTTCTTTTTCTATTTTCTTTGTTTGCTTTTTGAGTGTTCGATTTTGTCGGCCGGAGGCCGGCGATTTGTAATAAGGGATGATTAAGTGCCATGACTTATGTAGAAATCGTAATAAAAAATTCCTTTTTTCTAAGAAATACCAGGCCAGTTAGACGCAGGTGGTATATATGTATCGTCAGAGATTGTTTGGTATTTTTTACATGGCGAATAAATGAATAATAAGACGCTGATGAAACCATGGCAGCATGAACCTATTTTCTCATACCCTTTTTCACATAGTGCTTTGGCTAATAATTGGCTCCTAGAAGTAGTGAACTGAGCCCTCAGGAGGTTATGTATGTTCCTTAGAGTGGAACATGTTCCTTGTACTAGAAGTAGCTATTTATTACATTCAAAAAAAGAAGTAGCTATTTATTTCCGGATTAACAACAAACTGACATCAAATTAAGTGTAACCCTGGCGCTCGCATCCTGAAAATTTCTCCGGGATCGCATTTTCGGTGCGCGACCTGGTAACACGTTCTGTGTGCTAGCTAGTAGATGCAAATGTGCACCTACTACCTAACAAACAACGGTGCGGTGACGAAGTTGTGGGGGGAACAGGCCTGCGCAAATTTAACCGAGAACAAAAAATCAAACTGAAATAATCGAAACCGAAATAAAAAAAAAACAAGAACCGAAGAATTCGGTTATTAGTTCGGTTCTTGTTTTCTGGAACCAAAATTAGTCAGGTTAATTCGGGTTCTCTGCCTCGGTTAACCGAAATAACCGAGATGATGAAAGAGGCCCATCTGCAAATGTCAAGCCCAAGCCCAAGTAAACAACCCTACGTATATATTGAAGCAAAGGTCGCTTTCCATTGCCCAATCTCCCACATCCGCACGCTAGCTCTCAGGTAGCCGCCGCCCCTACTCCTCCGTCCCCTTGCTCTACACCCCTTCATGCTCACCGTGACACCACCTCGGCAGGGCCTGGAGATCGAGCCACCCCGGTCGCCCCTCCGCCTGAACTCGGGAGGACGAGCCGCCCCTCTGCCTCCGCTCGCCTGGAGTCCGTCACCACCGCTGCTTCCTGTGCTTGCCTGAAACTCGAGCCACCGCCGCCGCCTACCTGCGGTCCGGCAACGGCACCGCCTGCCACCACCGTTGCTGTCTGCCATGATCTGGGGCAGAGGGTTGACTGCTCTCTCCTCGTCGTGGAGGACCGGATCTGGAGTGATTTTTTTTTTGCATTCTTTATCTGCTGAATATGGTCGTGATTTTTGCATTTTTTTCCATGTGTTTCATCGCTGAAATCTATGGCTCAGTTAGTTCGATTAGAATCGAAATCGAACCGAGCTAACCGAGACCGAAATTCGTCGTTTCTTAGATTATGCGCTAATCGATCGGTTCTCAGTTTTCAACTAACCGAATTTTACAAATAACGATTGGTTTCGATTAACCGACTGCCCAGGTTGTGGAATTGTGGATGGAGCTTACCGTGACATTCCATTTACACGCGGCCAGGTCTACAAAGTTAAAGAAACGTGCGTACGGCATGGTCAACCATGTGGTCGTATATGCATTGACTGAAACTGAGCACTGCCTTTTCTTGGTTCTTTTCTTGTTTGTGTCCCGGCCCGGATACTAAACACAAACTTCCTGCTGCAACGCGCCAACGCCATAAATCATCCGTTATTTATTTTGTGGCTTACCGATCAGATCGGGATACATGCATGACGATTTCTTAATTTATTCCCCAACGCGTATGTAGGATCGGTGGTTGTGGACAAGTCTTCTAACTTCAAGGTCGTCAAGGCCTCTGCCACTAATTCAATGACCCATATATGATGAGGGAACTGCTCCAGTACTCCACCTTTAAAAAATACACGAATCTCAAAGCAGCCTATTCTAATTAATTATTTTCCTTTTGAGTCCCACATGGGCCCGGCCCATCCAACGCAGCCCTGATCCATGCTCTCTAGATCCCGTTTGATCGACCTATATCATCTGAGTGCGGAGATTTTCCAACGTTACATAAGCTTGATTGGTGTCCCAACGAGCCTCTCTTGCTGTCTTTTTGTGCTTGTGAACACGCTTCCTTAGTTTAAGCTATGCAACTTCGGCTTTCATGAGCTTGTCTCTGCAAGTGGTATAGGGCTCCTGCCAGAAGTCCCGTGTATCCTGATGAGTATAGAACATCTTTAGGAAAGTCTCACTCCCTACTGGTGCTGCCATCTGTTCTAACAAAATGGTGTAACTCTTGTGAGAACAACGTTATAATAGAAAAGAGTTACGTAACCGAATAAGAAACTTATAAGGGGAGGAACAATGCAAGTGTGTAATGAATGATTGATCATAATGCATGTACGTTTCGTACGTCCTCACAAACTTAGGAAAATTAAACTTCTAACGACATACACGGTGGCATACATGTGTTCTCTCATATATAACATAGCTAGTTGGGCTGCACGTTTCGCTGTTAGTGTACCTGCACAAGAATTTCATTTCAGCCCAACCCCACAATTATATATGTAGAAATAAAAATTTGGGTTCTAGTTTGCAAGCTAAATACTACCATATATATATATACCCATATATATACTTCCGTATCAAAACTACCCGAAAGTAAATACGTCCCATATATACATATAAATATGCATATACAGTCGTATCAAAGCTAACCCATAATTAAATACCTCCGTATATATATGAGACATATATATACTTTAGTATCAAAGCTAACTCTCCCCATTAGACCGCACACTCACATCTTGCGGTTATGCCACTATGATGATGAGTGGCATCTTACCTTGGGCGTAGAGGCATTGATCCATACATTACCGCTCAAGTGAATGGCATCCATATAATAGCATGTCATATGGACGACGAAAATAAACCCCCCAAGTTAGTACTTAATTAGCCACCTGAAATCTTTAATTGGGCATAAAGGAAGTGATCACTGGCCCACTCTAGATTCAAACTTTATATTTAAACACCTATATATATCAGTTGCCAAAACTGGTTTTGAAAAAACAAAAACCTTTGTTTTAAATACACATGTGGCAATTAATGTTGAATCTTGCTCTGATGCCGGCTGTAGCAGAACCGTCCAATTTATAATAACACAAGTACAACGGCAGCCCGCAAGCGGTCGCACGGTCATACTTGAACCCATATAAACTCGGTAGTCCATCGAGTACCACGAAGGGTCTCAATTCAACAAACATACAACCAAGATCGTATATGATTCAACATACATGTCACATGTTACACAAAGTTCACAAATACAACTTCATACATCAGATTACGATTAAAAGTTATTACAAACCAAGTTCAGGTAAAATAGTAGAGGAAGCAATTCAAGTTTGAAACCAACATCTATCATCATTGTTCAAATACGGTGCCAGCTCATGATCACAATCTCACAAAAGCATAAGAGAGGGATTAACAAGAGATGCCTTGCCTAGGGCCCTACTCCTCGTCCAGCAGGACAGAAGCAGTTCTTACAGTAGCCATGATACATCGTACTATCTGCAACAATGGGAAATAAACGCTGAGTACAAGAAGGTACTCAGCTAGACTTACCCGTCATAAACAAAAAATATAGTGACTTCAAGGATTATGCAAGGCTGTATAAGTGGAGCTAGCTCAACAACATTTTGCATAAAAAGCTTACCAATTCAAGTATACAGTTATAATTCAGTCATCAAGTTAATTATAGCTATTCATCTCTAGATTAGCAACTAACCTGTGCCAAACATATTGTATATCATTTAGTAGCATACAGTAGTAACCATAGCCAGTATAATAATTCCATGTTCATCTGAACCATCATATTCCATAACACGGTTACTACGATGTTGGGACTAGCCAAGTTTCTCACTGTCCGGGAGAGACGTCAATTCGAATCGATTTCAACCAGTTGGGAATTTATTCCTAACACAAACCTAGGCAGACCCGATCAACGGTCACCTTAGGTCACCTTTGGTATAACTCAGGTCCACATTTCATGGGTTCGACCAGCACCGCATAATCACGGACGACCAGCTGCCAGGACGTTCAGGCCCGGCCTACCCTTGGGCTCACGTCTGGCTCCCCGCATATCCTTACTACAATCCAGATTGCGCACTTTTATAGAATGGGGCCCGACCTGAGTTGAGCTACTCAGATTCACGGTCGAAAGAGTTATCCGGCCAGCTAAGTGAGAGGCATGTGTTCAATCTCGACAGAAGCGCCAATAATGGTATGGTCCTTAATCGGCACAGACGGAATCACATGAGTCAACCTACACATAGACTCCACCCGGCCTCCAGTTATATTATCCCATGGTTCTTTTCTACGATAGCAAATATAGCCAACCGTGTTTCGGTATCCACCTATATCTCGCAGGTGATAGGAAATTACCCGACTTCTACCGGTGTAAGCATGGCTAAGCATATATTCGATCCTGGACCTACATAGGGTTAAAGGTATATGTATCTGGACAAGATAGTTCTATGCATCAAGTATTTTCAATCAACTCTTATAACCTAATGCATCAAGCATAAATGACTCAAGTGATATTTTGTAAAGCATGGGAGGCTTAAAATGCTCCGGGGCTTACCTTTGATAAAAGAAGTTGGCCTGTGGTCTGGCACTCGGGTAAGTCTTTAAGAGTTTGCTTCTCTCCTTTTAGAGCTATGGCCTGAGGTGCCTCCTATTGTTTCTCTTCTTCTTCAGTGAATTCCAATAGAGTGATCCCCTCGGACGATCCTATATGCATGAGCATAAAATAAGATATCACGAATGCATATATAATGATATGCATAATATGATATGATGTGATGAATGCATCCACATAAGTGTTCTCAGTAGCATTGCATTACGGTGATAACAAGTTATATTTTTTTTCTGAGTAGGTGCATATCTCTTCTCTAGTAATTTAAACAAACACTTATGTAAATTATTTTCTGGACTACAACTCTACAAGACAGCAACCACTTGTTTTGATTATAACTGGAGTTATATATATCAAAATAATATGGTTGTGGACATTCTGTAAATCTAATGAAATTGCTTACAACTTTGTCTTAATCATCTTAATGTGATTCAGTAGTTATCTAGGTGAAACAATTCAATCTTTCAGATCTATCTAGAGAGTAAGCATTTCTGACAGCAGACTTCTAACAGATATAATTCTTAAACCATAAGACCTATGACTATGAAAATTTAATACCAGATAAATAAGTGAGTTATCTACAACTTTGTTATTAACCATCTTTACAGAAAAGATCATTATCATCATGAAATCATCACTACAACAAAAACTATACATGCCGCCATCTAGTTGAATTATAAGGCAATAATTAACGAGCTGTCTATAAACAAATACTTCTAAGCCTCACTAACAATATCAACAGATTATATGCATTACACACACCATAGAAAACATCATGGTTAAGCCTAACTAATTTATTTATATTTATTTATTAATTTCCTTAGATAATAAGGTGATTTAAAGGATAAATAATTTAAGTGCTCAATAAATTCAGATAAAATTACAGTAGCATACAAATGACCCTAATAGTCTACTGTACAAATTTCATGCCATTTACACAAGCATAGCTACCTCTACAAAAATGACAAGTTGTATATGCTTATTTTAGCAAAAAATAGTTTATCATAGTGAAAAGTGCCAAACAACAAATTTAATTTTTTTCATACTTTTCTCCTAGCATGAGAATACTGTGTAAAAATTTATATGATCATATGTTATGTATTTTTACCCCATTTATTTTCACTAGAAACTAGCAATTAATTAAGATTAAATAGGAGGACCATATTTCAATTATGCTTACTGTAGGTTTAATATTTTTCCTAGCTAGAGCATGTCAATACAAGACCTTTAAAATTAGAATCATAATTTTATCACCTTGCTAGCTCAAGTTATATTATTTATAAGATAGAAACTATTTTAAAAGCACTTATCTTGCTGAATTTAATTCTCCCTGAAAAATACCCTAAATAGTAGATTTCATATTTTTATTAAATAGTACACTTCAAGATGAATCCAACAAAATTTTAAGATGGCTTCGGTTCAAGGGTGACCTAGCGGAGTTCTAGGGTTTGGATTGGGGCTTGTGAGGGCATCGGTGAGGCACGGCCGCATGCATGGCAGCGCGAGCGCAACGGCGGCACGGCGGCGTTTCGCTCCGACAAGGCCAACATTGGCCTTAGACTCTTGCCTCGAGCTAGACCTAGCTCTAACCTAACCCTAACGTCTAGAAAAGCGCGAGGAAGAAAAATCGGGTTTGCACAGCCACGGCGGCGTGCATGGCGGTGACGTTCTCAGCGATGGCGCGACGACGGCAATGGCCCGCAGGCCTTTACCTTGGCTCAGGTTAAGGCAATGGATGGTCGGCGAGGTGGAGGAGGTGATGGCCGAGCAGTGTGCGCGAGCAATCGCACAATAGCGCGGTGGCGGTGACGTGTGAGTGGGGCGGGGGTGCAGCGGCGACAGCGCTGCGCTGCAGTTCGCTCAGCGAGCGCGAGAGCGAAAGAGGGAGGCGAGGCAGAGGTGAGTGAGCACGTGAGAGAGAGTGGGAGGGAGTGGTGCGCTTATCTGCCCATGCGCAGTCTAACTGGTGGGGCCGACGCCGGCATACGGCCACCATGCGACAGCCGATTCAGTCCACCCTGAACCCGACTAACAGTGCATCTTCAACCGGTTAGTACTCCTAATCCGTGGCGAATCAGTGCAAGCTTCATTAATAAAATTTGTAGAGCTACGTGAACACTACAAAAATGTTTAAAGGAGTTTGGACTAATTCCCAATGGTTTTCAAACTACGGTGCTCCAAACACAAGGTACTTTGAAACTTAAAATAGCTTCAACACTTGGAAAAATTCTTAACTCACCGAACAACATTTTGTTGATATATGTGAGCTCCATTTGACCATGTTAGACACTGAATAAGCTCAAGACCCTTAAATAAAGTTTGTTACCCATGATGTGAACTACAACTTTTATTTAGATCCCACAATCATGTAAACACTCTAAGCTACTGTTCAACTTTGATCAAACTAGTATCATAAAAATGACATTTCTAATGGAACCAACACTAAAAAGCAAATTTGGTCTATGTCATGAATATAAATATTGTTCCAATTATCATTCTAGGTGTGTCTAAGATATTTTCATGACCTCACAACTATTTCATACATTGGTCATACATGATTACAAGCATAAGCATATATATATAAAATCAACATTTCATGTGATAGGGTATAAGAACGAGATGAAATTTCATATGCTCATGTTCATGAATGCTTGGATGATGCTTATGCTTATGAAATGCAAGTGTCAAATGCAATGCTTAACACTGGGGTGTTACACCCTGCCCCTCCTTATATGCTCTGGCGGGGTAGGGTTACAATGAAAGTATCATATTTGGTATTATACAATATCTAATAAATCACATATTCTTATAGCCTTGCGGTGCACGCCGACCAATGCCGTGCGCCGTACGCCTTGTGGGCTGGACCACCTCTGATGGTGCGGCCCATGTCTTGTCCTGTGGGTACTGGGGGTCATACCTCCATAGTGACCGATCAATATGGTGGTCCCGTTCGCTGATGTGAAACTTGGCTAAAACTGACTAGTTATATGAGAAAGTAACACTGTTCGACTGGTTTAGTAAATAGTAAATTATGAGAGGGAGCAGCCGGCTGGTCTGGAACTTCCAGACCAGGGAACGGCCCCGGTGTTCTCGTCTCTTTTTCCACGCTGAGACTATCATTGCACACTAGATCAAAAGCACCAAAAACAGGAATTGCAGTGCTTACCGGCGGGCATCAGGAACGGGCACTACCGACAGCCTTACGATGAGTACGATCACGCAATGCTCAGCGAGGGGCACCACAGAGCACGTGACGAACCACTCAGGTTCCTGCGGCGGCAACTCGAATGACACGTTAGGGTTCGACTCAGGCTGGGTTGGATGGGCCGGGCCAATGCGGGACCCAAGAGAAAAATAATTATCAAAATAATTAGTTAGACGGACTGTTGCTTTGAGATCTGTGCACATTTTAGAAAAAGGAGTATTGGAGCAATCTCCATATGATGAATACTCCTGTCTAGCACATTCGCATCGAATGCACATCTCTACTCTCTACCTAATATTAAAGGGCCAAGACGAACCAGAACGCATGACAAGACCATTGAATTAAATTTCAAAGTTGCAAGTAGTCCAGAATTCTAGATACCGCATAATAAAAAGCTATATTTCCCGTGGTAACATATATATGGACATGTTTGCTATTGTAATATTAAAGAGTAAATAGTTTCTCCCATTCCGTTTATTTTACTTATCAAACTGTCCTCACGCCCTCTAACATGTACTGTATTAGATTTCGTACCAGGCAAGTGCACATTCGCTGGTAGATAGACAGATTAAGGAACGAAGAGGTGGGGGTGCTTGTCATAACTACGTAGTACGCGGCAAGCAGGAGCCGTGAACTGAAAGAAGAGATGACGTGCAAAGATTAATAAAGCGCGCGCAACTATCGTCTTCTTTGGCCACTGCCACTGCCTCGAATCCAGAGACTCCTTATCTAGTTTCCGTCTCGATCTGCATGCCAGTCAATGCATGTTGCCAATGTCAATTTGGATAAGCTGATCGGGCATTCCACACTGTACGCGCGCGCAGCGTTTCGTCGACGAATATTATATTCAAAATTCAATTCAGGCAACTAGATCAGATCTAAGATTTTCCAGATTCCAATCTGTACATTCGAGCGCGAGGAGAAATCGAAGGCATGTGGCATGTCGACCGCCACAAGACAAAACGAGAGATATCATCCTGCACATGCACATGTGCTCCCTCCGTTCTAAATTAATTATTGTTTTTGGTTTTTGTACTAAATATTTTTCTAGATTTATAGAAAATATGTACAATATTTGTGTCTTAAAATAAATTTATTATAAAAAATATATTAAATGATTTATATAATGATATTAATTATGTATCATAAATATTAATATTTTTATATAAAATTAGTCAAATTTATTTTTTGGAAGTGAGAACGACGGTTATTTTGGCACGGAGGAAATAGCCATGTACACGGTCAGGTCGTTGAATCACTTCTCCTCAGTCACCTCGCCGCCCATGGGATTCATGTTGACTAAACCTTTTTTAGTTTAATTAACAAGATTTATAAAAAAATATCACAATATTTATAATTTTAAATAATAAAATTTCTATAAAAATATAATCAAGAGTATCTAGTTATTAGGTATCGTAAATGTTAATATTTTTATTTTTTATATATTTGGTTAACCTTAATATTTGACTTCACTAAGTGAGAATGATTTCTTCTACGTATAAGATAGTGAGAGTAGATAGAGAGGAGAATCACGCCCCCACATCAAACAACAATATTAAAGCATACAATTCTTACATTTGAGGATTCCATCAATTCGAAGTTTAACTAAAGTTATATAAAAATATTACTAAAAGATAAAGTGGTCTGAAACCGATTTGCGTGCGCACCTGGAAAGAAGAAAAGGAATGAGTGCTACGTCATCATCAAACTATTCTACTTTTCAGCATTACTTCAGCGGTACTTTTCAGCACTATTTCAACAGTACTTTTTAGCACTATTTCAATAGTACTTTTCAGTGAAGGAATAGTGTTTTTATCTCACAACAAATTGGCATCAACAGTGTGGGGGGTATAACCTCAGGTACCCACGACAATAGACATGGGCCGCATCGCTAAGGGAGATCTAGCCCATAAGATAAAGGCCTATGGTGCCCAATTCTGGTTGGCATGCACCGTAAGACAATCAGAAGACATCATGACGATGAAGAAATATCTTTAGGATATGATAGATATCGTATTCCTTGTAAATACTTATTATATAACTGAATAGATCTAGGTCTAAACCGACTTGTAACCCTACCCCTAAACTATATAAGGCGGGTAGGGACCCCTCAAATTCATCTCATATTCAATACAATCAACCAAAGACACAGGACGTAGAGTGTTACGTCCATCAAACGCCCTGAAACTGTCTAAACCGCTTTCTCTTTGCCCGTGTTACCATCCGACTCCTATTACGTGCACCTTCACCGATCATCTACTACTGTGGGTATACCTCTTGGTAACTGCCAACTAGATTTCGTCGACAGTGGCGCGCCAGGTAGGGGGTGTCCATGCTGATTCCATGGCCAACCAGATGGTCACTTTTCCGAGCTCCATGGCCTTTCCCAAGCCGGACCAGATCTTCACGGTCGGATTCATGACTTGGATCATCGGCCCCGATGGCAACGGGGAGATCGTGGAAGCAGTGCAGGATCACCCTGCGCCAATCGCGCTAACACTTGCAACGACATCTCTGATCCCAACGCCCCGCCGCTGGGTTAGGAGGTCCATCAGCAATGATGATCTTATCGCATCCATCGATCGGGTCATAGAGTGCTTAGCAGAATGTCAGCTCCTCGTGGGTTTGGTCTTAGATCAATCCAGAGCGAGTGATGAATTTTCCGTACTCCAAGATCACCAAGCCGCTACAACCGAGCGACCTGCTCGGCCACTTCGTTCAAGGCGGCCAGATTCCGATCTGGTGATCACGGCAACTCCGTAAGGGCGTACCATTCAACTCCGACCATTCCCCTCCCTAACGGAGAGCATGCCGAAGCCCTATTCTTTTGGGCTGGTGGGTGCAGGTCCGATCCGTCAGGACGTCGTGCACCATCTTTTCACCGACCACGCCGAGCGCAGACGCGTCGACAACCTCTATCAGATCGACTTCCTTGAGGCTGACCAGCCTGCGCCAATGGTAAACATGGTGCAAATCTGAACATACCTTCCAGATGACACGCTCCAAACAATCCTAGAGGAAAGCCCCGAGCCATACTCCGAAGGCTCTACCAGCACCTGCCCACCTTTCCCTCCAAGCTTTGGGAGAGAGATCTTCATGGTTAGCCACGATAGCATCGCTATCGATGGAGAAACTAGTGTCCAACGCCGTGAGCGCGAAACCAGGAACGCTGATCGCCAGCGACGTCGCAACGAAGAAGTAGAAAATGCCGTCCAATCTGCTAGAGGTGTCCCGCCGCCTCTCGCCCGTAATCTTCAACAAGAGTTTCTCATGGTGGACAACCAACAAGTAGAGCAGACGCCGAGCGCCAATCTGGTTGTGGCTACCCACGGGTTGGCTAGACTCCCACCAACGTCAGAGATATTCAAGATTCAAGCACTGCTTAAAGCAGCTCAGGTCCAAGTCAACGACATTCAGAACCCAGCTCCATCTTATTTGACAGCGACAGCACGCAGTCGATACCTCCACCGATCATTTACTACCGTGGGTATACCCCTTGGTAGACTGCTGACTAGATTTCGTCGACAAGCAGCCAAATTCCAGCGAGCCGAATAGGGCGAATTGGCGCAGGTCGCACAATAATGGGCTCAATTTGTAGGTCTGTGTTTCTCCTGTCTGATGGAGCCGTGTCAGGCTGGGGCAGTTGCCGAATGAATCTAGTCTCTGCGGCCTGAAGTTACAGCTACAAATTGGCGCAGGCCCATTAGGCCCTTACCTTTGTTCGTCGTTATTCGTTTCTTCATTAGACAGAAAAACGGTGATTTCCTCTATACAAGAAAGTGAAAAACACGAATAATTTCTGTGTGCAGGAATAAAATTGTTAATTTATTTCCTCTGTGCATTCCACATCTCTACCTAAATTAGCATAAACATAACTAATACTTCCTCCGTTTCAAATTATAAGACGTTTTGGTTTTTTCTAGATATATTGCATTTGCTACGTACATAGATATACTCTATGTTTAGATATATAGTAAACTCAATGTATCTAGAAAACCAAAAGATCTTATAATTTGGGATGGATTGAGTAATATACAGTTGAATGAAAAATCCAGAAGCCAAAACTTGCATGCCTATAGCTGAATTATCCTGATTCACATGGCTTGTATGGAGTATATAGCTACGTATATAGTACTTCCAACATATAGTCATCAAGCCATATTTTTCTAGAAGACACAAATTAAATACAGAAGGCATTTGCTGAATGTCAAGCCCAGAGCCGAAGCTCCCAACCATTTGCTGAATATGTTTCCTGCAGTGAAGTCCAGTTGTAATATGCATTGCACTTGTCTGAGTTAAATTACTAGTTGTTCAATATTGCACAGCGCAAGTTCTTCTGAGAATTGAGAGACACTAGGAGGCGCGTACAGGTTAATTTGATGAATTGCACGATGCATGTGAGATAAAAGGGACAAGGATGACAACGAATCCTTTTAGAAACCAGGGTTTAACAAAGTTCTGTTATTGGCCTGCAAGAATCAACTGTCCAGCCAAGACATGCTACATTTTACTACTGTTGATTAACAGTACCACGTGCAAGATCACATGTTGCTAGTTAATTAGGATTATAGGATTTCCTAAAAAAGGATTATAGGAAGGATCTAAGTCGTCTTGCATTATGTGAATGAGCTTTTAATTTGACTCCAATTAGAACGATGCTTAACTAGATGCACTTGCATAAGGTTTTAGATTAGAAATTTGAAACTAACAATCGTACTGCTTTATATCATTCGTAGCTGTGCAATTTTCATGTTCAGTGGCTCTGAGCCTCTGATACCTTAACACTTTGTTAACAACAATTAACTAAAGCAGATTAGATTATGAAAGTATTCTTTACTAGTTTGCTTAATGAGGCAGTATGTCTATCATGTCAGCATCACATATCCAAATCAAACAAAGATATCTTCACTGCCATTAGATCTGCAAACTTGAACTTGAAGTCGATCTATCTATTGCTTGCCAGTAGGTTTGACCCATCCCATACATGCACACTATATATATAAACTAGGATAATAGAGTAATTTTACAGTCTATATGCATATATTACTAATTTAAAAAGATCCCACATCCAAGAGAAATATCGTCCCACTTCACAGATGGTTTAGTACTGCACAAGGAATTACTATTATTCAAAGAATGCATGTGTTTTAAAAATTAAAACTTCTTATTAAAATGTAGAAACCAATGACACGTTTCAAAGGAGTAGAATATATGCTAGGTTCAGCAAAAGGTTCACAAATTTAGATGAAAACGTGCAATAAGTTGAACATTTCAATTAGATAGTATATCTAAATATACTGATTAATTAACCAAAGCTAGTACAAAAGTTTATTAAAGTTTTTAGCTACAGAGACTATGTTACGGTGGGGAAGACTTATGCAAGGCGCAATAACAGAAGGGCCTGAACCGGACCAGGGGGAGGTGGAACGTGGTCACCATCGACTGTCGTATTCAGGCTCATCTAGAGTCCTTGCAGATTTGGGTTAGAGTCTTAGAAGATTTGGTCCAGATTCATAGGAGGAGTCTGTTAGCGTCAAGAGTCAAGTATCAGGGTCGAGTTGTAAGGACTATAAGAGTCCAACTTCATTAAGGAAACAATTAGCCTGGGATTGTGACTACAAGTCACCCTTGGGTGCCCGACGTCTCCCTGTTCATCGTCATCTCTTGCCACCGCAATCACGGGTCCTCCCCGCCGAACCCTTGCACGCTCTCACGCTCCGCGATCTCCTCTGTACTTCCTTCGAAGTAAAGCCCGTCGCCATACCAGCCTGGTATCGGAGACCATGGCGACATCCGGGGACTCATCTGCGACGGTCCCTCCTTCCTCCGCTGCTCCCACGACCCCCGTGCCACAATCCATCGTGTTGCTACCGATGGTTGGCACATCGGGCACCCTTGTGCCCACTGTGTCGGCCGCGTCCCAACCCATGTCGACCGCAGAGGCGCTCCAGGCGCTGACACAGGCCATCGCGGGCCTCCAACTCCAGATGACAGCCGTCAACCACCACCTGGCGGACCAGGGTGCCTGGCTTTCGGCGCTCGACGGCCGGCCAGCGTTCCCACAATTCAGTTTGCTGGAGTTCGGTGGGGTCCCAGCCCTACCCACAGCCTCCGCTCCGGTGATCTCCGATGTCACTGCGGCGTCTGCAGAATCCACCGTGGCACCGCCGCCATCTGTGCCATTATCATCTCCAGCGGTGCACGGATTGCGGCCGCCTGCTCCACCGCCGTCGACGGGTGTGCCGATCACCTAGATTAATTTCTTGCACTCACCATCACTGTTGCCTGTGTTCTCATCTACAGGACTGCCCTATGTCTCGGCGCCGATGTCGCACATGTCCTCGACGCCGTCACATATCCCATCACCGCCGGAGGTGGAGGGCATGGCTGTGCCAAGGTACCATAAACTCACGTTAGCCACCGACGATGGCAAAGAGGACTCGCTCGGCTGGCTCAACAAGTGTGAGCAGTTTTTTCGTGGCCAGATGACACGGGAGGTGGACAAGGTCTGGCTCGCATCGTATCACCTCACGGGCGTGGCTCAACAGTGGTACCTCGTCTTGGAAGGCAACATAGGCCGCCCCGCGTGGCCGGACTTCCGTCGCATGTGTCAATAGCTGTGGGGGTATTAACCCCTATACCCTTACGGCTAGGCTTGGGCTGGCCCAGACCAGGGGGTTTGGCCCACTAGAAGATGACGCGTGGCCCGGCCAATCTGTTCGGAGTCCCACGCAAGGAATCAAGATGGATTTGGAGATCAAACAAGATCCTAGTCGGTTAGAATAGGAATCCTTATCCGGCCACCTATGGCAATTGTAACTGGTTAGGATTAGTTTCCAGATCTGTAACCCTGCCCCCCGGACTATATAAGGCAGGCAGGGGACCCCTCTAAAGAACATCTCTCATTGACATACAACAATACAATCAGACGTAGGACGTAGGTATTACGCCTTCATGCGGCCGAACCTAGATAAAACCTCGTGTCTGTCTTACATCACCATCTTGTTTGTAGCTTGCGCATCTGTCTGCCGATAATCTACTACCTTAGGCATACCCCTAGGTAGACTGCCGACCATATTTCATCGATAGTGGCGCGCCAGGTAGGGGGTGTGCGTACTGCTCTCTAGGCGAACAAGATGGTCATCATCCCCGGTTCCATGACTACGTCGAACGGCCTCACGTTCACCATCGGCCAGATCACCTAGACCACGGGCTCCGATGACTTCATCGCCATGACCCTGGAGGAGGCGTGGATTCCATCTGCGTCAACCACTGCTTCACCTGCATCTGCTACGGCTCCGACCATGGTGGATCTAGCTCCGACCACGCCAGCATCGAGTTCAGCCACGCCGACAACCCGTCGTCTGCTTCCTCGCTACAAAGGGAGGCAGATCGACAACACCGACCTGCTCAACTCCATCGATCGGGTTGGCACCAAACTTGCAGAAACCCTAGCTCTGGTAAGTTCAATTCAAAGTCAACCTAATGAGCAGGTAACCACTACCCACAACAGATCTACCCGACCAGCTTGGGCCAGTCGTCCTGCACGACTCGGTATAGATCTTGTGGTCACATCTACTCCTGAAGGGCGCTCCATTCATCGCCGGCTAGCCCCCACGACGGGTCTCTGGCTCTCAGAGTACAAAGCCTCGATGGAGAACCACCAGGCCCAGCCCTACGGCCTGCACAACTTCATCAACATGGTCTGGATTGAGGATTATCAAGAAGGATCAGTCCACACAGTTCAAGAGGGTGGCTCAAGCTCCTCGTCTGGCATCGCATCTAATGCCTCCGTCCACACCGAGCTCTAGCATCATGACGATGAAGGCATTGAATACGATCTGGATATCCTAGACCACGCCCCGGGATTCCCACGATTCCCATCCTTCCCACCAAGGCGAGGAGACTTGATCAATGTTGTCAGTAATGACAAACCACCGGCAGTTGGTGAAACAGAACAAGAAAGGCTAGCACACGAAGCACGCAATATTGATCGGTTTAATCACCAACAAATCGAAGCCGAGGCAGAAGAGGAGGCCCGACGCATAAGGGTCCAGCCACATGACCTTAACAATGCCTTTGATAGGGTGGGGGACAAGCAGGTCTTCTGGACTCCAAGCGCCAACGTAGCTGTTGCTATGGCAACAATGCAACGACTACCCAATACCCCGGAAACTCAGGCAGTTCGTGATGATATACAAGCTTACCTGACGGCTGCTATGGCCTAGACCGCAGAGATTGTAAATCAACACCAGGCTCCATCCATCTCAGTTGAATCAAGCCATAGCCGCCAGTACTCAAGTTGCTCACAGCCACCCAACCAACGTGGCTCACACAACAATGACCCATCAGACAACCGTCAAGGCAGAAACAGTGGCCATGATGGTGGTCGGGACGACAACCGCCACTGGGATGACAACCGTCGCGACTACCAGGATGACAACCACCGAGACAACCACGATAATCACATGATAACAGTGGTTGTAGGGTTAACTAGGGTGGCAACCGGGATTGCCGTGATGGCAATAACGATCTCTGCCATTACCTCGGAGAACACGATCTGCGCGATCGCATTAACCAAAGAGCCAACGATCATGCATCCCACGAAAGCTATCGCCGCATGGAATATGATACTACCCATGGCCCTCTGGGTTTGAAGCAGTTTACTCCACACTTTCGCCAAGTCATATGGCCCAAGAACTTCAAGCTCAAAAAACTTCAGAAGTATGACGGCAAGGAGAACCCCGAATTATAGGTCATGCTCTACGAAACCGCATGCAGATCAGCCATGGCTGATGAGCACGTCATGTCTAACTACGTCCTAGTCGCCGTCAGCCATGCAGGCCACCAATGGCTGGTCAGCTTGCCAGCGAACTACTTTGATTCTTGGCAAGAGCTCAAGCAAGCATTCATCGACAACTTCATTGCTACTTGCGAGCAACCTGGCAACAAATATGATCTGCAGCGGATCCAAGATCGCAAAGATGAGCCACTGTGTGAGTACGTCCGACGCTTCTCGAAGATGCACATCAAGGTCCCGTCAATCTCTAACAATGAGGCAATCGAGGCTTTCATCACTGGTCTCCGCTTCCACGATGCCCTAAGGGATAAGCTCCTCTGCAAGAGACCTAAATCAGTCACAGCGCTCCTAGCTACTACTAAAAAATATGCGAATGCTGATGATGCTAAAAAGATAATCATCGAAGAAGTAGCAAGGGTTCCACGCTCCGACCACCCCCCACACCACGACGACTACCGTGACAACCATGGTCGGAACGACAATTTTGATCGCTGCAACCAGCGCAACGATTCCCGTGACCAGCGTAATCAGTGGCGTAATCGCCGTGATGATTACAGGGGCAAGCGTGCTCGGAAAGACAACAGCGAGGTCAACACCGTTAAAAAAGGTGGTGGACATCGCAACTACGAAGAAGACTACGCCAAAGCATTGAAAGGACCCTGCCAGCTCCATCCCAAGTCCAACCACACCATGGAGAATTATCGTGTTCTCAAATCTATCTACACGCGCCAACAAGCTCTGGATACATCTGACAAGCCTAACGATGTAGGGGAGCAACATAACGAGGACAATGACGATGAAGACGCAGATCCTCGTCACAAGTATGTCAAGCCAACTGATCACGTCCACACCATCATTGGAGGCAAAGTGTCCATCGAGACCAAATGAGAACGCAAGCTACTCGCCCGCGCTTGCTTGAACGTGGCCAACGCCGACAACCTCATCGCCGATCTGCAGCTCCCTCGTTGGTCTCACCGCGAGATATCCTTCAGTAGAAAGGACCAATGGGCTACGATACCTGAGCCAGGATGTTTTCCTCTGGTTCTCGATCCTTGTATCAACAAGGTTTAGTTCGATAGAGTGCTGATTGACGGCAGTAGTTCCATCGATATACTATTCAAGAACAGTTTGCCAGCCCTGAAGATAACCCAGGCTGATCTCAAGCCATACGAGGCACAGTTCTAGGGTGTTCTCCCTATATAGAGCTCCACACCTCTCGGGCAGATCAAGCTACCTGTGCAATTTAGTATCCCGGACCACTTCTGCACTGACTACGTCAACTTCGTGGTCGTTGACTTCGACGGCACCTACCATGCTATCCTTGGTCTACCAGCGCTCACCAAATTCATGGCCATACCTCACTACAGGTATTTGGTGCTCAAGATGCCTACCAAGAAAGAGGTTCTAACTCTCAGGGGCAACGTATACGCAGCTTATACCTACAAGGACAACAGTTTCAAAATAGCAGAGGCTAATGACCTCTCTATTCGCATGGCTGAGACAATGCTCGACGCTAAGAAGACCCAGCCGACCACCTAGAGATCCCAGAGCTCGAGGCCCCATGCAAGAACATCAAGTCCAAAGAGCACAAAGCGATCCAGCTGGTCGATGGTAATCCTAGCAAAATGGCCCTTATCGGGGCCAACCTAGATCTTAAATAGGAAGACGCGCTCATCAAGTTCTTGAGGAGCAACATGAGTGTGTTCACATGGAAACCCGCTAACATGCCTGGTGTACCTCGGAACTTGATCGAGCACTCCTTAAGTGTCGACGGCAAGGCCAAACCTATCAAGCAGAAGCTACGACGGTTCGCTCGCAACAAAAAGGAGGCTATTAGGGTAGAAGTTACACAGCTTTTGGCAGCCGGATTTATCAAAGAAGTGTATCATCCGGAGTGGTTAGCCAACCCGGTTCTTGTACGCAAAAAGAATAATGAATGGAGAATGTGCATTGATTACACTAATCTCAACAAACACTGCCCTAAAGACCCCTTTGGGTTACCTCGCATAGATGAGGTCATAGATTCAACTGCCGGTTGCAAGCTACTTTCCTTTCTCGATTGCTACTCTGGTTATCACTAGATCGCTCTAAAAAGGATGACCAGATCAAGACATCCTTCATCATGCCTTTCGGCGCCTACTGCTACACGACCATGTTGTTCGGGCTCAAGAACGTTGGGGCTACCTACCAACGCGCCATACAGTCCTGCCTCAAAGACGAGATAAAAGATGACCTCATCGAGGCTTATGTTGATAATGTAGTTGTCAAAACCAAGGAAGTACATACCCTTGTTGACAACCTAGAATGCACCTTTGCAGCCCTTAATACATTCCAATGGAAATTAAACCCAAAGAAGTGCATCTTTAGTGTTCCTTTTGGTATACTGCTTGGCAATGTCGTCAGTCATGATGGCATACGCCCTAACCCAGAGAAAGTCAAAGCTGTCTTGGACATGAAGCCACCCAAAAAGGTGAAGGATGTTCAGAAGCTTACCGGATGCATGGCTGCCCTCAGTCATTTCATATCAAGATTAGGCAAAAAAGGACTACCGTTTTTCAAGCTGCTCAAAGCATCCGAGAAGTTTGAGTGGTCGGAGGAAGCAGACGCTGCCTTCACATAGTTGAAACAATTCCTTACATCACTTCCGGTCCTCACTGCTCCCAGAGAAGATGAAACCCTCCTGCTTTACATTGCGGCAACTAATTGAGTGGTCTCGACTGCCATGGTGGTTGAGCGCGATGAGCCCGGCCATGTCTACAAGGTACAGTGACCAATCTATTTCATCAGTGAGGTACTCAATGAATCCAAGACCAGGTACCCACAGATTTAGAAACTGATCTACGCCATACTGATAACATCCCAAAAGTTGAAACATTACTTCGACGGATATCGTGTGGTGGTCATGACCGAGTACCCTCTGGGAGACATCATTCGCAACAAGGATGCGAATGGGCGTATCGTCAAATGGACAATGGAGCTATGCCCTTTCTCCTTAGAATTTGCAAGCCGTACTATAATCAAGTCTCAGGCACTTGTCGATTTCATCATTGAGTGGACAGACTTAAGCACACCTGCCTCTCAGGGGCCCAACGAGTATTGGAAGATGTACTTTGACAGCTCTCTCAACATCGACAGCGTAGGAGTAGGAGTCCTTTTCATGTCACCATCCAAGGAGCAGCTCTGATACGTCCTTAGGATTTATTTCTCGGCGTCTAATAATGCCGTCGAGTACGAAGCATGCCTACATGGTCGGTGCATTGCGGTCGAGCATGGTGTCAAACGTCTCTATGTCTATGGAGACTTGGCTCTGGTCATCAACCAACTCAACAAGGACTGGGATACGAGCAGCGAAAAGATGGATGCATACTGCAAATCGATCAGAAAGCTAGAAGGCAAGTTCTATGGCATCAAGTACACACATGTGGTCTAGGACAAAAATCAAGCAGCAGATGCGCTGTCAAAGTTAGGATCATCCCGAGCCAAAGTCCCACATGGCATATTTGTTCAAGACCTGCTCACGCCTTCCATCGAAGAGGAAGATCCCATGGTCGACAAGCCTCTAGACCAGCTATTGGTGGCTACGGTTCTGGTGTCAAACACCATCGAACCACCTTCAACCACTAAGGCGCCTGACTAGAGAGTACCTTTCATCAAGTACCTGACAGATGGTAGCGGTTACACTAATTGGACAGAAAATGAATGCCTGATGCATCGCAGCAAGCAGTATCTGCTCGTCGATGGCAAATTGTGGCGCAAGAATGCAAAGGAGGAAATCTTGATGAAGTGTATAACCTAGGAGGATGGCGAACATCTCCTAGACCAAATCCACTCTGGCTCCTATGGCAACCACACGGCCTCAAGAATGCTAGTTGGCAAGGCTTTCCGAGCAGGGTTCTATTGGCCGTCAGCCGTAGCCGACGTAGAGAAGCTAGTCCGCCATTGTGAGGGTTGTCAGTTCTTCGCCAAGAGAATTCACATACCAGCACACGAGATTCAGACAATACTAGCCTCTTGGCCCTTTGCATGCTGGGGACTGGATATGATCGGGCCCTTCAAACCGGCTCCTGGGAAATTTACATGCGTCTTTGTGTTGATCGACAAATTTTCCAAGTGGATAGAGTACATGCCATTGGTACAGGCATCTTCAGAAAAGGCTGTCACGTTCATCGACCAGGTCATCCACCACTTCGGCATACCCAACAGCATCATCACTGATCTGGGTACTCAATTCACCGGGAATGCTTTTTGGGACTTCTGTGATGAAAGGAGCATAGTAGTAAAATATGTCTCGGTGGCACACCCTAGAGCTAATGGACAGGTCGAGCGGGCAAATGGTATGATCTTGGATGCACTTAAAAAGAGGATGTATAGGGAAAATGATAAAGCTCCTAGGAGATGGCTCAAAGAGTTACCGACTGTGGTCTGGGGTCTCAGAACCTAGCCCAGTCATAATACCAGCGTATCACCATACTTTATGGTTTATGGCGCTGAGGCAGTGCTCCTAGCAGATAAAGCCTTCAGATCAACATAGTTAGAGAACTTCAACGAAGACAAGGCCAATGAAGTACGGGAGCTAGAAGTGAATAGTGCAGAAGAGAAGTGGCTCGATTCTTGTGTACGTACAACCAAATACCTTGCTATTTTGCATAGGTACTACAACAAGAATGTCAAGGAGCGGTTCTTCGTGGTTGGGGACCTGGTCCTGAAGTGGAAGACAAATCAGGCTGGCGTCCACAATCTCGCAACCCCATGGGAAGGGCCCTTCATGATCAAGGAGGTTACACAACCAACGTCTTACAGGTTAGCTCACCTGGACGGTATAGACGTACCCAATTCATGGCACATCGACAAGCTTAGGTGTTTCTATGCTTAACTACTAAGATATGTACTCCTCTTGTACTTTCGATTTAATAAAGCTATTATGATTTCTCTGACCACTCTAATGTGTCATTTCGAAGTCTGTTGATATTCTAACTCTACCAGTTAAAACCGACCACCATTCCTTCTCTGGTTTCTCTCAACACATGCATGGGATCTGCTCTCTACGCTACGGGTGATCGGTAGGTGCTCTCTGGTTTAACTTGTGTGTTTCTACGTGTGCACAAACACTCCGACTGCAAGACAAACCAGGGCCATACAAACCTTTTAGGATGACATGTCAACTAAACTGGTACAACTAAACATAACATCAACATGTTCTAACTTAGTTACATCGGTACAATGTCCGGGCTTAAAAACATTTTCTACAAAACAAACAAGCTCATGTTGTTATACAGTTGCGTTATTACAAGCTCGCCTGAAAAGGTCCAAGTTTACAATAACACAACTACATCTTCTTCTATAGCTATAGCCTACACTAATGGCTGGTCAGGGCAGGCGGCACCTACTGCTCGCTGGGCCTGACATCATGCTCGAGTCTCAGGGACTCTTGCACTGGTCGAGCTAAAGAAGATGGCCCCGTCGACGCCTGGCTGGTCGAGACCGCAGGCTTCGCCGGTTGGCTTGAAAATAAAGACGTTTCTAGCTAACTTGTTGATGGTGTTCCCTGTATAGATGGCGTCGTACCTCCACACAGGTTAATGTCACCAATTATTTTCGTTGACAAGTCTAGCTAGGTCATCCGTAGGTCCTCGGCCTTGTCTGGATCTACCTCCTTCGGGTATCCAGTCTCTAGGCGCTTGAGATCGATCAAGGGGTAGTGAGCACATACCATGCTTAGCACATGTGCGCCTGTGTACTCACCTGCCTCCTTCACAAACTCCTAGAACTATCCCCATACCTTTCGGCATCTCTCGATCAATCCTAGCCGCAGCATCCTTGGCACGTCCTCTGTTAGCGCTGGATCGATGAGGTTAAGGACCGGCAAAATGCTCGTTGCCACCTCCTGGTACCGGTTTTTCAAGGTGTCATGATCCTGGGTGATCTCTTGGCACTGCTCCTTCTAGCTGTCATGGTCTTTTATCACGGCCTCCAAATGCTTCTTCACATTGATTTTTAAAACTACAAACCATACATGTTGTTAAGATGCTATATTACGCCAAACTACGGTAAGCAACCGAAATGAGCAAAGGGGTTTGGAAAACTTACTTTTTAGATCCTCTGTCATCTTGGTTGTGTGGTCTCAGAGCTGCGACTAGTCTTTCGCCAGTTTTCTGTTGTCCTCTTTCAGGCGATCACACTCCATGACTGCATGACTTTTCTCCTCTCGATGACGGATCACTTCAGCTTCCAAGCCTGCACTACAGCTTTTACTACCAAAAGCACAACAACACTTGTCAGTAGTTGGTATGATAAAATGGCTACTTAATTGTTCTTTCCCGCTCTTTGTTACCAAGCTGGTTGACCAGGTTTTGGTTTTGGGACTCTTGCACCATCTTTTCACGGTTGGTGGCTTCAAGTCGGTGGTGTAAGCGTTCCACCTCAGTCGTTAGCTCCTTGTTGCTTGTAGCTATCCCCTCGATCTGATTGAAGCATTTCTTGTGGTATCTTGCGGTCTTCATTAAGTCCTATGTGCAAATTGCTAAGTAAGACAACTGTGACTAGACAGCGAGATCAGGGGGTTAAGTGAAGCTTACCTGCACTTCCGTCACCAGCCATTTCACCGCCCGTTCAATGTTCTTGGTCTCTTCGACCTCTGAGATTTCCCCATGAATAACCCATTGGTCATTCCGCCAACGCGACACATACACATGTTGTCGCTTGTCCTGTGGATGGCCTAGGACTTCCTCCACTTCGTCCTCTTCAGGCTCTTCTTCGGGTCTCAGTGTTGGTCCGGTGTTAGCAACTTCTACGATCACTATGGCCTTCCCATGGGCTGCAACATCGACAAACGTGCTATGTGCTCTCACCTCTGGCCGCTGCTCCTTGGTCTGTGCCGTTACACTTGATGCTGAGGTGTTGCCCTTAGTAGGTTTAGCGCTCGGAGCACTCATGCTTGGCTGGGCTCTTCCCTCAACCCCCTGCTCGGGGATTGTTGTCTGACTGTTTGTTTCCTGAGGCCCTAATGGATCTTCTGCTATGGGTTCCTCGATGGCCGGCTGTTGGGCAGTCTACTCTGAAATTACTAGTAGAGCCACACCACTTCCAGCTAGCTGGTCCGGACATTCGGTGGATGCCAAGCTAGTACATCCGAGATAAGTTCAGAAGGCAATCATATTCAATGCAAATTGCTAGCTTACATCAAGGTTACAAATACTTACATGTTGGAAGCATGAAATGATGTGGCAAAGGCGTGTCTCTTCGGCCGTGCTTACTCCACGTGCCGTGCGGGTGACTCCTAGTCTCCCTCTACATCCAACACTATCACTAGGCCTTGGTACTCGACCCCTCCGCCGCTTGTCCTTCGTGCTGCAGTGGTCGGCGATGTAGGTCCCGTCGGCACAGAGGAGCCACCTTGCTCCATCGACTCTAGTTGCCTCCTCCTCTTTCGAGGGATGAGTTGAAAGGTGTCTGCATCCTCTCCCTCCTCTACGTCATCGTCCGACAAAGTAAAAATCGCCTGATGACGCTTGCTAGCCACTGGCCGCTTACTAGCAGCTTTGGCCGCTGCCTCCTCTCTAGCTCTGAGCACCGCCCAGTCAACATCCTCGATCCTGACGCTAGTCTGGGTGGTTGGGTCAGCTCCTTGTGGCCAATCTACTCTAGGGGGTGGCGACACAAACACTGTCGCTCTATCCCGACCATTAATCTAGGAAACAAATGGGAGTGAACACAGTAAGTTTCTACCACAATATGAGACTACGGGTACAAGTCAAGATGAGTTACCTTTGGGGGAGGTCGGGTGAGCTTGAAAGCATGCTCGATGTCGCTCAATCTGACATAATTTGGATTAGCTAAGTTGAATAACTCTCCAATTCTGGCTCTGACTTCATTTTTGTCAAGCACCCCCTGCCTCATCCTCATCGGGTCTGCGCTACCTTGATACTCATAGCCAGGATGTACCCTCCTCTGGTAGGGCTAGATCCGCTGGCTGATGAAGCTCCCGACCATGCTCGGACCATCTAGTTTTTTCCATGGGATCAACCCAAATATTTCTGGAATCTGTTCTAGGTGCTCGGGCTTCTCTAACCAGCTTGTCCTCTTCTCTGAGATGTACCCCACATCGCATAGTGTGATTGTGTTCAGCTCTTCATGAATGTAGAACCATTTCTCTGGCAGTGGAGGTATTGGGCTTTCATGCCATCACGGAGGTTGAGGTACACACCTCCGGCAATCTTTGATCCGCCGCTTCCTTTTTTTCGCAGATAGAAAAGATGGCAAAAAATCAAAATGGGGCTGGAAGCCGCCATATGCTTCGCAAATATGAATGAAAGTGGTGACAAGGAGGATTGAGTTGGGATGCAGATTGCAAATCCCAATCTCGTAGTAAAGACAGAGCCCCTGAAGAAAAGGATGAATAGGAACCCCAAATCCCCGCTTAAAGAAGTCTTCAAACACCACGATCTCACCTGGTTATGGATCGGGGTATCCCTCGCCCTCCGGTGCATGCCATCCTGCAAGCTCCTTGTTGTGGAGTACCCCCATGGTGACGAGGTCTTCAATGGTCTGCTCGTTGCTTCTTGATTTCCACCACTCCTTTGCCATGACTCTGGCTTTCTTCTACGCATCGCTTTTCGCCATGAATCTGGCCTTGTTGATGAACGAGGAACTGGCGGAGGATTGATTGGTATTAGGGTTGGCGAGAGGAAGAAGATGGCTACAGCTGCGAATGGCAATGGGGTGCAGTAAAAAGTAACTTACCTATCCTATACTATATTTAACCCAAGAGTTATGCCGTTTCATCTGCCCAAGATTCTTAGGAAACGTGCGCACGCGCCACAGACGGTTGTTTTCACAGCCTCGAGATCTATGCCAATATATACGCCTCTTTGTTGCCAGTGTGAGAGGGCCCACAATGACGCACCTACTTACAGGTGCCACGCAACTGTTTGTTTGAAAAGACAAGAAGGCAGTATGACGTGCTATACCCGTCTACTTTTTTGACCAGACGTGTCAGATTGGACTTGACAGAGCAAGTAAATATATATATATATATACACAAAATAATAGTACATGTGGCATATGGTTTTTCGCCGCACTTCTCGTGCTCGGGGACTGTCTAGACGACCATCGTGCTCGGGGACTGTCCAGACCACTATCGTGCTCGGGGACTGTCCAGACCACCATCGTGCATGGGGACTGTTCCGACCACTCTCATGCTCGGGGACTGCCCCAACCACTCTCTGAACATTGCTCGAACACTGCTCTCCTCAACTACATGTGATTTGTACTCACATACAGTTGAGAGGCTTTTATTTAGACCTTGCTACAAGGCTGATACCTTGCCTTCCAGCAAGCTCAGGGACTACATCGGTACGATGCACCTGCCAGTGCATCTCGTATTGCTTGTACGACGATTGGATTCTCAACTTTAGTGGGAATTCTTTTTAGACCCTGGCACCTTGTGCCTACGTCACCTACTACCAGGCTCAGGGACTAAGTGGGCACACTTCACCTTATGGTGAATGTGCTTATTTTATCAACCCCTACGCTCTGACTGTTGGCCAGAATTACTATTGTCCAAGGGTCACTTATATTTCTTTTTAGAAATAGAAGTGGGCACACTTGATAAGGAAAGAAATCTTTTTCTTTTTTCTTTAGAGCACCATGCATTCTTCGGACAACCGGAATATTTGGCTATAATCGTGGTCTACTGCTCTTTGTTCTAACTAGAATACTGGCACATTCGATTGGTCAATGTTTCAACCAGTTGGAGATGACATGAAGACAGATCGCATTAGCCGAAGGAGATCGAACGGCGTGTCGTAGCATAATACATAGTGCTCGGGGACTAGCTATGGGGGTATTAACCCCTATACCCTTACGGCTGGGCTTGGGCCAGCCCGAACCAGGGGGTCTGGCCCACTAGAAGATGATGTGTGGCCTGGCCAATCTGTTTGGAGTCTCGCGCAAGGAATCAAGATGGATTTGGAGATCAAGCAAGATCCTAGTCAGTTAGAATAGGAATCCTTATCCGTCCACCTATGGCAATTGTAACTAGTTAGGATTAGTTTCCAGATCTGTAACCCTGCCCCTCGGACTATATAAGGCGGGCAGGGGACCCCTCTAAAAAACATCTCTCATTGACATACAGCAATACAATCAGACGCAGGACGTAGGTATTACGCCTTCATGGTGGCCGAACGTGGATAAAACATCATGTCTGTCTTGCATCACCATCTTGTTTGTAATTTGCGCATCTGTCTACCAATAATCTACTACCTTGGGCATACCCCTAGGTAGACTGCCGACCATATTTCGTCGATAGCAGCGCTTCGGCCTAGCCCTCAGCACCAACGACCTCGCCGACTTGGTGCGGCTGTCGTTCGGAGGATCGGTGGATGCATACATGATAGAGTTTCAAGCCCATGCCGCACACACTAGCGACCTATCTACGCTGTAGAAGGCGCGGCTATTCATCGGCGGTCTGCCGAAACACATCCGCGTCGATGTCGAGCTCCTCGAGCCCTAGGACCTACAGCATGCCATGCGGCTTGCGCATGCTTATGAGCGCCGCAACACCTCGCAGGCTCCTGCCTTGCTGGCACCGCGCTTGGCGCGCCACCCTATTGGCGCACCAGCCGCACTGCCTACACTAGCTGTCTCTAGCGCCAATTCTTTGGCATCAGCGCCATGCACATTCAAGCACCTCACACTGGAGGAGATGGTGGAACAGCGCAAGATGGGCTTATGCTACAATTGTGATGAACAATACATAAGGGGGCACAAGTGTGCTAGGCTCTTCTACCTTGAGGCCTCAGATTACATCGTGGAGGAGCCGAATGACACGGAGGACACCCCGGCTGCACCGCCATTCAATCCTGACGTGCCTATGATCTCTCTGTCCACCATCACAGGCATTCGGGCCGAAAAGACCATGCAGCTCCACGTCCACATTGGCACGCACCAGTTCACTGCGCTCCTGGACTCTGGTTCAACTCACAACTTCATCTGCACAGAGGTGGCTCGGCATGCAGACCTACAGCTTCAGGACAGCCATGGTGCACATGTTGTTGTGGCGAATGGGGACCAAGTCACGTGTCGTGGTCTCACCTACGACGCCAAGCTCGAGATTGGCGAAGAAGTCTTCCCAGTGGACTGCTTCTCCATCCCACTGGAGTGCTACGACATGGTCCTAGGGATCGCCTGGCTAAGGACCCTGGGGCCGATCCTGTGGGACTTTGAGGGTCTTCGCATGGTGTTCGTCCTCCGTAGCCACTGCGTCCTGTGGATGGGCATTGGCTCGCCAAGCGTGGGCTGCGCTGAGTAGCTACTCTTTGGTCACATCTTCACCGACAAGGGGGGCAGAGCCAGTGCTCCTGGACCATCTCCTCGACACCTACGCCGATGTGTTCATAGAGCCCATAGGGCTCCCACCCACGTGCCCCTATGATCATTGGATACACTTGAAGCCCGGCATCGAACCTGTCACCGTCCGCCCCTACAGGTATCCCCACCTCTAGAAGGATGAGATGGAGATGGAGAGGTAGTGCGAGGCAATGCTCTAGTAGGGGGTCATACGGGACAACACTTCCCCCTTCTCTATGTCGGTACTGCTTGTCAAGAAGTAGGATGGGACTTGGCGCTTTTGTGTCGACTACAGGTCACTCCACGCCGTGATGGTGAAAGACAAGTTCCCGATCCCGGTCGTCGAAGAGCTTCTAAACGAGCTCCACGGCGCCAAATTCTTCACCAAGTTGGACCTCCATTCAGGTTATCACTAGGTCCGCATTGACCCTGCTGATGTGGAAAAGACGGCATTCCAGACACACCACAACCACTTCGAGTTCTTGGTCATGCCATTTGGCTTGTCCAACATGCCTTCGACGTTCCAGGCGCTCATGAACCTCGTCCTCAAGCTGTTCCTATGATGCAGCGTCCTCGTCTTCTTCGACGACATCCTCGTCTATAGTTCCACATGGACTGAGTACCTGCAACATCTCCACACCATCCTAGACATCCTCCGTGAGCACCGACTGCATCTCAAGCGATCCAAATGCTCTTTCGCTACCTCATCGGTCCACTACCTTGGCCATGTCATCACGGCTGAGGGGGTGGCCATGGACACGACCAAGGTGGCGGCTGTATAGTCGTGGCTGCAACTGCGTTCGGTGCATGGCCTTCGCGGTTTCCTCGGGCTAGCCGGCTACTACCGCTGGTTCATCAAAGACTATGGCACCATCGTCGCCCCATTGATGTAGCTCTTGCAGAAAGAGGGGTTTCAGTGGTTAGACACCGCCAATGCGGCATTTATAGCCCTCAAGGCTGCACTATGTGCAGCGCTAGTGCTCCATCTCCTGGACTTCAATGCCACATTCATCGTTGACTACGATGCATCTGGCTCTAGCTTCGGAGCCATCCTTCATCAAGACGGGAATCCCATCGCGTTCTTCAGTCGGCCCTTTACGGCTTGGCACCTCAAAGTGGCTGTGTACGAGCGCGAGCTCATCGGTCTTGTCCAAGCGGTCTGCCATTAGCGCCCTTATCTTTGGGGCCGCACCTTCGTCATTTGGACTGATCACTATGCCCTCAAGTTCATGCTCGACCAGTGGCTTTCAACAATTCCACAACATCACTGGGTGAGCAAATTGTTCGGGTATGATTTCAGGATTGAGTGCCGCCCCGGCAAGGCGAACGTGGTGGCCAATGCGCTGTCCCGCCACAATGGTGACACCCTGCTCTTGGCGGGTCTCTACGACATTGATGCGGCATCCCTCGCGGTGCTCTCGACTCTGACATTCTAGCTCTTCGATGACCTCCGCCAGGAGCTGGACACTGACACCACGTTGCGCGCACGCCGTGACGCTGTGGCCGACGGTGAGCATGGGGCCTCCTAGACCATCCACGAGGGGCTCATACTCCATGATAGGCACGTCTTCATGCCTGCATTGTCCCCGTTCCTGTACGACGTCCTCCAGCTCACCCACACAGGAGCCCACAAGGGCATCCAAAAGACTCTACGGCGGCTCCGTACCGAGTTCTACGTCGAGCATGATCGGCACGTCATTGGCGACTTCATGCGTTCCTGCTCCACATGCTAGCAGAACAAAATAGAGACATTGCACCCCATGGGACTGCTGCAACCCTTATCGATGCCCTCATGAGTCTGGGTAGATATCTCCCTCGACTTCATTGAGGCGCTTCCCAAGGTCCATGGTAAAAGTGTTCTCCTAACCGTGGTTGACAGGTTTTTGAAGTACGCGCACTTCATTCCCTTGGGCCACCCCTACATGGCATTGTTAGTGGCGTGAGCTTTCTTCCAGGACATCGTGCGCCTCCATGGATTTCCTGAGTCCATCGTTAGTGATCGTGACCCAGTGTTCATAGGGCATGTGTGGCATGATCTTTTTTGCCACACCGGCGTCTAGCTTTGGATGAGCACTGTGTTCCACCCATAGACGGACGAGTAGTCCAAAGTGGTGAACAAGGCCATAACCATGTACTTGAGATGTCTCACTGGTGACTACCCTCGCGACTAGCTGGACTGGCTGCTATGGGCGAAATTCTGTTACAACACTGCATACCACATGACGCTTCAGACTACTCCATTTCAGGTGGTCTATGGCCATCCTCCACCCAACCTGCTGCCGTATGTTCTAGGGGAGGCGCGCACGGAGGTCTTCAACACCATGTTGTCCAACCGAGATGAGTTCTTGGATGAGGTTCATGCTCGCCTCCTCTAGGCGTAGGAGTACGCTCGACGCTTCTATGATGCCAAGCACCATGCCTTAGAGTTTGCCATCCAGGACTAGGTACTGCTCCGCATGCTTCATCGACACACGCAGTCCCTAGCCCCTAGCGGTCGTGGCAAGTTGGGGCCCAAGTATGCTAGCCCTTTCCAAGTGATTGCGTGGGTGGGCGAGGTGGCCTACCGGCTTTGTCTTTCGGAGGGCACTTGGATTCACGACGTCTTCCATGTCGGGGTGTTAAAGCCGTTCCATGGTACACCGCCGACGTCCGAGCCTGTGCTTCCTCCACTTCACCATGGCCGGCCTCTCTAGCGACCGGAACGCATATTGCGCTCTAAACTTCATTGTGGTGTCTGGCATGTCCTTGTCGAGTGGTCTAGCATGCCTACGTCCGAGGCAATGTGGGAGCTGGTTCCTGCATTCTGGGAAGCCCACCCTTCCTTCTAGCTCATGGACGAGCAATTTTCCAAGGGAGGGAGAGATGTTATGGTGGGGAAGACTTATGCAAGGCGCAACAACAGAAGGGCCTAAACCGGACCAGGGGGAGGTGGAACGTGGTCACCATCGGCTATAGTATTCAGGCTCATTTAGAGTCCTAGCAGATTTGGGTTAGAGTCTTAGAAGATTTGGTCCAGATTCATAGGAGGAGTCTGTTAGCATCAAGAGTCAAGTATCAGGGTTGAGTTGTAAGGACTATAAGAGTCCAACTTCATTAAGGAAATAATTAGCCTAGGATTGTGACAACTAGTCACCCTTGGGCGCCCGACGTCTCCCTATTCATCGTCATCTCTTGCCACCGCAATCATGGGTCCTCCCCACCAAACCCTTGTATGCTCTCACGCTCCTCGATCTCCTCCATACTTCCTTTGAAGTAAAGCCCATTGCCATACCAGCCGACTGCGAGTGTCGATGAAGCATGCGGAGTAGTACCTAGTCCCCGACGGCAAACTCTAGGGCATGGTGCTTGGCGTCGTAGAAGCGTCGAGTGTACTCCTGCGCCTGGAGGAGACGAGCACAAACCTCGTCCAAGAACTCATCCCGGTTGGACAACATGGTGTCGACGACCTCTATGCGTGCCTCCCCTAGAACATACGGCAGCAGGTCAGGCAGAGGACAGCCATAGACCACCTAAAATGGAGTAGTCTAAAGCGCTGTGTGGTATGCAGTGTTGTAACAGAATTCCACCCACTGTAGCCAGTCTAGCCAGTCACGAGGGCGGTCACTAGTGAGACATCTCAAGTACATGGTTATGGCCTTGTTCACCACTTTGGACTACCCGTCCATCTATGGGTGGAACATAGTGCTCATCCAAAGGTGGACGCTGGTGTGGCAAAAAAGATTGTGCCACACATGCCCCATGAACACCAGGTCACAATCGCTGATGATGGACTTAGGAAATCCATGGAGGCGCATGATATCCTGGAAGAAAGCTCATGCCACTAACGATGCCATGTAGGGGTGGCCCAAGGGAATGAAGTGCGCATACTTCAAAACCTGTCAACCATGGTTAGAAGAACACTTTTACCATGGACCTTGGGAAGCGCCTCAATAAAGTCAAGGGAGATATCTGCCCAGACTCACGAGGGCACCGGTAAGGGTTGCAACAGTCCTGTAGGGTGCAATGTCTCCATTTTGTTCTGCTGGCACATGGAGTAGGAACACACGAAGTCGCCGATGACACGCTGATCATGCTCGATGTAGAACTTGGTACGGAGCCACCGTAGAGTCTTTTGGATGCCCTCATGGGCTCCTATGTGGGTGAGCTAGAGGACGTCGTCTAGGAGCAGGGATGATGCAGGCATGAAGACGCATCCATCATGGAGTATGAGCCCCTCGTGGATGGTCCAGGAGGCCCCGTGCTCACTGGCGGCCACGGCATCGTGGTGTGCACACAACATGGCGTCGGTGTCCAGCTCCTAGCGGAGGTCATCGAAGAGCTAGAATGTTGGATTTGAGAGCGCCGCGAGGGACGCCGCATCAGTGTCATAGAGACCCACCAAGAGCGGGGTGCCGCCATTATGGTAGGATAGCGCATCGGCCACCATGTTCGCCTTGCCAGGGTGATACTCAATCCTGAAATCATACCCAAACAATTTGCTCACCCAGTGATGTTGTGGAATTGTCTAAAGCCGCTGGTTGAGCATGAACTTGAGGGCATAGTGATCAGTCCGGACGACGAAGGCGTGGCCCCAAAGATAAGGGCACCAATGGTGGACTGCTTAGACGAGACCGATGAGCTCGCACTCATACACAGCCGCTTTGAGGTGCCGAGCCGCAAAGGGCCGACTAAAGAACACGATGGGATTCCCATCTTGATGAAGGACGGCTCTAAAGCCAGAGCCAGATGCGTCGCAGTCGACGATGAATGTGGCATTGAAGTCCAGGATATGGAGCATTGGCGCCGCACACAGTGCAGCCTTGAGGGCCATGAATGCAGCGTTGGCGGTGTCTGACCATCGAAACCCCTCTTTTCACAAGAGTTGCGTCAATGGGGCGGCGATGGTGTCGTAGTCTTTGATGAACCAGCGGTAGTAGCCGGCTAGCCCGAGGAAACTATGAAGGCCACGCGCTGAACGCGGTTGCGGCCATGACTGTATAGCTGCCACCTTGGTCATGTCCATGGCCACCCCTCAGCCGTGATGACATGGCCAAGGTAGTGGACCGACAAGGTAGCAAAAGAGCATTTGGACCGCTTGAGATGCAGCCGGTGCTCGTGGAGGATGTCTAGGACGACGTGGGGATACTACAGGTGCTCGGTCCATGTGGAACTATAGACGAGGATGTCGTCGAAGAAGACAAGGACGCTGCGTTGTAGGAATGGCTTGAGGATGAGGTTCATGAGTGCCTAGAACATCAAAGGTGCGTTTGACAAGCCAAAAGGCATGACCAAGAACTCAAAGTGGCCATGGTGTGTCCGGAACGCCGTCTTTTCCACATCAGCGGGGTCGACGCGAACCTGGTGATAACCTGAACGGAGGTCCAACTTGGTGAAGAATTTGGCGCCATGGAGCTCATCCAAAAGCTCTTCAACGACCAGGATCGGGAACTTGTCTTTCACCATCATGGCGTTGAGTAACCTGTAGTCGACACAAAAGTGCCAAGTCCCATCCTGCTTCTTAACAAGCAGTACCAGCGCAGAGAAGGGGGAAGTGCTGTCCTGTATGACCCCCTACTGGAGCATTTCCTCGCACTGCCTCTCTAGCTCATCCTTTTGGAGGTGGGGATACCTATAGGGGCTGATGGCGACGGGTTCGGTGCCAGGCTTCAAGTGTATCCGATGATCACAGGGGCGCGTGGGTGGGAGCCCTATGGGCTCCATGAACATGTCAACGTAGGTGTCAAGGAGATGGTCTAGGAGCACTGGATCCACCCCCTTGTTGGTGAAGATGTGGTTGGAGAGTAGCTGCTCGGCGTTGCCCGCGCTTGGCGAGCCAATGCCCGTCCACAGGACATGGCGGCTATGGAGGACAAACACCATGCGAAGACCCTCAAAGTCCCACAAGATTAGCCCTAGGGTCCTTAGCTAGGCGATCCCTTAGACCATGTTGTAGCACTCCAGTGGGATGGAGAAGCAGTCCACTAGGAAGGCTTCTTCACCGATCTCGAGCTTGGCGTTGCGGGCGAGACCACAACATGTGACTTGGTCCCCATTCACCACAACCACATGTGCACCGTGGCTGCCCTAAAGGTGTTGGTCCGCACGCCAAGCCGCCTCTGTGTGGATGAAGTTGTGAGTTGAACCAGAGTCCAGGAGCGTGGTGAACTAGTGCGTGCCAATGTGGACATGGAGCTGCATGGTCTTTTTAGCCCGGATGCCCATGATGGCGGATAGAGAGATCATAGGCGCATCGAGGTTGAATGGCGGTGCAGCCAGGGCATCCTCCATGTCATCAGGCTCATCCATGATGTAATCTGAGGCCTCATGGTAGAAGAGCCTGGCACACTTGTGCCCCCTTATGTATTGTTCATCGCAATTGTAGCATAAGCCCATCTTGCGTTGTTCCACCATCTCCTCCAGAGTAAGGTGCTTGAACGTGCGTGGCGCTGATGCTGAAGAATTGGTGCTGGAGACAGCTAGTGCACCAATTGGGTGGCATGCTAAGCACGGTGCTGGCAAGGCAGGAGCCTACAAGGCGTTGCAGCGCTCATAAGCGTGCGCAAGCCACATGGCATGCTACAGGTCCTAGGGCTTGAGGAGCTCGACGTCGACGCGGATGTGTTCCAGTAGACCGCCGATGAACAGCTGTGCCTTCTGCAGCGTAGATAGGTCACCGGCGTGTGTGACACAGGCTTGAAACTCCATCATGTACACATCGATCGATCCTCCGAACGGCAGCCATGCCAAGTCGGTGAGGTGGTTGGTGCTGAGGGCTGGGCCAAAGCACTGTTGACACATGCGATGGAAGTCTGGCCATGCGGGGCAGCCTATGTCGCCTTCCAAGATGAGGTACCACTGTTGAGCCATGCCTATGAGGTGATACGATGCGAGCTAGACCTTGTCCACCTCCCATGTCATCTGGTAGTGGAAAAACTGCTCACACTTGTTGAGCCAGCCAAGCGGGTCCTCTTTGTCGTCGTAGGTGACGAACGTGAGTTTGTGGTACTTTGGCACAGCCATGCCCTCCACCTCTAGCGGTGATGGGATATGTGACGGCGTCGAGGACATGTGCGATGTTGGCGCTGAGACATAGGGTAGTCCTATAGATGAGAACACAGGCAGTGGTGACGGTGAGTGCGGGAAATTAATCTAGGTGATCGGCACACCCGTCGACGACGGTGGAGCAGGTGGCCACGATCCGTGCACCGCTAGAGATGATAATGGCACAGACGGCGGTGGTGCCATGGTAGATTCCATGAACGCCATAGCAACCTCAGAGATCACCGGAGCGGAGGCCATGGGTAGAGCTAGGACCCCACCGAACCCCAGCAAACCAAATTGCGGGAACACTGGCCGGCCGTCGAGCGCCAAAAGACGGCATCCTGGTCCACCAGGTGGTGGTTGACGGCTATCATCTAGAGTTGGAGGCCCACGATGGCCTATGTCAGCGCCTGGAGTGCCTCCATGGTCGACATGGGTTGGGACACGGCCGACACAGTGGGCACAAGGGTGCCCGATGTGCCAACCATCGACAGCAACACGGCAGATTGTGGCACGATGGTTGTGGGAGCAGTAGAGGAAGGAGGGACCATCGTAGATGAGTCCCTAGATGTCGCCATGGTCTTCGATACCAGGCTAGTATGGTGATGGGCTTTACTTCAAAGGAAGTACGGAGGAGATCGAGGAGCATGAGAGCGTGCAAGGGTTCGGCGGGGAGGACCCATGATTGCGGTGGCAAGAGATGACGATGAACAGGGAGACGCCGGGCGCCCAAGGGCAACTTGTAGTCACAATCCTAGGCTAATTGTTTCCTTAATGAAGTTGGACTCTTATAGTCCTTACAACTTGACCCTGATACTTGACTCTTGATGCTAACAAACTCCTCCTACGAATCTGGACCAAATCTTCTAAGACTCTAACCCAAATCTACTAGGACTCTAGATGAGCCTGAATACGACAACCAATGGTGACCACGTTCCACCTCCCCCTGGTCCGGTTCAGGCCCTTTTGTTGTTGCGCCTTGCATAAGTCTTCCCCACCATAACATCTCTCCCTCCCTTGGAAAACAGCTCATCCACGAGCTAGAAGGAAGGGTGGGCTTCTCGGAATGTAGGAACTGACTCCCACGTTGCCACAGACATACGCATGCTAGACCACTCGACGAGGACGTGCTAGACGCCATGACGAAGTTCAGAGCGTAATATGTGTTCCGGACGTTGGAGAGGCCGGCCATGGTGAAGTGGAGGAAGCATAGGCTCGGACGTCGGCGGTGTACCACAGAACAACTTTAACACCCCGACATGGAATACGTCGTGAATCCGGGTGCCCTCCGGAAGACGAAGTTGGTAGGCCACCTCGCCCACCCGCGTAATCACTTGGAAAGGGTTAGCATACTTGGGCCCCAACTTGCCGCCACAGCCAGGGGCTAGGGACTGTGTGTGTCGAAGAAGCATGCAGAGCAGTACCTAGTCCCCGACAGCAAACTCTAGGGCATGGTGCTTGGCGTCGTAGAAGCGTCGAGCATACTCCTATGCCTGGAGGAGGTGAGCGCGAACCTCATCCAAGAACTCATCCCGGTTGGACAACATGGTGTCGACGGCCTCTGTGCACGCCTCCCCTAGAACATATGGCAGCAGGTCAGGCAGAGGACGGCCATAGACCACCTAAAACAGAGTAGTCTGAAGTGCCATGTGGTATGCAGTGTTGTAATAGAATTCCACCCATGGCAGCCAGTCCAGCCAGTCACGAGGGCGGTCACCAGTGAGACATCTCAAGTATAAGGTTATGGCCTTGTTCACTGCTTCGGACTGCCCATCCGTCTGTGGGTGGAACGCAGTGCTCATCTGAAGCTGGACGCTAGTGTGGCGAAAAAGATCACGCCACACATGCACGAGGAAGTAAAGAAGAATCCAAGGACGGAGTATTCCTATCTCTTAGTCGACGTGTTCCGAATCTCGAGGACAAGATTCATCTTAAGGGGGGTAGAATTGTAACATCCCAAAATTTGCCTCTTTTGAAAATAGGATTAAAATGATTTATTTGTGAATTTTTGTGCTCATGAAAACATAGGAAAATAAAAATTTTCATTAATTTAAAATCTATCATAAGGTAGAAACATGTTTGTTGCATTCATGCCGGTCGCATATCGTGTTTCTATGTGCAAAATGTGTGTTTTTATACGTTTAGGAGACGAATATCTATCTCTAGGAATTTTCCAGCTTCTTTCTAGAATTTAATTCCTGCCTCCTTCACCTTAATCTTTATGTTTCAAGTTCCCAACAATCTCTTTATGAGCTTCAAATACTTTATTTGGGTTCATCATGTTCCAAAGTGTCTCTGAGAATTTTTCCCAAATTTTTGGAGGTCTCGGAGTATTTTTCGTGGCTTAAATATCAATTCTGAACTTTTCTAGAATTATTTTATCCACAAAATTAATTAATTCCAAAAATAATAAATCTCTATTTTTCCCAACGCTCAAAGCCCATGTGCAATAATCCTAATAAATCCTAAAGGTCCATGCATTTATTTACTAATGGGCTTTAATGTTTATTTAGGCCTATTAGTAAATGTGGAGGGTGCAACATCAGTTAGTACTATATTGCTAGTTGATGTAGATGTGGGGAGTTTTTCTCCCTATATATATCTACCAACCCCTTGGGCAAAGCACACCAAAACTACCGTATGAGGAGCCCCTAGTTTGGGAAATCCCTCGTGTAGTAAATTAGAATTTTCTCATCCTTCTCTCGCCGTCGCCGTCGCCGTCGCCGCCGCACTGCCCAGCCGAGGCCCCTCCTCTCCGGCATGCACGTTGCAGAGCCTCCTATGGCCATCGCTGTTCTGTACGTTCTGTTGGTGATGACGATCCAAGGTTGAAGATGAGGTATTTACGAGTTCGCCACCGGTCGTTAAATAATCATAGTTTATTCATTTTAATTCCGTTTAAGTTTGTTCTAGTTGCGTTAGTTTCATGTCATTGAGATCTATGTAGTAGAGTTATTAGTTTTCATATCACATGTTTATGAATTTATTTTATTAAAATATTAATTATGCCTATAATTAACTAATCATTGATTAATTAAAGTCGATTTAGGTTTTTGATTTCGATTCGATTGCGCGAGTTTCATCACAGTGTGTGTTATGTGTTAGCAATGATGTTTAACATGTCTCACGTCTTGGAAATTTATAAGTTAAATATTAATTTGATTAAGGATTATTCAATAACTTTTTAATTAAAAGCAATTTATGTTCTAATTCCGTTTTGCACCGTTTAAGTTGCGTTTGGTTCGTGCTGACATAAACTATATGTTAGGGGTAATGTTTTTCATGTCACATGTTTTTCCATATATAGCTAAATATTAAATTGATTAGTATATTTGCACACTAGTTTGGAATTAAAAGCAATATAGGTGCTTAACCTTGATAATTTATACCTAAAAGTTAATATGATTAATTGTTAATTTAAAAGTGTTTCTAGAATATAATTTGATTAGCTGAACAAGATACATATGTGATAAGTACAAGTAGATGTTGTCACATGCTTAATTCATTTGCGAAGGTAAAGTTTAATTTGTTTAATAAATTATGTGATAACATTTATAAATAATACATGATTAGCTTTAACTCTACTTTTAAAACTAAATATGTGGTGATTAATCTAAATCAATATTACTCATATAGTTTTCTTAGCTAACCTAAAACAAGCTCATAGTTGTTTCTTTTGTAATATAATATAAATCTTTTGATAGTGGTTTTCTTTTAACCGTAGCTCCTTTCTTAGTGTCTCTTGCGTTCTCATAACCGTAGCATTGAGCCATTTTTGTCGCGTTACTTTTGTTTCAGCGTGTTCTATGCAGTGGCGTTAGTGGTTCTCATATTACTCAAATGTGTTTTGGCAGTTAAAAAGTTATTTGTATTAATACTATCATTTGCATTGTTTTCAGAATATAAAGTCAATATGGGTTTTATATTACGCTCTTTCTTAAGCAATAAATCAAGTTGATTAATGAGAATATTTACATGTGTTTCTACAGTTAAAATAAGTTAAATGGATAGGTTTTATTTTCCATTGCTTCGTTAGTCGCTTTTTCGTTGAATCGCATATAGCGTGTCTTTTGCATTTGTGTATTCGTAGCGATACGCCGTTTTGCTTATTTTATTGGTTGGTGTACTATTCTCATATATTCTTGTTTGTATGCCATGTATGGATGTTTGTGTGGTGATATATGGTTTAGTCAATCGGTGAGGTTTATGTGGTGATTAAGAAGCAGTTCTCTGAAGACTAGAAGCCAAGAATTAGAAACAGAAGATTGAAAGTGGAATACTAAAAGATTTTGAGCATATTGCTTTGGGGAAAAGCAAGTTAAGGCAAGTATAGCATGGGATTATCCTTGTTACCTATTCACATTTAAACACTTAATTCATATTGCATGTGTCTCCCTTGTTGCCAAATAGGATATCCTAGATATTTGATAACTTGTACCTTGATACCTTTGGGATATTGCATGGGATAGTTTTTTGCTAGTGCTTAATCAAAACCATGATCTTGTAACTTGACTAATGGTATATGCAATAAACATTAAAACATGACTTTTTAGTAACATGGAATCAGGGGGCTGAAGTGTTTATATGCTTCAGATTCCTCTCCCTAAGGACTTATCTGTAAGCGATCATCCGGGACTTACAGTACAGCTGTGAGGGCCATATGGCTCTAGCTTTAGCTTAGTATGAGGATCTTTTCTAGCTTGTTAGTGGTTACCTTTCAAGCGCAGGGTATGTTTCCTTTGCTGCTGGGAAGTGTGTACCATGCTGCGATGCCCATGCTTGCCACTCCTAGAGATGGGCCACATACGCCTGGCGGCCCTAACTTGTTAGACGAATTCTTTGAAAGGCTTTATAGTGAACCCTGCCGACCTTCCTTGGAAGTGGGTCAAGAGAATAGCTACCTCAGGCGAAAGGGTAAATCACAACTCACAGTGAACGTGTACAAACTCTGCAGAGTATAAAACTATTATAACAGCCGTGCTCACGGACACGAGCGACCTTGGACCCTTATGGAATAGAGATGATCACTAATAGATAATGATGATGCTAATAATTGATTGTTTATGCTATACATTATTCATGTTTACTTGATCATGAGTTTATGGGCTTATGGATAAACTTGTTGCCATCCAACTGCTTAAAAAAGATGATCTATTAAAGCTAATCGCAGTTAAACTAGTGTCAGCCTTTTTTGAGCCTCATGAACCCCATGATATAATTCTTAAGTACGACATGTACTTACACTTGCTTTATTTTTCTATACATTGGATAAAAATCCCGGTTGGGTACTAGATTGCTGGTTTGGAGGAGTTAGGCTTGTGGTCAACCAGTCAGTCGTCCCTATGGATTTGGAGTCTTTGCCAGATGATCGGAGTCAACTTTCCACTGTCTTTACTCTAAGGGTACTTTTCTTTTTACTAATACGTTATGTAATAAGTATTATCTTTTGATATTACCCTTATTTGTGGCTATATGTGAGATTTGACTTCCTGGACTCACATATAGTGTGTATCTGGTTTTGTCTTTAAAACCGGTGCTACAAAGTGGTATCAGAGCAATGCTGACTGTAGGACGCAAGCCTAGATAGAACTAGATGTTTTGCATGCTTTTATCTTGCTTAGTTCTTGTTTTCTCTCCAACCTTGTTATTTGCTAAAATTTATGCTCA